>NW_027139548.1:5696514-6329460 GCF_035084215.1 Heptranchias perlo
AAACATTTGCCACAATACCTGAGATTTTTTTAGTTAGAAGTGATTTTCTAAAAGTGGTAGTTTAAGTTGGAAAGAGATTGGTGTTTTCATTGAGAAAAGCAGCGCCTGAAGAAGGATGTGAACCCTGGACCGTCAGATTAAAAGTCTAATACACTACGGACTGAATAATCGGGGCTCTGGAACGCTAGCCGTCCAGCGACCTTTCGATGGAAGGCAATTGCATTCCCTTCACGATACACTTCCAGCTGCCCTGTGAACACACGCCCTGTCAGAAAATTGCGACAGATCAACACCCCTTCTCAATCCAGATGAGCCATGATCTCATTGAATGACGAATGACGAAACAGTTTCGAGGGGAGAAATGGCCTAATCCTGTTCCTATGTTCCTGTCAAACATGCCGCACACCACGCGCCGTCAATCTGCCCAAGTCTCCGCCAACCTCATTCTGACCCGTTCTCCTCCATCTGTCCAGTTCTCCTCAATCTGATCCCTTCTCCTCGATCGCATCCATTCTCCTCAATTTCACCACTTCTCGTAATCTGAAACCCTTCTCCTCAATCTGACCCATTTGATGCATGGAATCATAGAATCTTAGAATCTAACTGCACAGAAGGAAAACATTTGGCCCGTCGTGCCTGTGCCGGCTCTTTGAAAGAGCTGTCCAATTTAGTTCCCTTCTCCACAATCTGACCCCTGATCCTCATTGTGACACCATCACCTTAATCTCACCGCCTCTTCTTATTCTAGGAATATAGGAACAGGAGGAGGCCATTCAACGATTCAACCTGTGCCGCCATCCAAATAGATCGAAGCTGATCTTCAGCTTGACTCCATTTCCCAGCTTTGTTTCCGTGACGTTTAATGTCCTGGCTTAACAAAAATCTATCAAGGTCAGTTTTGAAATTTTCAATGGACCCCCAGCCTCAATAGCATTGTGAAGAAGTGCTTCGTGACATCAGCCCTGAATGGCCTTGTTCGAATTGTAACTTATGCCCTTTTTCTGGATTCCTCACCAGAGGAAATAGTTTCTCTCGAACTACCCTATCGAATCCTTTAATCATCTTAAACACCTCGATTAGATCAGCCCTTAATCTTCGATACTCGATAGAATACAAACCTTCGTCTGTGCAAACTCTCCTCGTAATTTAACCCTTTTAGCCCCTGTATTGTTCTGATGAGTCTGCTCTGCGACCCCTTCAAGGCCAATATGTCCTTCTTGAGGTCCGGTGCCCAGAACTGAACACAATTACTCCAGGTGGGGTTCTAACCACAGCCCTGTACAGCTGTAACATAACTTCCGTCCTTATATATTGCAGCCCCCTTCAGATAAATGTCAACATTCCATGTTCCTTTTAATTACTTTTTGTACATGACCACGAGCTTTTAGTGATTTCTGTACTTTATTCCCTAAATCCCTCTGCTCCTCCACAGTTCCTAACTTCTCGTCACTGAGAAAATACTCTGATCTATCTTACTTGGATCCAAAGTCAATGCATGTACACTTCCCAACATTGACCTCCCGGATATAGTTTTTTTAATGAGGTAACAGAGAGAGTTGATGAGGGCAATGCAGTTGATGTGGTGCATATGGACTTTCAAAACGATTTTCATAAAGTGCCGCACGGTAGGCTTAGCATCAAGAATGTGGCCTATGGAATAAAGGGGGCAGCAGCAACATGGATGCAGAATTGGCTAAGGGGTAGGATACAGAGAATTGTGGTGAACGGGTGCTTTTCGGACTGGAGGGAGGTGTACAGTGGTGTTCCCTTGGGGTCACCAGTAGTGTAACCCAACTATTTAAAAAAGGAGGGAGAGAGAAATCAGGGATCTATATATCGGTTAGCCTAACATCAATCGTAGGGAAAATGTTCGAGTCTGTTATGAAGGATGTGACAAAATGACACTTGGAAAATATCAGCGGGATTGGACAAAGTCAATTTGGAATAATGAAAGTGAAATCATGTTTGACAAATCTACTGAAGTTTTTTGAGCATGTAACTGGTAGAATAGATAAGGGAGAACCAGTGAATGTGGTTTATTTGGATTTTCAGAAGGCTTTTGATAAAATCCCACATGAGAGGTTAGTGTGCAAAATTAAAGCACATGGGATTGGGAATAATATAATGGCATGGATTGAAAATTGATTAACAGACAGGAAGCAGAGGGTAGGAATAAATGGGTCTTTTTCGGGTTGGCAGGCAGTGACTAGTGGGGTACCGCAGGCATCAGTGCTTGGGCCCCAACTGTTCACAATGTATATCAATGATTTGAATGAGGGAACCTAAAGTGATATTTCCAAGTTTGCTGACGACACAAATCTAAGTGGGATCGTGAGTTGTGAGGAGGATGCAAAGAGGCTTCAAGGCGATTTCGACAATTTGAATGAGTGGGCAAGTACATGGCAGATGCAGTATAATGAGGATAAATGTGAAGTTATCCACTTCAGAAGGAAACAGAAAGGCAGAATATTATTTAAATTGCTATAGATTGGGGGAATGTTGATGCAAAAAGGGACCTGGGTGTCCTTGTACACCTGTCGCTGAAAGCAAACATGCAGGTGCAGCAAGCAGTTAGGAAGGCAAATAGTATGTTGGCCTTCACTGCTAGATGATTTGAGGTCAGGAAAAAGGATGTCCTAATACAGTTATACAAGGCCATGGTGAGACAACACATGGAGTATTGTGTGCAGTTTTAGTCTTCTTACCTAAGAAAGGATATAATTGCCATACAATGAGTGCAACGATGATTCACCAGACTGATTCCTGGGATGGCAGGACTGTCGTATGAAGAGAGATTGGGTCGACTCGGCTTGTATTCACTCGAGTTCAGAAGAACGAGAGGGGATCTCATTGAAACATAACAAATTCCGACAGGGCTAGACAGACTGGATGCAGGGAGGATGTTTCCACTGGCTGGGTTGTCCAGAACGAGTGGTCACAGTCTCAGGGTACGGGGTAGGACATTTAGGAATGAGATGAGGAGAAATTTCTTCTCTTAGAGGGTGGTGAACCTGTGGAATTCGCTACCACAGAAGGCTGCGGAGGCCAAGTCACTGAATATATTTAAGAAGGATCGAGATAGATTTTTCGACGCAAAAGGCATGAAGGTGTTTGGGGAGGGAACGGGAATATGGTCTTGAGATAAAGGATCAGCCATGATAATCCTGAATAGCGGAGCAGCCTCCAATGGCCGAATGGCGTACTCCTGCTCCTATTTTATATGTTTCTATGTTTCCATTTCAGCGCTGGAACCACTGCTTTTCTTGATATATAGTAATGACTTGGACTTGCGTGCACAGGGCTCAATTACAAAATTTGCAGATGACTCAACACTTGGAAGGGCAGCAAACAGTGAGGAGAGTGATAAACTTCAAGAGGATATGGATAGGCTGGTGGCATGGGCGGACTCGTGGCGGTGGAAAGTTATAGCAGAATAATGCGAAGTGATACATTTCGGTAGGAAAAACGAGGAGAGGCAATTTTCCACGTTAAAGGAACGGTTCTGGACTTGACAGATGTTTGGAAGATTTTAGTTCGGGAATCTGCAATGTTCTCACCTGCGGACTTTACAACCCTGTGATGGAAATCTTCCGGTCCTGGGGATTTGTCACTCTTTAGTGCCATTATTTTCGAAATTACTGTAAATTTGCTTACGTTAATTATGGTGAGTCCCCGTCCCTCATTGAAAATCCTTTCCCTTGTGGTGTCCAGCATTCAATCCTCTTCATCGACTGTAAATACAGGTTCTGTATTGTTCACAGTCGTCAGTTACACCGTTATCTATCTCCCGCTATTAGTGTCTCCCTGTATGAGTCATTGCACTCAGCTTCACCTTTATCTATCTCCCTCTGTTGGTGTCTCCCTGAGTCAGTGGACTCAGTCTAACCTTTATTGATCTCCCTCTGTTTGTGTCTCCCTGATACACTGTACTCAGTCTCACCTTTATCCAACTCCCTATGTTGGTGTCTCTCTGCGTCACTGTACTCAGTTTCAACTTTATCTATCTCCCTCTGCTGTTGTCATTCTGTATCATAGCACAAATTCACACTTTCATCTATCTCCCTCTGTTGGTGTCTATCTTTATAAACTGTACTCAGTCACACGTTTTTCTGTCTCCTTCTGCTGGTGTCTCTCTGTCTCACTGTACTCAGTCACACTTTCATCTATCTCGTACTGTTGGTTTCTCTCTGTATCACACACTGTACATTGTCACATCTTTATGTGTCTCCCTCAGGAGAAGGGATATGATAGAGTAAACGTAGAAAAGATGTTTCCACTTGTTGGCGAATCCAAAACTTGAGGCCATAAATAACATCATTAAGAGATCGAAAATGGAATTTATGAGAAGCTTCTTTACCCGTAGAGTGGTGAGAACGTGGAACTGGCTACCACATGGAGCAGTTGAGGCGAATAACAGAGATGCATTTCAGGTGAAGTCAGATAACAACATGAGGGAGAAAGGAATAGACGGCCAAATCGTTAGGGTGAGATTAAGTGAGTTGAGAGGAGGCTCGAGTGGAATATAAATACCAGCATAGACCAGTTGAGTCGAATGGCCTGTTTCTGTGGTGTAAATTATGTGTATTTTTTTTGGTATCTCCCTCTATCACTGTACTCAATCACATTTTTACCTATCGCCCTTTGTTGTTCTCCCTCTGTATCGCTGTACTCAGTTGCACCTTTATCGTAAAATTATGGAATGATACAGCACAGAAGGAGGCCATTCGGCCCAGCGTGCTCCCACTCACCTAACCTTTCCCCAAACCCTGCAATGTTTTCTCCTTTCAAATATTTTTCCAATTCCCTTTGAAAGTTACCAATGAATCTGCTTCCACCGACCTTTCAGGCAGTGAATTCCAGATCAGAACAACTCGCTGTGCAAAATAAAACTCATCTCACCTGTGGTTCTTTTGCCAATTATCTTAAATCTGTGTCCTCTGGTTACCGACACTGTAGCCAGTGGAAACAGTTTCTCCTTATTTACTCTGTCAAATCCCTTCATAATTTTAACCTTCTTTGTTCTGAAGAGAACAACCCAGCTTCTCTAGTTTCTCCACGTGACTGAAGTCCCTCATCCCTCGTGTCATTCTAGTAAATCTCCTCTGCACGCTCTCCAAGGCCTAGAACTCCTTCCTAATATGTGGTGCTTAGAATTGGACACATTGAAAAGATGCACCTTACAAGCTATCAAATTTACTTTGTTAGTTGTGGCTCAGTTGGGGGCACTCTCGCATCGGAGTCAAGTCCCTCTCCAGAGACTTGAGCACATCACATAAGCTGACACTTGAGTGCACTAATGAGGGAGTGCTGCATGGTCGGAGGTGCCGTCTTTTGGATAATATATTAATCTGCCCTCTCACGTGGACAGAAAAAGGTCCCATGACAATATTTCAAAGAGCAGAATAGTTTCCCCGTTATCTTGGCCAATATTTATCCCGAAACGAACATTACTAAAACAGAGAATCTGGTCATTTAGCACATTGCTCTATGTGGGATCTTGCTGTGCAAAAGTTGATTCAGGCGTTTGCTACATTAGAACAGTGACGACACTTCTATAACTACGCAATTGGCTGTGAAGTCCTTTGGGGCGTCCTGAGGTGAAAACATACTATGAAAACCACTAATACAACCCATGGCATGCAGTGGTCATGAGATTGGTACCGATGGATGTCTTTGCTCCCCTACAATTCTTAGCTTCTCGTATCTATAATACTGCTTTCAGTTCTGGTCTCCGCACCTCACAAAGGATATATTGGCCTTGGAGGGGGTGCAGCACAGCTTCATCAGAATGTGACCAGGTCTGAAAGGGTTGAATTATGAGGATACGTTGCATAGACTAGGCTTGTATTTACCTGAGAATAGAAGATTAAGGACAGGTTTGGTTGATGTGTTGAATATGATTAGAGCATTTGATAGGGACGAAAAAAACTCTTCCCTCTGGTTGGGTAGTCCAGAACAAGGGGGCATAACCTTAAGCGAGAATGTTCAGGAGTGATGTCAGGAAGCACTTCTACACATAATGGATAGCGGAAATCTGGAACTCTGTCCCCTAAAAAGCTGTTAAGGTTCAGGGTCAATTGAAAATTTCAAAACTGCAATTGATAGATTTTTGTTCGATAATTATATTCAGGGTTATTTAAAGCTCGTAGATGGATGTGAGATACAGGTCAGCCAATGATCTAATTGAATGGCAGAACAGGCTCATGTGGCAGGAAGGCCTCCTCATATTCCAATGCTCCCACTTTCACAACATTTAGAAAATACTTCGAATTATCTTTCTTGTTTCCAAAGTGGATGGCTTCATACTGCCCACAATTAACTTCGTTTGCTATAGTTTACCCACTCACATAATCTGTCTACGTCCCATTGTAACGTTCTGTTCCCATTTGCACTACTTACTGTCCTTCCTAACTTTGTGTCATCTTCAAACTTGGATATACAACTCTCTATTGCGTGATCCAAGTCATTAATTGATATGGTGAAAAGTTGATGCTCCAGTACATGTCAATGGAGATCATCACTTGTCACATCCGACGCCACTGTTAAAGAGTGTGTTGTTGGGGGGAGGGGGAGTATTTGTGAAGTGAAGCCCGTGGGAGGCAGTCAGCCTTGGTATTCGAGAGAAATGCGCTGTACAGGCAGGATTATTGCAGGAGGAAATGCAAAATATGGTGGGCGAGGCCCAGTATAGGTCCATTTCCGATGCGACTGGTCGTTCTCAATACAGGTCCAGTTCATATTGGACTAGTCGACCCTAGTGAGTTCCAATTCCTATGTGACTGATCGATCCAAGTATCGGTCCAGTTCCAATTCGAGTGGTCGACCCCATTACAAAGCCAGTTGCTATGAGATTGGTTAACCCCAGTTTTCTCCATTTGATTTGGGAATGGTTGACCACAACATAGCTCCAGTTCCGTTCGGACTGGTCGGTCGCAGTAGAGTTTCTGTTACTGTGGGGCTGGTCGACACCAGTATACGTCCAGTTCCGATTGGACTGCTCGACCCCGGTGTAGTTCCAGTTCCTATGGGACTGCTCGAGCCCAGTATAGGTACAGTTAATATATGATTGGTCGACCCCAGAATTTCCATTCGCTATGGGACTGTTTGACCCCAGTACAGGTACAATCCCTATGTGACTGGTCGAAAACTATTTAGGTACAGACACGATGGCACTGGTTGACCCCTGTATAGATACTGTTCCAATGGGACTGGTCGAGCCGAGGGTCATGTGAGAAGGAGGAATTAAAGGAAATTTGAATTAGTAATAAAATAGTGCTGGAGAAATTAATGGGACTGAACGCCGATAAATCCCCGGGGCCTGAAAATCTGCATCCTGGAGTACTAAAAGATGTAGCGATGGAAATAGTGGATGCATTATTTGTCATCTTCCTAAATTCTATATATTATGGAACAGTTCCTGCAGATTGGAGGGTGGGAAATGTAACCCCACTATTTAAAAAAGGAGGGAGGGAGAAAACAGGGAACTACAGACCGGTTACCCGAACATCAGTAGCAGGGAAAATGCTAAAGTCTAATATAAAGGATGTGATGACAGGACATTTAGAAAATATCAGCGGGATTAGACAAAGTAAACATGGATTTACGAATGAACAATCATGTTCGACAAACCTGGATGATTTGAGGAGGGAACTGGAAGAATAAATAAGGGAGAACCAGTAGACGTGGTTTATTTGGATTTTCAGATAACGTCACACATATGAGGTTGCTGTGCCAAATCAAAGCACATGAGATTGGGGGTAATATACAGCATGGATTCAAAATTGGGTAACAGACTGGAAACAGGGAATAGGCATAAATATGCATTTTTCGGGGTGGCAGGCATTAACTGGTGGGGTACCGGATGGATTGGTGCTTGGGCCCCAGCTATTCACAATATATATCAATGATTTGGATGAGGGAACCAAATGTAATATTTCCAAGTTTGCTGATGACGCAAAACTAGGTGGGATCGTGAGTAGTGAGAAGGATGCAAAGAGGCTTCAGGGAGATTTGGACAGGTTGAGTGAGTACACAAATACATGGCAGATGCAGTATAATGTGGATAAATGTGAAGTTATCCACTTCGGAAGGAAAAACAGAAAGGCAGAGTATTCATTAAATCGTGATAGATTGGGAAATATTGTTGCACAAATGGACCTAGGTGTCCTTGTAATCCAGTCACTGAAAGCAAACATTCATGTGCAGCAAACAGTTAGGAAGGCAAATGGTATGTTGGCCTTCATTGCAAGAAGATTTGAGTACAGGAGCAGGGATGTCTTACTGCAGTTATACAGGGCCATGGTGAGACCACGCCTGGGGTATTGTGTGCAGTTTTGGTCTTACCTAAGAAAGGATATACTTGCCATAGAGGGAGTGCAGCGAAAGTTCACCAGACCGATTCCTTGGATGACAGGATTGTCATCTGAGGAGAGATTGGGTCGACTCGGCCTGTATTCACTCGAGTTTAGATGAATGAGAGGGGATCTCATTGAAACGTATAAAATTCTGACAGGGCTAGACAGACTGGATGCAGGGAGGATGTTGCCCCTGGCTGTGGTGTCCAGAACGAGTGGTCACAGTCCCAGGATACGGGGTAGGACATTCTGGACTGAGATGAGGACAAATTTCTTCCCTCAGAGAGTGGTGAACCTGTGGAGTTCTCTACCACAGAAGGCTGTGGAGGCCAAGTCACTAAATATATTTAAGTAGGAGCTGGATGGATTTCTAGAAACAAATGGCATCAAGAGGTATGGGGAGAGAGCGGGAATATGGTATTGAGATAGAGGATCTGCCATGATCCTATTGAATTGCGAAGCAAGCTCGAAGGGCCGAATGGCCTCCTCCTGCTCCTATTTTCTATGTTTCTATGTAATCTTTCATGTCAGCCAGTGAAGGTCGTAGTGTGTTCAACCAACGTAAGAGCCCGGATAGCTCAATAGGTAAAACATCAGCTTTTTAACGTGAGAATCCAGAATTCAAGTCCCTGTCTAAACAACAGTTTTAAATCAAGTTTCTCAATTCCCACATACATTACCATAAAATAGAAGCATTTCACAAAATTCTTTCCTTCTGCCTCAAAAAAATGATCAATATATGCGGGAACAGTTTATCTTTAATTACTCTGTCAAAACCTCTATCAAATCTCCCTGAACCTTGTCTGTTCTAAAGCGAACCATTCCAGCTTCTCCAGTCTCTCCACATAACTGAAGACCCTCATCCCTGGCATCAGTCCAGCGAATCGCTTCTTCACCCTCTCTGAAGCCTTGACATCCTTCCTAAAGCGTGGTGCCCAGAATTAAACACCATACTCCAGCTGAGGCCTCATCAGTGTTTTATAATCAGTGTTTTCTCAGGCCATTGCATCGCAAACATACCGCTCAACAACCGCCATCTAACTCTCTGAGTCTCCTCCAAACTCAACCTCACCCCTTCATCCCAATCTGAACTTTATCCTCAAACTGGCCCCTTCTCCTCAATCTGACCCTTTCTCCCAATTCTGAACCTATTCTCGTGAATCTGATCCCTGATCGCCAATCTGAACCATTCTCCTCAACTGCACCCTTCTCCTCAATCTGACGTCTTCTCCACAATCAGACCCCTTCTCCTTAAATGATCTCTTCCACCAACTCTACCTCATTCTCCTCAATCTGACCCCTTCTCCTCAATCTGACCCCTTCTCCACAATCTGTGCCTTTTCCTCAATCTGACGACTTCTCCTAAATCTGACCCCTTCTCCTCAATCCGTGCCTTCTCCTCAATCCGTGCCTTCTCCTCAATCCGTGCCTTCTCCTCAATCCGTGCCTTCTCCTCAATCCGTGCCTTCTCCTTAATCTGACGACTTCCTCTCAATCTGACGACTTCCTCTCAATCTGACGACTTCTCCTCAATCTGACGACTTCTCCTCAATCTGACGACTTCTCCTCAATCTGACGACTTCTCCTCAATCTGACGACTTCTCCTCAATCTGACGACTTCTCCTCAATCTGACGACTTCTCCTCAATCTCATCCCTTCTTACAAATCTGACCAATTCTCCTTAAACTGTGACTTCTCCCCAATCTGACCCATTCTCCCAATCTGACGCCTTCTATCCTTTCTGAACCCTTCTCCTCAATCCGATCCCTTCTCCTCAATCCGATCCCTTCTCCTCAATCCGATCCCTTCTCCTCAATCCGACCCTTTCTCCTCAATCCGACCCCTTCTCCTCAATCCGACCCCTTCTCCTCAATCCGACCCCTTCTCCTCAATCCGACCCCTTCTCCTCAATCCGCTCCCCTTCTCCTCAATCCGCTCCCCTTCTCCTCAATCCGCTCCCCTTCTCCTCAATCCGCTCCCCTTCTCCTCAAGCTGATCTTTTCTCATCAATCTGTTCCCTTCTCATCAACCTCACTTCTCCTCCCCAATTCGAACACTTCTCCGAGATCTTACCAATTTTTTTACAACATTTTGGATTTAAATCAGCAAGCTTTTTCTCAAACAAATGGTAGTGGAAATCTATAGCTCTCTTCTCTTGGTGTCTGCATGGAGAGTGTTGATAAGTGTAGTACGTTTGATGTTGTGAATATGGACTTGCAACAGACATTTGATAAAGTGCCACATAATAGGCATGTTGGCAAAATTTAAGTCCAAGGGATTAAAGGGTCAGTGGCAGCGTGGATACAAAATTGGCTAGGGGGCAGAAAGCAAAGAGTAGGGTTAATGGTTGTTTTTCAGACTTGAGGGAAATATACAGAGGTGTTCCCCAGGGCTCAGTATTCGGACCACTGCGCTTTCTGATATATATTAATGACCTGGATATGGGTACGGGTGGTAATAATTTCAAAGTTGAAATGAGCCGAATCTCGGAAATGTAGTAAATAATGTGGAGGACAGTAAGAGACTTCAGGAGGACATAAACAGTCTGGCGAAATGGGCAGACACATGGCAGATGAAATTTAACGCAGAGAAGTGTGAAATGATACATCTTGGTAGGAAGAACGAGGAGAGGCAATATAAGCCAAATGGTACAATTTCAAAGGGATTGTGGGTACAGAGCGACTTGGAGTTGAACGTAGTGAAATCTTTGAAGGTGGCAGGGCAAGTTGAGAAGACTGTTAAAGAAGCATACAGAATCTTGGTTTTATTAATAGAGGCATAGAGTACAGAAGCAAGGAAATTATGCTAAACTTTCCTAAAACACTGGTTAGGCCGCAGCTTAGAGTATTGTGTCCAATTCTTCATGTCCAATACGTCATCTCTGTACTTTCTATACTTCACTAGTAATCGTGGTATCGAACTTAGCGCATGCGCTAACCCCGAACGCTGGAAGCATGTAAAGTTGGGAGAAAACGGTTTCAATCAGTGTGCAAAGCTGATTTCAAGTGATACACACAATTTTGGACTTTAGCGCTCAACTCAATGCACAGTCTTATCCCCGACCGTCTGACCGTTTCTTCCAGTGCCTGATAGACCCCTCAGGAGCTCTATTTAAAGGGTCATGCAAGTGTTGCTGGTTACTTGCTGGATTATTGCTTCTGGCTGGGGGAGGAGTGGGAAGTGTTTTTTGAAGCTCCCTATTCTTAGTGAGAGTTGCTATGTTACTTTTCAGAAGGCTTTGGCAGGTATTGCTTTACAGGTCGGATAATTACAACCCTGGTGGAACAACATTCCTGCCAACCATGTGCGGTCTGCTCGGGCTCCCGTTGGACATTGAGCATGGCTGTGAGCATGCAGAAAGGCCACGCCTCGCAGGTCAAGCTGCGAGGAGACCGAGGACGAGTAGTCGCCGGGCACTGAGTAGGAGGCCCCGCCCAATGATCCGAAACACTGTCTCCTCCAGAGGGGTGCGGAAGTGTAGACGTGCCCGTCCAGCCTCAGGTCCCTCCTGCTGGCGGGTGTTATACGCCACCTTCTCCTGCAAGAGAGAGGACAGTGTGTCAGTGAATGTCCTGCAAGGTGTTTGGTTGATATGCCTGTCATGTTTGTGCGATTTGAGTCGTGGTTCTTTGGCCTGCAAGTTTTGTATTATTTGCGGGTGAGACACAGAATTGCGTATGGATGGTAGTGTTTGTTGTTGAGTGGGTTGGTGCCGGGAGGTGTCGTGCATGGAGTATTGGTGCAGTTGGTCGGATGTGCCACTTGACACTTGCATTCACTCACCTTGACCACTCGTGTCAAATCATTAAATTTCTGGCGGCACTGCATCCACGTTTGTGGTTCAATATTCCTCATATTCACTTCCTTTGCAACGGCCTGCAATGCCGACGCAATTGTAGTCTAGACGGTCTCCGGTCACCCTGCGGGTACTTGGCTGCCCTCCTCTCGTTCTCACCTTCCACCAGGGCCTCCAGAGCATCATCCGAGAAACTTGGTGCCCGCTATCTTTCTGGTGCAGCTGCTCGTGATGCCATTCTCCCTTCTCCTCCTTGGCTGTGTATCTCCCATTAGAAATGGGTCTGCACCTTGAAGTAGTGCAAGCAGCTGATGACGTGCGCTGTCCACGCCCCATTTCCAACTTGCTCATTCTCCGTGCAGCCTCTCAGCAGCGAGGGCTGCGTTTGCTGCACGGAGATTTCAGCGTAAGTAGCAGACAGCACGAAGTTCACGTGCTGCCTGCGGAGGGTCCGTTCGCTGCGCCCAGATTGGATCCTTATCCAATTTTCCCCCAAATGCTTTAATATAAAACCTTAAACTATTAAAGAAAAAATATCTATCTCACTGAAATAGTTTTATTTGATGAAAACCAATCAAATGTGACAAGGACCACGAAAAGTCCTTGTATTTGAAGATAAAATCTTAAGTCATTGAACAAGAAAGATCTATCTCACTGAAATAAGTTAAGCAATTAAAGAAAAAACCTTTATCTCACTGGAATATGTGCATTTGTTGAAAACAAGCGAAAATTGACAAGAACCACGAAACTTTACGAAATTTGAAGATAAAACTTTAAGCCATTATTTGAAACCAAGCGTAAAGTGATAAAAACCACGAAAATTTGTTCTACTTGAAGATAAAATCGTAAGCCATTCAACAAAAAATCTTTATCTCAATGAAATAAGTTAATTTGATGAAAACCATCAAAAAGTGACAAGAAACACGAAATTTTACTGAATTTGAAGATAAAAAGTTCACCCATTAAAGAAAAACTTTTATCTCAATGGAATCAGTTCATTTGATGAAAAGAGGCAAAAAGTGACAAGAAGCACGAAAACTTACTGGATTTGAAGATAAAATGTTGAGCCATCAAAGAAAAAAAGCTTTATCTCACTGACATAAGGAAATAATTTGAAACAAAGCAAAAAGTGACAAGAACCACGAAATTTCAATGTATTTGAAGATAAAATCTTAAGCCGTTAAACATAAAAGCTCTATCTCACTGAAATAAGTGCATTTGATGAAAACCATCAATGATGACAAGAACCATGAAAATGTATTGAATTGGAAGATGAAAAGTTAAGCCAGTTAAGAAAAAACTTCATCTCACTGAAATAAGTGCATTTGATGAAAACCATCAAAAAGTCACAAGAACCACGACCATTTACTGGATTTGAAGATAAAATCTTAAGACTGTGGCGAGTGGGATATTGACTGAGGAGAGCGGGATGTTGGGACTGAGGGGAATGGGGTGCAGTGACTGAGGGGAGTGGGATTTCGTGACTGTGGAGATTGGACTGTAGTGACTGAGGGGAGTGGGACAGTGATTGAGGGGAGTGGGAGGTAGTGTGTGAGGGGAGTAGGATTTAGTGGCTCAGGGGAGTGGGGAGGAGTGACTGAGGGGAGTAGATTTCCGTGACGGAGGAGAGTTGGATGTAGGGACTGAGGTTAGTGGGAGGTACTGACTGAAGGGCGTGGGATGTAGTGACTTAAAATAGTGCGTTGTAGTGTCTATGTGGAGCAGGATGTAGTGACTGAGGGCAACCGAATGTCGTGACTGAGTGGAGCAGGATGTAGTGACTGAGTGGAGTGGGATGTAGTGACTGAGTGGAGCAGGATGTAGTGACTGAGTGGAGCAGGATGTAGAGACTGAGTGGAGCAGGATGTAGTGACTGAGGGCAACCGAATGTCGTGACAGAGTGGAGCAGGATGTAGTGACTGAGTGGAGCAGGATGTAGTGACTGAGTGGAGCAGGATGTAGAGACTGAGTGGAGCAGGATGTAGAGACTGAGTGGAGCAGGATGTAGAGACTGAGTGGAGCAGGATGTAGTGACTGAGTGGAGCAGGATGTAGTGACTGAGTGGAGCAGGATGTAGTGACTGAGTGGAGCAGGATGTAGAGACTGAGTGGAGCAGGATGTAGAGACTGAGTGGAGCAGGATGTAGTGACTGAGTGGAGCAGGATGTAGAGACTGAGTGGAGCAGGATGTAGAGACTGAGTGGAGCAGGATGTAGAGACTGAGTGGAGCAGGATGTAGAGACTGAGTGGAGCAGGATGTAGTGACTGAGTGGAGCAGGATGTAGAGACTGAGTGGAGCAGGATGTAGTGACTGAGGGCAACCGAATGTCGTGACAGAGTGGAGCAGGATGTAGAGACTGAGGGGAGTGGGATGTAGAGACTGAGTGGAGCAGGATATAGAGACTGAGTGGAGCAGGATGTAGTGACTGAGTGGAGCAGGATGTAGTGACTGAGTGGAGCAGGATGTAGTGACTGAGGGCAACCGAATGTCGTGACTGAGTGGAGCAGGATGTAGTGACTGAGTGGAGCAGGATGTAGAGACTGAGTGTAGCAGGATGTAGTGACTGAGTGGAGCAGGATGTAGAGACTGACGGGAACGGGTTGTGGTGACTGAGGGGAACGTGATTTCGCGGGATGGAATGGATTGCAGTGACTTCGGCGAGTGGGATTTAGCAATTGTGAGAAGTAAGAGGCAGGATGTGAAGGGTGTGGGAAGTAGTGTCTGAGGGGAGTGGGATATAGTGACTGATCGGAATGCGATATACTAACTGAGGGGAATGGGATGAAGTGACTGAAGGGAGTGAGTTGTAGTGTCTGAGGGAAGTGGGATGTAGTAATTGAGAGGACCTGGAGGTAGTGGCTGATGTGAGTGTGATGTAGTGACTGAGTGGAGTGGGATGTAGTGACTGAGGGGAGTGGGATGTAGTGACTGAGGGGAGTGGGATGAAGTGACTGAGGGGAGTGGGATGTAGTGACTGAGTGGAGTGGGATGTAGTGACTGAGGGGAGTGGGATGTAGTGACTGAGTGGAGTGGGATGTTGTGACTGAGGGGAGTGGGATGTAGTGACTGAGTGGAGTGGGATGAAGTGACTGAAGGGACTGAGTTGCAGTGACTGAGGGGAGTGGGATGAAGTGACTGAGGGGAGTGGGATGAAGTGACTGAGTGGAGTGGGATGTTGTGACTGAGTGGAGCAGGATGTAGTGACTGAGTGGAGCAGGATGTAGTGACTGAGTGGAGCAGGATATAGAGACTGAGTGGAGCAGGATGTAGTGACTGAGTGGAGCAGGATGTAGAGACTGAGTGTAGCAGGATGTCGTGACTGAGTGGAGCAGGATGTAGAGACTGAGTGGAGCAGGATGTAGCGACTGAGTGGAGCAGGATGTAGTGACTGAGTGGAGCAGGATGTAGAGACTGAAGGGAACGGGTTGTGGTGACTGAGGGGAACGTGATATCGCGGGATGGAATGGATTGCAGTAACTTCGGCGAGTGGGATTTAGCAATTGTGAGAAGTAAGAGGCAGGATGTGAAGGGTGTGGGAAGTAGTGTCTGAGGGGAGTGGGATATAGAGACTGATCGGAATGCGATATACTAACTGAGGGGAGTGGGATGTTGTGACTGAGGGGAGTGTGATGAAGTGACTGAAGGGAGTGAGTTGTAGTGTCTGAGGGAAGTGGGATGTAGTAATTGAGAGGACCTGGAGGTAGTGGCTGATGTGAGTGTGATGTAGTGACTGAGTGGAGTGGGATGTAGTGACTGAGGGGAGTGGGATGTAGTGACTGAGGGGAGTGGGATTAAGTGACTGAGGGTAGTGGGATTAAGTGACTGAGTGGAGTGGGATGTAGTGACTGAGGGGAGTGGGATGTAGTGACTGAGTGGAGTGGGATGTTGTGACTGAGGGAAGTGGAATGTAGTGACTGAGTGGAGTGGGATGAAGTGACTGAATGGACTGAGTTGTAGTGACTGAGGGGAGTGGGATGAAGTGACTGAGGGGAGTGGGATGAAGTGACTGAGGGGAGTGGGATGTAGTGTCTGAGGGGAGTGGGATGCAGTGACTGAGTGGAGTGGGATGTTGTGACTGAGGGGAGTGGGATGTAGTGACTGAGGGGAGTGGGATGAAGTGACTGAAGGGACTGAGTTGTAATGTCTGGGGGATGAGGAATGTAGTAACTGAGAGGACCTGGAGGTAGTGGCTGAGGAGAGTGAGCTGATGTGATTGAGGGGTGTGGAATGTAGTTGCTGCGGTGTGTGGGATGTAGTGACTGAGGGGAGGGGAATGTTGTGACTGAGGAGAGTGGGATGTAGTGAATGAGAGGACCTGGGGCTAGTGACTGAGGGGAGTGGGTTGAAGTGGCTGCGAGGCGTGGGATATAGTGTCTGAGGGAAATGAGATGTCATGACTTTGGGCACCCGGAGGCAGTGACTGACGGGTGTGAGCTGAAGTGACTGAGGGGACAGGGATGTAGTGACTGAGGCGAGTGGGATGTGGAGAATGAGGGGAGAGGGATGCATTGACTGAGCGGAGTGGGATGCATATACTGAGCGGAGTGGGATTCAGTGACTGAGGAGGCTGGAATGCAGTGACTGGGGGTAGTGAGATACATTGACTGAGCGGAGTGGGATTCAGTGACTGAGGAGAGTGGGATGCAGTGACCGAGGGGAGTGGGATGCATTGACTGAGCGGAGTGGGATGCATATACTGAGCGGAGTGGGATTCAGTGACTGAGGAGGCTGGGATGCAGTGACTGGGGGTAGTGAGATACATTGACTGAGCGGAGTGGGATTCAGTGACTGAGGAGAGTGGGATGCAGTGACTGGGGTCAGTGGATTGCAATGACTGCAGTAAGTGAGCTGTAGTGATTGAGGGGATTGTGATGTGGAGACTGGGGAGTGGGATGTCGTGATGGAGGGGAGTGGGATGTACCGATTGAGGAGAGTGGAATGTAACGACTGAGAGGAACTGGAGGAAGTTACTGAGGGGTGTGAGCTGAAATGCCTGAGGGGAGTGGGATGTAGTGATTGGAGGAGTGGGATTTAGTGACTGAGGGGAGTGGAATGTAGTGACTGGGGTGTGCGAGATGTAATGACTGAGAGGAGCGGGTTGTGGAGACTGATGGAAGTGGGATGCAGTGATTGAGGAGAGTGCGATGTGGATACTGAGGGGAGAGGGATGTCGCGATGGAGGGGAGTGGGACGTGGTGACGGAGAGGAGAGAGGTGCTCGGACGGAGGGAAATGCGTTGCATTGTCTGTCGGTAGTGGGATGCAGTGACTGAGGGGAGTAGTGTGCCGTGATTGAGTGCTGTAGTTTGTTGTGACTTAAGGGAGTCAAGATGCACCGGGTTTGAGGAATGGAATGTAGTGACTGATGTGTGTGGGATATAGTGATTGAGTGGAGTACGATGTAATAACTGAGGGCAGTGAGATTTATTGACTGATGGGAGTGAGATATCGTTTTCCCGGTTGTAATTACTGAGAGGAGTGATTGAAATTCTCCGAAATCTAGTACCAGCTGTGTCTCCAGCACTGCAACATTCTCCTTGATCAATACTGCCAACCCCTGACCCTCCTTTTTTCCTCCTTCCCTATCTTTCCTGAACAACTTGTATCGAACAATATTCAATACCCAATTTTGCCCTTTTGTGAGCGTGGTCTCCGTGACCGCCGCTACGTCATATTCCCATGTCCCTATTTGCACCTGCGGCTCACCAGCCTTATTTACCAAGCTTCATGGGTTTACATACACCTATCCTAGACCTTCTCGTATCCGCTCTTCATTCCATCCCATCTGATACTGTACAATGTCTTAATCTAGTGCTATCCCTCTCTCCCAATCTTTTGCGCACTTTGCTTCACCTTTACTAATGCTGCATTCTGGTGCCCACCCCATGCCAAAATAGTTTAAACCCTCCCCCATAGCACCAGCGGACCTCCCCCAAAACAGTTCCCACGGAGGTTTGAATTCTGGATCGCTGGATTCAGTGTCCAGTGTGCTCACCATTACCGCATGGAACTGATACCTAATGTGTTCGGGACCTCTGTTGTATCTCATTTTAGAGCCGTGTCAGATCCAATGAAAGATATTCCATCAAAACAAAAACACGAGCCTGGCAGCGGCTGCACTAATCTGTTGTTTTCAATGACCGCAATTAATATAGAAGATCAAATAGCTAATTGTCTCCCTGGAGACTGTCACAGGTATAAATGTGACAACACTTGAATGTCGTGCAGCGCATCTCAGAGTTTCTCATCGAAATGCACGGATCACCAAAAGGTCTGGTGTTTGCCCTTTACTATCCCGTCCTTGCAGTTATCGGTGTTCCAGGTAAAGTATTGCAATTAGTTATTCGTTACGCAAATCGTTGTTTAACTGTATCACTGCTCTTATTTACCGGTTATCATTTCTCCATTTTAACGGTATAATTTCTCTTCTTTACTGTATCATTTCTCCCCTTTAATTGTATCATTTCTCCCCTTTATTGTTATCATTCTCCCGTTTAATGGTATCATTTCTGCCCTTTGACGGTATAATTTCTGCCCATTAACGGTATCATTATTCGCTTATATCGGTATTGCTACGTATTGTGTTATTGACCCTGTTACCTTCAGTGAATTCGAAACTCCAACAGTAGCAACTTGCATTTATATAGCACCTTCAACGGAGTAAAATGTCCAAGGTTGCTTCACAGGAGTGTTATAAAATAAAGTTTGACAATGAACCACTGAAGGATATACTAAAACAGATGACCAAGAGCTTGGTCAAAGAGGTTGGTATGAAGGAGCGATTTAAAGGAGGAGAGGTAGGTTGATAGGTTTACGGAGGGAATTCCAGAGTTTAGGGCCTGGGCTGCTGAAGGTCGCCAATGGTGGAGCGATGAAATTCAGGGATGTGTAAGGGGCCAGATTTGGAGGAATGCAGGGTTGGAGAAGTTTGCAGAAATAGGGAGGGGCGAAGCCATGGTGGAATTTGAAAGCAAGGATGAGAATTTTTAGATCGAGGCGTTCCGAGACCGGGAGCCAAAGTAAGTCAATGAGCACAGCGGATAATGGGTGAATGGGGCTTGGTGCGAGTTAGAACGCGGGCAGCAGAGTTTTGGATGAGCTCAAGCTTACAGAGGGTGGAAGGTGGGAAGTGGGCCAGGAGAACATTGGAATATTGGAGTCTAGACGTAAAAAAGGCTCGAGGATGAGGCTTTTAGCAGCAGGTGATCTGAGGCAGGTGTGGAGATGGGCGAAGTTGTGGAGGTGTAAGTCGGTGGTCTTGGTAATGGAGAGCATATCGGGTTCGAAGCCAGTATTTTCCCAATATTGAACTGTTAGCATAGTATACATGTCGTTCTATTGTGTTATTGACACAATTAGGTGGTTGAATTATCACAATGTTATCACGGCGTATATAAAGTTCTGTTGTGTTCTTGGTTCTGCACAGTGAATGGTAACACTCTAATATCAGAGTATATATTGGATTACAGCTGTTGCTTTGTGAGTGGCATTATCACGTTATTATAAGCTATGAATCGAAATTATTTTATATCCTGCTGCAAACTGACTGGTGATGGGTTCGATTCTAAGGGCGCCCATAGCCCTCGGCTACCGTGACCATTCTTGATACTGAGGGCAATTTCACTGTAATTTTGAAATTAGCCTGGAAGATATTTCGGGGGCTGTACACATGAATACGAAGTGGAACCGCTGGCGATCCGTTGAACAGCAGCATCCGGTTGAAAATTATCTGCTTCTGATCCCAGCATTCCACACGGCACTAATACCGGATACGTTCACTGACAGTTATGGCTGCATTAATTAAATCAAATATCTGTGATAGTTTAATTAAATATTTGTGATATTGACTGGATTTATAAATAATTCAACCAATTAAATTCGTAACTGTATAATTGTGAAGCAGCTCGTTGAATTTAATCACTGGATATATTCATTACTGACTGGGTTTATTAAATGATTAATTTATTTGTCTTCGTTTTGATTGCTATGTACAGCACGGACAAATTTCAAAAAACGATTCGTCGATTGAGGTTAAATATTCCCGACTGAATTCAATGACTGATTTGATTGAAAGGACATTGTTAGGCAGCGAGTTGTTGATAAAAAATATAAGCAATGTAAGAAGTGGCTGTTTTATTAAAGAATCTTCATTTGCCCCATACTCGCACAGCGCTGGTTTTCTGCTCTCAGTCTCTAACTTGTTAAAGGCAAATCAGTCTAACTTGATAGAGTTTTTGATATGGTAACAGAGAGGGTCGAAGTGGGCAATGCGGTTGATGTGTATATGGACTTCCAAAAGGCGTTTGATAAAATGCCCCACAATAGGCTTGTCATCGAGATTGAAGGCCGTGGAATAAAGGGGCAATATATGAATTGAGAATTGGCTCAGTAACAGGAGACAGAGAGTAGTGGTGAACGGATGTTTTTTTTTCGGACTGGAGGGAGGTATAAAGTGTTGTTCACCAGGGGTCAGTACGAGGACCACTGATTTTCTTGATATATATATAAATGACTTGGACTTGGGAGTACAGGGCGCAATTTCAAAATTTGCAGATGACACAACACTTGGAAGTGTAGTAACCAGTAAGGAGGGTTGAGATAGACTCCAAGAGTAAATAGACAGGCTGGTTGAATGGGCGGGCACGTGGCAGGTGAAATTTAATGCAAAAAAATGTGAAGTGAACCATTTCGGTCTGAAGAACGAAGAAAGGAAAGAAAAACAAAAGGGCACAATTCGAAAAGTGATATAGGAACAGAGAGATCTGGATGAATATGTACACAAATCGTTGAAGGTGGCAGGGCAGGTTGAGAAATTGGTTAAAAAACATACCGGATTCTGGGCTTCATCAATAGAGACAGAGTACAAAAGCGCGGAAGTTATGCTGAACCTTTATATAACACTGGTTCGACCACAACTGGAGTATTGTGTCCAGTTCTGGGCACCACACTTTAGGAAGGATGTGAAGGCCATCGGCAGGGTGCAGAAAAGATTTTCTAGAATGATTCCAGGGATGAGGGACTTCAGCTACGTGGATAGACTGAAGAAGTTTGGGTTGTTCTTCTCGGAACAGAGAAGTTGAAAATCATGAAGGTTCTCGACAGAGTAGATGGAGATAAACTGTTCCCATTGGCGGAACGGTCAAGGGCCAGAGGACATAAATTGAAGGTGATTGGCAAAATAACCAAAGGTGACGTGAGGATAAACTTTTTTACACGCTGAGTGTTTAGGATCGCGAATGCACTGCCAGAGGGGGTGGTGGAGGCAGATTCAATCATGGCCCTCAAAAGGGAGCTGCATACGTACTTGAAAGGAAATATAATGCAGGGCTATGGGGATAGCGCGGGCAGGTGGGACTAGCTGGATTGCTCTTGCATAAACACGATGGCCGAATGGCTTCCTTCCGCACTGTAACCCTTCTATGATTCCATGATTCTATGAACTCCATTCATTGGTTCAGCCTGGCGCTGCTCTTCCACATTAGCTGCTGCTAACGGTTCTCCAGTGACCGCTGCTGATTCCGGGTGTTTCACCTGCCAATGTCCAGGACTGCTCCCGTTTTCGTTCTTTTCTCCACATTGTACAAAT
This sequence comes from Heptranchias perlo, assembly GCF_035084215.1. Taxonomy (NCBI): domain Eukaryota; kingdom Metazoa; phylum Chordata; class Chondrichthyes; order Hexanchiformes; family Hexanchidae; genus Heptranchias; species Heptranchias perlo. The sequence goes on from NW_027139548.1 coordinate 5,718,250, forward strand.
GGTGGCATCTCTCATCTCTGAGTCACAAAGTTGTAGTTCAATATCCACTATAGGACAAAGCCGATAATTTATCATAAGAGCGCAGAGCAGTACCGAGGGAGCGTGTCGGAAGGGTTTTCTCCGAATGATACCTCATCATCTGCCAGTCCCAATGGGTCAGCTGGTCATTGAAGATCCCAGGTGACTATTAGCAGAAGAACTTGGAGTTATCACTGTCTGCTCACCAACATTCCCTCCGCAAATTCAGAGATTATCAATTGTCTGTTCACCCCTCCGGTGTTTGGGAATCTTTTTGGACAAGCTGACTGTTGAATTTTCCAACAGTGAATGATTTGACAGTAATTCATCGATGAGAGTGATTGGGTCGCCAATGGGACAACATCGGTTTTAAATGCAAATTTTTGTTCTTTCTTTCGTGTTTCCAGTTTTGTTGTCGAGTGTTTTATGATTTATTCTCTGAAATATCTTCTGTAATACATGCGCTTTCCCGTCACCTAATCTTCGCATTTATTATTAACCATTTTACTGATTCTTTAAGACCTGTTCCTTTTCTTGCCTATTTCACGTTCCCACGTTGGTTTCAATGGGTTTCTTGTTCCCATTGTGTTTTTATATTAATTCACATGCCGATGTCTTTGGCCTGTCTCATTTTTAATCCGGATGATTATTTTAAACAGAGAAATGGGTATCCAAAGGGTATGGGATCGATTTCATCTCAGGATCAAGTGTCAACGCTGTAAATTTCACACCTAATTCTGTCAAACGTATGATTTTGCTGGGAGTCGGATCACTAATCTTCCTGTTCTCGCTCGCACACAGACATTTCCTCCCCTTTTTTCTCTTCCAGTTAACTTGGCAGTGATTGTGATCCTGTCCCGAGGAAGGTGCAGTCTCTCCAGATGTATTACTTACTACCTGGTGTCCATGGCGGTGACGGATCTCCTGGTCATTATCAACGGCTGTGATATTAAACCGGATTGTGGGTATTTATTTCCCATTCAGTTTCCTGTCCATCACCCCGGTCTGTAGTCTCAGTTTTGTGTTAATTTATGCAATTAGAGACGGTTCTGTCTGGGTAACGGTCGTGTTCACCTTTGATCGATTTGTAGCCATTTGTTGTCAGGAGCTGAAAACAACATATTGCACCGAGAAAACGGCGGCTGTTGTTATTGGAACGGTCTGTGTCCTGAGCTGTTTAAAAAATACTTTCTGGTATTTTATATATGAACCTTTGTATACAATTAACAACATACCCTGGTTCTGCAAGATAAAGTTAATATTTTATACCTCACCCGCATGGGCCACATTTGACTGGATTCACCGCATTTTAACCCCTTGCCTCCCATTCATTCTGATTTTATTGCTCAATGCTCTGACCGTCAGGCACATTTTAGCGGCCATTAGAATCCGCAGAAGACTCCAGGTCCTCAGCAAAGTTGAGAATCAGAGTGACCCAGAGATGGAGAGCCGGAGAAAATCCATTGTTTTGCTCTTCTGTATTTCGGGCAGTCTCATCCTGTTATGGTTGTTGTTTCTCATAACTTTCCTCTATGTCCTAATTGCTAACGTTAGTTATTTCTCAGGTTCTAATTTCGATGAATCAAACTTTATTCTGGAGGAAAGCGGATTCATGCTTCAGCTTTTGAGTTCCTGCATCAACCCATTTATTTATGCAGGGACCCAGAGTAAATTCAGAGAGGAGTTAAAGAATGGGGTGAAATATCCACTGTGGTTAATTGCTAAATTATTTAAATAATGAAAATTCTAAAATCCATCATGATTGGACCTTATATTCCATCCGAAACTCTTCTCGCCCATGTCACACCCTGCCTGACCTCTCAGATAAACAGTCACTCACACTAAGATCATTTACCAATGTGAAATTACGATTGCTTAATTCAGGGTTGCAATCTGTTATTAATTAGTTTCCAGGTCTCTTGTCGGTGCTGACTCAGGCCTGGTAAATTCCCACCAGCCCCGAGGCCCCTCGAGTATCTTCACATTGAGAGGGGAGACAGAGAGTCCGAGATCTGTCTGTTGTTGGATATCAAGTTTAACAGTTTAATAAAGTGAGACCAGTAACCCTCCTGGCAATGGTTTGGATCTTGTGCACTCTCGGAAATGGGAAGACGTATTGTCCCGACCGATTGTTCTCCGCTCACTGAGCACGGCCCCAAAACCATAATTATACGAACACAGGATTTGCTAGACGCAAAGAAGACCAAGTTCCATCTAGTTCGCCTTCTACCTTTCCAGGAGACACATAATACGATGAGAATGGAGTTGTTGACGAATGCACAACGAGAACTGCGGGTAAAAAAGGCGCTGCGGCTGTTTGTGGTCCTCAAGAGTGTAGCAGATTGCCTTATCTGCATTATCATAGAATCATAGAAAATTTACCGCACAGAAGGAGGCCATTCGGCCCATCGTGTCCGCGCCGACCGAAAATGAGACACCCAGCCTAATCCCAAGTTCCAGCACTTGGTCAGTAGCCCTGCAGATTACGGCACTTCCAGTTCACATCCAAGTACTTTTTAAATGAGTTGAGGGTTTCTGCCTCTTCCACCCTCTCAGGCAGTGAGTTCCAGACCCCCATCACCCTCTTGGTGAAAAATGTTTTCCTCAGCTCCCCTCTAATCCTTCCACTAATCACTTTCAATCTATGGCCTCAGGTTATTGACCTCTCTGTTAAGGGAAATATATCCTCCCTATCCACTCTATGTTGACCCCTCATAATTTTGTACACCTCAATTAAATCCCCCCTCAGCATCCTCTGATCCAAAGAAAACAACCCCAACCTATCCAATCTTTCCTCACAGCTAAAATTCCACAGTCCTGCAACATCCTCGTAAATCTCCTCTGTACCCTCTCTGGTGCAATCACATCCTTCCTGTAATTTGGTGACCAGAACTGTACACATTAATCCAGCAGTGGCCTAACCAGTGTTTTATAAAGTTCTACCATTACCTCCCTGCTCTTATATTCTATGCCTCTGCTAATAAAAGAAAGTATCCCGTATGCCTTCGTAACCACCTTAACTACCTGTCCTGCTACCTTCAGGGATCTATGAACATGTCGGCTTAGAGTCCTTGAGCTGGATTGCGAGTTACAGACACTCTGACACATAAGGAAGGGGAAGGAAAACCAGGAAAACATTCTCCAGAATTCAGTCACACCTCAGAGGATACAGGAGGCGATAGTGTGGCTGGTAGTCAGTGGTTAGTCTGATGGGAGGGGATATAGACGAGGAGGTCCCACAGACACTAGTCCTGTCCAACAGGTACAAATCACTTGATACCTATGAGGATAAGGAAGAAGACTGTGGGAAGGACAGCCAGAATGCTGGCCAAGGCACGCTGGAGCAAAAAGCTGTCCAAGGGGAGGAGGTGCAGAGTAGAAAGGTGGTAGTTATGGGAGATTTGATAATTCGAGGGATAGATTCGATTCTTTGCATTCAGGATCGAGAGTCCCGAAGGGTTTGTTGCCTATCTGGTGCCAGGGTAAGGGAAATCTCGAAGCGGCTGGAAAAGAATCTGGAAATGGAGGGGGATGGTCCAGCTGTTGTGATCCACGTCAGAACCAATGGCATAGGGTGGAGGTCCTGCTATGGGAATATCAGGGGTTCGGAAGTAAATTTAAAAGCAGGTCCTCCAGTGTAGTCATCTCAGGATTAATACCGGAGCCAGGCACAAATCGGCACAGTGACAAACAGATCAGTAAAGTAAACACATGGCTGAAGGATGGGGGTGGGGCAGGAAGGAACTGCATCGTTGGGACAGGCGGCATCTGAACCAGGCTGGGACCAAAGTCCGAGTGGAAAGGATAAATAAGGTGTTTAATAAGCCGATAAGCGGGGTGGGGTTCAGGCGAAAATATTAGTGCAAAAGATAAAACAAGAGTAAGAAAAAAGGACCAGAGTTTTCGAAACCACAAATATTCCAGGTCTGGGAAACATCAAAATAACTGAAATAAACATACCGGGAGTGATAAATAAGAAAAAGAATGAGTTAAAATTGTGTAAAAGTAAAAGAAACAACTACTAAAAACGATTTAAACTGCCTTTACCGCAATGGACACAGGTTCTGAAATAAAACGGGGGAATTGGAGGCATTTCAGGAAAAATTGGATAGTGGCCGTTTTTGGGCACAGATAGCGTGATGTGCTCTCACCCCGCGCCCAATGACCCCTGTGCAGGCAGGACGCAAGTTTCGGCCGGCCGAGCACGAACCTGCAATCAGCGTTCCATTCCTGGTCTTTCACGTGGATTCAATGTAATTCGAACAGTCCACCATCAGCTGGAGCCCAATCTCTTAAAGGGAGGATATTTCTTAAAAATCTCATAAAGGTAGCTGGGAATGTTATTTGCTGAAAATAACAGTCTACTGTCTGCACGGAGTCTGAACTGAGATCAGACAGCGCACATGTAAAACACAAATGCAGGTCGCATCCTTATGTTTACACACTGATGAGTTATGTTAAAACATTGAATAAAGTTTGCACACTACTAAATCCCACATCCCATGCCAGACCGCACCAATCTGCCGATATGTTTTGGAACCAAGCCTGCGAGAGTGTATGCAACAAAGTTGTTCTAATGCACTAGAGATCTTAGTGCATGAGGTGGACAGAAGGAGGGACAGCCTATATCTGCAAAGCGGGGGCGGGGGGTCGCGGGGGAGTGGGCGGTGGTGAGGGTGCAAGAGGCCCTCCAGTCATATATCCAAAAGGCAGCGGGAGGCAATGGGGGACAAAATGAATGTCAGGCGCACAGCATCATGAACATGGATGCAGTGCAGTAAGAAGATCAATGCACACATGAGAGGGCAAGGTGTGTGAGGTCAACAGTCAAGTGACCTCTCCTACAAATTGCACCACACACTCCACCTCCCATCACCCACATACCAACAAACTATTTACATCAGTAATCAACTCTTCCAACAAGATTCTTCCTCTCACTCTTATACATTACCACTGTTTCAAGCCGCTCACCCACAACTCCCAGGGCACACACGATTCAAACATGACAGGCACATCACCCAGACACACGTCCCGCTTTCTTGCAGGAGAAGGTGGCGCATATCAAGAGGCAGCAAGTGGGAGTGGCATTTAGCCGCTCGAGCCTGTTCCATCATTCAATGAGATCATGGTGAACCTATGACCAAACTCCACATACCCGCCTTAGCCCCATATGCCTTAATACTCTTGGTTCACGGAAATCTATCAGATTTAACATTCACAAATGAGCTAGCACCGAGTGCCATCTCCAGAAGAGCGTTCCAAACGTCTCCCACCCTTTGTGCGTAAAAACATTTCCTAACTTCACTCCTGCACGTCCTGGCTCTAAATGTTAGGCGATGTCCCCGCTTCCTAGTATTGACGTCTAGGAGACCTCCAAAAACAGTTAGAAACGTCTCGGCAGCCAGAAGCAATAATCCAGCCACTAACCTGTAAATCCTGGATGGACCCTTTAAATAGCAATGGTGGAGGCTCCCCCAAGGCATGCTAAGACACGTTCAGATGGTTGGGGTTAAGACTGTGCGTTGAGTTGACCGTTGAGTCCCAAAATGGTGTCTATCACTTTAAATCAGCATTGCACACTGATTGAAGCCGTTTTCTCCCTACTTTACATGATTCCAGTGTTCGCTGTCTGCGCCTGCGCTAACTCCTATACCAAGATTGCGTCCAGCGCATGTCACGCTGGAAACGTGAGCGCGCAAACAAGACGCCATCGATGTTGGAGAGGTCGTGACGCACTCCACGGCCCAATTTAGCGCCCAATATGTTTTGATGAAATCACGTCTCATTCTTCCAATGTCCAGAGTGTGTAGGTCCATTCTACTCAATCACACCTCAGAGGACAAAGCTCTCATCCCAGGAATCAATCTAGTGAACATTCGTTGCACTGTCTCGAAGGAAAGTAAATCCTTCCTTCGGGAAGGATGTCAAAACTGCACACAGTACTCCAGGTAAGGTGTCACCAAAGCCCTGTACATTTGCAGCAAGAATTCCTTACTCTTGTACTCCACCCCCTCTAATAAAGGCCAATATACAATTTGCCTTCCTAACTGCTTGCTGTATCTGCATGTTAAATTTCTCTGTTTTGTGTACAAGGACAACCAAATCCCTCTGAATACTAACGTTTGATATTTTCTCACCATTTAAAAAGTATTGTGTTTTCTATTCTTCCTACCAAAGTAAAGTGAATAACCTCATATTTAAACACATTATACTCCATCTGCCACTTTCTTGCCCGCTCACTTTGCAGACTCTTTGTTCCTCCTCACAGCTTACTTTGCCACCGAGCTTTGTATCATGAGCAATTGTGGATACAATACCCTCGGCCCCATCATCTAAATCTTTAATGTAGATGGTAAACAGCTGAGGCCCAAGCACTGATCCTTGCAGCACCCCACTAGCTACATCCAGCCATCCTGAAAATTACCCTTTTACCCTACTATCTGTTTTCTGTCCGTTAACCAATCCATGCTAATATATCACCACCAACCGCATGGGCCCTTATCTTCTGTAACAACCTTTTATGTGGCACCTTATCGAATGCCATTTGAAAATCCAAATAAACGACATCCACTGGTTCCCATTTATTTATCTTGATACATCCTCAACATACTCTGATAGTTTTGTCAAACACGATTTCCCTTTCATCATACCATGTTGACTCTGCCTAATCATATTATGATTTTCTAACTGCCCTGTTACCACTTCCTTAATAATAGATTCCAGTATTTTTCCGACGATTGATGTCAGGCTCACTGGCCTGTCGTTCCTTGTTTTCTTTCTCCCTCCTTTCTTGAATAGCGAGGATACATTTGCGACGGTTCAATCCACGAGGACCGTTCTAGAATCGAGAGCATGTTGGAAGATCACAACCATTGCATCCATTATCTCAGCGACCATCAGGCCCAGGCGATTTGTCGGCTTTTAGCTCCATTAATTTCTCCAGTAGTTTTCATTTCCGAGTATTAATCATTTTGAGTTCCTCACTCTCATTGGACCCTTGGTTCCCATCTATTTCTGGTATGATTTTTGTGACTTCTAATGTGACGACAGATACAAAATATTTCGTTAACTTCTTTGCCATTTCCTTATTTCCCATTATAATTTCTCCTGTCTCAGCCTCTAAGGGATCAACGTTTACTTTTGCTACTCTCTTCCTTTTTACATACTTGTCGAAGATCTTACAATCTGTTTTTATATTTTTGCTGGTTAACTCTCATATTCTGTTTTCTCCCTCTATCATTTTTTTGGTCATCCTTTGCTGGTTCCTAAATTTCTCCCAATCCTCAGGTTTACAACTCTTCTTGGCCACATTATAAGTCTCTTCTTTTAATCTTATACTATGCTTAACTTATTGCGAGTGGAAAGCTGTTTCCAGTGCGGTCCCGCAAGGCTCAGTACTGGGTCCCTTGCTTTTTGTGGTCTATATTAATGATTTGGACTTGAATGTGGGGGTCTTGATCAAGAAGTTTGCAAACGATACAAAAATTTGCCGTGTGGTTGATAGTGAGGACGAAAGCTGTAGACTACAGGAAGATATCAATGGGCTGGTTAGGTGAACAGCAAAGTGCCAAATAGAATTCAATGCAGAGAAGTGTGAGGTAATGTATTTGTGGAGGGCAAACAAGGCAAGCGAGCACACAAGAAATTGGAGGTTGCTGAGAGGTGCAGAGGAACAAAGGGACCTTAGAGTGCACGTCCACAGATCCCTGAAGGTAGCGGGACAGGTAGATAAGGTGGTTAAAAAGGCATACGGAAAACTTTCCTTTATTAGCTGAGGCATAGAATATAAGCACAGGGAGGTTATGCTCGAAATGTATAAAACACTGCTTTCGTTGGAACAATGGAGGCTGAGGGGAGATTTAATTGAGGTATGTAAAATTATGACGGGAATAGATAGAGTGGATAGGGAGAACGTAGTTCCCTTAGCAGAGGGGACAGTGACCAGGGGAAATATATCTATAGTAATGGGTAGATGGATTAGAGGGGAGCTGAGGAGAATTTGTTTTCACCCAGAGGGTGATGGGGGTCTGGAACTCACTGCCTGAAAGGGTGGGAGAGGCAGAAACCCTCCGACTCATTTAAAAATGTACTTGGATGAGCACTTGAAGTGCCGTAACCGACAGGGCCATGGGCCAGGTGCAGGAAAGTGAGATTAAGCTGGAAAGATCTTTTTCGGCTGGCTCAGATTGGCCCAATAGCCTCCTTCTGCGCCGTAACATTATATGGTTCTATGATTCTATAAACTTATTTAGTTCATCACGGATGGATCACTTTTCCTGTGGTGTTGTTATGCCTCATTGAAATTTATATTCATTGAGAATTATGAAATATTTCTTTAAAAGTCCACCATTGCTTTTCTACTCTCATATCCTTTAATCTAATTTTCCAATCAACTTTAGCCAACTCGGCCCTCATACATATGTAATTGGCTTTGTTTAAGTTTAAGGCTCTGGTTTGGGACTTACGTATGTCACTCTCGAAATCAATGTGATATACTATCATATTATGATCACTCTTCCTCAAGGATCCATTACTAATTAACCCTGTCTCATTGCATAAGATACGATCTAAAGCAGCCTGTTCCATTGTAGGTTCCACAATGTATTGTTCTAGGCAACTGCCAATTTTGAATTGCCCAGTATATATGAAGATTAAAGTCCCCTACGATTACTGCATTACCTTTGTTACAAGCTCCTCTTATTTCTGGATTTCTCCTCTGCGCAACAGTACAACTACTGTTAATGGGGCCTATAAACTAGTCCCACCAGTGGTTTCTGCCCATTGTTATTTCTTATCTCCACCTGCACTGATTCTATTTTCTGATTATCTGAGTCAAGATCCTTTCTCACTACTGTCCTTATGTCATCCTTGAAGAGAAGGTGCAATAAAGATCTGCTTGGTGGAAAGATTGAATAGGCTGGGGCGCTTTTCTCCAGAAAAGAGAAGACTGAGGGATGACGTGATCGAGGTCTTTAAGATAATGAGAGGGTTCGAAAGGGTAGATGTAGAGAATATTTTTCCACTTGCGGGGGAGACCAGAACGAGTGGTCACAAATATAAACTCGAGACTAATAAATCCAATAGGGAATTCAGGAGAAACTTCTGCACCAAGAGACTGGTTAGAATGTGAAACACGCTGCTGGAATGAGTAGTTGAGGCGACTAGCATAGATGCATTTAAAGGGAAATAACATAAACACGTGAGGGAGAAGGGAATAAAAGGATATGTTGATAGGATTAAATGAAGAAGGGCGGAAGGAGGCTCAGGTGGAGTATAAACACTGGCATGGACCAGTTGGGCCGAATGGCCTTTTTATGTCCTGTACATTTTAAAATTCCTTTTGATTTACTAATCCGAGCAATTAGTCTCTATCAATTAGTCTACAGCAGAACCCACAACGTGTGGTAAGGAAATCTCCAGTGTTAGGGAGCTTTAAGAAACATAGGACCAAAATCACCTGTTCCTACCAAGCATGTGACAATTACCACATATCATGCCTCAAATTACTATTATACTGTAACCCATAATGAAATTTTCAGGAAGAAATCTATCTAATTTACACGTGAATGAGTTGAACAAGAATTGGAAGGGTTATCAATGGGAGAGCATTTTGGTGATCGTAATCATAATTCAGTTACATTTAGCGTAGTTATGGAAAAGGAGAAAGATAGACCAGGAATAAAAGTTCTCAAGTGGGGAAAGGCCAATTTTAGTAAGCTGAGATATAATTTTAAAAAGTGGACTGGAAACAGCTACTTGAAGGTAAATCGGTGTCAGAGCAGTGGGAGGCATTCAACGAGGAGATGGTGAGGGTTCAGAGCAAATATGTTCCAACAAAGAAAAAGCGTGAGACTCCCAAATCGATAGCCTCCTGGATGCCTAGGAGCATACAGAGTAGGATAAGATTGAAAAAGGAAGCTTATGTCAAATACCAAAAGCTCAAAACTGTGAAAAGCCTAAAGGAGTATAAAAAGTGAAGGGGTGAAATTAAAATGGAAGCGGGGAAAATTAGGAAAGCAAAGTGAGGGCATGAAAAAATATTGGCAAGTAAAATCAGAGATGTTTTATAAACACATAAAGAGCAAGACTAAGGAAAGAGTAGGGCCTATTAGAGACCAAAGAGGTTACCAGTGTGTGGAGGCCGAAGAATGAATACTTTGAGTCTGTCTTCACAAAAGAGGGGAACGATGCAGAGATTGTAGTTAAGGAGGAGGAGTGAACAATATTGGATGGGATAAACTCAGTAATATTAGAGTAGGATCACCACCAGTAATATTAGTGCAGATTCGCGACCAGTAATATTAGAGTAGGATCCCCATCATTAACGTTAGACAAGGTTCACCACCAGTAATGTTAGACTAGGATCAACATCAGTAATTTTAGAGTAGGGTCACCACCAATAATGTTACAGTAATCACCAGTAATGTTAGAGTCGGGTCAACACCAGTGATGTTAGCCTAGGGTCACCACCAACAATGTTACAGTAGACACACCACCAGTAATGTTGGAGTAGGGTCAACACCAGAACTGTTAGATTAGGGTCACCATCATTAATGTTAGAATAGGATCACACCAGTAATGTCCGAGTTGGGTCACCACCAATAATGCTAGAGTAGACACATCACCAGTAAAGTTAGAGTCGGGTCAACACCAGTAATGTTAGAGTAGGGTCACCACCAGTGATGTTGGAGTAGGATCACCATCATTAATGTTAGAGTAGGGTCACCACCAGTAATGATACAGTAGAATCACCATAATTAATGTTAAAGAAGGGTCACCATCAGTATCATCAGTGTAGATCACCACCAGTAATGTTAGAGTTGGACCACCAGCAGTAATGTTATAGTAGGTTCAACACCAGTCATGTTCAGTAGGATCACCATTAGCAATGTGAGAGTAGGGTCACCATCAGTAATGTTAGCGTAGGATCGCCAGCAGTAATGCTCCAGTTGAGTCACCACCAGTAATGTTAGAGTTGGATCACCACAAATAATGTTAGAATTGAATCACCATCATAATGTTAGAATAGAATCACCATCATTAATATTAGAGTAAAATCACCCTCAGTAATGAAAGAGTAGGATCACCACCAGTAATGTTAAAGTGGAGTCAACACCAATAATATTAGAGTGGGATCACAACCAGTAATGGTAGAGTAGGGTCTCCAACAGTAATATTACAATGCGACACCAACAGAAATGTTACAATTGGTTTACCGCAATTAATATTAGAATATGGTCACCAAAAGTAATGTTAGATCAACATCGGTAATATTAGAGTACGATCACCAGAAGTAATGTTAGAGTAGATTCACCTCTGGTAATTTTAGAGTAGGATACACAGCAGTAATGTTGGAGTCGGGTGACCACCAGTATTTTTAGAATGGGATAACCAGACGTAATGTTAGATTAAATTCGCCAACAGTAATGCTAGAGTAGGCTCAACACCAGTAATATTAGAGTAGGGTCACCATCATTGTCGTTAGAGTAGGATCACCAACAGTAATGTGAGAGCAGGATCGCCATCATTAATTTTAGAGTAGGGTCACCACTGGTAATGATACAGTAGAATCATCATAATTAATGTTAAAGAAGGGTAAACCATCAGTAACGTCAGCGTAGGGGCACCACCAGTAATGTTGGAGTAGGATCACCATCATTAATGTTAGAGTAGGGTCACCACCAGTAATGATACAGTTGAATCAACATAATTAATGTTAAAGAAGGATCACCATCAGTAACGTCAGTGTAGGATCACCACCAGTAATGTTAGAGTTGGATCACCACCAATAATGTTAGAATAGAAACACCATCATTAATATTATAGTAAAATCACCCTCAGTAATGTGAGAGTAGTATCACCACCTGTAATGTTAAAGGAGTGTCACCACCAAGAATGTTCCAATAGGGTTACCCATAAGCAGTGTTATTTTATGGTCACGGTAATTAATGTTAGAGTATGGACACCACCAGTAATGTTAGAGTCGGCTCACCACTAGTAATCTTAGAGTAGGTTCACCAGCAGTAATGTTAAAGTGGAGTCACCACCAATAATATTAGAGTGGGATTACAACCAGTAATTCTAGAGTAGGGTCTCCAACAGCAATGTTACAATGGGACACCAACAGCAATGTTACAATTAGGTTACCGCAATTAATATTAGAATATGGTCACCAAAAGTAATGTTAGATCAACGTCAGTAATATTAGAGTACGATCACCAGAAGTAATGTTAGAGTAGATTCACCTCTAGTAATTTTAGAGTAGGATACACAGCAGTAATGTTGGCGTAGGGTGACCACCAGTACTTTTCGAATGGGATAACCAGACGTAATGTAAGAGTAAACTCGCAAACATTAATGTTAGAGTAGGGTCAACACCAGTAATGTTAGAGTAGGGTCACCTCCAATAATGTGAGAGCAGGATCACCATCATTAATGTTAGAGTAGGGTCACCATCATTGTCGTTAGAGTAGGATCACCACCAGTAATGTTAGAGCAGGATCACCATCAATAATTTTAGAGTAAGGTCAACACTAGTAATGCTATAGTGGAATCACCATAATTAATGTTAAAGAAGGGTCACCACCAGTAATGTTAGAGTAGGATCACCATCAATAATGTTCGTGTCGGATCACCAGCACCAGTAATGTTAGATTCGGGTCACCACCAGTAATGTTAGATTCGGGTCACCACCAGTAATGTTAGCGTAGGGTCACCACCAGTAATGTTAGCGTAGGGTCACCACCAGTGATGTTGGAGTAGGGTCACCACCAATAATGATATTATAGAGACACCACCATTTATGTTTTTGCAGTGTCGCCACCAGTAATGTTCGAGTGGAGTCACCACCAGTAATGTAATTGTCGAGTCGCCACCAATAGTTTTGTCGTCGAGTCGCCACCGGTAATATTATAACAGTTTCACCGCCAGTAATGTAAGGAATCTTACAACACCAGGTTATAGTCCAACAGTTTTATTTGAAAATCACAAGCTTTCGGAGGTTTGTGATTTTCAAATAAAACTGTTGGACTATAACCTGGTGTTGTAAGATTCCTTACATTTGTCCACCCCAGTCCATCACCGGCATCTCCACATCATGACCGCCAGTAATGTGATAGTCGAGTCAGCACCAGTGATCTTGGAAAAAAGTCGCCACCAGCAATGTTAGAATAGAGTCGACACCAGCAATTTTAGTAAAGAGTCGCCAGCAGCAATGTTAGAATAGACTCACCACCAGTGATGTTAGAATAGTGTCACCACCAGTAATTTTATAGCCGAATCATCAACATTCATCATCAAAGGACAAAATGTCTTTCATCTTTGTAATGAGTGAGTCAAGGCTTCACTGAATTAATATGAGACGCAAGGAACCTAATAGAGTGTCCGGGAGGATGTTTCCATCGGGGTTCACGGGGCATGCGCACACTCCGTTGCCTCTGGGATTGTTTTCCATTCATGAATTTTAATAGAAATAATTTCATGGACTGTTCTGTGTAATTTCCCCTTTGGCGTCCCGGGCGCACTGGATTGGAAAATCCTTGTTTGTGAAGTGACTGTAACTAACGCCAATTATTGTGTAACCTGATTTTCTCATCAGGACACCGATTGATCTACAAAAGGGGGAGTATTGACGGATCTCAGATACACTCCAATCGGAACCGTAAAGCCGGACGGAATTCACACATTCTTCTAACTAATGGAAATGGCAACATTTCTTCACATAAAGGAGATTTACTACCCAGTTCTTGCATGTTGACCGGAAGTCACTGGTTAACGGTTTTGGCTTAGTACACAGGGCAGAAGAGTCAATTCTGTCTTAATTCTCAATTCGCTTTATTAACGTTATTAGATCATGTACACACCGCTTATACGTCTGGTTAGATATAGGCATGCAGTTTACAGCAGGTTATAGAGTTCTATACTCAAACTCGGATTTAAACGCACTCCCACTATGTTTCCCTGACTAACACCCCCTGAGTATTAGGATTTAAAGGCACACCCAATAGGTTTCTATCACTAACACTTCCTGAGTTGTCACAGAATAGAAAGGATATTATATTACCCGGAAAGGAGAGATAACGCTGGCCAGGCGATTCGTTCTCTCTTTCACGACGTCGTCTCTCCGTCCCTGACATAGTATCTACGTCCCTGACGTAGGGTCCCAACTTCCGCGATGGTTAGTCTCCGGAGTCTCCCTGACAAAAACACACTCTGGCACCAAGACTGCAATTATTCAGTTTTAACTTCAAGCCTGTCTTTTCTGGTTGGCTTAAAGTTGCTGGAGTGGTCGGTGTCATCCCATGATTGGCTATGTTTCAAGGGGCGAGGTAGCATCACTTCATTACTCCTTTTCTCAATAAGGCCTGGTGTCTCATCAAAGCTCCTTTGTCCCTCTAAGAAGCGGAACAAATTCAAACTGGTTCTGGCCAATTCAGACCAGTGACTGAACTCCAGGACACCTCAGTTCAAAAGTCAGTGTCTTTGTTAGCAATTCGAATTAAGCTCAGTAGCTTTCTGCAGCCCCTGGCCAACATCTCCCCCCTTTTGATCCAAAGATGCTTATCTTAGGATCATTATTTTCCCTTTCTGTGTACTACTCCTGAGGCTGCCATTTTCCCCCAATGGGCATGTTACATCCGCGATATCATATGGTTATAGAAAAAAATATAAATGGTAACAGAAAAAATATGAAATTGAAGCGTATAAAATATACTTCACACAGTATTCTTATGTTGATAATCGCTTCTTCTGTTTCATTATAGCACTAACACTCAATTGTTGCAACATTTCATTTTTCCAACTTCCACGCTGATATACATTGAATATGACAAGTATTAATGCACATAAAATCACAATTACAGCAGCATGTGATAAAACCCTGACCCGTGGATGTATTTGAACATTAGATCACCAATTTCAAAACATATCCCAGAACCCGGGGTCCCGTAGCAGTTCATCTGCTTTATCAGCATGCATTTTAATTATTTTAGTGTGTTTAGTCCATTAATGAATTATCTCATTGGCTTCCTCCGCTATTTGCGTCCAATCTGCAGTCAGGTGCGGAATGGGTGGTAGTTCGGTAGGAACATATTTCCGCAGATCTTGGTCTATATCAGTACGATGGACTGTGAGGCTTCCGTTCATTACCATCCTCATTATTGGTTTAGGCAGAACTTGTCCACCGACAACCAGGTCTGAGGTCACATTGTTAATGGCCACATTGTGACCTTCCAGAGGGCACTGTTTCCATCCTTTGTTATAGTTCATAGCCGCTGTGGCTATGTAATACGTTTGTCCCACAAGGGCGTATTGTAAAAAGGACTGGTTGTTAACTGGCAAAATGGACAATGAACAATTTTCATAGGTACTGAACCCGCAATTCGTAAGTTTCTGTCTCGTTACCTCTTCCGGACAGGCGCAGTGATTCCCTCCTTGGTGACACTTTGACAAATCTACCCCTTTCTCAGCACCATCCGTTACAATAGCATGAGATGGTGGATTGCTCAAAGATATCCAAGTACCCTCATGATACTTGGCCACGTTAAAAACTCTTTTTAAAGGATAGATTAAATTACCTCCGTGCCGGGGAATATGAAACACCGCCCCAACGTAACATTTCCCTTTATCCTCAGGACAGATACCTAACACCCTGTTAGCTAAGGTTAAACTTCTGAGGTGGCATAGAGGTGTTTCTTCTCCGACCCATTTCTCTAACTGTTCATCCGACACCCAGTCTGGAACTTGGTGTGTATTGAACTGTAACAAATTAGTACCAATCACAGTCAACACCCAGCTAGTATATATGGCACACGTCTCAGCCTTATGGGCCTCCTCTGAAGTATTAGCCGTACGGTCAATGATCAAATTTGTTGTATCCTGTAAAAGTTTCAGCAATTTTACTGTGTCTAGGGTCACCCGTGATGAATCCTGACCTATTTGGCTGTCTCGTATTTGATCCCGATAACCCTCTCCAGTAATAACCTGCATTTTCTGCTGGAGGGTTTGTATCTGGTTTTCCAACTCAGCTATGTCCAACCTGTTAACTGTTGCCACTCCCGATGCATAACCTGCCACGGCTAGTTCTAATAGCCTTCCCTTTTTCCTGTTTTTTACTGACCTGAACTCGTTCCTGCTTAACTGTCTCCAAAGGAGGTGGATAAATAAGTTTTTTGTGGCGTATGGACACCATTCTGGAGCAGTTATTTCAGTCAAATTGAAGACCACCTGCACATGTTGATATCCCGGTACCAAAGTGACAGATTCTCCCGTTTCCTCCAGTACCAGACCTACACCGTCCGTTTTGTACTGAGATTCGCTACATCTAGGTTCCGGTGTGGTTTTAATCACTGGAGGGGGTGGTGTGGTAAGCCTCCTCGGGGTCCTGAAAATTATGAAGGGTCCTGGCTCCCGACAGAAACTCCTGTCTGCAACCCTTAACGCCCCTTTTGCTCTATCCCCTTTCTGTGTTGTGTCTTCCTTTGTACACTTGATGATGATCCAGCCAATCTTTCTAAAACGCTGACGACATCCACCCCAATCAATATATCTCTGGTACGAGTCACCACCCCAATCAATATTTACATAGGTATGGTCCCAGTGGACCATAATTTTACCTCGACCGTCGCTCCCCGATGGTCGCTCCATAAATGGACCCACAAATTGATTAATGATTTTTCCCTCTGGGATTACCGACAATGTCACCTCTAGAACTGTGTTACACGAAAACTGTACTCTCCGCTCCCTCCGGTATACCCAATGTCTTTCCCCTGCACGCTAACACATCCGCTCCCGTATAATACAAATTTAAATCCTCTATTTCCCCTTTGTTGGTTCGGACTGTCTTATTCTGCAGAGCAAAGTTGTCCCTGGTCTCGAGATATCCCTCCGCCGTCGACACTGCTTCAGGCACCTTCATTCGTCGTGACGGCTCCGAGGCAGGTTCAACCGCAGTTCTGATGATGGTCAATGCGATAGCAACAAAATGCATTATCCCCTTCATTCTAGGCTGGACCTGTAATAAACAAGTCTAATTTCTACTCTTATCTACAGTTTCTTTTAGGTACTATCATAAGTCCAGTCTCTCCATATACTGTGCCATACCGTCCAAATCCTGTTCCCAATTTGTTTCAGATTCTAACCGTCCGTTTCTTTGAACCCACTTATTCCCCCTTTTTGTTTTATGTTCCTTTCGTTTTTTTCCCCTGGATTCGCCTCTGCATGTGAACGGACAGTATCAAATTTGTGTTCAATCACCTCCTCTTGGACCTGTAGCTGGTCCTGTTCTTGATCTCCTTGAACTTCAGAATTCAGAACATCGTTAGCATCGAGCAGCACCTGCCAATGATGATTATCTTGTTTTTCTCCTACCAAATTTAGCTGATTAATGTGGTACCAGCCACTCTTATCTGATGCCGTTAATATCCTGTATACAGATGGGCTAGCTTTGTCTACTATCTCAAAGGGACCGGCAAACTTTGGACTCAAGAATGAGGTGGGCTGTTGTAGTCTAATCATTACTCTCTGTCCGGGGCTCAACTCTATCGGGCTGGCTTTTGCATCGAAATAAGCCTTGCTTTGCTGTTTCTTCTTTCCCTGTCGGTGGGCGGCTACATAATTTGCTTCTGTTACTGTTTCTACCAGCTGTTATACCCATTTTTCTGATATAATGTGGTCTACCTCGGGTTCAGACAAATCCAAACATACCAACCCCTCCATTCCCCTCATGTCCCTTCCTGTCATGAGTTTATAAGGAGTGTAGCCTGTTGATGAAGCCACGGTATTCCGGGCTATCATCAGCACAACGGGCAGAACCACCTGCCAGGTTGTCTTGCGCTGCTGCACCATTTTGGCTGTCATGTTTTTCAATGTCCGATTCATTCTTTCCACAATTCCACTGGACTGTGGTCTATAGGGTATGTGAAATCTCTGTCTAACTCCAAAAAGGGTCATAACATCTTTCATTACTTGGGCTGTAAAATGTGTTCCCTGATCCGATTCTCTGCTTCGGGGTAAACCCCAACCGGTAAACGCCTTTTCTCATAGAATTTTCGCAGTAACTTTGGCTGTGTTTGTTCTGGTCGGAAAAGCTTCCACCCATTTAATGAAGGTATCCACTATTACTAGAATGTACTTGTATCCTCCTGGAGTGGGAGGAAGCGGTCCTTTATAGTCTATCTGTAAATTATTCCAAGGCCCTTCTACTGGTCTGGTATGTCGGAGGGCCCCTTTCTTAACATTTCGATCAGGGTTGTGTTGTGCACAGATCAAACAATTCTTGACATAGTGTTCCACGTCACCTGTCATTCCGGTCCACCAACACACCTCCTTTATCCTATCCAGGGTGGTCTCCGTCCCTTTATGTCCCCATAAGTCATGGAACCAGTGGATTATTTGGTTTCGTCCCCCCTCTGGCACCACAAATTTTCCTTCACATAAAACCACTCCGTCTTCAATATAAACCCCCTTGTGCCTTTTGTATGTGTCCGACTCTGCTCTTTCTATTAGTTTTTTTAATTCTCCGTCTTTCTTTTGCTCCTCCGTTAAATACATCACTTTGACCTGCTTCTCTTTCTGGCCCCAGATTTCCCCAATCGGTGGCTGCCATTCCTGTCCACCTACAACACCTCGTTTAGCTAGTTCATCAGCTTTCCTGTTCCCTTCGGGGGAGAGTTTTAAATGAGCTTTCACTTTTGTGACCCAATATCATTTACCCTGTGCTTCTTCAAAGATGTACCGTAATAGCGGGGCTGACGGAAGGGGCCTTCCATCCGCTGAGACAAATCCTCTCGCTTCCCATAGGGGCAAATGTTCTGTGCGGCTATTACAGACATACATGCTATCAGAAAATATGACTGATCTGGGCGGAAAATATCCCGGGTGACCAACCACATATGCGACGGCTGCTAGTTCTGCTACCTACGCACTCATAGTGTTAGGTAATGTCAGAGCTGCACTAAATCTTTCCCGTCCATGGCCATCCTCCATGTTTATCCCACAGCCAGTTCTCCTTTCCCCATCCTGTACTGATGAAGAGCCATCCACAAAAAAATTAAAATAGGATTCTTCCTTTCCTGTTTACTTTGTCTTTCTGCTTTCAGGCCCCGTCATACTCCCTCCCTTTTGTTTTGATACAAATGGGCCCTTGGGGTCATTTGCTATCATCAATTGACACTCGTGTTTCTCTCCCTGATAAGCTAAGTTGTCTGCTAACATAGTAGTGGTTTTTACCCCCTTTACGGTTGTATTTCTCCCTTGCAGCAACAATGTCCATCCAGCGATTCTATTTTGGCGAACTGAACCATCCTTAATCCTTCCGCCTAACAGAAGCTGTACGGGGGTGTGTTCTGTTAATATTGTAAGTGGGTTTAGTCCGACTATATAGGTAAAATGCTGCACTGCCCAAAAGACAGCTAGCAAGTGTCTTTCGCATACCGTATACCCCTGCTCTACTGGTGAGAGCATACGTGAGGCGTACGCTACTGGTCGTAATTTCCCGTGTGTCTCCTGTAATAGAACTGCCGAGAGGGTGGTGTCTGTGGTAGCTACCTCCAATGAAAACGGTTCCGTTGGATTTGGGTTTTTTAGAGCAGGCGCGGCAGCGAGTGCTAACTTTAGATCAGTCATGGCCTGGCTGTGTTCTGTTTTCCATTCCCAGGCCACATTCTTTTTTAATGATTCCCATCAGCGGGGCCACCTTTGTGGCGAATCCATCAATATGGTCCCTGCAATATCCCACCAACCCCAAGAAGGACCTTAACCCTTTTACATCCCGAGGAACAGGGAGTCTGCCAACCGTCTCTACCCTTCGCTTGTCAATGTCCCTTTGTCCAGGTGTCAGAATCATTCCCAAGTAAGTAACTTTTTGTTTCATGATCTGCGCTTTTTTAGTGTTAATCTTTAATCCCAAGTCATGTAACAACTGCAGTAATCCACTTAGAAGTTAATAATGTTCCTTCTTAGTTTCAGTTTGTAGGAGTAAGTCGTCTACATACTGCACTGGACATTCAGGCCTCGAGAATCCTTTTCACCCTTCCCTCAGCCGTTGGTGAAATATGGACGGGGAATTGTGAAACCCCTGCGGCAGGGCAGTCCATGTGTATTGCTGTCCTTGGAAAGTAAATGCGAATTTATATTGACATTCTTTCTCCAGTGTAATAGACCAAAAACCGTTACTTATGTCCAACACCGTAAACCACTGCGCATCCTCATTTTGTCGAACTACTCTCTCTGGGCTAGTTGCTACAGTAGGGGCTGTTAGCGGGGTGAATTTATTTAATTCTCTGTAGTCTATCGTCCGGTTACCTCACTGGCCAAATAGGTACGTTATTAATAGAAGCTATTGGTCTTAATATCCCTTGCTGCAGCAGACTCTGTATCACTTTCTCTATCTATTCTTCTGTTTGTTTTGGGAAACCATACTGCTTTTGCGGTTTGGGGTCTGGACCTTGTATACACACACTCCTGGTCATTTTCCCACAATCATTTTTATGTCGGACAAATACTATTGAGTTTTGTGCAATAATTTGTTGTACTTCACGATCGTTACTCATTTCTCCTGGTTCTATCCACATTTCCCCGATCGTGCATATCCTTTCCTGATATTCCCCCACCGGGACGAGTGTGTGATTTATACTGCCCATGCCCAAAGGCATTTGCCAAATCATACAATTAACAGGGTCGAAGCAAAATCCCGCTTTGGCCATATAGTCAATCCCAAATAAATGTTCTTGTTCTCTAGGTAATTTAATAAGAACCACTGAATGCTCTATCACTATGTCTCCCACACCGATTTCCAACGCTACACTCACATATCCCACTTGTGAATACCCTGTGAATCAACTGAGAATAATTTTGTTTTGAATTTTCCAATCTATGTCATTGATCTGAGTGGTGTTAACGGTGGTTCGTGATCCCCCTGTGTCCCAAAGGAATGTAAGAGGGCGGCCTCCGACCCTACCATTCACTCGGGGTCTCCCCGTGTCATCCAACCGCGCGTCACACACCCATAACGGAGAGGCCTGAGACCGTCATTGCAGTTTGGGGTACATCCCGGAACTCGGTGATATTTCTATCCTATCACACTGAGGACTTGGTCTATTCGGCCCTTCCACGGGTAGGCTCTGGTTTCTTCCCCGACCTGCATTCTCTCGTCTCGGGTTCGGGCAGTCCCTTGCGAAGTGTGCCTCTTGCCCACAGTTACAGCATTTGGACACTTCGCCTTGAGTTCTCCCTGTTCCCGAGAAGTTTCCTCTTCCTCTGCCTCTACCTCTTCCCACCGTCTGATAAGGTGGATGGGGGTTCCCCCTGAGTAGGTCCCCTCCCTTCATTTCTCCAGATTATCATCTGATCTTTAACAGACATTGCTCTGTCCCTGGATGCCTTGGATCGTTTCGTTTTTCCCTTTCCCATAGTCTAACCATCTTCCTAATTATCCAGGCTTCCGTATATGTGTCATCAGCGGGGTCAAACTGATCTAGTGCCTTCCTCGACTCCTCAGTGCCATGCGACACGAGAGTTCTCAGCCGCCATCGGTTCCTAACCTCCCGCTGTAAATTATCCCTATCTAAGTCTGTACTGTAGACCCTTTGAAACACCGCCCAAATGCGGGCCGAAAATACCGTGGGGTGTTCACCTTTCCTTTGATAGCATTTCATCAGCGCGTCCACTGGATCCCCTCTGTTATCGCCCATGACAGATAATACCTGGTCCTTTAAGGCCACATTTGTGCCTCTACCAAATTTTTGTTCCTCCGGTATGGCGGAGTGTATATGTGGGTGTCGGCACATTAGGATTAATTTTCTTTCCTCAGCATCGTCTAAGCCATGTATCGCTCTCTGTTGCCTGACTGCGAGGAAAAACTCCCTAGGATCATCCCCAGGAGCACACGTTCCAATATCTTTTGCAATAACCCTCAGTTCCTCTACCCCAAGTGGGGTGGAATATGTCATATCCTGACCATCTTCCCCCATCTGTGCTCTAGTGGTTACAAGGGGGGCCATTGGGGCAGGCGGTTTTTTCTGCTCTGGAGCATATGCTGGCGGTGGGTCCCCTAGTGGAGGTTCCCTATCACCGCTGCTGTATCTATTCGCCTCGTCTGCTAAATCAGCCCAATCTGCATCCCCTTGACCACTTTCTTCACCTCTTCCGGGTGCGAAAGCACACAATATGCCCCTCTGTGCGGCTAGCTGATCTTGCAGCCTCCCTATCACTTTCTGACACGTTGTGTGATCGCCAGTACTACTCCTCTTCTCCTGAGCTGCTCTGTGAATCACATTCATAGCAGTTTTTAAATCACTACATTGTTGTTTCCATTTCTCCACCTCAGCTTTAGCTGCATGTGCTTCTTACTCTTTCCATTAGTCAATTTTTCGCACTGTAACTGATATTGGTTCATGTGCATCAAATCTGCACTTCTCTGTCCGTGTAGATCCGTTACCTTCTCACTAAGGCGGGCTAACTCCTCACGGAGTTTTTTTATTCTCTTCCTCTAATCCGTCTTGGATTTTCTGAGTCTGTTCTCTCTCTCTCCTAGCCTGCTGTCGGCATTCTATCCATTCCTCAAGTAAACATCCGATCGCTAAGGACTTTTGTACCTTCTTAAATTTCCTATCTGACATCTTTGTTTGCGCAATTTTCCAAAGGACCTCCCCAACAGGCGTTCCCTTGTCTCCAATGTGACCCGCATACTCCCCATATTAAGGCCACTTCCCTATTACGTATTGTTGAAGGAGTCCCTTCCAATCAAAACAGTCCAATTCCCCAGGGTTTGGAGATTTCCCTTTATTCGTCATCTTGTGTTATTAACTATGAATTAACGCAAACTCCTGTTCTCTGTATACTTTGCCAAATTCGGTTCGCCTCGAGGCTCCCACTGACAAAACGGAGAGATTTATCCTCGAGACCACCCAGGGACTCCAAAGATGTGGACCGGATGTCACCGGTTAACGGTTTTGGCTTAGTAAACAGGGGAAAAGTCAATTCTCCCTTAATTCTCAATTCGCTTTATTAACGTTATTAGATCATGTACATACCGCTCATACGTCTAGTTAGATATAGGCATGCAGTTTACAGCAGGTTATACAGTTTTATACTCAAACTAGGATTTAAACGCACAGCCACTAGGTTTCTCTGACTAACACTACCTGAGTGGTCACAGAATAGAATGGATATTATATTACCCGGAAAGGAGAGATAAGGCTGGCCAGGCGATTCGCTCTCACTCTCTCTCTCTCGACCTCGTCTCTACGTCCCTGACGTAGGCTCTACGTCCCTGATGTAGGGTCCGTACTTCCGCGATGGTTGGTCTCCGGAGTCTTCCTCAAAAACAAACTCTCCCCAAGCCTGCAATTCTTCAGTTTTAAGTCCAAGTCTGTCTTTTCGAATGATGCTGTCTTCTCAGCTCACTTCAGTTCACAAGTCAGTGTCTTCTTTAGCAATTCGAATTAAGCTCAGTAATTTTCTGCAGCCCCTGGCCAACAGCACAAAACGATGGCAAATCGAGGTCACTGTGGGCAAGTGTGACGTCATCCACTTAGGAACCAAGAAAGATAATTCGGAGCATTTTCTACATGGTGAGAAGCCAAGAGCTGTAGAGGAGCACAGAGATGTGGGAGTCCAAGCTCACAATCATTAAAACTAATTGATCGGTACAAATAGCAATCAAAATGCCGATTGGAATGTTGCACGTTATCTCAAGGGAGTTGGAATACAAAGGGCCGGTGGTTGTGTTTCATTTATATGGAGCCTTGGTCAAACACATCGGGAGTACTGCGTTCCGTTTTGGGCACCGAATGTCAGGAAGGATTTACTGGCCTTGGAGGGGGTGCAGCGCAGATTCACCAGAATGATACTTGGATTTTGCAGGTTAAATTATGAGGAAAGTATGTATAAACATGGCTTGTATTCCCTTGAGTGTAACCGATTGAGGGGTGATCTGATCGATGTGTTTAAAATGTTTAAATGATTTTAAAGGGCCGGTAGGGAAAGAATGTTTCCTCTGGTTGGTGAATCAAGAACATCTCGGCCGTTCAGTATCGATCTCTGGAAGCACATGTTCACGCAAAACGCAGTCGAAATCTGGAACCCAATCCCCCAAGGGACTTTGGATGCAGGGGGACAATTGGAGCTTTCAAGAATGAGAAAAATAAATCAAGCGTCGTTGCAAAATTTCGAAAAGTATTGATCCATTTTTTTGAGGCAGAAGGAAGGATCAGTGAGAAATGTTCCCATTTATGGTGCTGAATGGAGAGTGGGAATTGAGTATCTTGATTTAAAAGTAACGCCTGAACAGGAACTTAAAGCCTGGGCTCTTCTGGTTAAAATTCCGATGTTTTACCAACAGAGCCATCCGTTTACCAAATGAACCATCCGGGCTCTTAAATTGGTTGTTCACAAAGCCCCTTTCACTGGCTGACTTGGAACATTCCCCTGCCACATTTTGCACTTCCTCCTGCAGTAATTCGACCCGTTCAGCGGATTTCTCTCGCACACCCAGACTGACTACCTCCCATTGGCTTCACTTCACAAGTGATGTTCCCCAGGGATCTGTGCTGGAGCCTCCACTTCTCACCATATTTATTAATGACTTGTATGAAGCAATAGAGAGTTGTATATCCAACTTTGAAGGTGACACTAAATGAGGAGTGACAGTAAGTAGTGCAAATGGGAGCAGGAAGTTACAAAGGATCATAGACAGATTAAGTGAGTGTGATAAACTATGGCAAGTGGAGGCCATTGTGGTTTGGTGCGAAATCATCCACTTCGGAACCAAGAAAGTGAAATCGGAACATATTCTAAATGGTAAGAAGCTAGGAGCTGGAGAGGAGCAAAGAGATTTGAGAGTCCAAGTTCATAATCATTAAAAGCTGGTGATAGGACAAAAAACAATCAAAACGGCTGACGGAATATTGCACATTATCTCAAGGCGTTTGTGATACAAAGCGGAATAACATTTTTGCAAAGTTGCTAAATGCATTGATCAATTTTTGTGAGGCAGAAGGAAAGATCAGTGAGAAACGCTTCAATTTTATGCTGTTTATGGAGATTGGGAATTGAGAACCTTGAATGAAAATCAACTCCCGAAAAGGGACTTGAACACCAGAGTATCAAATCCAAAGGCTGATGCTTGACCAACTGAACTATCGGGGCTCTTGCGAAGTTTATTCACACAGCGACCTTCACTGGATGGCATGGAACATTACACCCTCCACACTTTGCATTTGATTCTGCATTAATCCCACCTTGTGCAGAGCATTTCTCTCGTCTGCAGACTGACTGCACCCCACAGGCTTCGCTGCAAAAATATTATCCCTCACACCATCTAGATGCTCTTTAACAATGGATTCAAATGTGACAAGTGATATTCACCACGGATCTGTACTGGGGCATCAACATTTCACCATATTTAATATTGACTTGTATGAAGCAATGGACAATGTATATCCAAGTTTGAAGATGACTCAAAGGTAGGACGGACAATGTAATACACATTGCAAATGGGAGTGGGTAGCTACAGAGGCACATAGGTAGATTAAAGAATGTGCAAAACAATGACAACTAGCGTTCGTTGTGAGGAGGATGCAAAGATGCTTCAATGGGATATAGATAGCCGAAGTGAGTGGGCAAGAACACGGTAGATGGAATCTCATGTGGATGAATGTGAAATTATCCACTTTGATAGGATTAACAGAAATGCAAAGTTTCATTTTATGTCGTGCGAGATTGGGAAGTGTTGATGTTCAAAGGGACCTGGGTGTCCTTGTACATGAGTCACTGAAAGTTAACATGCAGATGCATCAAGCATCTAGTGTATTAGTGGAGGACAACGGTCACCTCTAGTTTAAGTGTAGAGTTACCACTAGCACTGGAGGAGCACGATCACCACGAGTGTAACTGTCGGGGCACCACGAGTAGCGAAGTACAAGGTCACCCCGAGTGTAATTGTAGGGTATCATTAACACCGAAGGAGAACGGACACCTCAAGTCAAATGTAAGGACACCTCTAGTAGAGATGGAGCACGGTCAGAGCAGGTTCACCACCAGCAATGTTAGCATGGGGTTACCATCAGTAATGTTAGAGTAGGGTCACCACCAGTAATGTTAGAGTAGGTTCATCAACTCTAATCTTAGAGTAGGGTCACCATCAGTGTAATTTTCGGATGGTGTCACCGCCAGTAATGTTAGCGTTGGCTCACCAACGGAAATGTTGCAGTCGGGTCATCAATAGTAATGTTAGAGTGGAGTCACCACTAATAATGTTAGTTTATCAACAACACCATAAATCTTATAGTAACGTCACCAACATCAATTTGAATATATGGATATTTCCTGTAACGTTAGATCAGGGTTCCCACCAATAATGTTAGATTAGTGTCAACATCAGTAATGTTAGAGGACTGTCTCCACCAATAAGGTTAGAGTTGGGTCACCAACTGGAAAGTTTGAGTCGCGTCTTCACCAGAAATGTTAAAGTCGGGTCACCATCAGTAAATTTAACGTAGGGTCTCCACCAGTAATGTTACAGTAGGCCCACTATCAGTAATGCTAAATTCGGGTCACCATCAGTAATGTTAGATGAGGGTCTCCACCAGTAATGGCAGAGTATTGTCACCAATAGTAATGTTAGAGTATGTTCACCAATAGTAATGTTAGAGTATGTTCACCAATAGTAATGTTAGAGTATGTTCACCAATAGTAATGTTAGAGTACGGTCACCTAATTTTCGAGCCGAGTCATCACCAGTGATCATCACATTATAAAACACAATTTAATTATGTAATGGGCGTGTAGAGATTTGACTCAATTCTTGAGGCATCAAGAACCTAGTGCAGTTTCCAGGAGGGATGTTCCCTTCACGGTTCACATTCCCTCAGGGATTACTTTCCGTTCATTGATGTTAATGGAATGAGTTTCATGGACTGAGGTTTACAATTTCCCCATTGACGTCCCCTGCCCACTGAAGAGGAAAATCGCGCCTTGTTTGTTCAGTGACTGTAACTAACGCCAATTATTGTGTGACCTGATTTTCTCACCGGGGCACCGTTTGTTCTATAAAGGAGGAGTATTTACGGATCTCAGATACACTCCAATGGCAACCGCAAAGCCGGACAGAATTCACACATGCTTCTGAAAAAATGGACAGGCCAACCATTCTTGAAATAAAAGAGATTTACTACCGGATTCTCGCATCCTTTGGTTTTCCCGGTAAGTCAATATAACCTGTTGTTTCATAGCTGTCCCGTATATCATTTTTAATGATTAAGTAACACAGTCCGAGAATGTCCTCATTTCAGAGTCACTTATCCACCGGAAAAAAATGGTGAAAATCAGCGGGAACCCGCGCCGCCAGTGAGGCCCTGCTCTGATCGGTAGATCGTGGGCACCGGGCGATCAACTTTCTTCCCGATACGAGGGAGGGCGAGGCTGATTCCCCGCCCCACTAACAGTACATGGATCATTGAAGAATGTGTTGCCCAGTGCCCGGGATAATCATTTTATTTGTACCGTTGTTCCTGTATAGTTTAAGTTGTCAATTCCTCTGTCCACAGCCAACACCACCGAACAGGAGTCGTTGAAAGATAATTTGAGAACTAATTGCCGCTCAGAGAACTGCTCCCCTCCCCGCGGCTGCAAAGATCCTTCGCGGTTCCACCAGCTCCCGCTTTGTTATCGAGCAGCTCCCTCGGGGAGATTAGAAATAGAAAAAGCCCAGAGTTTCGAAATAAAGTGAAGCGTTTGTCTCGTCTGAATGTTTTATTTGAATTCATATCTTTCCAATAATTGCTGTGAAATTATATTTAAAACTGCTGACATCTGATGCAGCTCCCGAGACCCCGCTCGCCCAAGAAACTGAAGAAACGAAATGTTAATTTCGATCTATTCTCCCATGGGGCCGCAGCAGTAAATTATAAAATTGGGTCGGGACATCACATGGGTATAAGCCTCATGGCGGGATGGTTTTACCGCTCAACACTGTATTGAAATGTGTGTTTGGACGCATGTAAGGAAATCCGTTTACTTAGTGACTTCCGAAAATTAACAACTTACAGAACCATCCCTTTAAGGCGCTTTTCTTTGCACCTGTGACGTCCCTGCCTGGTGCTCCAGTTTAGCCTGGACCGTACAGTTATATTGTGAGTGGAACCTCAATCTAGTGTTAGTGGCGACAGCGATGGAAATGAAATTCGGGACAGATGTATGACGGACGGATGATCCGATGTCGCCTGCTTTGCACTATCGCCCAAAGTCACAATCCCCCGTTGACTCTCCACTGCCTGGGTGTCGGTAGTAGTGGGGACGGTCTCCGTTACCATTCCCCAGACTGATTCCGAATTACCCTCCCCCCGCTGCCTCGACAACGTCTGACTGAAGTAAGCTGGAAGGACGGCGGATTGTCAGTCCCGCGATATTGAGTGTTTAGTGTTTTGTTCTTTTAAATAAATTGCCGTCATCGCTCGCCTATATTAAAAAAAATCCACGTGCATTACCCTAAGTAGGAAATCATCGGAACATTTGCCCACAACATGCTGTGAGATTTATCTGAGTATCCCCGTTGCTTACCTCTTGTCCCTCTTTCTTACAGCGAACCTCGTGACAATCGTGATTCTCTCCAGAGGAAATTGCGGCCTTTCCAAATGTACCTCGATCTATATGGTGGCCATGGCAACAGCAGATCTACTGGTCATCATCTTCAATGTAATAGAGCATCAAATTTTCAGGAAAATATTTCCACATCCATTCCAGTCCTACACTATCATTCAAAAGTTCATGATCTACATGAATTGTACCAACCTGGATCTGTCGGTGTGGTTCACCGTCTCGTTCACATTTGACCGATTTGTATCCATATGTTGTCAGAAGTTTAAAGCAAAGTCTTGCACAGTGGGAACTGCGGCTGCGGTTATAACAACGCTCTCTGTCCTGATCTGTTTAGAAAACATCCCCTATTGGTTTGCATTTGAACATACACAAATAATTAACAATGTTCAGTGGGGTTTCCGCCCCAGTTTGGCCTTTTATTCATCGCCTGCAGGTGTTGTGTACACATGGATAGAAAGTATTTTTATTCCATGGATTCCTTTTGCTTTAATGCTTCTGTTTAATTGTTTGACAGTCAGACGTATTTTAGTGGCCAGCAGAGCCCGCAGCTGCCTCCGGGGTCACAGCAGTGAGAATAAGAGCGATCCCGAGGTGGCGAATCGAAGGAAATCTATTATTTTATTGTTTACTGTATCTGGTAGTTTTATACTGTTGTGGGTGACAGCTGCCGTGAATTCTTTAGCTATCGGTCTGGTCATGTATCACCGACCCGATTATACAGCTCCTGCTTATATTGCCAATGAAGCCGGACATATGCTCATGTATTTGAGTTCATGTACAAACACGTGTATTTATGCAGCTACCCAAACGAAATTCAGGGAAGAGCTGAAGAAGGTGGTGAAATCTCCTTGGAAATTTATTCTGATTTTGGTTAAAGCAATGAAAAGTCACAGCAAAGTTTCCTGTCCTAACTGGAGCTCAATTACAGTCCCTGTTCCATTTTATAATGGCCGTCTTTCTTTGCTGTGAAAATGATCAGGGATCAGAAAACATATCTTCTATTTTATACCCTGAGTTTGATATCTGCTGCTTCCCTCGGGTGAACAGAATAGTTTCCAGATAACACAGCGCAGTTCCTGCTCTAGATTCAAAGAGAACATTCATGATTGAGCTTCAGCAGTTGGGTGGAACATGTGGGCGGCAGCGTTAACTGTCTTACACTCTTGGTGCTGGAAAAGGACGCGTTGGTGTAGAAACAATGAAGGGTGTTAGAATCATGGTTAGTTGTAATTAATCTGTAATGTTGGTGTGAATTTTGCAGCCGCTGGTCCCCCATCAGATACCGCTGCCCCTTGTCTCCTGGCCAAATAGAATGTGACCCCTGTATCCTGATAAGTGACTGAGGAAATTGACTCGTCAATGTGACGTTAGGCATATCTGTTAACAGATTTTTATTAAAATATCAAATGATCATCAAAATGTTGGAATGTTACAACAGACCATTTGGCCCAACCAGTCGTTGTTGGCGTTTTCCGTCCACTCGAGAAAATAGTTCCAATCACTTTATCCGCCCAGTCTCAAAATCCCTTCAAACAATTTTTATTCACACATCTGTACAATTTAATCTTGAATATGGACATGATTTCTGCTTCTATAATTTCTGATTCTTCGCATCTATCCATGTGAAGAGGTTTGTCCCACCCTCAGTCCGAAATCTCTTACATTTATTTTGTAATCTATAGCCGTTATTTCTGGATCCCTCAACTAATGGAAGCTTTCTTCTTCTATCAATCCTGTCCCGTCCATTCTTATCTTAAATCAGCTGGGAACGTCTTGCCACAAATATCAATCTGGTATCAATACACAATCTAGTGAAAATCCGGAACGTGTCGTTAAGACAGTTAATTGATATATTTCTCTTGGAGATGGTGGTGTCTTTTCTTATACTGAACAATGAGAAGAATGGATTTGATCGCTTGGCCACTGCCCGTAACATTGGGTCCGTGTAGGGAGAGATTCGAATCAAACGCCTCCCGACGCCTTGAACTATTGAGAGAGAGACAGGAAGGGCAGGAAGGGCTTGTCTCGGATTCCTCCTGCTGCCTGATCTTGGGATATCGCTGCGTTTACAGAAGTGACGTGTTGGCCGTGAAGCAATCAGCATGCGATGCATGGAAGGGGAAGCTGGATAAACACATGAGGGGGAAAGGAATAGAAGGTTATGCTGATTGGGTTAGATGAAGAGGGCTGGAAGGATGGTCGTGTGAGGCATAAAGACCGGTATCTGCCAGTTGAGCTGAATGGCCTGTTTGTGTGTTGTACTTTCGATATAATTCCATGTAATTCTGTGATGAAGCTGCACTGAAGAACGGGCCCAAGACATGGTCAGTCACGCTGACACCACCACGACATGAAATGGTTAAAGTGGCACTGGACAGTATGTAAAACCAATGGGTAGAGATCTGTGCAATAGAATAGTTCGAGACAGATATATAATGCTGATGAGAAATTGTTCAGTGTTGCCTTAAATACGGTAACGCCAACTAACGGGGCACTGCAAAGAAATGTTAATTCACACTGTCCTGAAGTGTGCCTGTCTGATACTGTATTGGTTTCTCCTTATATTATAATAATGTTAACCTTTAGCCTCTGCCTATGAAGCAGGGAAGAATATGTCAATTTAAAGTCTCACTGGGCTGTTGGGCCAGGGCTGACCCTGCAGCAAAGGACAGTTTCAGGATGAAATAATTCGAGACTTCAATAAAGAGGGATCATTACATACTGATTCATAATTTCAGAGAACTTTAATCAATTGATAACAGTGTGGGAAAGCAGTTAATTCTTCAACAAAAACATCTGGGCATACATAACCAATTGAATTGGTGCGAGTGATACAGAAATATGAATGGACTTATTAATAGAGGTAGAATTGCATGTGTATGGATCAAGGGAGAAACTATCGATGATATAACGAAGGAAGGGAATTATACTTGTTAGCCCAATAGAAAAAGAGCTCGGTTTGTAAATAAAACTATCGTTATTGATAAAGGATAAGACAATTCCATTCTCCTTATGTGGAGTTCTATTTTAACTTCCATATAATTATGTGATCCATAATTGTGTGTATTTCCTGTTACAGGCAGTGAGAAAATGTATAAAAACTGTCTGTTTGTCATCAGTATTCGGATTGGCAAAGGTCTAAGATACTGAGCTCATAACTGTAAAACGGTTGAATCCCCAACTAACCTTCATCGGGTGAGGTTGTAAGTACAAATTTAATTTTATGTTTAAGTGCTATTGCGTGCATCGTGTGCTTAATAAACTAATGACACCTCACTTCAATGCTCAAGAACCTGATTGTAAACATTTCGCTTACAATAGCCTTAGTACTTAGTACTTTCATTGTGAATGGAACTCACAATTCAGGGAAAATATAAGCAACGTCATGTTCAAGTAAACCATTGCATTACCGTGTCAAATTCAATCACATAAGGTGGTGATTCCCGGCCCCCTGTTCCAAATCAAACTGCTGTTCTTTTCCCTTGAATTCCTCGATTTCGAATTGAACAGTTATTGTATTTCCCTGACATTCCTGTCTCCTCTGCAACTGATTAAACAGTTACAGCCTTCCCGTGTCGCCCAGTTCTAAATAAATGTCTGTTGTGTTCCGATGGTCACCGTTACTAATTAAAGATTTGATGTTTTCTCCCAATTTTCCCCGTTCTCAATCCTTAATTGAACATTTATTGTGTTTGCCCTATATTCCACTTTATTCTATTTCTATTTGAACAGTTGCTGCGTTCCTCCATATTCCTCTTTCCTCTATTTCTATATAAACAGTTGTCATATTCATTTATATTCCGTTAAACTCTATTACCAATTAAATAATTAACGTGTTCCCCTAAATTCACTTGTTGTCCATTTCTAATTAATCAGTTACTGTTTTCCGTTAAATCCCCCTGTTCTGTATTTCTATCTAAACCTTGACTCAACCTCCTAAATTCCCAGTCATTGTATTTCTAATGAAGCAGATCGTGTTCCCCTAAATTACTCTGCGTCTTTTTCTTATCAAGCAGTTCCTGTGTTCCTCTAAACTCCCCTATCCTCTAATTTTAATTATGTCGATTGGGAAAGGAGCCTGTTCCTTCGATCGGCCACTCGCTCACTGAAATAATGTTTCTGCAGATTAGTTTAGAATTTACCCACTTCAAGCGCAGCCTGTGTCCTCTGAAAGAGCTTGTCATTTTTTTACATTATTTAATGGAGGAACCGTGCTGTGTCCCACACACTGTGGTCCTGGATGTTCCTGGGGCCTCTGTATGTTTGTCAGAGGATTGTTGTCACGAAATGGGTAATTAAACTATTGGTGCTAAGGTCAGCTACAATTCAACAGTTTCATTGGTTTAGATGATATCTTAATTCAGAATCTATCAGTTACGATCTTAGCCCTGTATATAATTAAAAGCAGATTTGTCCTGTTAATGAAATCTCACCATGGAAATCTCACTAACTAACACACTCTACTTCTCCACAAGTCGCTAAAAATAAACGCTGCGAGTGGCCTGTCGTATCCCATTCGATTCAATGTTTGTTAAATAACTTGCTGGTAGCCCAGTCAAAAAGGCGAATGGAATGTTGGCCTTTATCTCAAGCGGTCTGGAACACAATGGGGAACAATTTATGCTTCAGTTGTTTCGAGCCTTTGTCAGACCCCATCAGGAACACGTCATTCGGTTTGGGAACTGCACCTCAAGAAAAATATACCTCGGAAAGGGTGTCGCCGAAACATCGCCTCAAATATTCAAAGACGAACAGAAACACGATCAGGGCTCGAACCCACGCTCTTAACTTTTCAATGCTGAGGATGTGCCGCTTGGACACTGCGCTGTATCCACGTACTTTTGGTTACCCCGGATATGACCGCAGATTTCAAACATGTTTCAATGATAATATCTGAATTGGCCTCCCCCTTACGGGTCGTCGGTACTTACTAGCGGCTCCTTAAAAGTATCTGTGCTATTCGCCTCAACGACTCCATGTGGTAGCAAGTTCTACATTCGAACTTCCAAAGAAATTTCTCATAAATTCCATACTGGATTTATTTGTGACTATGTTAAGTTTACGGCCCCGAATTTTGGATGCCCTGAAAAACGGAAACATTTTGTCTATGTCCACTCGCTCAAACTCATTCATTTTCCTGAAGACCTCTATTAGGTCACCCCTCAGCATTCTCTTTTCCAGAGAAAAGAACTCCAACCTCTTCAGTCCTTCCTGCTAGTTATAACCTCTCAGTACTGTTATCGTCCTCCGAAATATTTTTTGCACCACATCCAGTGTCTCTATATTCTTGTTGCAATATGGAGACCACAAATGTGCAGAGTACTCTGAGCGTGCTCTGACTCAGGTTCTATACAAGTTTAACGTAACTTCCATGTAGGAGTCGGTGGTCTCGTTAGTAATCCTACCAAAACACAACAGCGTACACTTAATTATGTTGAAATTCATTGGCCATTTACGTTTCCCTTCTGCAAGTTTCTTAACGTCTTCTTGCATTTTGTTGCAGTCTTCCTCAGTATTAACTATCCGCCAATTTATCCTCCAAAGTGGTGTCAGCAGCAAATTTTAATACTGTACTACCGATTATCATGTCCAAATAAATTTGTGAAAATGGTGAACAATTGTGTTCCCAGCATGGATTCTTGTGTAACACCACTTTCCACCTTCCGCCAGTTTGAGTAACTACCTTTCATCCCACACTATGTTTTCTGTTTTGTCGCCAGTTTGCTATTCATTCTGCTGCTTGTGCGCTGACACCTAATGCTCTGACCTTAGTCACGAGTCTTCTATGTGGGACCTTATAAGAGACATTTGAAAGTTCACTGCATTGGAATGTAATTTGATTGGGACAAGTCAATGGATTAAGAAAGTCAATGGACTGGGATATATCAATGGATTCGGAAACATTTTGGACTGGGACATATCAGTGGATTGGGAAACACAGTAGACTGGGATGTATCAATGGATTGGGAAACACAGTGGAGTGGGATATACCAATGCATTGGGAAAGTCAATGGACTGGTATATATCAACGGATTTGGAAACACAATGGGCTGGTATATATCAATGAATTGGGACTGTGATATATCAATGGATTGGGAAACAGAATTGACTGGGATATATCAATTGGTTGGGAAACACAGGGGACTGGAATATATCAATGGATTGGGAAACACTTTCGACAGGAATGTATCAATGCTTTGGAAACAGCATGGGCTGGGATATATTAATGGATTGGGAAAGTTAGTGGACTGGGATATATAAATGGATTTGGAAACACAATGGACTGGGATATATCAATGCATTGTCAAAGTCAGTGGACTGGGATATATCAATGGAACGGGAAAGTCAATGGACTGGGATGTATCAATGGATTGGGAAACACAATGGACTAGGATATACCAATGGATTGGGAACCACTGTGGATTGGGATATATCAATGCAAGTTGAACTTAAGGTGTTAGGAGATAAATTAAAAAGCAGGATCTCAAAAGTAGTGATCTCAGGATTACTACCAGTGCCACGTGCCAGTGAGGAGAGAACAGGAGAATCGACCACATGAATGCGTGAATGTAGGGAAGGTGTAGGAGTGAGGGATTTAAATTCCTGGGATATTGGAACCTGTTCTGGGGAAGGTGGGACCAATATCAGCGGGACGTTTTGCACCTGAGCAGGACCGGGACTGATGTCCTCACGGGAGTGCTTGCTGGTGCTGTTGGGAAAGGTTTGAATTGGAATGGCAGGTGCTTCGGAACTTGAGCAGGGATACGGCGGACGGGGAAAAACGGATGGAATAAAACGACAGAAAGGGAAGAAGCAACAGTGCAAGGCAGTGAAAACAATGGCGAAAAACAAATAGGCTCATGTTTCAAAATAACACTAAGATGAAGAGTAATCTTAAAATTACAAGTCTCAAGGCATTGTGTCTTAATGCGCGGAGCATTCGCAACAAGGTAGATGAATTAAAAGCGCAGATAGATACTAATGGGTGTGATATAGTTGCGATTTCGGGGACATCGCTGCAGGGTGACCAAGGATGGCAACTGATCATCCAGGGGTGTTCAATATTTAGCAAGGAAAGGCAAAAATTGAAAGGAGGTCGGGTAGCGTTGCTAGTAAAGGAGGAAATCAATGCAATAGTGAGGAAGGAAATTGCCTCGGAAGATGACAAAGTTGAGCCTATGTGGGTGGAGCTAAGAAACACCAAGCGGCAGAAAACGTTGGTGGGACTTGTCTATAGGCCCCGAAACAGTAGTGGAGATGTAGGGAGGGCATTAAACTGGAAACTAGAGACGCATGCAAGAAGGGTTCAATTATAATCATGGGTGACTTTAATTTTCATATAGATTGGTCAAACCAAATTAGCAATAGTACTGTGGGTGAGGGATTCCTGGAGTGTGTCGTGATGGATTTCTAGACCAATACGTTGAGGAATCAATTCTAGAACAGGCGATCCGAGAATTGGTATTGTGCAATGAGAACGAATTAATTAACAATCTTGTTGTGCGGGGCCACTACGGAAAGAGCGCCCATAACTTGATGGAATTGATCATTACGATGGAGAGTGAAGTAGTTGAATCCGAAACTGGGATCCTGATTCTAAATAAAGGAAATTACGAAAGTATGAGGTCTGAGTTGGCGCAGATAGATTGGGCAACTTTACGAAAAGGGAGTAAGGTGGATAGGCATTGGCTAATATTTAAAGAACATGTGCAGGAATAAAAACAATTATTCATTCCTCTCTGGCTCAACAATAAAACAGGAAATGTGGCTCAACCGTGGCTTACAAAATAAATTAGGAATCGTATTAGATGCAAAGAGGAGACATATAAAATTGCCAGAAAAAGCAGCAAGCCTGAATATTGGGAGCAGCTTAGAATTTAGCAAAGGTGAACAAAGAGATTGATTAAGAGGGGGAAAATAGAGTTAGAGAGTAAAATGGAGGGAACATAAAAACTGACTGTAAAAGCTTCTATCAATATGTCAAGAAAAAAAGATTAGTGAAGACAAATGTCAGAAATGGGGAAAATCTTAATGGGGAACAAAGAAATGACAGAACAATTAAACACTTACTTTGGTTCTGACTTCACAAAGGAGGACACAAATAACCTCCCGGAAATGTGAGGGAATCTCGGTTCCAGTGAGAAGAAGAAAATGAAGGAAATCAGTATTAGTCAAATAATAGTGTTCGGGAAATTAATGGGGGTAAAGGCTGACAAATCCCCAAGGGCCTGATAACCTACATCCCAGAGTACTAAAGGAAGTAGCCCTGGAAATATTGGATGCATTGGTGGTCATCATCCAAAGTTCTATAGACTCTGGACAGTTCCCAAAGATTGGAGTGTGGCAAATGTAACACCACTATTTAAAAAAGGAGGGCGAGAAAAAACAGGGAATTACAGACCAGTTAGCCTAACATCAGTAGTGGGCAAAATGCTAGAGTTTATTATATAGGATGTGATAACAGAACACTTGGAACGCATGAAGTGGATTGGACAAAGTCAGCATGGGGTTATGAAAGGGAAACCATGCTTAACAAATTCACTGGAGTTTTTTAGGAGGTAACTTGTAGAGTAGATCGGGGCGAACCAGTGGATGTGGTTTCCTAACATATTAGGAAGGAGCTCTCGGCCTTGGAAAGCGTGCAGAGGAGATTTACTAGAATGACATCAGGGGTGTGGAACTTCAGTAAAATGGAGATACTAGAGAAGCTGGGGTTGGTTTCTTTCGAACAAAGAAGGTTAAAATTATGAGGGGATTTGATAGAGTAAATGAGGAGAAACTGTTTCCACAGGCTACAGTGTCGGTAACCAGAGCACACAGATTTAAGATAATTGGCAAAAGAACCACTGGTGAGATGAGGAGTTTTTTTTATACAACGTGTTATTATGATCCGGAATTCACTGCCTGAAACGGTGGTCGAAGCAGATTCAATAATAACTTTCAAAAGGAAATTGGAATAACAACTGAAAGGGAAAAAAATGCAGGATTTGTGGAAAGGGTAGGTGAGCGGGACTAATTGGATAGTTCTCACAAAGAGCCGGCACAGGCACGATGGGCCGAATGGCCTCTTGTGCTGTTTCTTTCTCTGATTCTCTGATAAAGGTGCAACGAAGTACAGCGATAGAGGAACAACAACAAAGGGCAATAGGTAAAGATGTGACTGAGTACAGTGATAGAGAGAGAGATACCAACAAAATTACACAGAATTACATAGAATTTACAGCACAGAAACAGGCCATCCGATTCAACTGGTCTATGCTGGTATTTATATTCCACTCGAGCCTCCTCCCAACTCACTTAATCTCACCCTGACGATATAGCCCTCTATTCCTTTCTTCTTCATGTCGTTATCTAGCTTCCCTAAATGCATCAATTTCATCGTCTCAACTATTCCATGTGGTAGCAAGTTCCACATTCTCACCACTCTCTGGGTAAAGAAGTTTCTCCTAAATTCCTTATTGGATCTATGAGTGATTTTATTTATGGTCTCATGTTTTGGATTCGTTAGCAAGTGGAAACATCATCTCGACGTTTACGCTATCATATCGCTCCTCCAGAGGGAGATAGGTAAAGGTGTGACCAAGTAAAGTGTGTGATACAGAAAGAAACCAACAGTGGGATATAGATGAAATTGTGACTGAGTACAGTGAGACAGAGATACACCTGCAGAAGGAGACAGATAAACTTGTGACTGAGTACAGTTTAAACAGACAGACACAAACAAAGGGAGCTATATTAAGGCGAGACTGAGGATAGTGAGTGATACAGAGAGACAACAACACAGGGAGATAGATGAAGCTGAGTCTGAGTTTAGTAAGTGATACAGAGAGACACCAACAGAGGGAGATAGATGAATGTGAGATTGAGTACAGTGATAGAAAGAGACACCAACAGAGGGAGATGCATAAATATGAGACTGAGTACAGTGAGTGATGCAGAGAGACACCAACAGTGGGAGATAGATATAGTTGTGACTGATTATTGTGAATAATACAGAATCTGTATTTACAGCAGAGGAAGAGGATAGCAAGCCGGACACCACAAGGGAAATAAAATTGAATGAGGAAAGAGGACTCACCCTAATTAACATAAGCAAATTAACAGTAATGTAGAAAATAATGGCACTAATGAGTGACAAATCCCCAGGACCAGATGATTTCCATCCCAGGGTTGTAAAGTCCGTAGGTGAGAACATTGCAGATGCCCGAACTATAATCTCTCAAACTTCTGTCATTTCAGGAACTGTTCCTTTAGCGTGGAAAATTGACTCCCCTTGTTCTTCCCACCAAAATGTATCACTTTGCATTTTTCCGCGTTAAATTTCCCCTGCCACGAATCCGCCCATGCCACCAGCCTGTCAATATCCTCTTGAAGTCTATCACTCTGCTCACCATTTGGTGCCCTTTAAATTTTGAGTCATCTGCAAATGTTGAACTTGTGCCCTGTACACCCAAGTCCAAGTCATTCGTACATATCAAGAAAAGCAGTGGTCCCAGAACTGACATAGATACATGGAAAGTTAGAAAATACGGTCAGGAGTTGGCTCTTCGGACCTTTGAAGCTGCTCCGCTATTCAATACGATCATGGCTGATCCATTATCTCAATACCATATTCGCGTTCTCTCCCCATGCCCCTTGATGCCTTTTGTATCTAGAAATCCATCTTGCTCCTTGTTGAATATATTCAGTGAATTGCCATTCACAGCCTTGTGAAGTAAAGGATTCCACAGGTTCACCATCCTCTGAGCGAAGAAATTTCTCCTTATCTCAGTCCTAAATGTCCTTCGCCGTATCCAGAGATTGTGAGCTCTCGTTCTGGACCTCACAGCCAGTGAAAACATCCTCCCCGCATCCAGTCTGTCTGGCCCTGTCAGAATGTTATACGTTTCAATGAGATCCCCTCTCATTCTTCTGAACTCGAGTGAATACAGGCCGAGTCGACACAATCTCTCCTTATACGTCAGTCCTGCCATCCCATGCATCAGTCTGGTGATTCTTCGCTGCACTCATTCTATGGCAAATATATCCTTTCTAAGGTAAGGCGATCAAAATGGCACACAATACTCCATGTGTGGTCCCACCAAGGCCTTGTATGGAGTGTGATGGAATACTCTCCGCTTGCTTGGATGAGTGCAGCTCCAACAACACTCAAGAAGACACCATCCTAGATAAAGCAGGCCGCTTGATTGGCACCCCATTCACCACAATAAACATTCACTCCCTTCACCACCGGCGCACAGTGGCTGCAGTGTGTACCATCCACAGGATGCACTGCAGCAACTCGCCAACGCTTCTTCGACAGCACCTCCCAAACCCGCGACCTCCACCACCCAGAAGGACAAGAGCAGCAGGCACACAGGAACAACACCACATGCACGTTCCCCTCCAAGTCACACACCATCCCGACTTGGAAATAAATTGGCCATTCCTTCTTCGTCGCTGGGTCAAAATCCTGGAACGCCCTTCCTAACAGCACTGTGGGAGAAACTTCACCACACGGACCGCAGCGGTTCAAGAAGGCGGCTCCCCACCACCTTCTCAAGGGCAATTAGGGATGGGCAATAAATGCCGTCCTCGCCAGCGACGCCGACATCCCATGAACGAATAATAATAATAAAAAACTGCAGTAATACATCCTTGCTCCTGTACTCAAATCCTCTTGCAATGAAGGCCAACGAGCCATTTGCAAGCATGACTGCTTGCTGCACCTGCACGTTTGCTTTCGGTGACTGGTTCACAAGGACACCCAGTCCCTTTGTCCATCAACATTTCCGAATCTATCACTATTTAAATAATAATCTGCCTTTCTGTTTTTCTTTCAGTAGTTGATAAATTCACATTTATCCAAATTATACAGCATCTGACATGTATTTGCCCACTCACTCAAATTGTCTAAATCGCCTTGAAACCTCTTTGCATCCTCCTCAGATCTCACGATCCCACCTAGTTTTGTGTCCTCAGTAAACTTGGAAATATTACATTTGGTTCCCTCATCCAAATCATTGATATATATTGTGAATAGCTGGGGCCGAATCACTGATCCTTGCGTTACGCCACTAGTCACTGCCTGCCACCCCGAAAAAGACCCATTTATTCCTACTCTCTGTTTCCGGTCTGTTAACCAATTTTAAATCCATGCCAGTATATTACCCTCAATCCCATGTTCTTTAATTTTTACACTAACCTCTTGTGTGGGACTTTATCAAAGGCCTTCTGAAAATCCCAATAAACCATATCCACTTGTTCTCCCTTATCTATTCTACCAGTTACATCCTCAAAATACTCCAGTAGGTTTGTAAAAATGATTTTCCTTTCATGAATCCATATTTACTTTGTCTAATCCCGTTGATACTGTCCAAGTCTCCTGTTACCACGTCCTTCATAATAGATTCCAGCATTTTCCATACGACTGATGTCAGGCTAACCGGTCTGCAGTTCGATATTTTCCCTCTCCCTCCTTTTTAAAAATAGTGTCGTTTCATTGGACCTCTGGCGAACAGCACTGTACAATTCCCTCCAGTCCGACAAACAACCGTTCACTACTGCTATCTGTTTCCGATCCATTTGCGATTTCTGTGTTCATGTTGCTGCTGCAACCTTTGTTCCATGGGCCGCAATCTTGATGATAAGCCCACCGTGCGGCCCCTAATGAAACGCCTTTTGAAATTCCACTTCCACCAACTGAAATGCCCTCATCTCCATGTCCAAAAAGTAATTCAAAAGGCTAATGGGATGATGAACTTTATCTGAAGCGGGCTGGAAGATAAAATGATGGAAGTTATGTTACAGCTGTACAGGGCTCTGACGAGATCTCCATCTGGAGTAAATGTGTTCATTTCTGGGCACCGCACTTCAGGAAGGACATGTTGGCCTTGAAGGGGGCACAGAGCTGATTCACCAGAATGACACTGGGGATAAAAGGGTTAAATTACGAGGACAGTTTGCACAGACGAAGGTTTGTGTTCTCTCGAGTATAGAAGATTAAGGGCTGATCTAACCGAGGGGTTTAAGATGATTAAAGGATTCCATAGGGTCGATCGAGAGAAACTATTTCCTGAGGTGGAGGAGTCGAGAACAAGGGGGCATAAACTTAAAATTAGAACAAGGCCATTCAGGGCTGATGTCACGAAGCTGTTCTTCACACAAAGGGCAGTGGAAATCTGGAACTCTCTCCCCCAAAATGCTATTGAGGCTGGGGGTCCATTGAAAATTTCAAAAATGGGCTTCATAGATTTTTGTTGAGCCAGGACATTAACGTCACGGAAACAAGGCTGGTAAATGGAGTCAAGCTGAAGATCAGCCGTGATCTAAGTGAATGGCAGCACAGGGGATGAATTGTTGAATGGCCTCCTCCTGTTCCTGTATTCCTAGAATAAGAAGAGGGGGTGAGATTAAGGTGATGGTGTCAGAATGGGGATCAGGGGTCAGATTGTGGAGAAGGGAACTAAATTGGATAGCTCTTTCAAAGAGCCGGCACAGGCACGACGGGCCAAATGTTCTCCTTCTGTGCAGTAAGATTCTAAGATTCTATGATCCCATGCATCAAAAGGGTCAGATTGAGAAGAATGGGTTCACATGAAGAGAAGTGGTGAGCTTGAGGAGAATGGGTGAGATACAGGATAAGGGATCAGATTGAGGCGAACGGGTCAGATTGAGGAGAACGGATCATAATGAGGTTGGAGGAGACTTGGGCGGATTGACGGCGTTGGGAGTGCGGTTGAAGTTTCGCCTGAATATCGGAACAGGAGTTGGTCATTCCTCCCCTCTAAACTGTTTCGTCATTCAATGAGATCACGGCTGATCTGGATTGAGAAAGGGAATTGATCTGAAGGAATTTTCTGACAGGACGTGTGTTCACAGGGCGGCTGTGTCTTTATAGTGAAGGGAATGCAATTCCTTTCGAGAGATGAGGTCGCTGTATCGCTAGCGTTCCAGAGCCCCGATAATTCAGTCCGTAGTATGCTAGACTTTGAATCTGACGGTCCAGGGTTCTAGTCACTCTTCAAACGCTGCTTTTACGCCTCAATGTACCAGTATTAGAAAATAACTTATATTTGAAAAAAACTCAGGTTTTGTGGCAAATGTTTAAAATATATTGATGCATTTTATTCAGACGGCAGGAAAGATCAATGTAAATTGTTTGTGTTTCATGGTGCTGCAAGAATTCGTAAAAAATGAGAATCTTAATTTGAAAGCAGCTCTCGGACAAACATTTAAATTCTGTACCCTCAGATTGAAGGTATGTCGCTTCACCGACTGAGCTCTCGTTCAACTTCTGACAGCGACCTTCACCGGCTGACATGGAGCATGACCTCTTTCCCATTCTTCATTTCCTTCTGCAGTAATTCCGCCTGTGCAGTTCATTTCTC
Source organism: Heptranchias perlo (assembly GCF_035084215.1). Classification (NCBI taxonomy): domain Eukaryota; kingdom Metazoa; phylum Chordata; class Chondrichthyes; order Hexanchiformes; family Hexanchidae; genus Heptranchias; species Heptranchias perlo. Next base: position 5,761,233 of record NW_027139548.1, read on the forward strand.
TCCCACTCCCCACACTCCCTGCCTGCCACAGGTCTCACTTCAAAAATACTCTTCCTCCCACCAACTTCAAGCTCTTCAACAACGGCACAATCCAAAACACAGCGGGCAATAAAGGCTCAAGTTTCCATTTAGAATCTATTCAAACCGCTTCGGTAAAGTGTGGTCTCGGGGAAGCAGTTCGAAAGGCAAATGGTATTTTGGCCTTCGTTGCAAGAGGATTTGAGTAGAGGAGTTATGTTTGAGTAGAATCACCACCAGTAATGTTAGAGTAGAATCACCATCAATGATGTTAGAGAAGGATCACCACCAGTAATGTTAGAGTAGGAGAACTGTATGTAATGCTAGAGTAGAGTCACCACCAGTACCGTTACAATAGGATAACCAGAATTAATGTGAGGGTAGGGTCAGCAGCAGTAAGAATAGGGTAGGATCACCAGCAGCAATGTTAGAGTTGGATCACCACAAGTAATGTTGGAGTAGCATTACCACCAGTAATGTTAGACTAGGATCACCACCAATAACGTTAGAGTCGGGTCACCACCAGTAATGGAACAAAGGAAATTCTAGAGTATGATCACCACTAGTCATGTTGAGCAGGATTAACACCAGTAATGATAGAGTTGGGCCACCACCAGTAAGGAATAAGTATGATCATCACCCGTAATGTTAGAGTAGGATCTTCACAAGTAATCTTCGGATTGATTCACCACCAGTGATGTTAATGTAGGATTAGCACCAGTAATGTCATAGTAGGGTGACCACAATTAATGTTATAGTAGCCTTACCACGATTAATGTTAGAGTAGAGTCACCACCAGAATTTAGAGTAGAGTCACCACCAGTGATATGAGAGCAGTGTCACAACCTTAAATATGAGATTCGGGTCACCACCAGTAATGTTCTATTCGGGTCACCACCAGTAATGTTAGAGTATGATCACCACCAGTAATGTTAGAGTAGGATCACCACCAGTAATGTTAGAGTAGGGTCACCACCAGTAATGTTAGAGTATGATCACCACCAGTAATGTTAGAGTAGGATCACCACCAGTAATGTTAGAGTAGGGTCACCACCAGTAATGTTCTATTCAGGTCACCATCAGTAATGTTAGAGTAGGGTCACCACCAGTAATGTTCTATTCAGGTCACCACCAGTAATGTTAGAGTCGGGTCACCACCAGTAATGTTAGAGTGGGGTCACCACCAGTAGTGTTAGAGTAGGATCACCACCAGTAATGTTAGAGTAGGATCACCACCAGTAATGTTCTATTCAGGTCACCACCAGTAATGTTAGAGTAGGGTCACCACCAGTAATGTTCTATTCAGGTCACCACCAGTAATGTTAGAGTCGGGTCACCACCAGTAATGTTAGAGTGGGGTCACCACCAGTAGTGTTAGAGTAGCGACACTATTGGCATCGTTAGAGTCAGACCACCATCAATAGTGATGGAATCGGGTCACCACGAGTAATGTTAGAGTCGAATCACCAACAGAATTTAGAGTTGCGTCACCACCAGTAATGTTAGATTGTGTTCAACAGAAGTAACGTTATATTAGTGTTATCAACAAAAATGTCTGACCAGAAATATGAGAGTCGGGTCATCACCAGTGCTTTGTGAGAAGTGTCACCACCTGAAATGTTGGAGTGGCATCATCACCAGTAATGTTAGAGTAGGTTTACCAACAATACTGTTATAATAGGTTCATCACAATTTAATGTGAGAGAAGGGTCACCAGCAGTAATGTTATAGTCGGATCAACACCAGAAATGAGAGACTGGGGTCACCAACATTAATGTTAGAGAAGCGTCACCTCCAGTAATATGAGAGTAGGGTTACCACCCGCAATGTTAGAGTGGGGACACCATCAATAATGTTACAGTGGGTTCACAACCAGTGATGTTAGAGTCGGGTCAGCACCAGTAATATTAGGTAAGTGTCTTCACCATTAATGTTAGAGGAGTGTCAGCACCAGTAATATTAAAATAATGTCACCACCATTAATGTGCAATTGTTATAACTCCCTGAAATCATCTCTCTTGGTAGAATATCTGTGGTCTAACTTTATGCGTGTGTTACCAAAAGATTCTGTTTGATTATGAGATGCTGGTATGTGAACGGCTCCATGACTCGAATTTATCCAATCGGTATCACTCAATACATTCAGCGTCACACGTTGCTAGAGTTGAAACGGTCCGTGGATTTGCCTGTGCAACCGTTGCTACTTAACCTTGTGATGTAAGTCTGCTGGTAGTTATTTGCTATTAAGTTGCTGCATAACTCTGGTGACATGTGTTCATGTCTATTAAACGTCCGGGTGCACAAATTTTATGTAAGTTGTGATTTGTAACCGTTAAATTGTATTTCGTGCATGACTTTGAATTGGCTTCTTCATTGATAGTTTGGCAAGAAAGAATTTTAAGATAACCTAATCGAGGGTTAGTGAATTAAATTCGTTTTGATCCGATCTGGGTTAAATGTAGTGCAGTTCAGCAACTGAATCAGGCAACATTCACCCCTCCAGATAACTGGGAGGGAAAAGCCCAGACAATTCATTTGTGAGCGCTTAAAAGAGGAAACCCAGGACTCGCCTGGTTCCTCAGCATATATCTGTCAGGATATCAAATCCAGCTTTCCCAGAACAGGACCTCCACGACTTTGGCAAATACGTGAATTCACAGCACAGGAGATTATGTGCGACTGTTTCTGTGTCTGGGCCGCTTCAACACAACAGAATGAGAAGTCCTCTGTTTGCACTTCAATAGAGTGCATCGAACTGGATGGCGAGCTTTTGATTTGTTAAAATAGGGACAGGCACCGCAGACGAAGCAAATCGAATAACTGCGAGAATAAATTATGGAATCATCGAAATTTACGGCGCAGAAGGCCCATCGTGTCTGTGCCGGCCGAAAAAAAGCTCCCATGCCTAATCCCACTTCCCAGCACTTGTTCCCACGTCTTGTAAGTTACGGCAAGTCACGTGAATATCGAAGTACTTTTAAAGTGCGATGACGGTTTCTGCCTCAACCACCCTTTCAGGCAGCGAGTTTCAGACCCCCATAACACTTTGGTGGAAAAAAATCTCCTCAGCTCCCCTCTCATCCTTCGAACAATTACTTTCGATCTATACCCTCTGTTTATTGATCTATCTGATAATGGAAATAGGTCCTTCCTATCTACTTTATCTAGTCCGGTCATAATTTTATGCACCTCAAGTAAATCTTCCGTCAGCATCAGTTGTTCCGAAGAAAACCATCCCAGCCTATCCAATCATTTCTCATAGCTAACATTCTCCAGTCCTGGCATCATCATCGTAAACCTCCTCTGTATCCTCTCGAGTACAATCACATATTTCTTCTAATAAATATACAATTGATCAAAATAATGTGAAATGATAAAGTTCTTATTTTTGTCCCCTAAACTGTAATATATGCAGTAACAGTAGTGTTCCATTTAAATGTGTATTTGTGTTGCTCTTCTTAGGAGGGTGAATGGACAGGAAACTTCAATTGATTGGGAGAGTGAATGAACAGATATCATTAATGAATTGGAGGTGAATGGACCGATACCATCAATAGAATATGAAAGTGAATGGACGGGAACAATTAATGGATTGGGAAAATGAATGGACGAGAAGCATTAATGGATTGGGAAAGTGAATGGACGGACACATTTGTGCAAGTTTAGGGTACACGGTTATCCAAGGAGCACGGTCACCCCTTTGGTAAGTAAATGATACCACGAGGAGCGGAGGAGCAAGTCACTTCGAGTGTTAGTGTCGGGGCACTAATAGTACTGGAGGGGCACTGTCAGTTCAACTTTATTGTACGAGGACCAAAGGTATTGGATGAGAACTGTCACCTCTAATGTAACTGTAGGATAGATCGACTGCCGGAGGAGAACGGTCACCTCTTGTGTAATTCAAGGCGTACCGCTAGTACCAGAGGAGCACGTTTACCTCTGGTGTAAGTGTAAGGTGCAACTTGAATCGGAGGAGATGGGATATCTCTAGTTTTGTGTGGCGGTATTACTGGTACTCGGGAAGGACTCTCACCTCGAGTGTAAGTAGGTGTATCACTACTATCAGAGGAACATGGTCACAACTAGTGCAAGTGTAGGGGTACCTCGAATACTGGAGGAGTCAGATCAATTCATGTGTAAGAGCAGGGGTACCAAAATACCGCAGCAGCAAAGTGATCACTCTTTGTATGTTTAGATTTATCACTACTACTGGATGACCAGGATCACCATTTGTGTAAGTGCAGCGTGTACCATTAACATCAGAGGAACACGGTCACCCCGAGATGAGTGCAGTGTACCACAAGTACCGGACCAGAATTGTTAGCCCGATTGTAAGTTCAGAGGCATTACAAGCAGAGATGGAACACAGTCACCTCCAGTGTAAGTTCAGCGCGCCACGAGTAACGGACGAGCAAGTAATCTCTTATCTCAGTGTGGATGTTCCACTCGTACCGGAGGAGTGCAGTCACATCTATTGTAAGTGTAGGGGAAGCAGCAGTACCGGAGGAACAAGGTCACCACCAGTGTAATAGTGGAGGAGAACGGTCACCTCTAGTTTAAGTGTAGAGCTACCACTAACACTGGAGGAGCACGATCACCACGAGTGTAACTGTAGGGGCACCGCGAGTAGAGAAGGAGCGCGGTCAGAGTAGGTTCACCAGCAGAAATGTTGCAGTCGGGTCATCAATAGAGTAGGGTCACCACAAATAATGCTAGTTTACCAACAACACCAAAAATCTTACAGTAACGTCACCAACATTAATTTTAACATATGGATATCTCCAGTAATATTAAATCAGGGTTGCCACCAATAATGTTAGAGTCGTGTCAACATCAGTAATGTTAGAGTAGGGTCACCATCAGTAGTGTTAGAGTACTGTCTTCACTAATAATTTTAGAGTTGGGTCACCACCTGGAAAGTTTGAGTAGCGTCTCCAACAGAAATTTTAAAGTCGGTTCACAATCAGTAATGTTAACGTTGGGTCTCCACCAGTAATGTTAAAATAGGCTCACCATCAGTAATGTTACACTAGGGTCAGTATCAGTAATGTTAGTTTAGGGTCTCCACCAATAATGTCCGTGTATTGTCACCAATAGTAAGGTTAGAGTATGTTCACCAATAGTAATGTTAGAGTACGGTCATCTAATGTTCGAGCCGAGTCATCACCAGTGATCATCACATTATGAAAAACATTTTAATTTTGTAATGAGCGTGTGATGATTTTACTGAATTCTTGAGGCATTAAGAACCTAGTGCAGTTTCCAGGAGGGATGTTCCCTTCACGGTTCACATTCCCTCAGGGATTACTTTCCGTTCATTGATGTTAATGGAATGAGTTTCATGGACTGAGCTGTACAATTTCCCCACTGACATCCCGGGGGCCCTGAAGAGGAAAATCGCGCCTTGTTTGTTAAGTGACTGTAACTAACGCCAATTATTGTGCAACCTGATTTTCTCACCGGGGCACCGATTATTCTATAAAGGGGGAGTATTTACGGATCTCAGATCCACTCCGATGGCAACCGCAAAGCCGGACAGAATTCACACATGCTTCTAAAAATGGAAGCGCCAACAATTCTTCAAATAAAAGAGATTTACTACCCGATTCTCGCAGCCTTTGGTTTTCCCGTTAAGTCAAGATAACCTGTTTTTTCACAGCTGTTCACCATTTCACTGTTAATGATTAAGTAACACAGTCCGAGAATGTCCTCATTTCGGAGTCAATTATCCACCGGGAGAACTTGGTGAATATCAGCGGGAACCCGCGCCACCAGTGAGGCCCTGCTCTGATCGGTAGATCCTGGGCACCGGGCGATTAACTTTCTTCCCGAAACGAGGCTGATTCCCCGCCCCACTAACAGTACATAGATCATTCAAGAATGTGTTGCCCAGTGCTCCTGATAAATATTTTATTTGTACCGTTGTTCCTGTATAGTTTTAGTTGTCAATTCCTCTGTCTGCAGCCAACTCCACCTAACAGGAGACTTTGAAGGATAATTTGAGAACTAATTGCCGCTCAGAGAACTGCTCCCCTCCCCTCGGCTTCAAAGATCCTTCGCAGTTCCACCAGCTCCCGCTTTGTTATCGAGCAGATCCCTCGGGGCGATTATAAATTGAAAAAGCCCAGAGTTTCGAACTCAAGTGAAGCGTTTGTCTCGGCTGAATGTTTTATTTGAATTCATATCTTTCCAGTAATTGCTGTGAAATTATATTTAAAACTGCTGACACCTGATGCAGCTCCCGAGACCCCGCTCGACAATGAAACTGAAGGAACTAAATGTAAATTTCGATCTATTGTCCCATGGGGCCGCAGCAGTAAATTATAAAATCGGGTCGGTTCATCACATGGGTGCAAGACTCATGGCGGGATGGTTTTAGAGCTCAACACTGTATTGAAATGTGTTTTTGGACGTATTTAAGCAAATCCGTTTACTTATTGACTGCCGAAAATTAACAACTTACAGAACCATCCAATGTTACCCTTTAAGGCGCTTTTCTTTGCACCTGTGCCGTCCCTGCGAGGTGCTCCAGTTTAGCCTGGACCGCACAGTTACAGTGTGAGTGGAACCTCAATCTCGTGTTAGTGGCGACAGCGATGGAAATGAAATTCGGGACAGATTGATGTCGCACGGATGATCCGATGTCACCTGTTTTACACTATCGCCCAAAGTCACAATCCCCCCGTTGACTCTTCAGTGCCTGGGAGTCGGTAGTCGTGGGGACGCTCTCCGTTACCATTCCCCAGACTGATTCCGAGTGACCCTCCCCCCGCTGCCTTGACAACGTCTGACTGAACTAAGCTGGAAGGACGGCGGATTGTCAGTCCCTCGATATTGCCTGTTTAATGTTTTCTCTATTTTAAATAAAGTGTCGTCATCGCTCGCCTATATTAAAAAGAACCCGCGTGCATCGGAACATTTCCTCACAATATGCTGTGAGATTTATCTGAGTATCCCCGTTACTTACCTCTTGTCCCTCTTTCTTACAGCGAAACTAGTGACAATCGTGATTCTCTCCAGAGGAAATTGCGGCCTTTCCAAATGTATCTCTTTCTATATGGTGGCCATGGCAACAGCAGATCTACTGGTCATCATCGTCAATGTAATAGAATATCAAATTTTCACGATAATCTTTCCACTTCCATTCCTGTCCTACACTGTCATTCGTAAGTTCACGGTCTACATTAATTGTACCAACCTGGATATGTCGGTGTGGTTCACAGTCTCGTTCACATTTGACCGATTTGTATCTATATGTTGTCAGAAGTTTAAAACAAAATATTGCACAGTGAGAACTGCGGCTGCGGTTATAACAACGGTCTTTGTCCTGATCTGTTTAGAAAACATCCCCTTTTGGTTTGCATTTGAACATACACAAATAATCAACAATGTTCAGTGGGGTTTCCGCCCCACTTTGGCCTTTTATTCATCTCCTGCAGGTGTAATGTACACATGGTTAGAAAGTATTTTAATTCCATGGATTCCTTTTGCTTTAATGTTTCTGTTTAATTGTTTGACAGTCAGACGTATTTTAGTGGCCAGCAGAGCCCGCAGGGGCCTCCGGAGTCACAGCAGTGAGAATAAGAACGATCCAGAGGCGGCGAACCGAAGGAAATCTATTATTTTATTGTTCACTGTATCTGGTAGTTTTATACTGTTGTGGGTGACAGCTGCCGTGAATTCTTTAGCTATTGGTCTGGTCGTTTATCACCGACCCGATTGCACAGCTCCTGCTTATATCGCTACTGAAACCGGAAATTTGCTCATGTATTTGAGTTCATGTACAAACATGTGTATTTATGCAGCGACCCAAACGAAATTCAGGGAAGAGCTGAAGAAGGCGGTGAAATCACCTTGGACATTCATTCTGATTTTGGTTAAAGCAATGAAAAGTCAAACCAAAGCTTCATGTCCGAACTGGAGCTCAATTGCAGTCCGTGTTCCATTTTAGAATGGCCGTCTTTCTTTGCTTTGAAAATGATCAGGGATCAGAAAACATATCTTCTATTTTATACCCTGAGTTTGATATCTGCTGCTTCCCGAGGGTGAAGAGAATAGTTTCCTGATAGTTCCTGCTCAAAATTCAAAGAGAACAGTCATGATTGAGCTTCAGTAGTTCGGTGGAACAAGTGGGTCGCAGCGTTAACTGTCTTACACTCTTGGTACTGGAATAGGACGCGCCAGTTTCATTAATAGTTTAAGTTTTCGTTAGTGTAGAAAGAATGAAGGGTGTTAGAATCATGGTTAGTTGTAATTAATCTGTAATCTTGGTGTGAATGTTGCAGGCGTTGGTCTCCCATCAGACACCGCTCCCCGTTCTCTCCTGGCCCAATGGAATGGGACCCCTGTATCCTGATAAGTGACTGAGGAAATTGACACTTGAATGTGAAGGTAGACATCTCTGTTAACAGATATTTATTAAAATATCAATTGATCATCAAAATGTTGGAATATTACAACAGACCATTTGGCCCAACCAGTCGTTGTTGGCGTTTTCAGTCCACTCGAGAAAATAGTTCCAATCACTTTATCCGCCCAGTCTCAAAATCCCTTCAACCTATTTTTATTCACACATCTGTACAATTCAATCTTGAATATGGACATGATTTCTGCTTCTATAATTTCTGCATCTTCGCATCTCTCCATGTGAATAGGTTTCTCCGACCTACAGTCCGAAATCCCTGAAATTTATTTTGTAATCTATAGCCGTTATTTCTTGATCCCTCCACTGATGGAAGCTTTCTGCTTCTATCTTTCCTGTCCCGTCCATTCTTATCTTAAATCACCTGGAAGCGTCTCGCCACAAGGTATCAATCTGGTATCAATACACAATCCAGTGAAAATCTGAAACGGTTAGTTATGACAGTTAATTGATGTCTTTCTCTTGGAGATGGTCGTGTCCTTTCTTATACTGAATGATGAGAAGACAGATATATAATGCTGATGAGATATTGTGCAGTGTTGGCCTTAAATACGGTAACGCCAACAAAGGGGGCACTGCAAGGAAATGTTAATTCACACTGTCCTGAAGTGTGCCAGTCTGATATTGTATTGCTTTCTCCTTATATTATAGTAATGTTATCCATTAGCCTCTGCCTATGCAGCAGGGAAGTATACGTCAATTTAAAGTCTCACTGGTCTGTTGGGCCAGGGCTGACCCTGCAGCAATGGACAGTTTCAGGATGAAATAATAAGAGACGTCATTAAAGAGGGATCAATACATACTGATTCATAATTTCAGAGAACTTTAATCATTTGATAACATTGTGGGAAAGCAGTTAGTTCTTCAACGAAAACACCTTTGTTGGCGTTACCGTATTTAAGGCCAGCACTGAACAATATCTCATCAGCATTATTAATCTGTCTCGACCTATTCTATTGCACAGATTTCTACCCATTCGTTTTACATACTGTCCAGTGCCACATAATCCATTTCATGTTCTGGTGTTGTCAGCGTGACGGACCATTTCTTGGACCCGTTCTTCAGTGCAGCTGCATCACATAATTACATAAAATTATATCGAAAACGGTGTGCGGACAACACAGTCTGAACGGAGAGTTTGGTAAGTGTGGGAGTTCGGTGAAGTGGGGGAAGGAGGTGCTGCTTTGCATTGCTTTTCCTACCTTTTTCCCCAGAGCGGCAGTGGACCTGAGAGTCGAAGACTGAGATTGGGGAATAAAAGCAGCAGCAGACCTGCAACAAGAGACAACTATTGTGCGATGTCACAGGTGAGGCAGGAGAGTCCGAAAGGTGAGCAGAGTATAAAAGGAGAGACCTCGAGCGGGAGAAGAATCTGAGAGTCTGAGGCAAGTCATGGCAGCACAGCTCGCACCCGTGATATGCTCCTCCTGCTCTATGTGGGAAGTCATGGACACTACCAGTGTCCCTGGCGACCATGTGTGCAGGAAGAGTGTCCAGCTGCAGCTACTGACTAACCCTCTTTCGGAGCTGGAGCTGCGGGTGGAATCACTGTGGAGAATCCGCGATGCTGAGACTATCGTGGATAGCACGTTCAGTGAGGTGGTTACACCGCAGTTAAAGGTGACGCAGGCAGAATGGAAATGGGTGACCGCCAAGCAGAGTAAAAGGACGAGGCAGGTAGAGCACGAGTCCTCTGGGGCCATCTCCCTCTCCAACAGATATTCTGCTTTAGATACTGTTGGGGGAGATGGCTTATCAGCGGAAAGCAGCAAGAGCCAGGTTCGGGGCACCACGGGTTGCTCTGCTGCTCAGGAGGGGAGGAAGAAGATTGGCACGGCTACAGTGATAGGGGATTCAATTGTAAGGGGAGCAGAAAGGCGTTTCTGCGGCCGCAAACGTGACTCCAGGATGGTATGTTGCCTCCCTGGTGCTCGGGTCAAGGATGTCACGGAGCGGCTGCAGGGCATTCTGGAGGGGGAGGGTGAACAGCCAGTAGTCGTGGTCCATATTGGTACCAACGACATAGGTAAAAAAGAGATGAGGTTCTGCAAGGTGAATTTAAGAAGTTCGGAGATAAATTAAAAGGCAGGACTTCAAAGGTAATGATCTCAGGATTACTAGCGATGCCACGTGCTAGTGAGTATCGGAACAGGAGAATAGACAGGATGAATGCGTGGCTGCAGGGATGGTGTAGGAGGGAGGGATTCAGATTCCTGGGACATTGGGACCGGTTCTGGGGAAGGTGGGACCTGTACAAGCGTGATGGATTACACACGAGCAGGACCGGGACCAATGTCCGAGCGGGGGTATTTGCTCGTGCTGTTGGGGAAGGTTTAAATTAGATTGGCAGGGGGATGTGAAGCTGAGCGGGGAGTCAGAAGGGAATAAAATTGAGAGCAGCAAGAGAGGGGAAGACCCAGGGGAAATCTACAATACAAATAGTACAAACAGTTGCTCAAGAACAAGTGAGAGGGAAAAGCGTAGAGTAGCGGAAAGAAAGTGAACTTTAGGCACGACAGATGAAATAAAAACTAGAAGGCGTATGGCGATTAAATCAGCATCAAAGCTGTGGCAGGGGGTTGGGAATCTGAGCAGGGAGACAGAGGAAAGCGTGTCAGGAAGGGACCGAAGGTATGGAGTAAAAGGTAAAGTGTTAAAAAAGGAAAAAGCAGGAACTCAGTGTCACAAAACATATTTGAAAGTTCTTTATCTGAATGCACGTAGCATTCGTAACAAAATGGGCGAGTTAACGGCACAAATAACTACGTATGGGTATGATCTTGTGCCAATTACAGAAACATGGCTTCAGGGTGACAACGACTGGGAATTAAATATGCCAGTGTATTTAACAATCAGGAAGGACAGGCAGGAAGGAAGGGGAGGTGGGGTGGCTATGTTAATAAAGGAAGGAATCACTGTAATACAGAGAAATGATATTGGGACAAAGAATCAGGATAATGAAACAGTTTGGGGAGAGATAAGGAATAATAAGGGGAAATGAACCACTAGTGGGCGTAGTATATAGGACTCCAAATATTTGCAACTCTGCTGGAAGAATTATTAATCAGGAAATAGTCGGGGCATGTAATAAGGGAACAGCTATAATTATGGGGGATTTTAACTAGCATATTAACTGGACAAATCAAATTGGGCAGGGCAGCCTTGAGGAAGAGTTTATTGAGTGTATTGGGGATGGATTTCTTGAGCAGTATGTTACTGATCCGACAAGGGGCCAAGCAACTTTGGACCTGGTCCTGTGTAATGAGCCAGGATTAATTAATAATGTCCTCGTTAAGGATCTCCTTGGAATGAGTGACCATAATATGGTTACATTCCATATCCAATTAGAGGGTGAGCAGGTAGTTTCTCAAAAAAGCATACTGAGTTTGAATAAAGGAGACTATGATGGTATGAGAGCGGAATTGATTAAATTGGACTGGGAAAATAGATTAAAGGGTAAGACGGTACATGAGCAGTGGTGTTCATTCAAGGGATTATTTTGCAACTTTCAAAAAATATATATTCCACTGAGGAAAAAAGGGTGGAAAAGAAATGACAGCCATCCGTGGCTCAGTAAAGAAATTAAGGATAGTATCCGACTAAAAACAAGAACATATAAGAGAGCCAAACCGAGTGGGAGGATAGAAGATTGGGAAGTCTTCAAAAGACAGCAAAAAGTAACTCAAGGATTGATTAAGAAAGGGAAGATAGATTATGAAAATAAATTAGCAAAAAATATAAAAACAGATAGAAAGAGTTTCCACAGTTATATCAAAAGAAAAAGGGTGGCTGAGGCAAACGAAGGTCCCTTAGAGGATGAGACCGATAAATTAATGGTGGGAAGCATGGACATGGCAAAAATGCTGAACAAATATTTTGTTTCAGTCTTTCCGGTTGAGGACATTAAGAATATCCCAGCACTGGACAAACAGGGGTCTCCAGGCGGGGAGGGGGAGGGGGGGCGGTGCGGGTGGGGAGCTAAATACGATTAAAATCGCTAAGGAATTGGTACTCAGTAAATTAATGGGACTCAAGGCGAATAAATCCCCTGGACCTGATGGCTTACATTCTCGGGACTTGAGGGAAGTGGCAGTAGGAATTGTGGATGCTTTGGTAATAATTTTCCAAAATTCTCTGCACTCGGCAAAGGTCCCGGCAGATTGGAAAACTGCTAATGTAACACACTTATTTAAAAAGGGTAGTAGGCAGAAGGCTGGAAATTATAGACCAGTTAGCATAACATCTGTGGTGGGTAAAATTTTGGAGTCTATTATTAAGGAGACAGTAGCAAAGCATTTGGATAAACATTATTTAATTGGACAAAGTCAGCATGGCTTTACGAAGGGCAAGTCATGTCTGACAAATTTGCTTGAGTTTTTTGAGGACATAACGTACAGGGTGGATAAAGGGGAACCAGTGGACGTAGTGTACTTAGACTTCCAGAAAGCATTCGACAAGGTGCCACATAAAAGATTATTGCTCAAGATAAAGAATCACTTGATTGGGGGTAATATTCTGGCATGGGTGGAGGATTGGTTATCTAACAGGAAGCAGAGAGTTGGGATAAATGGTTCATTCTCGGACTCGCAACCAGCAGCCATTGGTGTTCCGCAGGGGTCGGCGCTGGGTCCACAACTCTTTACAATCTATATTAACGATTTGGAGGAGGGGACCGAGTGTAACATTTCAAAGTTTGCAGATGATACAAAGATGGGAGGGAAAGTGGAGAGTGAGGAGGACATAAAAAACCTCCATAGGGATATAGACAGGCTGGGTGAATGGGCGGAAATTTGGCAGATGCAATACAATATTGGAAAATGTAAGGTTATGCACTTTGGCAGAAAAAATCAGACAGCAAGTTATTACCTTCATGGCGAGAGACTGGAAAGTACTGCAGTACAAAGGGATATGGGGGTCCGAGTGCAAGATAATCAAAAAGTTAGTGTGCAGGTGCAGCAGGTGATCAAGAAGGCCAACGTAATGTTGGCTTTTATTGCTAGGGGGATAGAACATAAAAACAGGGAGGTATTGCTGCAGTTATATAAGATATTATTGAGACCGCACCTGGAATACTGCGTAAGTTTTGTTGTCCATACTTAATAAAAGACATACTTGCTCTCGAGGCAGTGCAAAGAAGGTTCACTCGGTTAATCCCGGGGATGTGGGGGTGGACATATGATGAGAGGTTGAGCAGATTGGGACTCTACTCATTGGAGTTCAGAAGAATGAGAGGCGATATTATTGAAACATATAAGATTGGGAAGGGGCTTGATCGGGTGGATACGGTAAGGATGTTCCCAAGGATGGGTGAAACGAGAACTGGGGGGCAAATCTTAGAATCAGGGGCTGCTCTTTCAAAACTGAGATGAGGAGAAACTTCTTCACTCAGAGGGTTGTCGGTCTGTGGAATTTGCTGCCCCAGGAAGCTGTGGAAGCAACATCATTAAATAAATTTAAAACAGAAATAGACAGTTTCCTAGAAGTAAAGGGAATTAGGGGTTACGGGGAGCGGGCAGGAAATTGGACATGAATTTCGATTTGAGGTTAGGATCAGATCAGCCATGATCTTATTGAATGGCGTAGCAGGCTCGAGGGGCCGATTGGCCTCCTCCTGCTCCTATTTCTTCTGTTCTTATGTTCTTATCTGGGCATACATAACCAATTGAATTGGTACGAGTGATACTGAAAGAAGAATGGACTTATTAATAAAGGTAGAATTGCATGTGTATGGATCAAGGGAGAAACTATCGATGATATAACGAAGGAAGGGAATTATACTTGTTAGCCCAACAGAAAAAGAGCTCGGTTTGTAAATAAAACTATCGCTGTTGATAAAGGATAAGTCAATTCCATTCTCCTTATGTGGAGTTGTATTTTAACTTCCATATAATTATGTGTTCCATAATTGTGTGTATTTCCAGTTGCAGGGAGTGAGAAAATGTATAAAAGCTGTCTGTTTGAAATGTGTATTCGGATTCGTAAATGTCGAAGATACTGAGCTCAGGACTGTAAAACGGTTGAATCCCCAACTACCCATCATCAGGTGTGGTTGTAAGTAAAAATGTAAGTGTTTGTTCAAGTATCATTGCATGCACCGTGTGCTTCATGAAATAATGACACCTTACTTCAATGTTCAATATCCTGATTGTAAACATTTCCCTTACAATAGCCTCAGTACTTTCATTGTGAATGGAACTCTTATTAATTATGATTCAGTGCCCCCTTTACCCGTCAATCCTGAACGTTCCAGTTGATCCTGAGCTTGTCCAAATTCCAAACTCCTCATGGTTGCAGGTCCCCTGTGGATCCCAGTCTGTGCCTATCCGACAGGCATCGATCACGTGGGGAAATGGCCGTGTCTTATGGGCAGTTCAGTGAAATCGGCACATTTCCATTTCACCGGATGCAGACGACCAACAGTAATTAATGCACGAGTCCAGCAGCAGGCTGAGGTTTTAATTCCATCAGTCAGCGACGTATCTGCACTCAGTCACAATCATAACATGCCGATGTGCATTCAAACACATCATCCAAAATCAACAGGTAAAATATAAGTACAGTCATGCTCAAGTAAACCATTGCATTACCGTGTCAAATTCAATCACATAAGGTGGTGATTCCCGGCCCCCTGTTTCTAATCAAACTGCTGTTCTTTTCCCTTGAGTTCCTCGATTTTGAATTGAACAGTTATTGTATTTCCCTGACATACCTGTCTCCTCTATAACTAATTAAACAGTTACAGTCTTCCCGTGTCGCCCAGTTCGAAATAAATGGCTGTTGTGTTCCGCTGGTTACCATTACTGATTAAAGATTTGCTGTATTCTCCCAATTTTCCCCGTTCTCAATCCTTAATTGAACATTTATTGTGTTTGCCCTATATTCCACTTTATTCATTTATATTCCGCTAAACTCTATTACCAATTAAGTTATTGCTGTGTTCCCCTAAATTCACTTGTTGTCCATTTCTAATTGATCAGTTACTGTGTTCTGTTCAATCCCCCTGTTCTGTATTTCCAGCTAAACCTTTACTCAACCTCCTAAATTCCCATTTATTGTATTTCTAATCAAGCAGCTCGTTTTCCCCTAAATTTATCTGCCTCTATTTCTTATCAAGCAGTTACTGTGTTCCTCTAAATTCCCCTATCCTCTAATTTTAATTATATAGATTGGGAAAGGAGCCTGTTCCATAGATCGGCCACTCGCTCACTGAAATAATGTTTCCGCAAATTAGTTTCGAATTTACCCGCTTCCAGCGCAGCCTGTGTCCTCTGAAACAGCTTGTCATTTGTTTTACATTATTTAATGGAGAAACCGTACTGTGTCTCACACACTCTGGTCCTGGATGTTCCTGGGGCCTCTGTATGTTTGTCAGAGGATTGTTAACACGAAAAGGGTAACAAAACTGCTGGTGCTAAGGTCAGCTACAATTCAACAGTTTCAGTGGTTTCGATGATATTTTAATTCAGAATCTATCAGTTACGATCTTAGCCCTGCATATAATTAAACTCAGATTTTTCCTGTTAATGTAATCTCAACATGGAAATCTCACTAACTCACACACTCTACTTCTCCACAAGTCGCTAAAAATAAACGCTGCGAGTGGCCTGTCGGATCCCATTCGATTTAATGTTTGTTAAATAACTTGCTGGTGGCCCAGTCAAAAAGGCTAATGGAATGTTGGCCTTTATCTCAAGCGGTCTGGAACACAATGGAGAACAATTTATGCTTCAGATGTTTCGAGCCTTTGTCAGACCCCATCAGCAGCACTTCATTCGGTTTGGGAATTGCACCTCAAGGAAAATATACCTGGGAAGGGGTGCAGCTTAAACATCGCCTCAAATATTCAAAGACTAACAGAAGCACGATCAGAGGTCGAACCCACGCTCTTAGTTTTTCAATGCTGTGGATGTACCGCTTGGACACTGCGCTGTCTCCACGGACTTTTGGTGACCCCGGACATGACCTGAGATGTCAAACATTTTTCAATGTTAATATCTGAATTGACCTCCCCCTCACGGAGCCGGGGTCCTGACGGGTCGTTGGTACTTACTTGGCATCTCCTTTAATGCATCTATGCTATTCGCCTCAACTGCTCCATGTGGTAGCACGTACCACATTCGAACTTCCAAAGAAAATTCTCCTAAATTCCTTATTGGATTTATTAGTGACTATCTTAAGTTCACGGCCCCGAGTTTTGGATGCCCCTAAAAACGGAACCATTTTCTCTATGTCTACCAGCTCAAACTCATTCATTTTCCTGAAGACCTCTATGAGGTCACCCCTCAGCCTTCTCTTTTCCACAGAAAAGAACCCCAATCTCTTCAGTCCTTCCTGCTGGTTATAACTTCTCAGCCCCGGTATCATCCTCCTAAATATTTTTTGCGTAATAGCCAGTGTCTCTATATGCTGTTCTAATATGGAGACCACAACTGTGCACAGTCCTCTAAGTGTGGTCTAACTAAGGTTCTATACAAGTTTAATGTAACTTCCCTGTAGGAGTCGGTGGTCTCGTTCGTAATCCCACCGAACCAAAACACCGCACACTTATTTATGTTGAAATTCATTGGCCATTTACATTTCCATTCTGCACGTTTCTTAACGTCTTCTTGTAATTTGTTGCAGTCTTCCTCAGTATTAACTAACCCCCAATCTAGCAGCCTCAAATTTTAATACTGTACTACCAATTATTATGTCCAAATAATTTGTATAAATGTTGAGCAACTGTGTGCCCAGCACGGATCCTTGTGCAACACCACATACCACATTCCGCCAGTTTGAGTTACTACCTTTAATCTGTTTTGTAGCCAGCTTGCTATTCATTCTGTTACTTGTCGCCTGACTCCAAATGCTCTGACCTTGGTCACGAGTCGTCTATGTTTTACCTTATAAAAGACCTTTGAAAGTTCACTGCATTGTGAAGTCCTTGGATTGGGACATGTCAAATGATTGATAAAGTCAATGGACTGGGATATATCAATGGATTGGGAAACACAGTGGACTGGGATATATCAATGGATTGCGAAACACAGTGGACTGGGATATATCAATGGATTGGGAAACACAGTACGCTGGGATATATCGATGGATTGGTGAACACAGTGGACTGGGATATATCAATGCATTGGGAAAGTCAATGGACTGGGATACATCAACGAATTGGGAAACACAACGGACTGGTTTATCAATGAATTGGGAAAGGCAACGGACTGGGATATATCATTGGATTGGGAAAGTTAATGCACTGCAATATATCAATTGATATGGGAATCACAGTGGACTGTGATGTGTCAATGGATTGGGAAACATTGTAGACAGGGATATATCAATTGTTTAGGGAAACACTTTAGACTGGAATCTTTCAATGGATTGGGAAACAGCATGGGCTGGGATCTATAAATGGATTGGGAAAGTTAATTGACTGGGAGAAATCAATGGGTTGGGAAATAAAGGGGACTGGGAAATATCTATGGATTGGGAAACACAATGAATGGTATAAATCAATGCATTGTCAAAGGCAGTGGACTGGGCTATATAAATGGAACAGGAAAGTCAATGGATTGGGATATATTAATGGATTGGGAAAAACAATGGACTGGGATAGACCAATGGATTGGGTACCACTGTGGACTGGGATATATCAATGCAAGGTGAACTGAACGTGTTACGAGATAAATTAAAAAGCAGGACCTCAAACGTCGTGATCTCAGGATTACTACCAGTGCCACGTGCTAGTGAGTATAGAACAGGAGAATCGACCAGATGAATGCGTGGCATACAGGGATGGTGTAGGAGGGATGGATTTAAATTCCTGGGATATTGGGACCGGTTCTGGGGAAGGTGGGACCTGTATAAGCGGGACGGTTTGAACCAGAGCAGGACAGGGACCGATGACCTCACGAGAGAGTGTGCTGATACTGTTGGGGAAGGTGTAAACCAGAATGGCAGGGAGTTGGGAACTTGAGCAGGGATACGGCGGAGGGGGGAAAAGGGATAGAAACAAAACACAGAAAGGGAATAAGCAATAGTGGATGGCAGTGAAAAGAAGGGCGAAAAACAAATAGGCCAATGTTGCAAAATAACACTAAGATGATTGGCAATCATAAAACGACAAGTCTAAAGGCATTGTGTCTTAATATGCGCAGCATTCGCAATAAGCTACATGAATTAAAAAGCAGATAGATATTAATGGGTAAGATAAAGTTGCGATTACGGAGACATGGCTTCAGGGTGGCCAAGGATGTTACTGAACATCCAGGGGTATTCAATATTTAGGAAGGACAGGCAAAAATGGGAAGGAGGTGGGGTAGCGTTGCTGTTAAAGGAGGAAATCAATGCAATAGTGAGGAAGGATGTTGGCTCGGAAAATCACAATGTGGCATCTGTATGGGTGGAGCTGAGAAACACCAAGCGGCAGAAAACGTTGGTGGGGGTTGTCGAGAGGCCCCCAAACAGTAGTGGAGATGTCGGGGAGGGCATTAAACTGGAAATTAGAGACGCATGCAAGAAGGGTACAATTATAATCATGGCTGACTTTAATTTTCATTTCGATTGGTCAAACTAAATTAGCAATAATACTGTGGGGGAGGAATTCCTGGAGTGTGTTCGTGATGGATTTCAAGACCAATACTTTGAGGAACCAATTCGAGAACAGGCGATCTGAGATTGGGTATTGTGCAATGAGAACGAATTAATTAACAATCTTGTTGTGCGGGCTCCCTGACGGAAGAGCGCCCATCACATGATAGAATTGCTCATTAAGATGGAGAGTGAAGTCGTTGAATCCGAAACTGGGGTCCTGATTCGAATTAAAGGAAATTACTAAAGTATGAGGTGAGAGTTGGCTCGGACAGATTGGGGAACTTTACTGAAAGGGATGACGGTGGATAGGCAATGGCTAATATTTAAAGAACGTGTGCAGAACTAACAACAATTATTCATTCCTGTGTGGAGCAAAAATAAAAAAAAGGAATGTTGGCTCAACCGTGGCTTTTTAACAAATTAGGAATATTATTAGATGCAAAGAGGAGATTTATAATATTGCCAGAAAAAGCATCAAGCCTGAGGATTGGGAGCAATTTAGATTTCACCAAAGGTGAACGAAGAGATTGATTAAGAGGGGGAAAATACAGCATGAGAGTAAAATGGAGGGAACGTAAAAACTGACTGTAAAAGCTTCTATAAATGTGTCAAGAGTAAAAGATTAGTGAAGACAAATGTCAGAAATGGCGAAAATTTTAATAGGGAACAAAGAAATGGCAGAACAATTAAACACTTACTTTGGTTCTGTCTTCACAAAGGAGGACACAAATAACCTCCCGGAAATGTGAGGGAACCAAGGTTCTAGTGAGAAGGAGGAACTGAAGGAAATCAGTATTAGTCAAAATATAGTGTTCGGGAAATTAATGGGGATAAAGGCTGACAAATCCCCAGGGCCTGATAATCGACATCCCAAAGTAAGAAAGGAAGTGGCCCTGGAAATAATGGATGCATTGGTGGTCATCTTCCAAAATTCTATAGACTCGAACAGTTCCTGAAGATTGGAGGGTGGCAAATGTAACGCCACTTTTTTAAAAAGGAGGTAGAGAAAAAACAGGGAATTGCAGACCAGTTAGGACTGGACAAAGTTAGCATGGGTTTATGAAAGGGAAACCATGCTTAACAAATTCACTGGAGATTTTTTTAGGAGATAACTGGTGGATTAGATAGGGGCGAACCAATGGATGTGGATTTCTAACATATTAGGAATGAGTTCTGGGCCTTGTAGAGTGTGCAGAGGGGATTTAGTGGAATGACACCAGGGATGGGGGACTTCAGTTACGTGGAAAAATTGGAGAAGCTGGGGTTGGTTTCTTTAGAACAAAGAAGGTTAAAATTATGAGGGGTTTTGATGGAGTCAATAAGGATAAACTGTTTCCAGTGGCGACAGTGTCGGTAGCCAGAGCACACAAATTTGAGATAATTGGCAAAAGAACCACAGGTGAGATGAGGAGTTTTTTTTCATACAACGAGTCATTATGATCCGGAATTCACTGCCTGAAACGGCCGTCGAAGCAGATTCAATAATAACTTTCAAAAGGGAATTGGAAAAGCAATTGAAAGGGAAAAATGCATGGTTTGAGGAAAGGGTAGGTGAGCGGGACTAATTGGATAGTTCTTTCAAAGAGCCGGCACAGGCACGATGGGCCGAATGGCCTCCTGTGCTGTCTCATTCTGTGATTCTTTGATATAGGTGTAACTGAGTACAGTGTTAGAGGGACAACAACAAAGGGCGATCGGTATAGATGTGACTGAGTACAGTGATAGAGAGAGAGATACCAAAAAAATTACACAGAATTGCATAGAATTTAAAGCACAGAAAGAGGCCTTTCGACTCAACTGGTCTATGCTGGCATTTGTATTCCACTCGAGCCTCCTCCCAACTCACTTAATCTCACCCTAAAGATATAGCCCTCTATTCCTTTCATATTCAAGTAGTTATCCAGCTTCCCTTAAATGCATCTATTTTGTTCATCTCAACTATTCGATGTGGTGGCAACTTGCGCATTTTCACCACTCTCTGGGTAACGAAGTTTCTCCTAAATTCCTTATTGGATCTTGGGTGACTTTATTTATGGCCGCAAGTTTTGGATTCGTCAACAAGTGGAAACATTTTCTCTACGTTTGCGCTAACATATCCCTTCTCCAGAGGGAGATAGGTAAAGGTGTGACAAAGTAATGTGTGTGATACAGAGAGGAACCAACAGTGGGAGATAGATGAAAATGTGACTGAGTACAGTGAGACAGATATACACCTGCAGAAGGAGACAGATAAACGTGTGACTGAGTATAGTTTATGAAGACAGACACAAACAAAGGGAGGTAGATTATGGTGAGACTGAGGATAGTGAGTGACACAGAGAGACACCAACAGTGGGAGATAGATGAAAGTGTGACTGCGTACTATGATACAGAATGGAACAGCAGAGGGAGATGGATAAAGATGAGACTGAGTACAGTGACACAGAGAGATACCAATAGCGGGAGATAGGTAAAGTTGTGACTGATTATTGTGAATAATACAGAATCGGTATTTGCAGGAGAGGAATAGGAAAGCAAGCCCAAGGAAAAGAATTTTGAACGAGGGACGTGGACTCACCGTAATGAACATAAGCAAATTAACAGTAATGTGGTAAATAATGGCACTAAAGGGAGCCAAATCCACAGGACCAGATGATTTCCATCTCAGGGTTGTAAAGTCCACAGGTGAGAACATTGCAGATGCCCTAACTGTAATCTTTCAAACTTCTGTCATTTCAGGAACAGTTCCTTTCGCGTGGAAAATTGCCTCTCCTTGTTCTTGCTACCAAAATGTATCACTTCGCAATTTACTGCGTTAAATTTCCACTGCCACGAGTCCGCACATGACACGAGCCTGTCGATATCCTCTTGAAGTCTATCACTCTCCTCAATATTTGGTGCCCTTCCAAATTTTGAGTTATCTGCAAATTTTGAAATTGCGCCCTGTACGCCCAAGTCCAAGTCATTGGTATATATCAAGAAAAGCACTCGTCCCAGAACTGACATGGAAACATGGAAACAAAGAAAATACGGGCAGGAGTAGGCTAATCGGCCCTTCGAGGCTGCTCCGCTATTCAATACGATCATGGCTGATCCTTTATCTCAATACCATATTCCCGTTCTCTCCCCATGCCCATTGATGCCTTTGGTATCTAGAAATCCATCTTGCTCATTCTTAAATATATTCAGTGAATTGCCATTGACAGCCTTCTGTAGCAGAGAATTCCACAGGTTCACCATCCTCTAAGTGAAGACATTTATCCTTATCTCAGTCCTAAATGTCCTTCGCCGCATCCAGAGATTGTGACCTCTCGTTCTGGACCTCACAGCCAGTGAAAACATCCTCCCTGCATCCAGTCTGTCTCGCCGTGTCAGAATGTTATACGTTTCAATGAGATCCCCTCTCATTCTTCTAAACTCGAGTGAATACAGGCCGAGTCGACCCAATCTCTCCTCACACGGCAGTCCTGCCATCGCAGGCATCAGTCTGGTGATTCTTCGCTGCACTCATTCTATGGCAAGTATATCCTTTCTTCGGTTAGGAGAACAAAATGGCACACAATACTCCTGTTGTGGTCTCACCAAGGCCTGTATGGAGCGTGATGGAATACTCTCCACTTGCTTGGATGAGTGCAGCTCCAACAACACTCAAGAAGCTCGACACCATCCAAGATAAAGCAGGCCGCTTGATTGGCACCCCATCCACCACCCTAAACATTCACTCCCTTCACCACCGGCGCACAGTGGCTGCAGTGTGTACCATCCACAGGATGCACTGCAGCAACTCGCCAAGGCTTCTTCGACAGCAACTCCCAGCCTCGAAAAGCTAGAAGGACAAGAGCAGCAGGCACATGGGAACAACACCACCTGCACGTTCCCCTCCAAGTCACACACCATCCCGACTTGGAAATATATCGCCGTTCCTTCATCGTCGCTGGTTCAAAATCCTGGAACTCCCTTCCTAACAGCAGTGTGGGAGAACCTTCACCACACGGACTGCAACGGTTCAAGAAGGCGGCTCACCACCACCTTCTCAAGGCCAATTAGCGATGGGCAATAAATGCCGGCCTCGCCAGCGGCGCCCACATCCCATGAACGAATAATAATTAACAAACACTGCAGTAAGACATCCTTGCTCATGTACTCAAATCCTCTTGCAATGAAGGCCAACATGCCATTTGCCTTCCTGACTGCTTGCTGCACCTGCATGTTTGCTTTCAGTGAGTCGTTTACAAGGACACCCAATCCCTTCGTACATCAACATTTCCGAATCTATCACCATTTAAATAATACTCTGCCTTTCTGTTTTTCCTTCAGAAGTAGATAAATTCACATGTTTCCACATTATACTGCATCTGCCATGTATTTTCCCACTCACTCAAATTGACTAAATCGCCTTGAAGCCTATTTGCATCCTCCTCAGATCTCACGATCCCACCTAGTTTTGTGTCGTCAGCAAACTTGGAAATATTACATTTGGTTCCCTCATCCAAAACATTGATATATATATTGTGAACATCTGGGGCCCAAGCACTGATCCTTGCGTTACGCCACGAGTCACTGCCTGCCACCCCGAAAAAGACCCATTTATTCATACTCTCTGTTTCTTGTCAGTTAACCAATTTTCAATCCATGCCAGTATATTACCCCCAATCCCATGTTCGTTAATTTTTACACTCACCACTTATGTGGGACTTTATCAAAGGCCTTCTGAAAATCCCAATAAACCATATCCACTGGTTCTCCCTCATCTATTCTGAAAGTTACATCCTCAAAAAACTTCAGTCGGTTTTAAAAATGATTTCCCTTTCATGAATCCATGTTGACTTTGTCTATTAACGTTGATATTTTCTAAGTGTCCTGTTACCACGTCCTTTATAATAGATTCCAGCATTTTCCCTACTACTGATGTCAGGCTAACCGGTCTGTAGTTCGCTATTTTCCCTCTCCCTCTTTTTCCAAATAGTGTGGTTTCATTAGTGGTGACCTCTGGGGAATAGCACTGCACACCTCCCTCCAGTCGGAAAAACAACCGTTCACCACTGCTATCTGTTTCCGGTCCCTTAGCCTAATTCTGTATCCATGTTGCTGCTGCCACTTTTGTTCCATGGGCCTCAATCTTAATGATAAGCCTACCGTGCGGCACTTTATGAAACGCCTTTTGAAAGTCAATTTACACCAACTGAATTGCCCTCTTCTACTCTCTCTGTCAACTCATTGAAAAACTCGATGAGGGAGTTCAATGTTGGGAAGTGTACATTCATTAACTTTGGATCTAAGAAAGATAGATCAGAGTATTTTCAAGTGACGAGAAGCTAGGAATTGTGGAGGAGCAGAGAGAATTAGGGAATAATGTACAGAAATCACAAAAAGCTTGCGGACATGTACAAAAAGTAATTCACAATGCTAATGGTATGATGACCTTTATCTGAAGCGGGCTAGAATATAAAATGATGGAAGTTATGTTACAGCTGTACAGGGCTCTGGTTAGACCCCCAACTGGAATAACCGTGTTAAGCTCTCGGCACCGGACCTCAGGAAGGACATATTGGCCTTGAAGGGGACACAGAGCTGATTCACCAGAATGATACCGGGGCTAAAAGAGTTAAATTACAAGGACAGTTTGCACAGACTAAGGCTTGTATTCTCTCGAGTATAGAAGAAGAAGGGCTGATCTAATCGTGGTGTTTAAGATGATTAAAGCATTCTATAGGGTAGATAGAGAGAAACTATATCCTATGGTGGGGGAGTACGGAACAAGGCCATTCAGGGCTGATGTCACGAAGCACTTCTTCACACAAAGGGTAGTGGAAATCTGGAACTTTTTCCCCAAAATGCTTTTGAGAGTGGGGGTCAATTGAAAATTTCAAAACTGACCTTGATAGATTTTTGTTAATCCAGGACATTAAACGTCACGGAAACAAAGCTGGGAAATGGAGTCAAGCTGAAGATCAGCCATGATCCAATTGAATGGCGGCACAGGATTGAATGGTTGAATGGCCTCCTCCTGTTCCTATATTCCTAGAATAAGAAGAGGCGGTGAGATTAAGGTGATGGTGTCAGAATGAGGATCAGGGGTCAGATTGTGGAGAAGGGAACTAAATTGGAGAGCTCTTTCAAAGAGCCGGCACAGGCACGACGGGCCAAATGTCCTCCTTCTGTGCCGTTAGATTCTAAGATTCTCTGATCCCATGCATCAGAAGGGTCAGATTGAGAAGAATGGGTTCAGATTAAGAGAAGTGATGAGCTTGAGGAGAATGGGTGAGATACAGGATAAGGGATCGGATTGAGGAGAACGGGTCAGATTGAGGAGAACGGGTCAGAATGAGGAGAACGGGTCAGAATGAGGTTGGAGGAGATTTGGGCAGATTGACGGCGGTTGGAGTGCGGTTGGATTTTCACAGGAACATAGAAACAGGATTAGGCCATTTCTCCCCTCGAAACTGTTCCGTCATTCAATGAGATCATGGCTGATCTGGATTGAGAAGGGGTGTTGATCTGAAGCAATTTTCTGACAGGGCGTGTGTTCACAGGGCGGCTGTATGTGTGTAGTGAAGGGAATACTATTCCCTTCCAGAGATAAGGTCGCTGTATCGCTGGCGTTCCAGAGCCCCGATTATTCAGTCCGTAGTGTGTTAGACTTTTAATCTGACGGTCCAGGGTTCAAGTCCCTCTTCAGGCGCTACCTTTCTGAAACAAAACACCAATCTCTTTACACCTTAAAGTACCACTATTAGAAAATAACTTCTATTTTAAAAAATCTCAGGTTGTTTGGAAAATGTTTAAAATATATTGATGCATTTTATTCAGACGGCAGGCAAGATCAACGGAAATTGCTTGTGTTTCATGGGGCTGCAAGAATTCGTCATAATTGAGAACCTTGATTTGAAAGGAACTCTCGGACAAGCATTTAAATTCTGGACCCTCAGATTAAAAGTATGAAGCTTTTCCGACTGAGCTCTCATTCAATTTCGGACAGCGACCTTCACTGGCTGACATGGAACATTACCTCTTTCCCATTCTTGATTTCCTTCTGCAGTAATTCCGCCTGTGCAGTTCATTTCTCACCCACTCCCCACACTCCCTGCCTGCCACAGGCTTCATTTCAAAAATACCCTTCCTCCCACCTGTCACAACGGCACAATCCAAAAACACAGCGGGCAATGAAGGCTCAATGTTCCATTCAGAAACAATTCAATCTGCTTCGGTAAAGTGTGGTCTCAGGGAAGCAGTTCGAAAGGAAAATGGTATGTTGGCCTTTGTTGCAAGAGGATTTGAGTAGAGTAGTTATGTTTTAGTAGGTTCACCACCAGTAATGTTAGAGTAGAATCACCACCAGTAATATTAGAGTGGAATCACCATCAGTAATGTTTGCATACGGTCAACACCATTAATGTGAGAGAAGGGTCACCATCAGTAATGTTAGAGTAGGATCACCATTATTAATGTTATAATAGGGTCACCATCAATAATGTTAGAGCAGTCTCCCCACCAGTAATGTTTGAGAAGGGTCAACTTCTTTAATGTTAGAGTGGGATCACCACCAGTAATGTTAGAGTAGGATCACCACTAGTAATGTTAGAGTAGGATCACCACCAGTAATGTTAGAGTAGGGTCAGCACCAGTAATGTTAGAGTAGGATCACCACCAGTAACGATGCTGTATTGTCACAACCAGTGATGTTAAAGTGCATCACCACCAGTAGTGTGAGGATACTTTCAACACATATAATGTGAGAGGTGGATCACCACTAGTAATGTTAGAGTCGGGTCACCACCGGAAATTCTAGAGTATGATCACCAATAGTAACGTCGAGCAGGATTAACATCAGTAATGATAGAGTTTGGTCTCCACGAGTAAGGAATAATTTTGATCATCACCCGTAATATTAGAGTTGGAACTTCACAAGTAATCTTAGGTTTGAGTCACCACCAGTGATGTTAAGGTAGGGTTACCACCAGTAATGTTCGAGTAGGGCCACCACTTGTACTGTTTGAGTTGGTTCAACAGCAGTAATATAGAGTAGGATCACCACCAGTAGTGTTAGAGCAGCGTCACGATTGGTAACGTTAGAGTCGTGCCAGCATTAATAGTGATCGAGCCGGGTCACCACAAGTGATGTTAGAGTCGAGTCACCAACATAATTTAGAGTTGTGTCACCACCAGTAATGTGAGAGTGTGTTCAACAGAAGAAACGTTACATTAGCGACATCAACAAAAATGTCTTACCTGTAATATGAGAGTAGGGTCATCACCAGTGCTTTTTGAGTAATGTCACCACCTGCAGTGTTGGAGTGGCATCATCACCAGTAATGTGAGAGTCGGATTACCAACAGTACTGTTATAATAGGTTCACCACAATTTAATGTTAGAGAAGGGTGACCAGAAATAATGTTACAGTAGGATCAGCTCCAGAAATGATAGACTGGGGTCACCACCCTTAATGTTACAGCAGGGTCACCACCAGTGATGTTACAGTTGTGTCACCACCAGTAATGTTACAGTGGGGTCACCATCAGTAATGCTATAGCATGGTCAATAAAAATAATGTTATAGCACCGTTAATGTTCGGGTAGAGTCAGCTCCAGTAATGCGAGAGTTGCGACACCACCAGTAATGTCAGAATCGGATCCCCATCGGTAATCTTAGAGTCGAGTCACTACCAGTAATTTTTGACTAGGATCGCTGAGGGTAATGTTGGTGCAGCATCACCACCAGTAATGTCAGGTTAGAGTCACCATCGGTAATGTTAACGTAGGTTCAACACCAGTAACGTTCAAGTCGGATCACCAGCAGAAATGTTAGAGAACGGTCATCGTCAGGCATGTTCGAGTTGGGTCATCACTGGAAATGTTGGAGTAGGATCACCTCCAGGAATGTTAAAGTGGAGTCTCCACCAGTAATATTAGAGTGGGATGACAATCAGCAGAGGAGCCAGAGAGGCATTCTGGGAGAAGTCGGCTCAGTCACCTCCACTGAACAGTGGGTAGCAGAAGAATCCCTTCAGTGACTACCAGGAGGAAAAGCATCCAGCAGAGGAGACAGAAGGGCATTCTGGGAGAAGTCAGCTCAGTCACCTCCACTGAACAGTGGGTAGCAGAAGAACTGGTGTGGAGGAGCAGTTAAACCCGAAACACAGCACTTGTGTTTCCCTCCCTCCTCCTCGAAACAAAAAAATGGAGACATGTTGAGGAGGGCAAGCAAGTTGACTAGGAGGATGATCGAGCGACTGCAGCTGCTGGAGGCACGAAGTCACAGCCAACAGGTAAGTGATTGGCTGGTGACTGGTAAGTAGTTTTTATTTACTTTTTTTTGACATTGTAGTTGTTGTTAAGCTACCTATAGGGTTAAGTCATGGCAGGAGATCCCAGACCCGTGTCATGTTCCTCTTGTTGGATGTGGGAATTCAGGGCTCCTTACTGTGTCCCTGGTTCCTTCACCTGCGGGAAGTGTGTCCAGCTGCAGCTACTGTTTGACCGCTTGACGGCTCTGGAGCTGCGGATGGACTCACTTTGGGGCATCCGCGATGCTCAGGAAGTCGTGAATAGCACGTTCAGTGAGTTGGTCACACCACAGATAAAAATTTCTGAGGGAGATAGTGAATGGGTGAACAACAGACAGAGGACGAGTAGGAAGGCAGTGCAGGGGTCCCCTGCGGTCATCTCCCTCCAAAACAGGTATACCGTTTTGGATACTGTTGGGGGAGATGGCTCACCAGGGGAAGGTGACAGCGGCCAGGTTCATGGCACCGTGGGGGGCTCTGCTGCACAGGAGGGCAGGAAAAAGTGTGGCAGAGCTATCGTGATAGGGGACTCGATTAAAAGGGGAATAGACAGGCGTTTATGCGGACGCAACCGAGACTCCAGGATGGTATGTTGCCTCCCTGGTGCAAGGGCCAGGGATGTCTCGGAGCGGCTGCAGGACATTCTGGAGGGGAAGGGTGAACAGCCAGTTGTCGTGGTGCTTACAGGTACCATAGATATAGGTAAAAAACGGGATGAGGTTCTACAAGCTGAATTTAGGGAGTTAGGAGTTAAACTAAAAGGTAGGACCTTAAAGGTAGTAATCTCAGAATTGCTACCAGTGCCACGGGCTTGTCAGAGTAGGAATGACAGGATAGCTAGGATGAATACGTGGCTTGAGAGATGGTGCAAGAGGGAGGGATTCAAATTCCTGGGCCATTGGAACCGGTTCTGGGGGAGGTTGGACCAGTACATATTGGACGGTCTACATCTGGGCAAGACTGGAACCAATGTCCAAGGGGTAGTGTTTGCTAGTGCTGTTGGGGAGGGTTTAAACTAAAGTCGCAGGGTGATGGGAACCGATGCAGGAAGTCAGTGGGAAGTAAAGTGGTGACAGAAACAAAAGGCAGTAAGGGACAGGATACAATACATGACCGGACAGATGGTCTGAGAAAGCAGGGCAAAGACCAAGGGAAGTCTAGATTAAACTGCATTTATTTCAATTTAAGAAGTCTGTTGGGCAAGGCAGATGAACTCAGGACATGGATGGGTACATGGGACTGGGATGTCATAGCTATGACTGAAACATGGCTAAGGGAGGGGCAGGACTGGCAGCTGAATGTTCCAGGGTACAGATGCTATAGGAAAGATAGAGCAGGAGGTAAGAGAGGAGGGGGAGTTGCGTTCTTGATTAGGGAGAACATCACGGCAGCAGTGAGAGGGGATATATCCGAGGGTTCGCCCACTGAGTCCATATGGTTAGAACTCTCAAATTAGAAGGAAGAGATCACTTTGATAGGATTGTACAACAGACCACCAAATAGTCATCGGGAAATTGAGGAGCAAATATGTAAGGAGATTACAGACAGCTGCAAGAAAAATAGGGTGGTAATAATGGGGGACTTTAACTTTCACAACATTGACTGGGACAGCCATAGCATTAGGGGCTTGGATGGAGAGAAATTTGTTGAGTGTATTCAGGAGGAATTCCTCATTCAGTATGTGGATGGCCCGACTAGAGAGGGGGCAAAATTTGACCTCCTCTTGGGAAATAAGGAAGGGCAGGTGACAGAAGTGTTAGTGAGGGATCACTTTGGGACCAGTGATCATAATTCCATTAGTTTTAAGATAGCTATGGAGAATGATAGGTCTGGCCCAAAAGTTAAAATTCTAAATTGGGGAAAGGCCAATTTTGATGGTATTAGACAAGAACTTTCAGAAGTTGATTGGGAGAGTCTGTTGGCAGGAAAAGGGACGTCTGGTAAGTGGGAGGCCTTCAAAAGTGTGTTAACCAGGGTTCAGGTTAAGCACATTCCTTATAAAGTGAAGGGCAAGGCTGGTAGAAGTCGGGAACCTTAGTTGACTCGGGAGATTGAGGCCCTAGTCAAAAAGAAGAAGGAGGCATATGACATGCATAGACAGCTGGGATCAAGTGGATCCCTTGAAGAGTATAGAGATTGCCGGATTCGAGATAAGAGAGAAATCAGGAGGGCAAAAGGGGGACATGAGATTGCTTTGGCAGATAAGACAAAGGAGAATCCAAAGAGCTTCCACAAGTACATAAAGGGCAAAGGAGTAAGTAGGGAGAGAGTCGGGCCTCTGAAGGATCAATCAGGTCATCTATGTGCGGAACCACAAGAGATGGGTGAGATCCTGAATTAATATTTTTCATCGGTATTTACGATTGAGAAAGGCATGGATGTTAGGGAACTTGGGGAAATAAATAGTGAAGTCTTGAGGAGTGTACATATTACAGAGAGGGAAGTTCTGGAAGTCTTAACGCGCATCAAGGTAGATAAATCTCCGGGACCTGATGAAATGTATCCCAGGACGTTATGGGAGGTTGGGGAGGAAATTGCAGGTCCCCGAGCAGAGATATTTGAATCATCGACAGCTACAGGTGAGGTGCCTGAAGATTGGAGGGTAGCAAATGTTGTGCCTTTGTTTAAGAAGGGCAGCAGGGAAAAGCATGGGAACTACAGACCGGTGAGCCTGACATCTGTAGTGGGTAAATTGTTCGAGGGTATTCTGAGAGATAGGATCTACAGGAATTTGGAAAGGCAGGGACTGATTTGGAACAGTCAGCATGGTTTTGTGCGAGGAAAATCATGTCTCACGAATTTGATTGAGTGTTTTGAAGGGGTAACCAAGAAGATAGATGAGGGCTGTGCAGTAGACGTGGCCTCCATGCACTTTAGCAAAGCTTTTGACAAGGTACCGCATGGTAGGTTGTTACATCAGGTTAAATCGCACGGGATCCAAGGTGAAGTAGTCAATTGGATAAAAAATTGGCTTGACGACAGAAGTCAGAGGGTGGTTGTCGAGGGTTGTTTTTCAGACTGGAGGCCTGTGACCAGCGGTGTGCCTCAGGGATCGGTGCTGGGTGCGCTGTTATTTGCTATTTATATTAATGATTTGGATGAGAATTCAGGAGGAATGGTCCGTAAGTTTGCAGATGACACCAAGATTGGTGGCATTGTGGACAGTGAAGAAGGTTATCTAGGATTGCAACGGGATCTTGATAAATTGAGACAGTGGGCCGATGAATGGCAGATGGAGTTTAATTTAGATAAATGTGAGGTGATGCATTTTGGTAGGTCGAATCGGACCAGGACCAACTCCGTTAATGGTAGGGCGTTGGGGAGAGTTATAGAACAACGAGATCTAGGAGTACAGGTTCGTAGCTCCTGGAAAGTGGAGTCACAGGTGGATAGGGTGCTGAAGAAGGCATTCGGCATGCTTGGTTACATTGGTCAGAACATTGAATACAGGAGTTGGGATGTCTTGTTGAAGTTGTACAAGACATTAGTAAGGCCACACTTGGAATACTGTGTACAGTTCTGGTCACCCTACTATAGAAAGGATATTATTAAACTAGAAATAGTACAGAAAAGATTTACTAGGATGCTACCGGGACTTGATTTTTTGACTTATAGTGAGAGGTTAGACAGACTGGGACTTTTTTCCCTGGAGAGTAGGATGTGAAAGAGTGATCTTATAGAAGTCGATAAAATAATGAGGGGCATAAATAAGGTAGATAGTCAAAATCTTTTCCCAAAGGTTGGGGAGTCTATAACGAGGGGACATCGATTTAAGGTGAGAGGGGAGAGATACAAAAGGGCCCAGAGCGGCAATTATTTCACTCAAAGGGTGGTGAGTGTCTGGAACGAGCTGCTAGAGGCAGTAGTAGAGGCGGGTACAATTTTGTCTTTTAAAAAGCATTTGGACAGTTACATGGGGAAGATGGGTATCGAGGGATATGGGCCAAATGCAGGCAATTGGGACTAGCTTAGTGGTATAAACTGGGCGACATGGACATGTTGGGCCGAAGGGCCTGTTTCCATGTTGTAAACTTCTATGATTCTATGATTCTATAATGTTAGAGGAGGGTCTCCAACAGTAATATTACAACGTGACACCAACAGAAATGTTACAATTGGGTCACCACAATTAATGTTACAATATATGGTCACCAAAAGTAATGTTAGAGAAGGATGACCAGATGTAATGTTAGAGAAGGATGACCAGATGTAATGTTAGAGAAGGATGACCAGATGTAATGTTAGAGAAGGATGACCAGATGTAATGTTAGAGGAGGATGACCAGATGTAATGTTAGAGAAGGATGACCAGATGTAATGTTAGAGGAGGATGACCAGATGTAATGTTAGAGAAGGATGACCAGATGTAATGTTAGAGAAGGATGACCAGATGTAATGTTAGAGAAGGATGACCAGATGTAATGTTAGAGAAGGATGACCAGATGTAATGTTAGAGGAGGATGACCAGATGTAATGTTAGAGAAGGATGACCAGATGTAATGTTAGAGGAGGATGACCAGATGTAATGTTAGAGAAGGATGACCAGATGTAATGTTAGAGAAGGATGACCAGATGTAATGTTAGAGAAGGATGACCAGATGTAATGTTAGAGGAGGATGACCAGATGTAATGTTAGAGAAGGATGACCAGATGTAATGTTAGAGGAGGATGACCAGATGTAATGTTAGAGAAGGATGACCAGATGTAATGTTAGAGAAGGATGACCAGATGTAATGTTAGAGAAGGATGACCAGATGTAATGTTAGAGGAGGATGACCAGATGTAATGTTAGAGAAGGATGACCAGATGTAATGTTAGAGAAGGATGACCAGATGTAATGTTAGAGAAGGATGACCAGATGTAATGTTAGAGAAGGATGACCAGATGTAATGTTAGAGGAGGATGACCAGATGTAATGTTAGAGAAGGATGACCAGATGTAATGTTAGAGGAGGATGACCAGATGTAATGTTAGAGAAGGATGACCAGATGTAATGTTAGAGAAGGATGACCAGATGTAATGTTAGAGAAGGATGACCAGATGTAATGTTAGAGGAGGATGACCAGATGTAATGTTAGAGAAGGATGACCAGATGTAATGTTAGAGGAGGATGACCAGATGTAATGTTAGAGAAGGATGACCAGATGTAATGTTAGAGAAGGATGACCAGATGTAATGTTAGAGGAGGATGACCAGATGTAATGTTAGAGAAGGATGACCAGATGTAATGTTAGAGAAGGATGACCAGATGTAATGTTAGAGAAGGATGACCAGATGTAATGTTAGAGGAGGATGACCAGATGTAATGTTAGAGAAGGATGACCAGATGTAATGTTAGAGAAGGATGACCAGATGTAATGTTAGAGGAGGATGACCAGATGTAATGTTAGAGGAGGATGACCAGATGTAATGTTAGAGAAGGATGACCAGATGTAATGTTAGAGAAGGATGACCAGATGTAATGTTAGAGAAGGATGACCAGATGTAATGTTAGAGAAGGATGACCAGATGTAATGTTAGAGGAGGATGACCAGATGTAATGTTAGAGAAGGATGACCAGATGTAATGTTAGAGAAGGATGACCAGATGTAATGTTAGAGAAGGATGACCAGATGTAATGTTAGAGAAGGATGACCAGATGTAATGTTAGAGAAGGATGACCAGATGTAATGTTAGAGAAGGATGACCAGATGTAATGTTAGAGGAGGATGACCAGATGTAATGTTAGAGAAGGATGACCAGATGTAATGTTAGAGAAGGATGACCAGATGTAATGTTAGAGAAGGATGACCAGATGTAATGTTAGAGAAGGATGACCAGATGTAATGTTAGAGAAGGATGACCAGATGTAATGTTAGAGAAGGATGACCAGATGTAATGTTAGAGAAGGATGACCAGATGTAATGTTAGAGAAGGATGACCAGATGTAATGTTAGAGGAGGATGACCAGATGTAATGTTAGAGAAGGATGACCAGATGTAATGTTAGAGAAGGATGACCAGATGTAATGTTAGAGAAGGATGACCAGATGTAATGTTAGAGGACGGTCACCACCATTAATGTGAGAGTCGGATCACCACGGCAGGATCTTCACCATTAATGTGAGAGTCGGATCCCACCCGGTCACTTACTGTGACGAGGCACTATTTTAGTTCTCAGTGCTGAAACTGGGGTATGCCCGAGACCAGACACTCTCACTCTGAGATCTTTATGTACTTTGTTCCTGCAATCCTATTCATATCTTGACATCTGTAACACAGCTCATTCATACTGATGGATTTATGTTTCATTCCATACTAGTGTTAGCTGGGCCTCAGTGGTAACAAAATCGCTTCTGAACCAATAGGTTATATAAGACGGGCGGCCGAAACACTATCGCTTGTTTTAAGCCACCGTCCAAAACGAATTTCGATTGTAATCTATCTGCTGTCTCCAGAGATTAGACGACCTCATGTTTTTGAGAGGAGTCGATGAGCTGACCTACTTCATACCCTGTGATATTGATCTTAACTTCAAGAGCGTTGGTTGACAACTCTACTTTGGTGAAACGTTACCTTTCGACTCATGTTCTCTGCTCCAGACTGAATCCACAATAGGCGCTGGTAACTGCACCTGAGCTAACTGGCATAGCTCTCACCGTCCTTCACCTCAGGCAACCTGCATATTTAAGTGACACCTTTAACTCGCTGGTACAGTCTTATAATCTGACACAGCCTGGTACTCTCTGTCCAGGATTTACTCTGTCACTCTTTAATGTACTATGTACATCTGCTAGGTAAAGATTATTAAAGAAGACGGCAAAGAGAATCAGGCAGAATATAAGAGATCCTGAACAAATCTACCGAGTTTTGTATGAATACATGCATATGAACATACGAAATAAGAGCAGGAGTCGGCCAAAACAGATCGTCATATTCCATATAATAGTTTTCTTTTAAAAGCAGTCGATGATAGTCAACTGGAAAGTCGGAAATTGCCTCACTTGTTGCGAGATCCGTGTCTGGTTTCCCTTTCTGACATGCCAAAAACGTGTCTTTTGTGTTCTTAGTTCGACATGAAGTAATTCTTGAAGACGTTCATCAGTAATTATTTGGTTAGTTTGATTCCAGGTGCTGTCGATAAATATCACTTTTTGTGGTGGGTCCTTTTGTCTCCATCTCTCCAGCATCCTGCCCTTCTGTTGGATTTTCAGCATCCAAACTGCGGTGGTTTTTCTGGTCATGTGTTCCACGTTTCAGTTCTGGCCCTTCCCATGAAAAACTCGCATCATTATAGGCGTGGCTCAATATTGAGTCCCAACGCCGCCTGTTATAGGCATGGCCCAATATTCAGTCAAATCGTCGCCTGTTATAGGCACGGTCCAATATTGAGTCCCATCGCTGCCTGTTACATGCATGGCCCAATATTCAGTTCCATCGCCGCCTATTAGAGGCATTGCGCAATATTCAGTCCCATCACAGTCTGTTATAGAAATGGGCCAATATTCAGTTCCATCGCCGCCTGTTATTGGCACGGTCCCATATTCAGTCCCTTCACCTCCTGTTAAAGGCACGTTCCCATATTCAGTCCCATCACTCCCTGTTAAAGGCACGGTCCCATATTCAGTCCCATCACCCCCTGTTATGGGAACGGTACCAATTTCAATCACATCGCCGCCTTTTATTGGGAGGGCACAATATTCAGTCCCATCAGCCCCTGTTACAGGAACGGTCCATATTTAGTTCCATCGCCACTTGTTAAAGGCCCAGTACAATATTCGGTTCCATTGCCGCCCATTATAGACACGGCCAAATATTCGGTGCTTTTAAAATAATGAGGAATGGAGATGAAACATCCCCAGAAAATGAGAAATTGTCAGTGAAAAATGTCTCCTGTAATCCTAATGCTAATCTTGCTTCTTTCTCTGGAGTCGGGTCCTTATATTCCGTGGCAATTTTGCAATCAAGATTCTCAGCCAAGTCGCAGACTACCAGAATGCACCAGTTCAGTTTGAGTCTCTCTCACGGGTGCAAAACAACTCCTGGAATGCAGCAATGTCTCAGTACAATTCACTACGTTTGACTATCAATTTAGTAATGCAGCAGTCTCTCCACATGACACTCATCCCTGGTAACATTCAAGTTCATCTTTTCTGGACAGCCTCGAAGAACTTGACATTTTTCCCAAACTGCGGTGCCCAGAATTGGACACAGTACTCCAGCTGATGCCGAACCAATCGTTTATAAAGATTTTGCATTGCTTCCTTGCTTTTGTACTTTATGCCCCCATTAATAAAGCAAGCTTTGAAATTGTACTCTGCATACCCGAATCCAGCTCATGAATATATATCAAAAAGAGCAGTGGTCCCAATACCGTCCACTTGGGAACACAACTGTTTACTTCCCACCAGTCTGAAAACCATCCGTTCACCACTACGCTCCGCTTTTTGTCCCTGAGCTGATTTTATATCCACGCTGCGACTGTCCCATTAATCCCCTGGGCTTTAATTTTGCTAAGAAGTCTATTATGTGGTACTTTATCAAATGTCTTTTGAAAGTCCAGAAACACAACATCAACCGCGCTACCCTCATTAACCCTTTCCATTACTTCATCAAAGAACTCAATCAGGTTAGTCAAACACGATTTTCCTTCAACATATCCGTGCTGACTTTCATTTATTATCCAATATCTTTCCGAATGCCAATTAATTTTGTCCCTGATTATTGTCTCTAAAAGTTACACCAACACCAACGTTCGGCCGATTGTCCTGTAATTGCCGGGTTCATCACTCAGACCTATTTTGAACAGGGGAGTGACATTTGCAACCTTCCAGTCCTCTGGCACAAGTCGCATATCTCAGGAGAATTGGAGGATTGTGGCCGGAGCCTCTGCAATTTCGACCCTTACTTCCCTCAGTAACCCAGGATGCATCCAATCTGGACCGGGTGACTTTCATACTTTGAGAACTCCCACTCTTTTAAGAACCTTCTATTTATCTATTTTTATGCGACCCAATATCGCTCCCAGGTCCTTCATTAATGCTACAATGGCAGCATCCTCTTCTTTATTTAAGGCCAATGTGAAATATTAATTTCGTGCCCCAGCCAGTCCCACTGCCTTCACAAGAAGATCTCCTTTCTGTCCCCAATCGCAAACGCCCTTCTTTTGACTACTCCTTTAGTATTCACATGTTTATAAATGAATTTTGGGTTCCATTTTATGTTTGCCACCAATCTATTCTCATGCTCTCTCTTTGCCCCTCTTGCACCCTTTAAAACATCTCCTCTGAACTTTCTGTATTTCCACTGTATTATGCATCTTAAGTTTGTCATAACACTCCTTTTTCTGTTTCATTGTAATCTCTATATCTTTCGTCATCCAGGGAGCTCCAACTTTGGATGTCCTGTCTTTCCCCCTCGTGGGAATGTGTCTACTCTGTACCCGAGTCATCTCCTCCTTCAAAGCCTCCCATTGTTCAGTTTTGGTTTGCTGAAGATTTTTGATTCCAGTCCACCAGGAAAATACACTTAGTATTCGTAAAATAACTTCCCTCTCCTTCCCAGATAATAGTCCGGAGCAATTATTATAAATACTTGAAATCATCTCACTTAGTAGAATATCTGTGGTGCAGCCATGTTTAACTATTATAACTCCTTGAAATCATCTCTCTTACTAGAATATCTGTGGTGTAGCCATGTGCAATTATTATAACTCCCTGAAATCATCTCTCTTAATAGAATATCTGTGTTGGAGCCATGTTCAATTATTATAACTCCCTGAAATCATCTCTCTTACTGGAATATCTCTGGTGTAGCCATGTGCAATTATTATTTCTCCCTCAAATCAGCACTCTTATTAGAATAGCTGTGGTCTAGCCATGTGCAATGATTATTGCTCCCTGAAATCATCACTCTTACTCGAATCATGTGCAATTATTACAACTCGCTGAAATCATCACTCATAGTAGAATATCTATGGTGTAGCCATGTGCAATTATAATAACTCCCCGAAATCACCACTCTTAGTATAATATCTGTGGTGATGCCATGTGCAATTATAACTCCCTGAAATCATCGCTCTTACCAGAATATCTGTGGTCTAACTCTATACTTGTGTTACCAAAAGACTGTGGTTGATTCTGAGATTCTGGTATTGGAACGGCTCCATGACTCGGATTTACCCAATCGGTTTCACTCAATACATTCAGCATACTTCTGGAGACATGTTGCTGGAGCTGAAACGGTCCGTGGATTTGCCTGTGCAACCGTTGCTACTTAACCTTGTTATGTTAGTCGGCACGTGGTTATTTGCTATTCACTTGCTGCATAACTCTGGTGACATGTATTCATGTCTATTAAACGTCCGTGTGCCCAAATCCTACGGTAAATTGAGATTTGTAACCGTTAAACTGTATTTAGTGCATGCCTTTGAATTGGCTTCTTCCTTGATCGTTTGGCAAGAAAGAATTTTAGGATAACCTAATCGAGGGTAAGTGAATTAAATTCGTTTTGATCCGAACTGGGTTAAATGTAAAACAGTTCAGAACCGAATCAGGCAACATTCACCCCTCCTGATAACTGGAAGGGAAAAGCCCAGAAAATTCCTCAGTTAGCGGTTAAAGGAGAAAACCAAGGACTCGCCTGGTTCCTCGGCGTATATCTGTCAGGATATCAAATCCAGCTTTCCTCGAACAGGACCTCCACGACTTTGGAAAATACATGAATTCACAGCACAGGAGATTATGTGCGACTGTTTCTGTGTACGGGCCGCTTCAACACAACACAATGAGAAGTCCTCTGTTTGCACTTCAATGGAGTGCATCTAACTGGATGGCCAGCTTTTGATATGTTAAAATAGGGACAGGCACCACAGACTAATCAAATAGAATAACTGCGAGGATAAATCATAGAATCATCGAAGTTTGCGGCACAGAAGGCCCACCGTGTCTGTGATGGCCGAAAAAGAGATATCATGCCTAATCCCACTTGACAGCACTTGTTCCCTAGTCTTGTAAGTTAAGGCATGTCAAGTGCATATCTAAATACTTTTTAAGTGCGATGCGGGTTTCTGCCTCTACCACCCTTTCAGGCAGCGAGTTTCAGGCCCCAATCACACTTTGGTTGATAAAAAATCTCCTCAGCTCCCCTCTAATCCTTCTCCCAATAACGTTCGATCTGTACCCTCTGTTTATTGACCTATCTGATAAGGGAAATAGGTCCTTCCTATTCACTTTATCGAGCCCCGTCATAACTTTATGCACCTCAATTAAATCTTCCCTCAGCCTCAGTTGTTCCTAAGAAAACAATCCCAGCCTATCCAATCATTTCTCATATCTAAAATTCTCCAGTCCTCGCATCATCATCGTAAACCTCCTCTGTATCCTCTCGAGTACAATCACATCTTTCTGTAATAAATATACAATTGAACAAAATAATATGAAATAATAAAGTTCTTATTTTTGTCCCCTAAACTGTAGTATATGCAGTAACAGTAGTTTTCCATTTAAATGTTTATTTTGTTGCTCTTCTTGGGAGAGTGAATGGACAGGAAACTTCAATGGATTGGGAGAGTGAATGAACAGATATCATTAATGAATTGGAAAGTGAATGGACGGATACCATCAATAGAATGGATTCGGAAAATGAATGGACGGATACATTTGTGCAAGTTTATTGGACATGGTTATCCAAGGAGCACAGTCACCCATTTTGTAAGTACATGATACCACGAGCAGCGGAGGAGCAAGTCACTTCTCGTGCAAGTGTTGGGGCACCACTAGTACTGGAGGGGCACTGTCGGTTCTACTTTAATGTACGAGGACCAAAGGTATAAAATGAGAACTGTCAACTCTAATGTAACTAGGATAGATCTACTACCGGAGGAGAACGGTCACCTCTTGTGTTATTCAATGCGTACAGCTAGCACCAGAGCAGCGCGGTTACCTCTGGTGTAACTACAGGGTAGCATTAGTACCAGAGGAGCACGGTTATCTCTGGTGTAAGTGTAAGGTACAAATTGTATCGGAGGAGGTGGGATATCTCTAGTTTAATGTGGCGGTATAACTGGTGCTGGCGAAGGAATCTCACCTCAAGTGTAAGTATGTGTATCACTACGATCAGGAGAACATGGTCACAACTAGTGCAAATGTAGAGGTACCTCTAATACTGGAGGAGCACGATCAATACATGTGTAAGAATAGGGCTACCAAAATATCGGAGCAGCAAAGTGACCATTCTTTGTATGTTTCGAGTTAACAGTACTAGCGGATGACCAGAATCACCATTTGTGTAAGTGTAGCGTGTCCTACGAATACCAGAGGAACACGCTCACCCCTAGTGTAAGTGCGGTGCACCACAAGTACCGGAGCAGAATTGTTCGCCCGATTGCAAAATCAGAGGGATTACAAGCAGAGAAGGATCACGGTCACGCTTCGTGTAAGTGCAGGGCTACCCCATGTACCGAAGAAGCACTGTCGTGTCCAGTTTACGTGCAGCGATGCCACGAGTACTGGAGGAGCGTGATGACCTCTCGTGTTAGTTTAGGGTACCAATAATACCGAAAAGACGGTCACCACTGGTGCAAGATTAGGGTACCACTAGTACCGGAGGAGAAACGTCATCTCCAGTGAAAGTGTAGGTTTACCACTAGTACCAGAAGAGCATTCAACTATAGTGTAACTGTAGGGTTACTCTACTACCGGAGGAGCACAGTCACCTCTAGTATAATTCTACTTGTACCATTAGTCCCAGAGGATGATGGACACCTCTGGTGTTAGTGTAGTGTACCAATTGTACCGGATGAGCAATGTCACCTCAAGTCTATGTGTAGGGTTTCCATACAGAAGGTAGACCGTCACACCTGGTTTAAGTGTAAGGTTCAACTTGTACCGAAGGAGGAATGTAACCTCTAATGTAAGTGTCGGGGTACCACCAGCAGCGGAGGAACAAGGTCTCCACTAGTGTAATAGTGGAGGAGAACGGTCACCTCTGGTTTGAGTGTAGAGGTACCACTAGCACTGGAGGAGCACGATTACCACGAGTGTAACTGTAGGGGCACCGCGAGTAGAGAAGAAGCAAGGTCACCCCAAGTGTAATTGTAGGGAACATTAATACAGAAGGAGAACGGACACCTCTAGTTTAATTGTAGTGACACCACTCGTAGAGAGCACGGTCAGAGTAGGTTCACCACCAGTAATGTTAGCATGGCGTCACCACCAGTAATGTTAGAGTAGGGTCAACACTAATAATGTTAGTTTTTTTAACAACACCAAAAGTCTTATAGTTCCGTCACCAACATTAATTTTAATATCAGAATATCTCCAGTGATGTTAGATCAAGGTTGCCACCAATAATCTTAGAATAGTGTCAACATCAGTAATGTTAGAGTAGGGTCACCATCAGTAATGTGAGAGTATTGTCTCCACCAATTATGTTAGAGTTGGTTCACCACCTGGAAAGTTTGAGTAGCGTCTCAACCAGAAATGTTAAAGTAGTTTCACAATCAGTAATGTTAAAGTATGGTCTCCACCAGTAATGTTAAAATGGGGTCAACATCAGTAATGTTAGATTAGGGTCTCCACCAGTAATGTTAGAGTATTGTCACCAATAGTAAGGTTAGTGTACGGTCACCTAATGTTCGAGCCGAGTCATCACCAGTGATCATCACAGTATAAAACACATTTTAATTGGCGTGTGAAGATTTTACAGAATTCTTGAGGCATCAACAACCTAGTGCAGTTTCCACGAGGGATGTTCCCTTCACGGTTCACATTCCCTCAGGGATTACTTTCCGTTCATTGAGGTTAATGGACTGAGTTTCATGGACTGAGGTGTAAAATTTCCCCATTGACGTCCCGGGCACCCTGAAGAGGAAAATCTAGCCTTGTTTGTTAAGTGACTGTAACTAATGCCAATTATTGTGTAACCTGATTTTCTCACCGGGGCACCGATTGTCCTATAAAGTGGGAGTATTTACGGATCTTAGATACACTCCAACCGCAACCGCAAAGCCGGACAGAATTCACACATGCTTCTAAAAATGGAAAGGCCAACAATTCATCAAATGAAAGAGATTTACTACCCGATTCTCGCATCCTTTGGTTTTCCCGGTAAGTCAATATAACCTATTGTTTCATAACTCTTCACTATTTCACTGTTAATGATTAAGTAACACAGTCCGAGAATGTCCTCAATTCAGAGTCACTTATCCACCAGGATAAATTGGTGAATATAAGCGGGAACCCGCGCCGCCAATTAGGCCCTGCTCTGATCGGTGGAAAGTGAGCACCGGGCGATCAATTTTCTTCCCGAAACGAGGGAGGACGAGGCTGCTTCCCCGCCCCCACTAACAGTGCATAGATCATTCAAGAATGTGTTGCCCAATGCCCCTGATAACCATTTTATTTGTATCGTTGTTCCTGTATACTTTAAGTTGTCAATTCCTCTATCTGCAGCCAACTCCAACTAACAGTAGTCGATGAAAGATAATTTGAGAACTAATTGCCGCTCAGAGAACTGCTCCCCTCCCCTCGGCTGCAAAGATCCTTCGCGGTTCCACCAGCTCCCGCTTTGTTATCGAGCAGCTCCCTCAGGGCGATTATAAATAGAAAAAGCCCAGAGTTTCGAACTAAAGTGAAGCGTTTGGCTCTGCTGAATGTTTTATTTGAATTCATATCTTTCCAGTAATTGCTGTGAAATTATATTTAAAACTGCTGACACCTGATGCAGCTCCCGATACCCCGCTCGACAATGAAACTGAAGGAACTAAATGCAAATTTCGATCTATTCTCCCATGGGGCCGCAGCAATAAATTATAAATTTGGGTCGGTACATCACATGGGTATGAGTCTCACGGCGGGATGGTTTTAGAGCTCAACACTGTATTGAAATGTGTGTTTGGACGTATGTAAGGAAATCCGTTTACTTATTGACTGCAGAAAATTAACAACTTACAGAACCATCCAATGTTTCCCTTTAAGGCGCTTTTCTTTGCACATGTACCGTCCCTGCGAGGTGCTCCAGTTTAGCCTGGACCGCACAGTTATGGTGTGACTGGAACCTCAATCTCATGTTAGTGGCCATAGCGATGGAAATGAAATTCGGGACAGATGTATGACGGACGGATGATCCGATGTCGCCTGTTTTACATTATCGACCAAAGTCCAAATCCCCCCGTTGACTCTCCACTGCCTGGGTGTCGGTAGTAGTGGGGACACTCTCCGTTACCAATCCCCAGACTGATTCCGAGTGACCCTCCCCCCGCTGCCTTGACAACGTCTGACTGAACTTAGCAAGAAGGACGGCAGGTTGTCTGTCCCTCGATGTTGAGTGTTTAGTGTTTTCTCTCTTTTAAATAAAGTGTCGTCATCGCTCGCCTATACAAAAAAATGATCCCGCGTGCATTCCCCTGAGTCGGAAATCATCGGAACATTTCCCCACAATATGCTGTGAGATTTATCTGAGTATCCCCGTTACTTACCTCTTGTCCTTCTTTCTTACAGCGAACCGAGTGACAATCGTGATTCTCTCCAGAGGAAATTGCGGCCTTTCCAAATGTATCTCTATCTATATGGTGGCCATGACAACAGCAGATCTACTGGTCATCATCTTCAATGTAATAGAGCATCAAATTTTGACGAAAATATTTCCACTTCCATTGCTGTCCTTCACTGTCATTCGTAAGTTCATGATCTACATTAATTGTACCAACCTGGATCTGTCGGTGTGGTTCACAGTGTCGTTCACATTTGACCGATTTGTATCGATATGTTGTCAGAAGTTTAAAACAAAATATTGCACAGTGAGAACTGCGGCTGCGGTTATAACAACGCTCTCTGTCCTGATCTGTTTAGAAAACATCCCCTATTGGTTTGCATTTGAACATACACAAATAATTAACAATGTTCAGTGGGGTTTCCGCCCCAGATTGGCCTTTTTTACATCGCCTGCAGGTGTTGTGTACTCATGGTTAGAAAGTATTTTAATTCCATGGATTCCTTTTGCTTTAATGTTTCTGTTTAATTGTTTGACAGTCAATCGTATTTTAGTGGCCAGCAGAGCCCGCAGGGGCCTCCGGGGTCACAGCAGTGAGAATAAGAGCGATCCAGAGGTGGCGAACCGAAGGAAATCTATTATTTTACTGTTCACTGTATCTGGTAGTTTTATACTGTTGTGGCTGACAGCTGCCGTGAACTCTTTAGCTATCGGTCTGGCCGAGCAGTTCCGACCCGATTATACAGCTCCTGCTTATATCGCCTCTGAAACCGGATACATGCTCATGTATTTGAGTTCCTGTACAAACACGTGTATTTATGCAGCTACCCAAACGAAATTCAGGGAAGAGCTGAAGAAAGTGGCGAAATCTCCTTGGACATTTATTCTGATTTTGGTTAAAGCA
Source organism: Heptranchias perlo (assembly GCF_035084215.1). Lineage (NCBI taxonomy): Eukaryota > Metazoa > Chordata > Chondrichthyes > Hexanchiformes > Hexanchidae > Heptranchias > Heptranchias perlo. Next base: position 5,805,886 of record NW_027139548.1, read on the forward strand.
ATGAAAAATCACAGCAAAGTTTCCTGTCCTAACCAGAGCTCAATTGCAGTCCGTGTTCCATTTTAGAATGGCCGTCTTACTTTGTTGCGAAAATGAACGGGGATCAGAAAATATTTCTTCTCCTTTATGCCCTGAGTTTGATGAATGCTGCTATCCTCGGGTGAACAGAATTGTTTCTTGATAAAAAAGCGCATTTCCTGCACAAGATCAAAGAGAACAGTCATGACTGAGCTTCAACAGTTGGGTCGAGCATGTGGGCGGGAGTGTTCACGGTCTTACGCTCTTGGTACTGGAATAGGACGCGCCAGTTTAATTAACAGTTAAAGTTTTCTTTTGTGTAGAAACAATGACGGATGTTACAATCATGGTTATTTGTGATTATTCTGAATGTTGCAGGCCCGAGTCTACCCATCAGACACCGCTCCCCATTGTCTCCTGGCCCAATGGAACGGGACCCCTGTCTCCTGATCAGTGACTAATGATGGAGACAGTAGGAAATTGACTGATAAATGTGACGTTAGGCATCTCTGTTAACAGATATTTATTAAAATATCAATTGATCATCAAAATGTTGGAACGTTATAAGAGACCATTTGGCCCAACCAGTCGTTGTCGGCGTTTTCCCTCCACTCGAGAAAATAGTTCCAATCACTTTATCCGCCCAATCACAAAATCACTTCGAGCTATTTTTAGTCACACATCTGTACAATTTCATCTTGAATATGAACATGTTTTCTGCCTCTGTAATTTCCGCATCTTCGCATCTCTCCATGTAAAGATGTTTCTCCCACCCTCAGTCCTAAATCTCTTATATTTATTTTAGAATCTATTGCCGTTAATTCTTGATCCCTCAACTAATGGAAGCTTTCTGCTTCCATCTATCCGGTCCCGTCCATTCTTATCTCAAATCACCTGGACATTATTCGACATAAGATATCAATCTGGTATCAATACACAATCCAGTGAAAGTCAGGAATGTGGAGTTAAGATGGTTAATTGATAACTTTCTCATGGAGATGGTGGTATCCTTGCTTATACTGAACTATGACAAGAATGGATTTGATCGCTTGGCCACCAACCGAAAATCGGGACCGTGCAGGGAGAGATCCTAATCAAGCACCTCCAGACCCCCGATCTGTTGAAAGAGAGCCAGAAAGGGCAGGAATGGATTCTATCGGATGTCTCATGCTGCCTCATCTTGGGATATCGCGTGTTTACTGAAGTGACGTGTTGCTCTTGAAGCAACCAGCACGCGATATGGACAGTTGAATGGAAGGGGAAGCTGGATAAACACATGAGGGAGAAAAGAATAGAAGGTGATGCTGATAGGGTTCGGTGAAGAGGGCTGGAAGGAGGGTCGTGTGAGGCATAAAGACCGATATGTGCCAGTTGAGTTGAATGATCTGTTTCTGCGCTTTATATACTATATAATTCTATATAATTCTGTGATGAAGCTGAACTGAAGAACGGGTCCAAGTCATGGTCATTCACGCTGACAACACCACTACATGAAATGGTTAATGTGGCACTGGACAGTATGTAACACCAATGGGTAGAGATCTGTGCAATAGAATAGATCGAGACAGATACATAATGCTGGTGAGATATTAAATACGGTAACGCCAACAAAGGAGGCACTGAAAGGAGATGGTAATTCACACTGTCCTGAAGTGTGCCAATGTGATACTGTATTGGTTTCTCCTTATATTATATTAATGTTAACCTTTCGCCTTTGCCTATTATGCAGGGAAGTGTATGTCAATTTAAAGTCTCACTGGGCTGTTGGTCAAGGGCTGACCCTGATGAAATGGTCAGTTTCAGGATGAAATAGTAAGAAACTTCATTAAAGAGGGATCATTACATACTGATTCATAAATTTCAGAGAACTTTAATCATTTGATAACAGTGTGAGAAAGCAGTTAATTCTTCAACGAAAACATCTGGGCATACATAACCAATTAAATTGGTGCGAGTGATACAGAAACAAGAATGGACTTATTAATAGAGGTAGAATTGCATGTGTATGGATCATGGTAGAAACTATCGATGATATAACGAAGTAAGGGAATTATACTTGTTAGCCCAAAAGAAAAAGAGCTCGGTATGTGAAGAAAAATATCGTTATTGATAAAGGATAAGTCAATTCCATTCGCCGTTTGTGGACTTGTATTTTAACTTCCATATAATTATGTGATCCATAATTGTGTGTATTTCCAGGTACAGGGAGTGAGAAAATGTACATATACTGTCTGTTTGTAATAAGTATTCGGATTGTTGAAGTTCTAAGATCCTGAGCTCAGAACTGTAAAACGGTTGAATCCCCAACTTACCATCATCAGGTGTGGTTGTAAGTGCAACATTTTAAGTGTATATTTAAGTACTATTGCATGCGTTGTGTGCTTAATAAACTTATGACACCTCACTTCTATGTTCAAGAACCTTATTGTAATCCTTTCGCTAACATTACCCTTAGTATTATAATTGTGAATGGCCTTTATTTATTAATTATGATTCAGTTCCCCCTTTACCCGTCAATCTTTAACGTTCCAGTTGATCCTGGGATTCTCCAAAATCCAAACTCCACATGTTTGCAGATCCCCGTGGATCATAGTCTTTGCCTATCCGGCTGGATTCGAACTTCTGGGGAAAAGGGTTATGGACAATTTCGTGTGAGAGGCACATTTCCATTTAACCGGAAACAGACCACCAACAGCATTTAATGCAAGAGTCCAGCAACAGGCAGAGGTTTTAAATCCATCATTCAGCGACGAATCTGCACCCAGCAACAATCTTGAGAAGCCGATGTGCATTCGACCACATCATCCAAAATCAACAGGTAAAATAGAAGCAAAGTCATGATCAAGTAAACCATTGCATTACCGTGTCAAATTCAATCACATAAGGTGGTGATTCCCCGCCCCCTCTTTCCAATCAAACACTTGTTCTTTGCCCTGGATTTCCTCTATTTCTAATTGAACAGTTACTGTATTTCCCGGACATTCCTGTCTCCTCTATTTCTAATTAAACAGTTAAAGTCTTCCCGTGTCGCCTCCTTCTAAACAAATGGTTGTTGTGTCCCGCTGCTCCCTATTATTAATTAAAGATTTGCTGTATTCTCTTAATTTTCCCTGTTCTCAATCCTTAATTGAACAGATACTGTGTTCCCCTATATTCCACTTTATCATATTTCTAATTGAGCATTTATTGTGTTCCCCCTACATTCCACTTGATTCTATTTCTAATTGAACAGTTAAAGTCTTCCCCCCATATTCCACTTTATTCTATTTCTAATTGTGTAGTCACTGTTTTCCCCCATATTCCTCTTGACTCTATTTCTCATGAAACAGTTGCAATCGTTACTTATGTTCCTCTGACATCTATTCCCAATTAAATCATTGCTGTGTTCCCCTGAATTCCCTTGATGTGCATTTCTAGTTAATCAGTTGCTGCGTTCCCCTAAAGTCCCCATTCTATATTTTTAACAAAACCGTTACTCTCCCCCCCTGAATTCCCATTTATTTTATTTCCAATTAAGCAGCTCGTGTTCCCTTAACTTGCTCTGCCTCTATTTCTAATTAAGCAATTACTGTTCTCCTCTCAATTCCCCTAACTTCTAATTTTAATTATATTGATTGGGAAATGAGCCTGTTCCATCGATATCTGAATTGACCTTCCCCACACGGAGTCGTGGTTCTGATTGGTAGTCGGTACTTATCTCGTATCTCCTCATATGTATCTCTGCTATTCGCCTCAACTACTCCATGCGGTAGCAAATTACACATTCTAACTTCTAAAGAAGTTCCTCCTCAATTCCCTATTGAATTTATTAGAAACTATCTTATCTTTATGGCCCCTAGTTTTGAATGCCCCCACAATTAGAAACATTTTCTCTATGTCGACCCGCTCAAATTCCTTCATAATTCTAAAGACCTCAATTAGCTCCCCCCTCAAACATCTCTTTCCGAGAGAAAAGAGACCCAGCCTCTTCAGTCTTTCCTGCTAATTATAACCTCTCAGTCCTGATTATATCCTCGTGAATATTTTTGCACCATATCCAGTGTCTCTATATCCTTTTTGCAATATGGAGACCAGAATTGTGTACAGTACACTAGGTGTGGTCTAACTAAGATTCTTTTCAAGTTTAATCTAACTTCTCTGTAGGAATAGGTGGTCTCCTCAGTCAGCCTACCAAAACACAACACCGCACGCTTATTTATGTTGAAATTCATTGGCCAATTACATTTCCATTCTGCAAGTTTTTTAACGTCTTCTTGTATTTTGTCGCAGTCTTCGTCAATATTAACTATCCCCCATCTATCTCCCAACCTGGTGTCAGCCGCAAATTTTGATACTGTACTACCGATTATCATGTCTAAATAATTTGTATAAATGGTGAACAACTATGTTCCCAGCATGGACCCTTGTGTCACATCACATTCAACATTCGACCAGTTTGAGTGACTATCTTTAATCCCCACACTCTGTTTTCGGTTTTGGAGCCAGTTTGCTCTCCATTTTGCTAATTGTCCCCTGACTCCACATGTTCTGACTTTAGTCACGAGTCTTTTATGTGGTAACTTATCAAAGTCCGTTTGAAAGTTCACTGCATTAGGAAAGGCATTGGATTGGGAAGGTCAATGGACTGGGATATATCAGTGGATTGGGAAAGTCAATGGACTGGGATATATCAATGGTTTGGGAAACACAATGGACTTGGATATGTCAATGGATTTGGAAAGTCATTGGACTGGGATATATCAATGGTTTCGTAAACACTGTGGACTGCGATATATCAATGGATTGGGAAACACAGTGGACTGGGATATGTCAATGGATTGGGAAACACTGTGGACTGGGAGATATCAATGAATTGGGATTTGTTTTGTAATGGGATATATCAATGGATTGGGAAAAAGAGTAGACTGGGATATATCAATTGATTGGGAAACACAGTGGACTCGGATATGTCAATGGATTGGGAAACACAGTAGACTGGGATAAATAAATGGATTGGGAAACACTGTGGACTGGGATATATCAATGGATTGCGAATTATTTTGTCATGTGATCAATAAATGGATTGGGAAAGTCAGGGATTGCAAACATCAATGGTTCCAGAAACAGCAACGAATTGGGAAAGTCAATTGATGGAGATATACAATAGGATGATGGCGAATTTTCGATAGTTCGGTAAACCGATCGCTGCTTTTATATCTGTCTCTGCCTCTGTCAATCGGTCAGTCACTATCTCTGCCGTCAACTATCTCCACCTGTCTCAGTCTCCTTGTCTGTTTTAATGTCCGGGTTCCTTTGTCCCCTTTTTATGTTGCTCTGATGCAGGAGGTGAGACAATAGGTTGGGGGCCGAGAGACACCGGGTCCCGAGTGAGCTTTACACACTCTCTCCCTTTCTCTCTAATACAAGTTGAGGATCACAGGGTGAGAGAAGGAAACAGATCGGAACAGATTTGTGCCAAAGAAGGAAACAGTTGCCTCTGTCCTGTTTCAAAACCACAAAATGAAGGAATTGTAATCCTTGGGAAAACGCCACTGGTAGAATTGTTAAATTTTCTTAAGTTTACAAGGGCAGTTTCACATTCCAGCTGAGACGGCGAGAAACAAGGACACGGGGCCGTTAAGCTGCTTGTGATAGACAGCGCTGAGTGAACATCTGTCGGAGCGAGATTCCATAGGGAAATACTGCCTGCACGTAATGAAGCCCCTTTGTAAAAGAGAACATTTTTTTGCCTTCTAGTAGTGAATTACAAGGCTATAACTCAGTCTAGGGGTTCAAAACAGGTGGAGTTCAAACAATTAGATTCGTTATTTGAATCCTGAGATTGAATTTTAGTCTTTTAATACACAGTCCTATCTTATTTTAAAAGTTGTTAAGTTCTACCAGTTAACCAAAAGGTGTTTCTTATCCATGTTGGAATGTCCATTATGTTATGATGAAACATAACTTCCAAAATTGCACTTTACTCACAATTAGTGCAATACCATTGATCTCCTACTTGCTGTGCATTGTGAGACTGTGCACGACAGCTGCACAATAAACCTCTCAAACTTATCGGTTATGATTTCTCTGAAACCTTTAGTTAATATACAAAACAAATCAACAAATAGCTGATTTGTCAGCAATCTAAGACTGCAGTTATACTGCACGGAAGGCACATAATTTGAATTGAAGCCATGAAGACTCCTGTTGTACAATAGGCTGCGCTGTGCTCCAAAATGCATTCGACCTGCGAGGAGAGAGTTTGATTTTGAATGTTTTGAGATTGCGAGCAAGAGCCTTCAGATTTTAATAACATTGAATTTCAGTGAGTTCATTCACAACAACAACTTGCATTTATATAGCACCTTTAACCTGGTAAAACATCCCAAGGCGTTTCACAGGAGCATTATCAATTTACTCACAGCAACGTCCGAAAAACAACAAAAAGGCAGCTCTGGCAGTCCAGCACTGGGAGTGTCAGCCTGGACTGTGTGTTCAGTGTCTGACACTGGCCCCAGAATCGTGTGGAATTTGATGATGACGGGTCCCGTTCCGGTCATCGGGGGGTTTGCGTGGTTACAGGCTTAAAAATCCAATGAGCGTTTATCCGCGAGGGATTGAATTCCACTCCGAATACAAATTTAATTCTGTAAAATCATCTTTGTTTGTAGATCAGTTCCATTAATCAGACATTCAGAGTACGTGGCAGGGAATGCAGCATATTTATCACCAAATGGTCCATATTTATCACCAAATGCTCCATATTTATCACCAAATGTTCCATATTTATCATCAAATGGTCCATATTTATCACCAAATGTTCCATATTTATCACCAAATGGTCCATATTTATCATCAAATGTTCCATATTTATCACCAAATGGTCCATATTTATCACCAAATGCTGCATATTTATCACCAAATGTTCCATATTTATCACCAAATGTTCCATATTTATCATCAAATGTTCCATATTTATCACCAAATGTTCCATATTTATCATCAAATGTTCCATATTTATCACCAAATGTTCATATTTATCATCAAATGCTCCATATTTATCACCAAATGTTCCATATTTATCACCAAATGTTCCATATTTATCACCAAATGGTCCATATTTATCATCAAATGCTCCATATTTATCACCAAATGTTCCATATTTATCACCAAATGTTCCATATTTATCACCAAATGGTCCATATTTATCACCAAATGGTCCATATTTATCACCAAATGTTCCATATTTATCATCAAATGCTCCATATTTATCATCAAATGTTCCATATTTATCACCAAATGGTCCATATTTATCACCAAATGCTCCATATTTATCACCAAATGGTCCATATTTATCACAAATGTTCCATATTTATCACCAAATGTTCGATATTTATCATCAAATGTTCCATATTTATCACCAAATGTTCCATATTTATCACCAAATGCTCCATATTGATAACCAAATGTTCCATATTTATCACCAAATGGTCCATATTTATCACCAAATGCTCCATATTTATCACCAAATGGTCCATATTTATCACCAAATGTTCCATATTTATCACCAAATGCTCCATATTTATCACCAAATGTTCCATATTTATCACCAAATGGTCCATATTTATCACCAAATGTTCCATATTTATCACCAAATATTCCATATTTATCACCAAATATTCCATATTTGTCACCAAATGCTCCACACTTATCACCAAATGGTCCATATTTATCACCAAATGCTCCATATTTATCACCAAATGTTCATATTTATCATCAAATGTTCCATATTTATCACCAAATGGTCCATATTTATCACCAAATGTTCCATATTTATCACCAAATATTCCATATTTATCACCAAATGTTCCATATTTATCATCAAATGGTCCATATTTATCACCAAATGGTACATATTTATCACCAAATGGTCCATATTTATCATCAAATGTTCCATATTTATCACCAAATGGTCCATATTTATCATCAAATGCTCCATAGTAATCACCAAATGGTCCATATTTATCAGCAAATGGTCCATATTTATCAGCAAATGGTCCATATTTATCACCAAATGTTCCATATTTTTCACCAAATGTTCCATGTTTATCACCAAATGCTCCATATTTATCACCAAATGGTCCATATTTATCATCAAATGTTCCATATTTATCACCAAATGTTCATATTTATCATCAAATGTTCCATATTTTTCACCAAATGCTCCATATTTATCACCAAATGGTCCATATTTATCACCAAATGCTCCATATTTATCACCAAATGTTCCATATTTATCACCAAATGCTCCATATTTATCACCAAATGTTGATATTTATTTATCATCAAATGTTCCATATTTATCACCAAATGTTCCTTATTTATCACCAATTGTTCCATATTTATCACCAAATGCTCCATATTTATCACCAAATGGTCCATATTTATCATCAAATGTTCCATATTTATCACCAAATGTTCCATATTTATCACCAAACGTTCCATATTTATCACCAAATGGTCCATATTTATCATCAAATGTTCCATATTTATCATCAAATGTTCCATATTTATCACCAAATGTTCCATATTTATCATCAAATGTTCCATATTTATCACCAAATGTTCCATATTTATCACCAAATGGTCCATATTTATCATCAAATGTTCCATATTTATCACCAAATCGTCCATATTTATCATCAAATGGTCCATATTTATCACCAAATGGTCCATATTTATCACCAAATGGTCCATATTTATCATCAAATGCTCCATATTTATCACCAAATGGTCCATATTTATCATCAAATGGTCCATATTTATCACCAAATGGTCCATATTTATCACCAAATGGTCCATATTTATCACCAAATGGTCCATATTTATCACCAAATGTTCCATGTTTATCACCAAGTGCTCCATATTTATCACCAAATGGTCCATATTTATCATCAAATGTTCCATATTTATCACCAAATGTTCATATTTATCATCAAATGTTCCATATTTATCACCAGATTCTCCATATTTATCACCAAATGGTCCATATTTATCACCAAATGCTCCATATTTATCACCAAATGTTCCATATTTTTCACCAAATGATCCATATTTATCACCAAATGTTCATATTTATCATCAAATGTTCCATATTTATCACCAAATGGTCCTTATTTATCACCAAATGGTCCATATTTATCACCAAATGCTCCATATTTATCACCAAATGTTCATATTTATCATCAAATGTTCCATATTTATCACCAAATGTTCCATATTTATCACCAAATGCTCCATATTTATCACCAAATGGTCCATATTTTTCACCAAATGATCCATATTTATCACCAAATGGTCCATATTTATCACCAAATGCTCCATATTTATCACCAAATGTTCCATATTTATCACCAAATGTTCCATATTTATCACCAAATGGTCCATATTTATCATCAAATGCTCCATATTTATCACCAAATGTTCCATATTTATCACCAAATGTTCCATATTTATCACCAAATGGTCCATATTTATCACCAAATGGTCCATATTTATCACCAAATGTTCCATATTTATCATCAAATGCTCCATATTTATCATCAAATGTTCCATATTTATCACCAAATGGTCCATATTTATCACCAAATGCTCCATATTTATCACCAAATGGTCCATATTTATCACAAATGTTCCATATTTATCACCAAATGTTCGATATTTATCACCAAATATTCCATATTTATCACCAAATGTTCCATATTTATCACCAAATGCTCCATATTTATCATCAAATGTTCCATATTTATCATCAAATGGTCCATATTTATCACCAAATGGTACATATTTATCACCAAATGGTCCATATTTATCATCAAATGTTCCATATTTATCACCAAATGGTCCATATTTATCATCAAATGCTCCATAGTAATCACCAAATGGTCCATATTTATCAGCAAATGGTCCATATTTATCAGCAAATGGTCCATATTTATCACCAAATGTTCCATATTTTTCACCAAATGTTCCATGTTTATCACCAAATGCTCCATATTTATCACCAAATGGTCCATATTTATCATCAAATGTTCCATATTTATCACCAAATGTTCATATTTATCATCAAATGTTCCATATTTTTCACCAAATGCTCCATATTTATCACCAAATGGTCCATATTTATCACCAAATGCTCCATATTTATCACCAAATGTTCCATATTTATCACCAAATGCTCCATATTTATCACCAAATGTTGATATTTATTTATCATCAAATGTTCCATATTTATCACCAAATGTTCCTTATTTATCACCAATTGTTCCATATTTATCACCAAATGCTCCATATTTACCACCAAATGGTCCATATTTATCATCAAATGTTCCATATTTATAACCAAATGTTCCATATTTATCACCAAACGTTCCATATTTATCACCAAATGGTCCATATTTATCATCAAATGTTCCATATTTATCATCAAATGTTCCATATTTATCACCAAATGTTCCATATTTATCATCAAATGTTCCATTTTTATCACCAAATGTTCCATATTTATCACCAAATGTTCCATATTTATCACCAAATGGTCCATATTTAACATCAAATGTTCCATATTTATCACCAAATCGTCCATATTTATCATCAAATGGTCCATATTTATCACCAAATGGTCCATATTTATCACCAAATGGTCCATATTTATTATCAAATGCTCCATATTTATCACCAAATGGTCCATATTTATCACCAAATGGTCCATATTTATCACCAAATGGTCCATATTTATCACCAAATGGTCCATATTTATCACCAAATGTTCCATGTTTATCACCAAATGCTCCATATTTATCACCAAATGGTCCATATTTATCATCAAATGTTCCATATTTATCACCAAATGTTCATATTTATCATCAAATGTTCCATATTTATCACCAGATTCTCCATATTTATCACCAAATGGTCCATATTTATCACCAAATGCTCCATATTTATCACCAAATGTTCCATATTTATCACCAAATGCTCCATATTTATCACCAAATGTTCATATTTATCATCAAATGTTCCATATTTATCACCAAATGGTCCTTATTTATCACCAAATGGTCCATATTTATCACCAAATGGTCCATATTTATCACCAAATGCTCCATATTTATCACCAAATGTTCATATTTATCATCAAATGTTCCATATTTATCACCAAATGTTCCATATTTATCACCAAATGCTCCATATTTATCACCAAATGGTCCATATTTTTCACCAAATGCTCCATATTTATCACCAAATGGTCCATATTTATCACCAAATGCTCCATATTTATCACCAAATGTTCCATATTTATCACCAAATGCTCCATATTTATCACCAAATGTTCATATTTATCATCAAATGTTCCATATTTATCACCAAATGTTCCTTATTTATCACCAATTGTTCCATATTTATCACCAAATGCTCCATATTTATCACCAAATGGTCCATATTTATCATCAAATGTTCCATATTTATCACCAAATGTTCCATATTTATCACCAAACGTTCCATATTTATCACCAAATGGTCCATATTTATCATCAAATGTTCCATATTTATCATCAAATGTTCCATATTTATCACCAAATGTTCCATATTTATCATCAAATGTTCCATATTTATCACCAAATGTTCCATATTTATCACCAAATGTTCCATATTTATCACCAAATGGTCCATATTTATCATCAAATGTTCCATATTTATCACCAAATCGTCCATATTTATCATCAAATGGTCCATATTTATCACCAAATGGTCCATATTTATCACCAAATGGTCCATATTTATCATCAAATGCTCCATATTTATCACCAAATGGTCCATATTTATCACCAAATGGTCCATATTTATCACCAAATGGTCCATATTTATCACCAAATGGTCCATATTTATCACCAAATGGTCCATATTTATAACCAAATGTTCCATATTTATCACCAAATGTTCCATGTTTATCACCAAATGCTCCATATTTATCACCAAATGGTCCATATTTATCATCAAATGTTCCATATTTATCACCAAATGTTCATATTTATCATCAAATGTTCCATATTTATCACCAGATTCTCCATATTTATCACCAAATGGTCCATATTTATCACCAAATGCTCCATATTTATCACCAAATGTTCCATATTTATCACCAAATGCTCCATATTTATCACCAAATGTTCATATTTATCATCAAATGTTCCATATTTATCACCAAATGGTCCTTATTTATCACCAAATGGTCCATATTTATCACCAAATGGTCCATATTTATCACCAAATGCTCCATATTTATCACCAAATGTTCATATTTATCATCAAATGTTCCATATTTATCACCAAATGTTCCATATTTATCACCAAATGCTCCATATTTATCACCAAATGGTCCATATTTATCACCAAATGGTCCATATTTATCACGAAATGCTTCATATTTATCACCAAATGCTCCATATTTATCACCAAATGGTCCATATTTATCACCAAATGGTCCATATTTATCACCCAAATGTTCCATATTTATCATCAAGTGTTCCATATTTATCACCAATTGTTCCATATTTATCACCAAATGCTCCATATTTATCACCAAATGGTCCATATTTATCATCAAATGTTCCATATTTATCACCAAATGTTCCATATTTATCACCAAACGTTCCATATTTATCACCAAATGGTCCATATTTATCATCAAATGTTCCATATTTATCATCAAATGTTCCATATTTATCACCAAATGTTCCATATTTATCATCAAATGTTCCATATTTATCACCAAATGTTCCATATTTATCACCAAATGGTCCATATTTATCATCAATGTTCCATATTTATCACCAAATGTTCCATATTTATCACCAAATGGTCCTTATTTATCATCAAATGTTCCATATTTATCATCAAATGTTCCATATTTATCATCAAATGTTCCATATTTATCACCAAATGCTCCATATTTATCACCAAATGTTCCATATTTATCACCAAATGCTCCATATTTATCAACAAATGGTCCATATTTATCACCAAATGGTCCATATTTATCACCAAATGGTCCATATTTATCACCAAATGCTCCATATTAATCACCAAATGTTCCATATTTATCACCAAATGCTCCATATTTATCACCAAATGTTCATATTTATCATCAAATGTTCCATATTTATCACCAAATGTTCCATATTTATCACCAAATGCTCCATATTTATCACCAAATGGTCCATATTTATCACCAAATGATCTATATTTATCACCAAATGTTCCATATTTATCACCAAATGCTCCATATTTATCACCAAATTTTCATATTTATCATCAAATGTTCCATATTTATCACCAAATGTTCCATATTTATCACCAAATGCTCCATATTTATCACCAAATGGTCCATATTTATCACCAAATGCTCCATATTTATCACCAAATGGTCCATATTTATCACCCATATGTACCATATTTATCATCAAATGTTCCATATTTATCACCAAATGTTCCATATTTATCACCAAATGGTCCATATTTATCACCAAATGGTCCATATTTATCACCAAATGTTCCATATTTATCATCAAATGTTCCATATTTATCACCAAATGCTCCATATTTATCACCAAATGTTCCATATTTATCATCAAATGCTCGATATTTATCATCAAATGTTCGATATTTATCATCAAATGTTTGATATTTATCACGAAATGTTCCATATTTATCACCAAATGTTCCATATTTATCACCAAATGGTCCATATTTATCATCAAATGTTCCATATTTATCATCAAATGTTCCATATTTATCACCAAATGCTCCATATTTATCACCAAATGTTCCATATTTATCACCAAATGCTCCATATTTATCAACAAATGGTCCATATTTATCACCAAATGCTCCATATTTATCACCAAATGGTCCATATTTATCATCAAATGTTCCATATTTATCACCAAATGTTCATATTTATCATCAAATGTTCCATATTTATCACCAAATGCTCCATATTTATCACCAAATGGTCCATATTTATCACCAAATGCTCCATATTAATCACCAAATGTTCCATATTTATCACTAAATGCTCCATATTTATCACCAAATGTTCATATTTATCATCAAATGTTCCATATTTATCACCAAATGTTCCATATTTATCACCAAATGCTCCATATTTATCACCAAATGATCCATATTTATCACCAAATGATCTATATTTATCACCAAATGTTCCATATTTATCACCAAATGCTCCATATTTATCACCAAATTTTTATATTTATCATCAAATGTTCCATATTTATCACCAAATGTTCCATATTTATCACCAAATGCTCCATATTTATCACCAAATGGTCCATATTTATCACCAAATGGTACATATTTATCACCAAATGCTCCATATTTATCACCAAATTGTCCATATTTATCACCCAAATGTTCCATATTTATCATCAAATGTTCCATATTTATCACCAAATGTTCCATATTTATCACCAAATGGTCCATATTTATCACCAAATGTTCCATATTTATCATCAAATGTTCCATATTTATCACCAAATGTTCCATATTTATCACCAAATGGTCCATATTTATCATCAAATGTTCCATATTTATCATCAAATGTTCCATATTTATCATCAAATGTTCCATATTTATCACCAAATGCTCCATATTTATCACCAAATGTTCCATATTTATCACCAAATGCTCCATATTTATCAACAAATGGTCCATATTTATCACCAAATGGTCCATATTTATCACCAAATGGTCCATATTTATCACCAAATGCTCCATATTAATCACCAAATGTTCCATATTTATCACCAAATGCTCCATATTTATCACCAAATGTTCATATTTATCATCAAATGTTCCATATTTATCACCAAATGTTCCATATTTATCACCAAATGCTCCATATTTATCACCAAATGGTCCATATTTATCACCAAATGATCTATATTTATCACCAAATGTTCCATATTTATCACCAAATGCTCCATATTTATCACCAAATTTTCATATTTATCATCAAATGTTCCATATTTATCACCAAATGTTCCATATTTATCACCAAATGCTCCATATTTATCACCAAATGGTCCATATTTATCACCA
Organism: Heptranchias perlo; assembly: GCF_035084215.1. Classification (NCBI taxonomy): domain Eukaryota; kingdom Metazoa; phylum Chordata; class Chondrichthyes; order Hexanchiformes; family Hexanchidae; genus Heptranchias; species Heptranchias perlo. The sequence goes on from NW_027139548.1 coordinate 5,821,063, forward strand.
AATGGTCCATATTTATCACCAAATGCTCCATATTTATCACCAAATGGTCCATATTTATCACCCAAATGTACCATATTTATCATCAAATGTTCCATATTTATCACCAAATGTTCCATATTTATCACCAAATGGTCCATATTTATCACCAAATGGTCCATATTTATCACCAAATGTTCCATATTTATCATCAAATGTTCCATATTTATCACCAAATGCTCCATATTTATCACCAAATGTTCCATATTTATCATCAAATGCTCGATATTTATCATCAAATGTTCGATATTTATCATCAAATGTTTGATATTTATCACGAAATGTTCCATATTTATCACCAAATGTTCCATATTTATCACCAAATGCTCCATATTTATCACCAAATGTTCCATATTTATCACCAAATGCTCCATATTTATCAACAAATGGTCCATATTTATCACCAAATGCTCCATATTTATCACCAAATGGTCCATATTTATCATCAAATGTTCCATATTTATCACCAAATGTTCATATTTATCATCAAATGTTCCATATTTATCACCAAATGCTCCATATTTATCACCAAATGGTCCATATTTATCACCAAATGCTCCATATTAATCACCAAATGTTCCATATTTATCACCAAATGCTCCATATTTATCACCAAATGGTCCATATTTATCATCAAATGTTCCATATTTATCACCAAATGTTCATATTTATCATCAAATGTTCCATATTTATCACCAAATGCTCCATATTTATCACCAAATGGTCCATATTTATCACCAAATGCTCCATATTAATCACCAAATGTTCCATATTTATCACCAAATGCTCCATATTTATCACCAAATGATCCATATTTATCACCAAATGATCTATATTTATCACCAAATGTTCCATATTTATCACCAAATGCTCCATATTTATCACCAAATTTTCATATTTATCATCAAATGTTCCATATTTATCACCAAATGTTCCATATTTATCACCAAATGCTCCATATTTATCACCAAATGGTCCATATTTATCACCAAATGGTCCATATTTATCACCAAATGCTCCATATTTATCACCAAATTGTCCATATTTATCACCCAAGTGTTCCATATTTATCATCAAATGTTCCATATTTATCACCAAATGTTCCATATTTGTCACCAAATGGTCCATATTTATCACCAAATGGTCCATATTTATCACCAAATGTTCCATATTTATCATCAAATGTTCCATATTTATCACCAAATGCTCCATATTTATCACCAAATGTTCCATATTTATCATCAAATGCTCGATATTTATCATCAAATGTTCGATATTTATCATCAAATGTTTGATATTTATCACGAAATGTTCCATATTTATCACCAAATGTTCGATATTTATCACCAAATGTTCATATTTATCACCAAATGTTCCATATTTATCACCAAATGTTCCAGTTTTATGACCAAATGTTCCAGATTTATCACTAAAAGCTCCACGTTTATCACTAACTGAGGCTCGAACCCCACCGCACTTCTTTATAAATTGCAAGCTTGGAAATACAAAGCAGAGCATGCGCAGGGAAGCTCTCCTCCATATCGTTTATTAAACAGGGGACACCTTCAACAACTGACATTTATATAGAGCCTTTAACGTAGTAAAACGTCCTAAGGTGCTTCACAGGAGCGGAATCACCTGAAATTGACACCAAACAAAAAACGAGATCTTACGACAGATGAGTAAAAGCTGGGTGAAAGGGGAAGATCGGCAAGGTGGAGAGGTTTCGAGATGGAATTCCAGATCTAAGGGCGCAAATCGTGGGGTGATTGGAATGAAACGGGTGATGTACAAGGGCTGGAGGAACGCAGGGTTCTGGAAGTTTACAGAGATCGGGAGGGGCGAGATATGCACACTGAAATAGAGCTTTACACAGTGACCGAGAGATATGGTCACAAGCGGAGAGTGGAAAGGCTGAGTCACCCCGTGTTCTGTTGCCCAAGATGCCCCAACTCTCCGCACACCATTCCGGCACCGCACTCTTTCAAAATTCACCGACAGACCGAAGGCCTCCCTCTTCTCCTCTTTGTGGATTGAGTCTCAGTAGAACTGGGTTTGGGAAACCAAGGGCGGCCGCCTGTGTGTTTTTCAAGAGAAGACCCGTGGGCTGCAGGAATGGAACCTGCTCGGGGATACCCCAATAATTATCTAATCCCGCACCGCCTTGAACACTCGTCCTCGAATCCTCGCTGCTTCAGCTGTTTCGTTTCATACAATGAGAAATTGGTCTTGACCCTGTTCGATTCTGGGCCGACACCTTATGACTCCTGGGGAGGAGATTTTCGGAACTGAACCTGCCCGCATCGGACACAAGAGGTGTGTCAGAGCAAAGTCACCCAGCACTTTATCAACCGGAACTGGTGGAAAAACATTTATTAGTTGGAAGTCGTTATTTGTATAATTCGTTTTGTTTTTACCCCTAAAATATCTTGGGTTTTTGCCCCCCACCCCGCATAGACTAAATATACATTGGGGTTTAACAGGATAATCCGTATCCAGACAACTTTAAACAGGCTCGAGAACGAGGAAACTCTGAAAGGTCTGAATACTGTTGTTTATTTAAATTGCCCACTCCATACAGTGACCTGTGAGATTACCGGTACAGACACTTACTGACGGGAGGACCCATCAGGATGGATTGTCAGGGCGCAGTTCTAATCTGCTACACTGGTCAAAGCGAGAAGTTTAACTCCCCTGAGCTAACGTGATGATAACATGTTAACACGATCTGGTTATTATTAGTTAGTATGTAACTGGTTAACCCATGAAGTCATCGTGTAAATTATGTAACTTTGTTTCATGAGTGTGCACAACACTATCATTGTTCTGCTCAAGGTTTGCACCTGAATATCTCATTGTTTTCTGATACATCCTCCATTAATCCTTTGTGTTGAGTCAGTCTCTTGACTGTCTCGACAGGAGCCGAGAAATTGTCTGTCTTTACAGACCATAATCCGGGGGAAAATAATTGTCACTTGGAAGAATAAAGGTTAATAAATGACAGCCAGCATGGATTTGTTAAAGACAAATCGTATCTGACAAACGTGATCGTGTTCTTCAATGAAATAACGGAAAGGATCGATGAAGGTAGTGCAGTTGATGTGTGTATGGACTTTCAAAAAACGTTCATTAAAATACCACATAATCGACGTGTTAACAACATTAAAGGGGCAGTGGCAGCGTGGATATAATATTGGCTAAGAGACAGAAAGCAGAGATTAGTGGGGACCGGTTGTTTATCAGACTGGAGTGAACTATACAGCGCTGTGCCCATGGGTCGGTATTATAACCACTGCTCTTTTTGAAATATATTAATGTCCGGGACTTCGGTATAAGAGGCATAATTGCAATGGTTGCAGATGACATAAAGCTTGGAAATGTATTCATGAGTAAGGAGGATATTTACAAATTTAAAGAGTACAAAGACAGACTGCTGCCATTGGCAGACACATGGCAGATGAAGTTTAATGCAGACAAATGTGAAGTGATGCATTTTGGAAGGAGAAAGTACGACACGCAACATAAATTAAATGGTACAAGTTTAAAGGGGGTGCAGGAAGAGAGAGACGATTGGGTTCAAATATACAAATCATTGAAGGTGGCAAGGCAAGATGACAAGGCTGTTAAACAGAAAACGGGATGCTTCGCTTTGTAAATAGGGGAATAGAGAACACAAACAAGGAATTTATGATAAATCTTTATAAATCACTGGTTCGGCCTCAGCTGGAGTATTGTGTTCAATTTTGTTTTAAGTTATTTGGGAAAAAGGTGGTGGGGTGGGAGGTATTAGAATTTTATTTCAGCAGCGACCTGTTCTGGATCTGGAATGCACTGCCTGTAAGGTTGGTGGAAGCAGATTGAACAATATTTTTAAAAAAGGAATTGAATATATACTTGAAAAGAAGAAATGTGCAGGGCTCTGGTAAAGAGCAGGAAAGTTGGTCTATTTGGAGAACACTTTCAAAGTGCCGGCATAGACACGATGGACCGAATGACCTGTATGATGCGATGATTCTATGTGTCCACGAATGGTGCCGGAAACGGGAGTATAGACATTTTTACCCCTCAACGCAGTGGCGTTTATGTAAAGTTTTGAGAGATTACCCCAATGGGCTAGAGTGCTACTTTTTCAAGGGATTATTTAAGAGTTAGTAGTTCGGGAGTTATGAATACATAGAATCTGGAAAGGCAATTCGTTTCAATGAGGGTCATGGACATGTTACATCCCATAATATATTTCATACACCTCTTTGAATTGCCCCAATAATTTTTCAGTCTTTACGTATAGAAGCTTTTTTATTCCTCTTATTCTGAATAAAAACCTACAATTACATTTTTCAATCAATGTTTATATCTGAGCTTTCGAATGGAGATCTGTGTGATTCTTTTCATCTCACTAATAACATGTAACAAGACGTACATGAGTCAGTTTTGTACACAAGAGTTGGAATAACATGATTAATTTGATGCGGGGTATTATAGAGTACGCAGGTCCCAGCTTGTATCTCCAGTGTGTCTGGAGATAACCTATCTTGTCGTGGCACCAGTCGAGACGCATCTGCCTCCTCAGATCAGTCCAATAGTGAGGAGGGATGAGGCTAATTTCCAGTGACTGATCTGTATCCAGTGTCCGCTCCAAGACAACTGGCGAGCGGCGGTAGGGCTGGGTCAGGACTGAAGAGGGCACCGCTGTGAGCCTTCTCTTTGTGAATATCCAAGTGATAACAAAAATCTCGTCCGAAACATTGGGCCAGAATTCGTGCAGAGTGGCGTGGCAATGCACACCGCAACTCCTGCGATTTAAATTAACGAAAATACTTACTCCGGGTTCTGTGGTGTCGAATTGCTTGATTATGAACTTTGAAAAAATGTTGCGCCATCAACCCAGCCTGTGAGCAGCGTGAGTTGACGCACATGGAACAGTCGGTGAGAATAGAAGACACGCCCACAAAATCTGTCAGGACAAGAAATCACACCCACAGGTTCAGGCTGCATTGCTCAAACAAGCACCAATCATTTGAAGTTAGTGTTCTGAATTTCACAACAAATAAAAGTTTTATTTTATTTTTGTAAAAAGCCGAAGAAATATTTGAATTAATTTAAGGAGACAGAAGGGAAAGTTAAAAACAACTTTTTAACTATGTTTTGATTTTTTTAACGACCAAAAACTTTTAAAATAAGGAGTAATATGAGACTTCACGATATTAATATTAAATATTTAGTTGTTTGGCAGTCATTAATACTAACCGCGCTTTAAAACTTAGTTTAGGCCTGATAAAAACATAAGAAATAGGAGCAGGAGTCGGCCATACGGCCCCTCGAGCCTACTCCTCCATTCAATCAGATCATGGCTGTCCTTCGATCTCAACTCCCCATAACCCTTGATTCCCCTAAAGTCCAAAAATCTATCGACCTGAGCCTTGAATACACTCAATGACTCAGCATCCACAGTCCTCTGGGGCAGGGAATTCCAATGATTCACAACCCAGTGAAAAAGGAAATAAGAGGGACAAAGAGAGAGTATGAGAATAGACTGGCGGCCAATATAAAAATGAATCAAAAGCCTTCGACAGGCATGTAAATGGTAAACAGGTAGTAAGAGCAGGATTGGGACGGATTGGGGACCAAAAACGAGATCTACTCTTGGAGGCAGAGGGCATGGCTGAGGTACTGAATGAGGACTTTGCATCTGTCTTTCGAAGATGATCCTGCCACTGAAACAGTAAAAGAGCAGATCGTTCAGATACTGGATGGGGTAAAAATTGATAAAGAGGACGTACGAGAAAGGCTGGCTGTAATTAAAGTAGATCAATCACCCGGTCCAGATGGATGCATTATTGGTTTCCGAGGGATGTAAGTGTGGAAATTGCGGATGTACTGGCCATAATCTATCAATCATCCTTAGATATGGGGGTGGTGTTAGAGGACTGGAAAATTGCAAATGTTACACCATTGTTCAAAAAGTGTGTAAGGATAAACCCAGCAACGACAGGACAGTCAGTTTAACCTCGCTCGAGGGGACACTTTCAGAAACATTAATCCGAGACAAAATTAACACTCACTTGGATCAGTATGGGTTACTCAAGGAGAGCGAGCACAGATTTGTTCAAAGCAAATCAGGTTTAACTAACTTGATTGAGTTTGTTGATGAGGCAACAGAGAGGGTCGACGAGGGCAAATCAGTTGATGTGGTGTGTATGTGCTTTCAACAGGCGTTTGATAAAGTGCCACATTATCGGCTTGTCAGCAAATTTGAAGCCCATGGAATTAAAGGGGCCGTGGCAGCAAGGATACGAAATTAGGTAAATAACAGGAAACGGAGAGTAGTGGTGAACGGTTAATTTTCGAACTGGAAGGAAGTATACATTGGTGTTCCCCAGGGGCCAGTACGAGGACCACTGCTTTTCTTGGCATATATTAATGACTTGAACTTGCATGTACAGAGCACAATTTCCAAATTTGCAGATGACAAAAAACTCGGAAGTGTCGTAAACAATGGGGAGGATAGTGATAGACTTCAAGACGATATAGACAGGCTGGTGGAATGGGTGGACAAGTGGCAGATGAAATTTAACTCAGAAAAATACGAAGTGCGACATTTCGGTAGGAAGAATGAGAAGAGGCAATATAAACTAATGGGCACATCTCTAAAAGGGGGAGAGGAGCATTGAGATCTGGGGGTATATGGGCACAGATCGTTGAAGGTGTCAGGTCAGTTTGACAAAACTGTTAAGAAAGCATACGGCATCCTAGGCTTTATAAATAGAGGCATGGAATACAAAGTAAGGCGGTAATGATGAGCCTTTATAAAACGATGGATAATTGTGTCCAGCTTTGAGCACTGCACTTTAGGAAGGATGTGAAGGTGTTGGAGAGGGTGCACAAGAGATTTACGAGAATGATTCCAGGGATGAGGGACTTGAGTTACGTGGATAGATTGGAGAAGTTGGGATTGTTCTCCTTGGAGCGGAGAAGGTTGAGAGGAGATTTGATAGAGGTGTTCAAAATCATGAAGAGTCCAGACAGAGTAGATAGAAAGAAACTGTTCCCATTGGCGGAAGGGGAAAGAACCAGATGACATCGATGTAAGTTGATTGCCAAAAGAACCAAAGGTGTCATGAGAATAAAAAAACGTTTTTTACACAGCGAGTAGTGAGGATCTGGATAAGTCTTTAAAGGGAAACAAATGTCTGTGCTACAGGAATAGGGTGGCGGAGTGGGACTCGCTGGATTGGTCTTGCAGATAGACAGCATGGACTCGATAAGCCAAATGGCATCCTTCCGTGCTGTAAGCATTCAATGATTCTATGATTCTATTTGAATGATATAATTACAGGGCTATGTTGAAAGAGCAGGGGAAAAGGACCAATTTGTAAGCTCTTTCAAAGAGCCGACATAGGTACGATGGGCCGAAAGGCCTCCTCCTGTGTTGTAACTTACTATCATACTATGATACTATGTATCACTGACACAGTGTGGTTAGTAGGTTCAGGTGAGTATTTCCACTATTCTACAGTGCAGTAACGAAAGTAAAAAGAAAGGTAAGGTCTGCAGGTCAGATAGCAAGTAACGTTTTAAAGTGAATCAAGTTCCCGAGTGGAGCTAACATTCTGTAAATTAAGAGTAATTTAAAGCAGTAAACTCCTTAAAGGGAGTAACTAACGAGCTTAATTTAAGGCAGGTCATGGCAGCAGAGCTCGCACCCGTGAGATGCTCCTCCTGCGCTATGTGGGAAGTCATGGACACTACCGGTGTCCCTGGCGACCATGTGTGCAGGAAGTGTGTCCAGATGCAACTACTGGCAACCGCGTTTCGGAGCTGGAGCTGAGAGTTGATTCACGGTGGAGCATCCGTGATGTTGAGATTATGGTGGGGTATAGCACGTAAAGATCGGTAGTCATACCGCAGGTAAAGATTACACAGGCAGAAAGGAAATGGGTGACCGCCAAACAGAATAAGAGGATTAGGCAGTTAGAGCAGGGGTCCCCTGGGAACATCTCCCTCTCAAACAGATATTCCGCTTCGGATATTGCCCCCCTGGTGCTTGGGTCAAGGACGTCACGGAGAGGATGCAGGACATTCTAAAGGGAAATCGTGAACAGCCAGAGGTCGTGGTCAAATTTGGTACCAACGACATCGGTAAATAAAGGGATGAGATCCTGCAGCAGAATATAGGGAATTCGGAAATAAATTAAAAAGGGGGAACTCTAAGGTAGTAATCTCAGGATTACTCCCAATATCTCGTGGTAGCGAGAGCAGAAGTAGGAGAATAGATCAGATGAATGCGTGGCTTGTGAGATGGTGTAGGGGAGAGGGGTTTCGATTCCTAAGGCATTTGGACCGATTCTGGGAAAGGCGGGACCTGTACAAGTTGGACGGGTTGCACCCAAGCAGATCCGGGAACAATATCCTCGCGGGGCATTTGCGAGTTCTGTTGGGGAGGGTTTACAGTGGTATGGCAGGGGGATGGAAACCAAAGTACAGGTACAGATAGGACAAATTCAGACCAGGAAACGGGAATGAGAAAAACAGTTAGTGACATAATTCGCGACTCAGAAAGGCAGAAGAAGCTAAGGTTAAATAGTGTTCAGCACAGGAATCTGACGGGGATAAAGGGTATATACATCAATGCAAGGAGTATTACAAACAAAGCAGATGAGCAAAGGGGCACAGCTAGACATATGGCAGCATGATATAATTGCTATAACGGAAACCTGGCTTAAAGAGGGGGATAATTGGAAGCTCAATATCCCTGGATACCGAGTTTTCAGGCAGGATAGAGTGGGTGATAAAAAAGAAGGGTGGGTAGTATTATTGGTTTAAGAATCAATTACAGTTGAGAGAAGGGATGATATGCTAAATGGATCATCAATCGAGGCCATATGGATTGAGCGACTCTCAATCATCAGCAAAGTGATGGAAGGTGTCGTCGACAGTGCTATCAAGCGGCACTTACTCACCAATAACCTGCTCACCGATGCTCAGTTTGGGTTCCGCCAGGAACACTCGGCTCCAGACCTCATTACAGCATTGGTCCAAACATGGGCAAAAGAGCTGAATTCCAGAGGTGAGGTGAGAATGACTGCCCTTGAAATCAAGGCAGCATTTGACCGAGTGTGGCACCAAGGAGACCTGGTAAAATTGAAGTCAATGGGAATCAGGGGGAAAACTCTCCAGTGGCTGGAGTCATACCTGGCACAAAGGAAGACGGGAGTGGTTGTTGGAAGCCAATCATCTCAGCCTCAGGACATTGCTACAGGAATTCTTCAAGGCAGTGTCCTCGGCTCAACCATCATCAGCTGCTTCATCAATGACATTCGCTCATCATAAGGTCAGAAATGGGGATGTTCGCTGATGATTGCACAGTGTTCAGTTCCATTCGCAACCCCTCAGATAATGAAGCAGTCCGAGCCCGCATGCAGCAAGACCTGGACAACTTCCAGGCTTGGGCTCATAAGTGGCAAGTAACATTCGCACCAGACAAGTGCCAGGCAATGACCATCTCCAAAAAGACTGAGTCCAAACGCAGCCCCTTGACATTCAACGGCATTACCATTGCCGAAACCACCACCATCAACATATTGGGGGTCACCATTGACAAGAAACTGATCTGGACCAGCCATATAAATACTGTGACTACAAGAGCAGGTCAGAGGCTGGGTATTCTGCGGCGAGTGACACAACTCCTGATTCTCCAAAGCCTTTCCACCATCTACAAGGCACAAGTCTGGAGTGTGATGGAATACTCTCCACTTGCCTGGATGAGTGCTGCTCCAACAACACTCAAGAAGCTCGACACCATCCAGGACAAAGCAGCCCGCTTGATTGGCACCCCATCCACCACCCTAAACATTCACTCCCTTCACACCCGGCGCACCGTGGCTGCAGTGTGTACCATCCACAGGATGCACTGCAGCAACTCGCCAAGGCTTCTTCGACAGCATCTCCCAAACCCGCGACCTCCACCACCCAGAAGGACAAGAGCAGCAGGCACATGGGAACAACACCACCTGCACGTTCCCCTCCAAGTCACCAACCATCCCGACTTGGAAATATATCGACGTTCCTTCATCGTCGCTGGGTCAAAATCCTGGAACTCCCTTCCTAACAGCACTGTGGGAGAACGTTCACCACACGGACTGCGATGTTCAAGAAGGCGGCTCACCACCACCTTCTCAAGGGCAATTAGGGATGGGCAATAAATGCTGGCCTCGCCAGCGACGCCCGCATCCCATGAACGAATAAAAAAAATCAGCTTTCAACACTGTAGGCTGTAATATTTCACGTTTCAATATTCCAGGCTCTAATGTTAAACTATTTAATACTCCAGCCAGTAGTATTACACGATTCCACACTCCTGGGTTAATATTGCAGGGTTCTGAAGCCCAGGCTGTAATATGATATCATTCAATACACAGAGATCAAGGAACCATAGAAATTTATTGCACAGAAGTCGGCCATTCGTCCCATCGTGCCTGTGCCGGCCGAAAAAGAGCCATCCAGCCTATTCCCACTTTCCAGCTCTTGGTCTGTCGCCTTGCAGATTACAGCACTTCAAGTGCACATTCAGGTACTTTTTTAAAGTGATGAGATTTTCTGCCTCTTCCACCCTTTCAGGCAGGGAGTTCCAGACCCCCACCACCCTCTGGGTGAAAATATTTATCCTCAATTCCACTCTAATCTTGCCACCAATGACTTTAAATCTGTGAGCCCGAGTTCTGGAACTCTGTAAAGAAAACAGGTCCTGCCTGTTCACTCTATCCGTGCCCCTCGCTGTCCAAATCCTCAATTAAATCATAAATCTCCCCTCAACCCCCACTGCTCCAAAGAAAACAACGCAAGCCTATTCAACCTTCTCGCATAGCTAAAATTCTCCAGTCTTGGCAACATCCTTGTAAATTTCATCTGCACACTCTCCAGTGCAATCGCATATTTTCTGTAATGTCGGGACCAGGACTGTACGCAGTGCTCAAGCTGTGGTCTGACTAGTGTTTTATAAAGTTCTAGCATAACTTCCCTGCTCTTCTATTCCATGCCTCGGCTAATAAAGGAAAGCATCCCGTATGCCTTCTTAACCATCTTATCGACCTGTCCTGCTATCTTCAGGGATCAGTTGAGATTCACTCCAAGGTCCATCTGTTCCTCTGCACTTCTCAGTATCCCACCATTTACTGCGAATTCCCATGCCTTGTTTGCCCTCCCCAAATGCATTACCTCACACTTCTTGGTATTGAATTCCATTGACCACTTTTCTGCCAACCTGACAAGTCGATTGATCTCTTGCCATCTGCAGCTTTCTTTCACACTGTCATCTGCACGATCAATCTTTGTATAAACTGCAAACGTCTTAATAATGTCCCCTACATTTAAGTCGAAGTCATTGATATATTCCTGTGGAACCCCACTGGAAACATATTTCCAGTCACAAAAGCACCCGTTGACGATTACCCTTCGCTTCCTGACACTGAGCCAATTCTGAATCCAATAAGTAACTAAAGGATTGATTAAGAAAGGGAAGAAAGATTTGAAAATAAATTAGCTAATAATATAAAAACAGATAGCAAGAGTTTCTATAGTTATATAAAAAGAAAAAGGGTGTCTAAGGCAAACGTAGGTCCCTTCGAGGATGAAACCGGGAAATTAATGCTGGGAAACATGGAGATGTCAAAAATTCTGAACGAATATTTTGTTTCAGTCTTTACGGTAGAGGACACTAAGAATATCCCAACACTGGACAAACAGGGGGCTCTAGGCGGGGAGGAGCGAAATACGATTAAAATCACTAAGGAATTGGAAATCAGTAAATTAATGGGACTCAAGGCGGATAAACCACCTGGACCTGATGGCTTACATCCTAGGGTCTTGAGGGAAATGGCAGTAGGAATTGTGGATGCTTTGGTAATAATTTTCCAAAATTCTCTAGAATCGGCAAAGGTCCCGGCAGATTGGAAAACTGCTCATGTAACACCCTTATTTAAAAAGGGTAGTAGGCAGAATGCTGGAAATTATAGACCAGTTAGCCTAAAATCTGTGGTGGGTAAAATTTTGGAGTCTATTATTCAGGAGACAGTAGCAAAACATTTGGATAAACATAATTTAATAGGACAAAGTCAACATGGCTTTACGAAGGGGAATCATGTCTGACAAATTTGCTTGAGTTCTTTGAGGACATAACGTACAGGGTGGATAAAGGGGAACCAGTGGACGTAGTGTATTTAGACTTCCAGAAGGCATTCGACAAGGTGCCACATAAAAGATTATTGCTCAAGATAATGAATCACTGGATTGGGGGTAATATTCTGGCATGGGTGGAGGATTGGTTATCTAACAGGAAGCAGAGAGTTGGGATAAATGGTTCAATCTCGGACTGGCAATCAGTAGCCAGTGGTGTTCCACAGGGGTCGGTGCTGGGTCCTGAACTCTTTACAATTTATATTAACGATTTGGAGGTGGAGACCGAGTGTAACATATCAAAGTTTGCAGATGATGCAAAGATGGGAGGGAAAGTAGAGAGTGAGGAGGACATAAGAAACCGACAAGGGAATATAGACAGGCTGGGTGAGTGGGCGGAGATTTGGCAGATGCAATACAATATTGGAAATGTGAGGTTATGCACTTTGGCAGGAAAAATCAGAGAGCAAGTTATTATCTTAATGGCGAGAGACTGGAAATTACTTCAGTACAAAGGGATCTGGGGGTCCTAGTGCAAGTAAATCAAAAAGTTAGTATGCAGGTGCAGCAGTTGATCAAGAAGGCCAACGGAATGTTGGCTTTTATTGCTAGGGGGATAGAATATAAAAACAAGGAGGTAGTGCTGCAGTTATATAAGGTATTGATGAGACCGCAACTGGAATACTGCATACAGTTTTCGTGTCCATACTTAAGAAAAGACATACTTGCTCTCGAGGCAGTACAAGGAAGGTTCACTCGGTTAATCCCGGGGATGATGGGGCGGACATATGAGGAGAGGTTGATTAGATTGGGACTCTACTCATTGGAGTTCAGAAGAATGAGAGGCGATCTTATTGAAACATATAAGATTGTGAAGGGGCTTGATCGGGTGGATGCGGTAAAGATGTTCCCAAGGATGGGTGAAACTGGAAATAGGGGGCATAATCTTAGAATAAGGGGCTTCTCTTTCAAAACTGAGATGAGGAGAAACTTCTTCACTCAGAGGGTAGTAGGTCTGTGGAATTTGCTGCCCCAGGAAGCTATGGAAGCTATATCATGAAATACATTTTAAACAGAAATAGACAGTTTCCTCGAAGTAAAGGGAATTAGGGGTTACGGGGAGCGGGCAGGAAATTGGACATCAATTTAGATTTGAGGTTAGGATCTGATCAGCCATGATCTTGTTGAATGGCGGAGCAGGCTCGAGGGGCCGATTGGCCTAATCCTGCTCCTGTTTATTATGTTCTTATGTTATGTTCTGATGTGCCACTTTCCCTTGGATCACATGAGCTTTGACTTTACTGACTAGTCTGCCATTTGTGACCTTTTCAAAAGCCTTGCTAAAATCCACGTAGGCTGCATCGAATGAACCACCCTGATCGACCCTCCTTGTTACCGCCACAAATTCAATTGAATTAGTCAGACACGACCTTCCCTTAACAAATCCACGCTGACTCTCCTTGATAAATTCTAAATGACGATTTATACTCTCCCTCAGAATTGTTTCCAATAATTTGCCCACCACCGAGGTTAGGCTGACTGTCCTGTAATTTCTCGGACTGGCACTTTCCCCCCTTTTAAACAACAGTATAACTTTAGCAGTCCTACAGTCCTCCAGCAACACATTTGCAGCCAAAGGGGATGGTTGGAGCCTCCGCTACTTCCTCCGTTGCTTCTCTTAACAACATGGGATACATTTCATCTGGGCCTGGCGATTTATCTGCTTTTGAAGATGCGAAACCCCTTTATAATTCCTCTCCGCGATGATTGTGACCCTACCCTAATGGTGGTGATCCTACACTAACATTAATGGTGGTGATGCTACTGTAATATTCCTGATGGAGACCCGACTCTAACATTCCTGGTGCAGACCCTCCTCTAACATTACTGGTGGTGATATTACACTAACATTACTGGTGGAGACCCAACTCTAACATTACTGGTGGTGCTCCTAATCTAACATTTCTGGTGGTGACCCGACTCTAACATTACTGTTGGTGACCCTACTCTCACATTACTGGTGGTGACCCTACTCTCACATTATTGATGGTAAATCCTACTCTAACATTAGTGATGGTGATCCTACACTAACATTAATTATGTTGTTTCTCTTCGAACGTTACTGGTGGTGACCACACTCGAACATTACTGGTGGCGGCTGTTACCTATTTCACTGCAACTGGGTCATTCCCAACCGAACCTGACAGTGCAGAACACAGCTGGCCTGTGAGAGCAAAGTGACCATTCACTTTATCACCCGGAGAAGCAGCTCACTTGTCTGCTCAGGAATTTACTGGTGGGGAAATATTTATTCGTTTGAAATCGAAGTTTAACAATTGTTTCCTTAAAATAGAGTTTGCCGTGTCCTGGTGAATGTGTTTAAAATATTTAAACTACATTTCCAGCGAGAGATGGAGAAAGGCACACACAATTAGTTCCAGCTTTGTTTATTTTTTCCAATTCCGTTAGTTTCTTCTATTTTCTGACTCTCTCATTTTATTTATCTTTCTAACTCTGCTACGGTCTCTCTCAGTCTCTTTTATGCCTCCTTCTCAGCCTATATCTTTCTCTCTCTCTCTGCTACTCTCTCTCTTTATGGCTGTTTCTTAATCTCTATGTGTGTGTCCCTCTTCCCCTGTCTCTCTGTCTCTTTCCCACTCTCTGCAATAGAAAAAAGAACAGTGGAATTGATACTGACCCAACTTACCCCATGGGACACTTCCCATGCCGATTTTCCTAGACCTGATTCAACGAGTGGTTAAGGCGTTTGGTTAAAATCCAATACAAGGGGGTTCCAACCTCATTCGTGGTAACTTTGATCAACAATGAGTTTCCTAATTACATTCGCATCTACTGGTCTAATATGTACTGAATCTGCATCAAAATATTCAGAGATTTAAAATCGATAGGACAGAAGGTGTCACATTTATATCTGTCTGTTTCAATCTCAATCCAACATTCCCTTGTTTATATTTATTACAGATGGTCAGGAGACTTTCCCAATCAATACATTAAAAATTATAATTAACCGGAACCCCATCCATTTCCAGTCCCAGTTTCCGGTGTGGATGCAAGCACAAATCAGGCCGAGCCCGTCTTTTTCAGATATTCACTCCTGTAGTACAGCGAGGCCGGTAGTACAGACACTGAATACAGACGAGAACCCAACGCCTGAATCACTCCGGCATTGAGCGAAATGCACCGAAATATCGAACCGCTCATCAAGTGACCGTGAGCAGCCCCAGGCACAGGGGCTGCAGTAAAACCAATGGACCAGGGCTCGGGATCTCTCACTTTAAATGAAACATCAACGAATAGAAAACATCAAAGGGTTGGGACCAGCGAAAGGGTTGGGAATGGTTAATATATCGAGAAGCATCAATCGATTACAAACTCGCAATTGGGGCGAATTATCAATAGATTGGGAGTCATCGATGGATTCGGAAACATCAATTGTTTGGAGACCACGATGAGGTAGGACAAATTTGAGAAAAATATTTATTTTCATAACATCGAAGATATCGAACACATCACTTTCTCTATCAGTCTCTTTCTGTGCAAAAGAAAAAAGTAAAAGGAAAAGTGTAATGAACACTGAGCCCAAGAATCGCTGCACTCGAGTACACGGCTCTGGGAGAGGTCGGCTCAGTCACCGCCAATGAACAGTGGGGAGCAGAGGAAACGTATGATCAGGAAGTTCGCTGATGATACAAAAATTGGTAGGGTGGTAAATAGCGAGGAGGATAGCCTCAGTCTGCAGGACGACATAGATGGGATGGTCAGATGGGCGGAGCAGTGGCAAAGAGAATTTAACCCGGCAAAGTGCGAGGTGATGCACTTTGGAGGGACTAACAAGGCAAGGGAATACACAAAGAATGGGAGGACCCTAGGCAAGACAAAGGGTCAGAGGGATCTTGGTGTGCAAGTTCACAGATCCCTGAAGGCGGCGGAACAGGTAGATAAGGTGGTAAAGAAGGCATATGCGATACTTGCCTTTATTAGCCGAGGCATAGAATATAAGAGCAATGAGTTTATGATGGAGCTGTATAAAACACTGGTTAGGCCACAGCTGGAGTACTGTGTGCAGTTCTGGTCGCCACACTACAGGAAGGATGTGATCGCCTTGGAGAGGGTGCAGAGGAGATTCACCAGGATGTTACCAGGGCTGGAGCGCTTCAGCTATGAAGAAAGACTGGGAAGATTGGGTTTGTTTTCCTTGGAGCAGAGGAGGCTGAGGGGGGAAATGATTGATGTGTACAGAATTATGAGGGGCACAGATAGGATGGACACTAAGGAGCTTTTTCCCTTCGTTGAGGGTTCTATAACAAGGGGGCATAGATTCAAGGTAAAAGGCGGGAGGTTTAGAGGGGATTTGAGAAAGATTTTTTTCACCCAGAGGGTGGTTGGAGTCTGGAACTCACTGCCTGAAAGGGTTGTGGAGGCAGGAACCCTCACAACATTCAAGAAGCATTTGGATGAGCACTTGAAATGCCATAGCATACAAGGCTACGGACCAAATGCTGGAATATGGGATTAGATTAGACAGGGCTTGATGGCCGGCGCGGACACGATGGGCCGAAGGGCCTCTATCCGTGCTGTACAACTCTATGACTCTAAACCCTTCAGTGACGACCAGGAGCAAAAGCATCCAGCAGAGGGGCATTCTGGTAGAGGTCGGCTCAGTCACCGCCACTGAACAGTGGGTAGCAGAAAAAAAACATTCAGTGACGACCAGGAGGAAATGCATCCAGCAGAGGAGACAGAGGGGCATTCTGGGAAAGGTCGGCTCAGTCACCGACACTGAACAGTGGGTAGCAGAAGAAGCCCTTCAGTGACTACCAAGAGGAAAAGCATTCTCCTGGTGTGGAGGGTCAGGGATGTTTCGGAGCGGCTGGAGCACATTCTGGAGGGGGTGGGTGAACAGCCAGTTGTCGTGGTACATATAGGTACCAAAGATATAGGTAAAAAAACGGGTTGAGGTCCAACAAGCTGAATTTAGGGAGTTAGGAGTTAAACTAAAAAGGAGGACCTCAAAGTTAGTAATCTCAGGATTGCTACCAGTGCCACGGGCTGGTCAGAGTCGGAATGACAGGATAGCAAGGATGAACACGTGGCTTGAGAGATGGTGCAAGAGGGAGGGATTCAAATTCCTGGGCCATTGGAACCGGTTCGGGAGAGGTGGGACCATTACAAATTGGATGGTCTGCATCTGGGCAGGACTGGAACCAATGTCCAAGGGGGAGTGTTTACTAGTGCTGTTGGGGAGGGTTTAAACTAATGTGGCAGGGGGATGGGAACCGATGCAGGAAGTCAGTGGGAAGTAAAGTGGTGACAGAAACAAAAGGCAGTAAGGGAGAGTGTACAAATCTTGACCGGAGAGATGGTCTGAAAAAGCAGGGTAAAGACCAAGGGAAGTCTAGATTAAACTGCATTTATTTCAATGCAAGACGTCTGATGGGCAAGGCAGATGAACTCAGGGCATGGATGGGTACATGGGACTGGGATGTTATAGCTATTACTGAAACATGGCAAAGGGAAGGGCAGGACTGGCAGCTCAATGTTCCAGGGTACAGATGCTATAGGAAAGATAGAGTAGGAGGTAAGTGGGACGGGGAGTTGCTTTCTTGATTAGGGTGAACATCACGGCAGTAGTGAGAGGGGATATATCCGAGGGTTCGCCCAATGGTTCTCTATGGGTAGTACTGAAACATAAGAAGGGAGCGATCACTTTGATCGGATTGTACTACAGACCCCCAAATAGTCAACGGGAAATTGAGGAGCAAATATGTAAGGAGATTACAGACATCTGCAAGAAAAATAGGGTGGTAATAGTAGGGGACTTTAACTTTCCCAACATTGACTGGGACAGCCATAGCATTTGTGGCTGGGATGGGGAGAAATTTGTTGAGTGTATTCAGGAGGAATTTCTCATTCAGTATGTGGATGGCCCGACAAGAGAGGGGGCAAAACTTGACCTCCTCTTGGGAAATAAGGAAGGGCAGGTGACAGAAGTGTTAGTGAGGGATGACTTTTTGACCAGTGACCATAATTCCATTAGTTTTAAGAGAGCTATGTAGAATAATACGTCTGGCCCAAAAGATAAAATTCTAAATTGGGGAAAGGCCAATTTTGATGGTATTAGACAGAACTTTCAGAATTTGATTGGGAGAGTCTGTTGGCAGGCAAAGGGACGTCTGGTAAGTGGGACGATTTCAAAAGTGTGTTAACCAGGGTTCAGGGTAAGCACATTCCTTATAAATTGAAGGGCAAGGCTGGTAGAAGTAGGGAAACTTGGATGACTCGGGAGATTGAGGCCCCAGTCAAAAAGAAGAAGGAGGTATATGACATGCATAGGCAGCTGGGATCAAGTGGATCCCTTGAAGAGTATAGAGATTGCCGGAGTAGAGTTAAGAGAGAAATCAGGAGGGCAAAAAGGGGACATGAGTTTGCTTTGGCAGATAAGGCAAAGGAGAATCCAAAGAGCTTCTACAAATACATAAAGGGCAAAAGAATAACTAGGGAGAGAGTAGGGCCTCTTAAGTATCAACAAGGTCATCTATGTGCGGAACCATAAGAGATGGGTGAGATCCTAAATGAATATTTCGCATCGGTATTTACGGTTGAGAAAGGCATGGATGTTAGGGAACTTGGGGAAATAAATAGTGATGTCTTGAGGAGTGTACATATGACAGAGAGGGAGGTGCTGGAAGTCTTAACGCGCATCAAGGTAGATAAATCTCCGGGACCTGATGAAATGTATCCCAGGGCGTTATGGGAGGTTAGGGAGGAAATTGCGGGTCCCCTGGCAGAGATATTTGAATCATCGACAGCTACAGTTGAGGTGCCTGAAGATTGGAGGGTAGAAAATGTTGTGCTTTTGTTTAAGAAGGGCGGCAGGGAAAAGCTTGGGAATTACAGACCGGTGAGCCTAACATCTGTAGTGAGTAAGTTGTTGGAGGGTATTCTGACAGACAGGATCTACAGGCATTTGGAGAGGCAGGGACTTATGAGGAACAGTCAGCATGGTTTTGTGAGAGGAAAATCATGTCTCACGAATTTGATTGAGTTTTTTGAAGGGGTAACCAAGAAGATAGATGGGGGCTGTGCAGTTGACGTGGTCTACATGGACTTTAGCAAAGCCTTTGACAAGGGACCGCATGGTAGGTTGTCACATAAGGTTAAATCTCACGGGATCCAAGGTGAGGTAGCCAAATGGATACAAAATTGGCTTGACGAAAGAAGACAGAGGGTGGGTGTAGAGGGTTGTTTTTCAAACTGGAGGCCTGTGACCAGCGTTGTGCCTCAGGGATCAGGACTGGGTCCGCTGTTATTTGTTATTTATATTAATGATTTGGATGTGAATTTAGGAGGCATGGTTAGTAAGTTTGCAGATGACACCAAGATTGGTGGCATTGTGGACAGTGAAGAAGGTTATCTAGGATTGCAACGGGATCTTGATAAATTGGGCCAGTGGGCCGATGAATGGCAGATGGAGTTTAATTTAGATAAATGTGAGGTGATGCATTTTGGTGGATCGAATCGGGCCAGGACCTACTCCGTTAATGGTAGGGCGTTGAGGAGAGTTATAGGAGTACAGGTTCATAGCTCCTTGAAAGTGGAGTGACAGGTGGATAGGGTGGTGAAGAACGCATTCAGCATGCTTGGTTCCATTGGTCAGAACATTGAATACAGGAGTTGGGATGTCTTGTTGAAGTTGTACAAGACATTAGTAAGGCCACACTTGGAGTACTGTGTACAGTTCTGGTCACCCTATTATAGAAAGGATATTATTAAACTAGTAAAAGTGCAGAAAAGATTTACTAGGATGCTACCGGGACTTGATGGTTTGACTTATAGGGAGAGGTTGGATAGGCTGAGACTTTTTTCCCTGGAGAGTCGGAGGTTTAGGGGTGATCTTATAGAAGTCTATAAAATCATGAGGGGCAGAGATAAGGTAGATAGTGAATTTTTTTTCCAAAAGGTAGGGGAGTCTATAACGAGGGGGTATAGATTTAAGGTGAGAGGGGAGAGATACAAAAGGGTCCAGAGGGGCAATTTTTTCACTCAAAGGGTGGTGAGTGTCTGGAACGGGCTGCCAGAGGCAGTAGAAGAGGCGGGTACAATTTTGTCTTTTAAAAAGCATTTGGACAGTTACATGGGTAAGATGGGTATAGAGGGATATGGGCCAAGTGCAGGCAATTGGGCCTAGCTCAGTGGTATAAACTGGGCGACATGGACATGTTGGGCCGAAGGGCCTGTTTCCATGTTGTTAGCTTCTCTGATTCTATGATTCTATGATTTTAGCTCCTTCTTAAATATATTCAGTGACTTGGCCTCCACAGCCTTCTATGGTAGAGAATTCCACAGGTTCACCGCCCTGTGAGTGATGTCATTTCTCCTCATCTCAGTCCCAAATGAATTATCCCGTATCCTGAGACTGTGATCCATGGTTCTGGACCCCCACACCCAGCCACGGGAAAGATCCTCTCTGAATCAAGTCGGTCTAGACTTATCAGAATTTAATATGTTTCAATGAGATCCCCTTTCATTCTTCTAAACTCGAGTGAATACAGGCCGAATCGACCCAATCTTTCCTCACACGACATTCCTGCCATCCCAAGAATCAGTCGGGTGAACCTTCGCTGCACTCCCTCTATGGCAAGTTTCTCCTTTCCTCTGTAAGGAGACCAAAACTTCACACAATACACCAGATGCGGTCTCACCAAGGCCCTGTGTAACTGCAGTAAGACATCCTTGCTCCTGCACTCAAACCCTCTTGCAACCAAGGCCAACATACCATTTGTCTTCCGAACTGCTTGCCACACCTGCATGTTTGCTTTCAGTGATTGGTTTACAAGGATAGCTAAGCCCCTTTGAAAATCAACATTCCCCAATCTATCATCATTTAGATAATGCTCTCCCTTTCCGTTTTTCCTTCCGAAGTGGATAACTTCACATTTATCCACATTATAATGCATCTGCCATGAATTTGTCCACTCACTCAACTTGTCCAAATCGCCTTGAAGCATCTTTGCATCCTTCTCACAATTGACGATCCCATCTAGTTTTGTGTCGTCAGCAAATTGGAAATAATACATTTGGTTCCCTCATCCAAATTATTGATATATATTGAGAATAGCTGTGGCCCAAGCACTGATCCCTGTGTTATCCTACTAGTCACTGCCTGCCACACAGAAGATACCCATGTATTCCGACTCTCTGTTTCCTTTCTGTTAACCAATTTTCAATCCATGCCAGTACATTACCACCAATCCCATGTGATTCAATTTTGCACACTAACCTCTTATGTGGGAATTTATCAAAGGCATTCTGAAAATCCAAATAAACCACTTCCACTGGTTCTTCTATCTCTATTCTACCAGTTACAACCTCAAACAACTCCAGTTGGTTTGCAAACAGGATTTCCATTTCATAAATTCACGTTGACTTTGTCTAATCCCGTTGATATTTTCAAAGTGTCCTGTCATCATATCCTTTATAATAGACTTTAGCATTTTCCCTACGACTGATGTTGGACTAACCTTTCTGTAGTTCCCTGTTTTCTCTCTCCCTCCCTTTTCAATAGTGGTTTTACATTTGCCACCCTCCAATCTGCAGAAACCGTTGCATAATCTATAGTATTTTGGAAGATGACAACTAATGCATCCACTATTTCCATGGCGACCACTTTTAGTACTCTAGGATGCAGATTTTCAGTACCTGGGGATTTATCGGCTTTGAGCCCCATTAATTTCTCGAGCACTATCTTTTTTAAGAATACTAATTTCCTTTAACTGCTCCTTCTCACTAGTCCCTTAGTTGCCGAGCATTTCTGGGGAGTTATTTGTGTCCTCTTCCGTGAAGACAGAACCAAAGTATTTGTTGAATTGCTCTGCCATTTCCTTGTTCCCCATTATAAATTCTCCCGTTTATGACAGGAAGGGACCTTCACTAATCGTTTCCTTTTTACGTACTTGTAGCAGCTTTTACAGTCCACTTATGTGTTCCTTGCAAGTTTAATTTCATATTTTATTTTTCCCCTCTTAATCAATCTCTTGTTGCCATTTTGCTGAATTCTAAACTGCTGCCAATCCTCAGGCTTGCTACTTTTTCAGGCAACTTTATATGACTCCTCTTTGGATCTAATACCATCCTGAATTTCTTTTCTTATCCATTGTTGGGCCGCTTTCCCTTTAGTTTTTTTGCACCAGGAACGAATGTATAATTGTTGCAATTCATGCATTCGTTCCATAAATGTTAGCCATTGTCTATCCACCGTCATGCCTTTTAATGAAGCTTCCCAATCTACATAGCCAACTCACTCCTCATACCTTCGTCGTCTCCTTTGTTTGGATTAAGGACCCTAGTTTCGGATTGGACTATTCCACTTTCAATCTTAATGAAGAATTTTTCAATGTTATGGTCACTCTTCCCTCAAGTACCCTGCACAACAAGATAATTAATAAACACCTTCTCATTGCACAATACCCAATCTTGGATAGCCTTTTCCCTGTTTGGCTCCTCAACGTACTGCTCTGAGAAACCATCTCTTACACACTGTAGGAATTCATCCTCCACAGTATTATGACCAATTTGCTTTGGCCAGTCTTTTTGTAGATTAAAGTCACCCATGATTACTGTAGTACCATTTTTATTTGCATCTCTAATTTCCCCATTGATTCCATCCTCTATATTAACACTACTGTTTGGAGGCCGACAGAAAACTCCCAACTGTGTTTTCCGCCCCTTGGTGGTTCTTAACTCCACCCAGACTGATTCTCCATCTTGATTTTCTGAGCCAATATCCTTTTTCACTATTGCTCTGATTTCACCCTTTACCATCAACGCCATACCACCTCCTTTGCATTTTTGACTATCCTCCCGAAATATCGAATATCGTTCGATATTCAGCTCCCAGCCTTGGTCACGCTGCAGCCATGGCTCTATGATTGCAATTATATCATATCTGTTTACATCGATTTGCGCTGTGAATTCATCTACCTCATTACGAATGCTTCGTGCATTCAGATACAGTGCATTTAGAATTGTCTTTTTAACATTTTAAGATATCTTAACATGTTTTTTATATTCTGGCCCTTTTTGTCTTATTTCTCTTACCTGGACCCTATTTGTCACTGCACTCTTTTCTTTGTACGCTCTGTCTTTCCCTTTCTCTGACACAATCTGGTTATCCTAACTCCAAACACTTTCCTGCACTGCTTCCTTGTCTTTTCTATTTAGCATTCTAGATTTCTCTAGCACTATCTACCTCCCTAGTTATTCGTTTCGCTAGAACTCTGGTCCCAACATGGTTCAGGTGTAGTCTGTCCCAACAGAACAGCTCTCTCTTTCCCCAGAACTGGTGCCAGTCCCGCACGAATCGAAACCCCTTTCTCCCACACCAATCTTTGAGACACACATTCATCTCCCTGATCCGATTGACCCTCTGCAAATTTGCTCGTCGCTCAGGTACCAGGCCAGAGATTATTACCTTTGTTGTTCTGCTTTTTAATTTAGTCCCGAGCTGCTCAAACACTCTCAGCAGAACCTTTTTCTTCGTCCTACCTATGTTGTTGGTACCTACGTGGACCACGACAACTGGATCCTCCCCCTCCCACTCCAATTTCTTCCTCAGCCCTGAGGAGATGTCCTTAACCCTGGCACTGGGTAGGTAACATCGCCTTCGGGACTCATGGTCCTGGCTGCTGAGAACAGTGTCAGTTCCCCTAACTGTAATGTTGCCTACTACAACCAACTTCCTTTTTACTCCCCACAGTTGAACGGTTTTGCATACCACTGTGTCGTTGTCAGTTTGCACATCCTCCACACAGTCCCCGCACTTGTCCACAAGAGTTTCAAGAACCTCAAATCTATTGGACAAGCGCACTGATTGAGGCTCCTGCTATACTACCTCCTGGATCCATGTGCCTGCCTCACTCGCAGTCGCACTCTTCTGTCCATGACCTCGTGTCAATTCTGAACTATTTAATCTAAGTGGTGTGGCTGCCTCCTGGAGAATAAGTTCCAGGTAGATTTCTCCCTCCCTGATATCTCGCAATGCCCGCAGCTCGGACTCGAGCTCCTCAATTCGCAGCCGAAGTTCCTTGAGCCGCAGACACTTGCTGCAGATGTCGTCGCCCTGGACAAAAATATCCACAAGCTCCCACATATTGCTGCAGCAACACATCTCCAGCTCTCCCATTGTTTTACGGATATAATTAATTAATTTCGTGTTAATCAAATTATTGACCTCGTTTAATGTATTAGATTAATTAAATTAATTTTCGTTTTCAACATTTAGTTATATGCGAAATGTTAACTTAAAATTTAGCCCACAGTCACGACCAATCACTTACCTGACTCACCAGTGACGTCACACTGCAGTTTTCTCTTGTTGCAGGTCTGCTGCTTTTATCCCCGCTCTCGGGCCTCGGTCTGCTTCTGCTTTTATCCCCGCTCTCGGGCCTCGGTCTGCTGCTGCTTTTATCCCCGCTCTCGGGCCTCGGTCTGCTGCTGCTCTTATCCCCGCTCTCGGGCCTCGGTCTGCTGCTGCTTTTATCCCCGCTCTCGGGCCTCGGTCTGCTGCTGCTTTTATCCCCGCTCTCGGGCCTCGGTCTGCTGCTGCTCTTATCCCCGCTCTCGGGCCTCGGTCTGCTGCTGCTTTTATCCCCGCTCTCGGGCCTCGGTCTGCTGCTGCTTTTATCCCCGCTCTCGGGCCTCGGTCTGCTGCTGCTTTTATCCCCGCTCTCGGGCCTCGGTCTGCTGCTTTTATCCCCGCTCTCGGGCCTCGGTCTGTTGTTGCTTTTATCCCCGCTCTCGGGCCTCGGTCTGCTGCTGCTTTTATCCCCGCTCTCGGGCCTCGGTCTGCTGCTGCTTTTATCCCCGCTCTCGGGCCTCGGTCTGCTGCTGCTTTTATCCCCGCTCTCGGGCCTCGGTCTGCTGCTGCTTTTATCCCCGCTCTCGGGCCTCGGTCTGCTGTTGCTTTTATCCCCGCTCTCGGGCCTCGGTCTGTTGTTGCTTTTATCCCCGCTCTCGGGCCTCGGTCTGCTGCTGCTTTTATCCCCGCTCTCGGGCCTCGGTCTGCTGCTTTTATCCCCGCTCTCGGGCCTCGGTCTGTTGTTGCTTTTATCCCCGCTCTCGGGCCTCGGACTGCTGCTGCTTTTATCCCCGCTCTCGGGCCTCGGTCTGCTGCTGCTTTTATCCCCGCTCTCGGGCCTCGGTCTGCTGCTGCTTTTATCCCAGCTCTCGGGCCTCGGTCTGCTGCTGCTTTTATCCCCGCTCTCGGGCCTCGGTCTGCTGCTGCTTTTCTCCCCGCTCTCGGGCCTCGGTCTGCTGCTGCTTTTATCCCCGCTCTCGGGCCTCGGTCTGCTGCTGCTTTTATCCCCGCTCTCGGGCCTCGGTCTGCTGCTGCTTTTCTCCCCGCTCTCGGGCCTCGGTCTGCTGCTGCTCTTATCCCCGCTCTCGGGCCTCGGTCTGCTGCTGCTTTTATCCCCGCTCTCGGGCCTCGGTCTGCTGCTGCTTTTATCCCCGCTCTCGGGCCTCGGTCTGCTGCTGCTCTTATCCCCGCTCTCGGGCCTCGGTCTGCTGCTGCTTTTATCCCCGCTCTCGGGCCTCGGTCTGCTGCTGCTTTTATCCCCGCTCTCGGGCCTCGGTCTGCTGCTGCTTTTATCCCCGCTCTCGGGCCTCGGTCTGCTGCTTTTATCCCCGCTCTCGGGCCTCGGTCTGTTGTTGCTTTTATCCCCGCTCTCGGGCCTCGGTCTGCTGCTGCTTTTATCCCCGCTCTCGGGCCTCGGTCTGCTGCTGCTTTTATCCCCGCTCTCGGGCCTCGGTCTGCTGCTGCTTTTATCCCCGCTCTCGGGCCTCGGTCTGCTGCTGCTTTTATCCCCGCTCTCGGGCCTCGGTCTGCTGTTGCTTTTATCCCCGCTCTCGGGCCTCGGTCTGTTGTTGCTTTTATCCCCGCTCTCGGGCCTCGGTCTGCTGCTGCTTTTATCCCCGCTCTCGGGCCTCGGTCTGCTGCTTTTATCCCCGCTCTCGGGCCTCGGTCTGTTGTTGCTTTTATCCCCGCTCTCGGGCCTCGGACTGCTGCTGCTTTTATCCCCGCTCTCGGGCCTCGGTCTGCTGCTGCTTTTATCCCCGCTCTCGGGCCTCGGTCTGCTGCTGCTTTTATCCCAGCTCTCGGGCCTCGGTCTGCTGCTGCTTTTATCCCCGCTCTCGGGCCTCGGTCTGCTGCTGCTTTTCTCCCCGCTCTCGGGCCTCGGTCTGCTGCTGCTTTTCTCCCCGCTCTCGGGCCTCGGTCTGCTGCTGCTTTTATCCCCGCTCTCGGGCCTCGGTCTGCTGCTGCTTTTCTCCCCGCTCTCGGGCCTCGGTCTGCTGCTGCTTTTCTCCCCGCTCTCGGGCCTCGGTCTGCTGCTGCTTTTATCCCCGCTCTCGGGCCTCGGTCTGCTGCTGCTTTTATCCCCGCTCTCGGGCCTCGGTCTGCTGCTGCTTTTATCCCCGCTCTCGGGCCTCGGTCTGCTGCTGCTTTTATCCCCGCTCTCGGGCCTCGGTCTGCTGCTGCTTTTATCCCCGCTCTCGGGCCTCGATCTGCTGCTGCTTTTATCCCCGCTCTCGGGCCTCGGTCTGCTGCTGCTTTTATCACCGCTCTCGGGCCTCGGTCTGCTGCTGCTTTTATCCCCGCTCTCGGGCCTCGGTCTGCTGCTGCTTTTATCCCCACTCTCGGGCCTCGGTCTGCTGCTGCTTTTATCCCCGCTCTCGGGCCTCGGTCTGCTGCTGCTTTTATCCCCGCTCTCGGGCCTCGGTCTGCTGCTGCTTTTATCCCCGCTCTCGGGCCTCGGTCTGCTGCTGCTTTTATCCCCGCTCTCGGGCCTCGGTCTGCTGCTGCTTTTCTCCCCGCTCTCGGGCCTCGGTCTCCTGCTGCTTTTCTCCCCGCTCTCGGGCCTCGGTCTGCTGCAGCTTTTATCCCCGCTCTCGGGCCTCGGTCTGCTGCTGCTTTTCTCCCCGCTCTCGGGCCTCGGTCTGCTGCTGCTTTTATCCCCGCTCTCGGGCCTCGGTCTGCGGCTGCTTTTATCCCCGCTCTCGGGCCTCCGTCTGCTGCTGCTTTTATCCCCGTTCTTGGGCCTCGGTTTGCTGCTGCTTTTATCCCCGCTCTCGGGCCTCGGTCTGCTGCTGCTTTTATCCCCGCTCTCGGGCCTCGGTCTGCTGCTGCTTTTATCCCCGCTCTCGGGCCTCGGTCTGCTGCTGCTTTTATCCCCGCTCTCGGGCCTCGGTCTGCTGCTGCTTTTATCCCCGCTCTCGGGCCTCTGTCTGCTGCTGCTTTTATCCCCGTTCTTGGGCCTCGGTTTTCTGCTGCTTTTATCCCCGCTCTCGGGCCTCGATCTGCTGCTGCTTTTATCCCCACTCTCGGGTCTCGGTCTGCTGCTGCTTTTATCCACGCTCTCGGGCCTCGATCTGCTCCTGCTTTTAGCCCAGCTCTCGGACCTTGGTCTGCGGCTGCTTTTATCCGCAATCTCGGTCCAATGCTGCTGCTCAGTTTCGCTGCAGTTCTGCGGAAAAAAATTAGGAAAACAAGGCAAAGCAGCATCTCCTTCCCCCACTGCACCGAACTTCTACAATTACCAAACTCTCAAATTGCTCACTCTGTACCCGCTACTTGACACGAATGTTCCCCTTTCACACTCAATTGCAATAATGGCTGTTTGTTCTCGTGCGCTTCCATCAGGAAGTTACACGTCATGGTAACAGACAGGAGCTGAGAATGAGCATTACTTCACTCTCGCAGATAATTGTTAATGAACTTTCAGGAACCTGCTCTAATTCCGCAACAGGATCCCTGCTGATGCTGCTGTTGCCCCGGTGAACCCCACAAGTAATACTGCAGTTACCTTCAACAGGTTTTATTTTCCTTCATTTTATTTTATTTCATATCATTGCCCAACATCTCCCATTTTTCAGATTACCAGAAAGGAGGACATGAAAAATACAGAGAATGATTTGAAATTTCGCTTTAGTTATGAGAAAAATCTTTGGTTTGATTTAATTTTATCTAATTTTTAACTAATCTGGGAATCAGTGAACAGGGAGATTTCAGTAGAGATTTCAGTTCTTCTCTGAATTTCCTCTGGGTTGCTGCATAAATACACGAATTTGTGCAGCAACTCAAATACGCGAGCAGTTTTCCGGTTTCAGTGGCGATATATCCAGGGTTTGAATAATCACCTTGGTAATAAACGGTGCCCGAAATCTTGGTGGTAATAAAACTCACGGCAGCTGTTATCCACAACAGTATAAAACTGCCCGATATAGTGAAGAGTAAAATGATGGAATCTCCTTCGGTTCTCCATCTCTGGGTCACTCTGATTGTTAGTGCTGTGACCCCGGAGTTCCCTGCGGGCCCTATTGGCCACTAAAATTCTTCTCACGGTCAAAGAATTAAACAGGGCTATGCAAGTAAAGGGAAGCCATGGTACTGACAGAGTCTGGATCCAGCTGTACACTTCCCATGCAGGTAATGTAAAACGTCCACCTTTGGCCAGCATCCCCACTGCACATTGTTAATTATTCGTTCAGGTTCATATGCAAACAACATAGGAACTCCCTTCAAATAAGCCAGCACAGTGACCGTTCCGATAACCACGATTGCCGTTCTCTTTGTCCAATACTTCCCTTTAAACTCTTGAAAGCAAATCGACACAAATCGGTCAAATGAAAACGAGACTGTAAACCATACCGACATATCAATTATGACAAAATAAACGTACAGAAGGAATTTACAAACGTCAGTGTAGGACAGTAATGAATATGGAAAGTGATAATTGAATATCTGATGGACTATTACGTTGAAGATGATGAACAGTAGATCTGCTGTTGCCATGGCCACCATGTAGACAGAGACACATTGTCACTAAATTTGCTGTAAGAAAGAGGGAGAAGAGGAAAGTTACTGGGGACACTCAGGTTGAATCTCACTGTATATATTTTAAATGTTCAGCTGTGTTGCTCCTTACGGTGATGTACACGGGCTCCGTTTTAACGGACAGCATTAGCGAGAATGTTAAAACGAATGAAAACATTCCACAGAAAAAATAGAGGGATAAACATCGCTGGTCCGAGATTTCCAAGAAGTGTCTGGAAACGGGGAGCACCTGGAGAATGAGGATTGGGGGAGGGAAGCTAGTGACCTTGTTGATTTTTGAAAGTCAATAAGTAACCAGATTCTCTGTCATCCATCCAGATATATATTTCGGTGCAGCGTTGAGCGCTGAGCTCACACCGCCATGAAGGTTTCACCACGGATTCCACCCATCCAAATTTCTCAGTTATCCCCTGAATTGGTGCAACTAATTTCCCCACGCACTCCGCCCAGGCGATGGTTAACCTCAGATGGTAAAATCCAAAATCTACCCCGGAATATCCCAGAGGACGCTGCAGGAGAGCAGAGTGTCACCTGGAGAAACCCGCAAAGGTTCTTTCCAGCAGGAGGCATCAGATGTGGTTTAACCAAATGTTTCACAAAGTATCTTTTAAAGTCACCTGTTGGATGGAGATGTCTTTAATCCAAGTAATTACCCACATTAAGCAGAGTGATCATAGAATCACAGACCCACACCATAGAAGCAGGACATTCAGCCCCTCGTGTTGTTAGTAATTAAATCGGTGCAATGCAATCAGGCAACACAATCTTTAGTGAGCTGCCTGCTGTGCAATAGAAGGGCGTCACCCGCCCTCCTGAAGTCAAGTTTGAAAATACGAGCACCCATTGTCTACTATTTATCGACTAGAATAGCGTCTTGCCTGCAGCCCGGACTCGTTGGTTCAGAACTGATATTTATTACTTTTTCCCAGCGACTCTGTGATTTTACAATGAGGTTATTATCGGGAATCTGTAACATGATCAAACAGGCACCAAAGCGGTCACATAGTCAACAGCTATTAAACATTAGGATACAATGTCTTACCCGGAACACCAAAGGTTGCGAGAATAGGGTAGTAAATATCTTTTATCAGTAAAATTGCTGCCCGTGACATTTTTGGAAGAGCAGGTGAATTCCGTCCAGCTTTATGTTTCAGACTGACGAATATCCGAGATCCATAACTGCTCCCCCTTTATAGATCAATCAGTGCCCCGGTGAGAAAAACATGTTACATAAACGTGACATTAGTTACAGGCACTTAACAAATAAGGGGAGATCTTAAGTTTCGGCGCACCCGGGCGTGCCAATCGGGAAATAATGTGCTTCCATCATTGAAATTCGCTCCAAAAAATTAATTAACGGATAGTAACCCCAAAGGGAATATGCTAGTTTTGAGATCCTTTTGGGTCCTTACAATAATTCGTTGAACTCTTCCACCTTCGATTAAAAACATAAAATTGTTTTTTAATGTGATTTTCACCGGTGATGATTCGTCTCCACCATGACTGGTGGTGACCCTACTCTAACATTAATTATGGTGATCCTGGTCTAACATCACTGGTGGTGATCCGACTCTAACATTAATTATGATGATCCTGGTCTAACATCACTGGTGGTGATCCGACTCTAACATTAATTATGATGATCCTGGTCTAACATCACTGGTGGTGATCCGACTCTAACATTCTCCGGCATCGGACCACGAGACACCGGACACGACAAAGGCAAACCAAGCCCAGTCGACCCTGCAAAGTCCTGCTCACGAACCTCAGGTGACTTTTGCCAAAATTGGTAGAGGTGTCCCACAGACTAGTCAAGCAACAGCCTGACATAGCCATACTCACAGAATCATACCTTTCAGCCAACGTCCCAGACCCTTCCATCATCATCACTGGGTATGTCCTGTCCCACCGGCAGGACAGACCCACCAGAGGTGGCGGTACAGTGATATACAGTCAGTATGGAGAGGCCCTGGGAGTCCTCAACATTGACTCTGGACCCCATGAAATCTCAAGGCATCAGGTCAAACATTGGCAAGGAAACCTCCTGCTGATTACCACCTTCCGCTCTCCCTCAGCTGATTAATCAATCCTCCTCCAATTTGAGCACGACTTGGAGGAAGCACTGAATGTAGAAAAGGCACAGAATGTACTCTGGGTGGGGGACTTCAAAGTCCATCACCAAGAGTGGCTCGGTAGCACCGCTACTGATAGAGCTGGCCGAGTCCTGAAGGAAATATCTGCCAGACTGGGCCTGCGGCAGGTGGTGAGCGAACCAACACGTGGGTAAAACCTATTTAAGCTCGTCCTTACCAATCTATCTGAGGCAAATGCATCTGTCCATGACAGTATTGGTAGGAGTGATCACCGCACAGTACTCGTGGAGACGAAGTCCCGTCTTCGCACTGAGGACACCATCCAACGTGTTGTGTGGCACTACCACCGTGCTAAATGGGATAGATTCAGAACAGATCTCGCAGCTCAAAACTCGGCATCCATGAGGCGCTCTGGGACATCAGCAGCAGCAGAATTGTATTCCAGCACAATCTGTAACCTCATGGCCCGGCATATTCCTCACTCTATCAGAACCAACAAGCCAGGCGATCAACCCTGGTTCAATGAGAAGTGTAGAAGAGCAAGGCAGGAGCAGCACCAGGCGCACCTAAAAACCAGGTGCCAACCTGGTGAAGCTACAACTCAGGACTACGTGCATGCTAAAGAGTGGAAACAACATGCTACAGACAGAGCAAAGCGATTCCACAAATAACGGATCAGACCAAAGCTCTGCAGTCCTGCCACATCCAGTCGTGAATGGTGATGGACAATTAAACAACTAACGGGAGGAGGAGGCTCTGTAAACATCCCCATCCTCAATGATTGCGGAGTCCAGCACATGAATGGAAAAGACAAGGCTGAAGCGATTACAACCATCTTCAGACAGAAGTGCACAGTGGATGGCCCATCTCGGCCTCTTCCCGATATCCCGACCTTCACAGAAGCCGGACTTCAGCCAATTCGATTCACTCCACGTGATATCAAGAAAAGGCTGAGTGCACGGGATGCAGCAAAGGCGAAGGGCCCCGACAACATCCCAGCTGTGGTGCTGAAGACTTGTGCTCCAGAACTAGCTGCACCTCTAGCCAAGCTGTTCCAGTACAGCTACAACACGGGCATCTACCCGACAATGTGGAAAATTGACCAGGTATGTACAGTCAACAAAAAGCAGGACAGATCCAATCCGGCCAATTAACGCCCTATCAGTCTACTCTCAATCATCAGCAAAGTGATGGAAGGTGTCGTCGACAGTGCTATCAAGCGGCACTTAATCAGCAATAACCTTCTCACCGATCCTCCGTTTGGGTTCCGCCAGGACATCTCTGCTAGAGACTTCATTACTGCCTTGGTCCAAACATGGACAAAAGAGATGAATTCTAGTGGTGAGGTGAGAGTGACTGCCCTTGACATCAAGGCAGCATTTGACCGAGTGTGGCACCAAGGAGCCCTACTAAAATTGAAGTCAATGGGAGTCAGGGGGAAAACTCTCCAGTGGCTGGAGTCGTACCTCGCACAAAGGATGATGGTAGTGGTTGTTGGAGTCCAATCATCTCAGCCCCAGGGCATTGCTGCAGGAGTTCCTCAGGGCAGTGTCCTCGGCCCAATCATCTTCATCTTCTTCATCCATGACCTTGCCTCCATCATAAGGTCAGAAATGGGGATGTTCGCTGATAATTGCACAGTGTTCTGTTCCATTCGCAACAACTCAAATAATGAAGCCATCCGAGCCCGCGTGCAGCAAGACCTGGACAACATCCTGGTTTTGGCTCATAAGTGGCAAGTAACATTCGCGCCAGATAAGTGCCAGGCAATGACCATCTCCAACAAGAGAGAGTCTAATCACCTCCCCTTGACATTCAACGGCATTACCATCGCCGAATCCCCCACCATCAACATCCTGGGGGTCACCATTGACCAGAAACTTAACTGGACCAGCCATATAAATACTGTGGCTACGAGAGCAGGTCAGAGGCTGGGTATTCTGCGGCGAGTGTCTCACCTCCTGACTCCCCAAAGCCTTTCCACCATCGACAAGGCACAAGTCTGAAGTGTGATGGAATATTCTCCACTTGCCTGGATGACTGCAGCTCCAACAACACTCAAGAAGCTCAACACCATCCAAGATAAAGCAGCCCGCTTGATTGGCATCCCATCCACCACCCTACACATTCACTCCCTTCACCAGCGGCGCACAGTGGCTGCAGTGTGTACCATCCACAGGATGCACTGCAGCAACTCGCCGAGGCTTCTTCGACAGCACCTCCCAAACCCACGACCTCTACCACCAAGAAGGACAAGAGCAGCAGGCACATGGGAAAAACACCACCTTCACGTTCCCCTACAAGTCACGCACCATTCTGACTTGGAAAATTATCGCCGTTCCTTCATCGTCGCTGGGTCAAAATCCTGGAACTCCCTTCCTAACAGCACTGTGGGAGAGCCGTCACCACAAGGACAGCGATTCAAGAAGGCGGCTCACCACCACCATCTCAAGGGCAATTAGGGATGGGCAATAAACGCCGGCCTCGCCAGCGACGCCCACATGCCATGAACGAATAAAAATAAAAATTGTATAGTTTCCCCCCTGATTCCCATTGACTTCAAATTTACTAGGGCTCCTTCGTGCCACACTCGGTCAAATGCTGCCTTGATGTCAAGGGCAGTCACTCTCACCTCATCTCTCGAATTTCGCTCTTTTTTTCCATATTTGGACCAAGTCTGTAATGAGGTCTGGAGCCGAGTGTTCCTGCCGGAACCCAAACTGAGCATCGGTGAGCAGGTTATTGGTGAGTTAGTGCCGCTTGAAAGAACTGTCGACGACACCTTCCATCAATTTGCTGATAATTGATGGAAGGTGCTAATTGGCCGGATTGCATTTGTCCTGCTTTTTGTGGACTGTACATACCTGGGCAATTTTCCACATTGTCGGTTCGATGCCAGTTTTGCAGCTGCACTGGAACAGCTTGGCTCGAGGCGCAGCTAGTTCTGCAGCACAAGTCTTCAGCACGACAGATGGAATGTTGTTGTGGCCCATAGCCTTTGCTGTATCCGGTGCATGCAGCCCTTTCTTGATATCACGTGGAGTGAATCGAATTGGCTGAAGACTGGCTTCTGTGATGGTGGGGATATCGGGAGGAGGCCGAGATGGATCATCCACTCAACACTTCTGGCTGAAGATGGTTCAAAACGCTTCAGCCTTGTCTTTTGCACTCACGCGCTGGACTCCACCATCATTGAGCATGGGGATGTTTACAGAGCCTCCTCCTCCTCCTAGTTGTTTCATTGTCCACCACCATTCACGACTGGATGTGGCAGGATTGCAGGGATTTTATCTAATCCGTTGTTTGTGGAATCGCTTAGCTCTGTCGATATCATGTTGCTTCCGCTGTTCAGCATGCATGTAGTCCTGAGTTGTCGCTTCACCAGGCTGCTCCTGGCATGATCTTCTACACTCATTGAACCAGGGTGGATCCCCTGGCTTGTTGGTAATGATAGAGTGAGGAATATGCCCGGCCATGAGGTTACAGATTGTGCTGGAATACAATTCTGCTGCTGCTGATGGCCCACAGCGCCTCATGGATGCCCACTTTTGAGCTGATGGATCTGTTCTGAATCTATCCAATTTAACACAGTGGTAGTGCCACACAACACGTTGGATGGTATCCTCAGTGCGAAGATGGGACTTCGTCGCCACGAGGACTGTGCGGTGGTCACTCCTACCAATACTGTAATGGGCAGAGGCATTTGCGACTGGTAGACAAGTATAACAGCGAACGGAGACAGAGGTTATAATTTGGTGTGATTAGTTTAAGAGTACTTCTTAAGATAGGTAGAAGTTAACAAACTTGGAATAACCCGTCTGCTACAAAGCTCAAGACCACGCGTGAATAATTACATTCAATGATGACAGAACCTCCTCTTTGCCAATTGTGTCATTGATTGAACCTCCTTCCTTCCCTGGGAGACAGGTGTTAACTTATGGAGCGATGATTCGATGAGCCCTTTCAGCAGAGTGGTTACCGATTTACACTTGAATCTCTACTCCTTGCGGACTCATACCTTTCAATTTCCCATTGAAGCCGCTGGTTGGCCTTTTCGAGCAACTTTCAGCTCGAGCAACGTGTGCCAGGAGCATGTTGAATGTATTGAGTGAAACCGATTGGGTAAATCCGAGTCTTGGAGCCCTTCACAAACCAACATCTCATAATCAACCCACACTCTTTTGGTAACACAAACATAGAGTTACACCACAGATATTCCAGTAAGAGTGATGATTTCAGGGAGTTATAATAATTGCACATGGCTACACCATAGATATTCCACGAAGAGAGGTGATTTCAGGGAGTCATAATAATTGCTCCTTACTGTTATCTGGGAAGGAGAGGGGAGTTTTTTTATTAATACTAAGTGTATTTTCCGGGTGGTCTGGAATCAAAAATCGGTAGCAAAACAATAACTGAACAAATGGAGGCCTTCAATGAGGAGATGGCTTGGGTACATAGTAGACACATTCTCACGAGGGGGAAAGGAAGGACATCCAAAATTAGAGCTCCCTGAACAACTAAAGATATAGAGATTACAATGAAACAGAAAAAAGAGCCTTATGACAAATATAAGATGCATAATACACGAGAAAACGAGGCAAAATACAGAAAGTTCAAAGGAGATTTATCAAAAGGGTGTAATCGGGGCAAAGGGAGAGCATGAGAATAGATTGGTGGATAACATAAAAGGAAACGCAAAAGTCTTTTATAAAGGGGTAGTCAAAGGAAGGGTGTGACCAATTGGAGACAAATAAAGAGATCTTCTTGTGACGTCATAGGCAATGGCTGAGGTACGAAATGAATATTTCACGTTGGTCTTGCTGGAGAAGAGGATGCTGCCATTGTAGCGTTAAAGGAGGATGTAGCAACGATATTGGATGGGATAAAATAGATAAATAGGAGGTAGTTAACAGAGTGGCACTTCTCAAAGTATAAAAGTCACCCGGTCCAAAAGGGATGCATCCTGGGTTACAGGGAGAAGTACGGGTGGAAATTGCAGAGCCTCTGGCCACATCCTCCAATTCTCCTTAGATATGGGAATTGTGCCAGAGGACTGGAGGGTTGCAAATATCACAGCTCTGTTCAAAAATGGTGTGTGCAATGAAGTCTGCAATTACAGGCCAGTCGGAATAATATCAGTGGTGGGGAAACTTTTAGAGGCAATAATCAGGGACAAAATTAATTGGCACTTGGAAAAATAATGAATAATAAATGAAAGTCAGCACGGATATGTTGAAGGGAAATCGTATTTGCCTAACCTGATTGAGTTCTTTGATGAGGTAACGGAGACGGTTGGTGCGGGTACTGCGGTTGATATTGTTTACATGGACTTTCAAAAGGCATTTGATAAAGTATAAGATAATAGACTTCTTACCAAAATTAAAGCCCAGGGGATTAAATGGACAGTCGCAGCGGGGATACAAAATTAGCTCAGGGACAAATCGCGGAGAGTAGTGGTGAACGGTTGTTTTTCAGACTGGAGCGAAGTAAACAGTGGTGTTCCCAAGTGGACAATATTGGGACCGCTGCTCTTTTTGATTATATGTTAATGACCTGGATTTGGGTATGCAGAGTACAATTTCAAAGTTTGATTTATTAATAGGGACATAAAGTACAAAAGCAAGGAAGGAATGAAAAACCTTTATAAACGATTGGTTAGGCCTCAGCTGGAGTATTGTGTCCAATTCTGGCCAACGCAATTCAGGAACGATGTCAAGGTCTTAGATGCTGCCCAGAAGAGATTAACTGGAATGTTCCCAGGGATAGGTGTTATGTGGAGAGACTGGAGAAGCTGGGGTTGCTCTCTGTGGAACAGAGATTAATAAGAGGAGACTTGATGGATGTGTTCGAAATCATGAACGGTTTTGATAGAGTAAATAAGGAGAAACTGTTTCCAGTGGCAGAAGGGTCGGTAACCAGAGAACACAGATTTAAGGTGATCAGCAAAAGATCCAGACGTGACACGAGAAAAAAAGATTTAGGCAGAGAATTGTAACGATCTGGAATGCACTGCATGAAATGCGGTAGAAATAGATTCAATAATAACTTTCTAAAGTGAATTATCTAAATACGTGCAGGGGAAAATGTAGGGTTAAAGGGGAAAGAGCAGAGGAATGGAACCAATGCGATGGCTCTTTCAAAGACCCAGGGCAGACACGATGGGCCATATGACACCCTCCTGTGCTGCAGCATGCTCTGATACTACGATACTATGATTTTAATGATCGGAAGATATGATGGAAAATCTACTCTCCCCCAACATTAAAAAGTTTAAAAATGGAGGAGATTTATTTTACATTTATCACCTGGCTATTAAACCTCGCCTGGGCTGAGCGCAGACCGGAAAATTTAGCGGGGTGCATCTGACGCTGGTGAGAGAGCCCGGCAGATTTTCCTTCTATTAAAATTAATATTTGTTGTTTGTGCACTCGGGAAATTGGTATATGCCTTTAATACAATTAATATTTTTCTGATTGACAACATGGCCATTCACAGAGGGCGGCACAGTTTGCTGTTTGTTAGACATGTCTTCCCTGATCAATACTTTACTGGACGCAACAGGAGTGTGGAGAGAGTGTTATGCTGCATTACTGAATCGATAGTTAAACGTAATAAATTGTACTGAGACACTGCTGCATTCCAGGAGTTGCATTGCACCCCTGCGGGAGACACAAACTGAACTGGTGCATTCTGGGAGTCTGCTACTTTGCTGAGAAACTTGATTGCAAAATTGCTACGGATTATAAGGACCCGGCTGCAGAGAGAGGCAAGGCTAACGTTAAAAGTACCGGAGACATTTCTCCTAGGCAATTGCTGATGTTCTGGGGATGATTCATCTCTATTCCAGTATTATTTTAACAGCACCGAATATTGGGGCCTGTCCATAACAGGCAGTGATGGAACCGAATATTGGGCCGGCCGTTTAACCGGTGGCGTTGGAACGTTCTTTCACACGCGTCGATGGGACTGAACATTGGCCGAGCCTATATCAGGCGGCGATGGGAATGAATATTGAGTCATGCCTGTAACAGGGGGCGATGGGGCTGAATATTGAGCTAAGCCTATAACAGGAGGGGATGGGACTGAATGTTGTGACATGCCCATAATAGGCAGCGATATGAATTTACTGCCTGAGATGAATTTCTACGCACTCCAATGATAAAGCACATTTCACCGCCTCAGGACTCCCTGAAGCTCCTCACAGAAAAGGAAGGACGTTTGAAGTGTTCTCACCGTTTTAATGTCTGGAAATGTGGAAGTCAATCTGTGCACAGCAAGGTCCCGAAAACAGCAATGTGATAAATGACAAGGCAGGTTTAAATTGGGCATTGGCGGGTCACAAAACGGGCGGGATTCAATCGATCGCCTGTTTCCGCTCGGTCTGATATTCATTCCATTGACTTCATTGGAACAGAATATCGGCGTGTCCTATAACCATCGGCAAATGCGATTCCATCTGTTTTGCTTCCCTGCCGGTGTCCAATTTCACCCCCAATAATCTGTTATAATTCTGTTTGTTGAGGGATAAATACTGACCAGGAAACCGGAAGATTCAAGATACCATCCA
Source organism: Heptranchias perlo (assembly GCF_035084215.1). NCBI lineage: Eukaryota > Metazoa > Chordata > Chondrichthyes > Hexanchiformes > Hexanchidae > Heptranchias > Heptranchias perlo. The sequence goes on from NW_027139548.1 coordinate 5,859,845, forward strand.
AGGACGAATCGTGTAACTGTTAGGAACTCTTCAGCAAACTCTGAGCTCGAATACTGTTCTTCTCGTGGACCTTGACCCATTATAGACAGTCAATGTAAGAGCTGTAACCTGAACTATCACCAGCCCTGCTCCCCTTGTGTTCTGGTCGGGAAATTCCAGCACTAGGCGGAAAACAACGTCATCATGAGAACTACAGACATCCTTTAGATGGAAGGTACAGAGTTAAAAATACGAAGCGGCAGTCCAAAATTAAACACATGCAAAGCAATAAATTTAAACTAAATTTAAACCAACACAGCAATCAATATATGTGGTGCCATCAATCACAGAACGTGCGTAAAGATCGAGCGGACACAGCGCTCGCTGTATTCCATGTGTAAAGGGTATACTGAATAGAACAGTGGAATCAGTCAGAGATATCTCCTCTGATGATCTTACACACGCTGCAGAGTGAACGGTGGATTTGACCATTCCCAGGGACAGCCTCTCCTCGACATCTTCCAATCTGTAATCCATACACTGCAGAATAAATTGGGAAACAGTCTCATCTGAGACACAGAACCTGGCGGGCGGACTAATTGTTAGTTAATTGTCTCAAGTCTTCATCTGATGTCTTTGTATCGAGCAACGCTTTCAAACCAAAACCTGAATCGGTACCGAGCGGAGTTCCGGATACACAGTCTTGCACTGGAGATGCCCGGACAACACCAGTTAATAAAAGGGCAGGGATATTCCATGTTACTGTCGGTGGACCAAAATACACAGCAGATTATTCCATCTCAATATCTGAGAGTATTGATTGCAGATCCTGGCCTGAATTGTCCCGATTATTAAAGTTATTATGAATTGTTAATTATTACACTATTTCACCAGTTTTACCGGGTTGCTGATTCAAATTAATAGCAGTCAGATTCCCCATGTTACATTTAGTAACAACAAATAACGACTTTATCTTCATGTTGCTGGGAGCCTGCAGCTATTTCACATTAACCGAGATGTCAGAAAAAACAGGTAAAACCACGGAACAACAATTAACACTGAAAAATGGTGAAACCCCGCAAGACTGCAACCGAGACAGCGACTCTGCTTCTTATTCCCTGGAGAAGGTGTGATTCGGCCGTTGCAGCTGACACTGGTCCAAGAAACATTTTCATCAAACCTCCGAGAAAAAGTAAAGTAACCAGGAGTTCTAAAGAACCGAATCTTTATCTAAAACTGGTGGATTTCCCGTCTAATGCACGATAGAATTGAATTACCGTCCTTGCTCTGTGATATTAAACTCGTTGATCAAACATTCTATTCCTCTATTAAATTTCACTTCATCGGTTTTCATAGTTAAAGGGAATGTTGTTATTTAGCAGCAGCCACTCATCCAACGAACTGTGGAAACCCACGGTCAATGTTACATTAAATGCTACAAAGAGGAACAAATATAGTCGTGTAGTTGTGAGTTTTTACAAGAAGCATCTTGCATCGCTGTAAGCAGAGAGATCCCCAGTCTAATATCGATTTGGTGCTTGAACTGAATTCTGATGTTCGTATTTCTTTCATTTTTATCCAATCTTAGAATCATTGTCCAGGGAGATTTCAGCACTTTCTTCAGCTCTTCTCTGAGTTTCCTTTGTGTCGCTGCATAAATGTGTTTGGGCAGGAACTCAAAAACCTCAGCATAGCTCCTGTTTCAGTCGCGATATTTGCTGGGTTTGTGCGGTCACCTCGGATTTCATTCATGTTTTCAGTCTGTTACTTACAAAACTCACGTCATCTGTCAGCCGTAAAAGTATAACATTGTTCGAGATAGTGAAGAGTAAAATGATGGATTTCCTTCGTTTCTCCATCTCTGGATCAGTCTGATTCTCACTTCTGTTATCCCGGAGTTCACTGCGGGCTCCACTGGCCACTAAAATCCGTCTGACCGTCAAAATATTTAAAAAGGCATTTAAAGTAAAAGGTAGCCAAACGCGCAAGATGCCGTGAAACCAGCCGTACGCTGTAACTCGAGGTGAGGAGAGAATAGCCGCACTTACCCGGCAGCCCCACTGCACTTTTAAATTATTCGTTCAGGTTCAAATACAAACAAAAGGGGGAAGTTCTTTAAAAATGTAAGAAGAGAGAACTTTGTTGTAACCGCGGCCGCAGTTCTCTCGGTGTAATACGTGGTTTGAAACTTCTGGCAGCAGAGAGCGACAAAACGGTCAAATGTGAAGGAGACGGTGAACCAAACAGACAAATCGAGAGTGACAGCAATCATGTATAGAATGAACCTACACACGGGAGTGTGGGAGAGGAATGAAAGTGCGAAGTGACAACTGAAAATATAATATATTATTATATTGATGATCCTGAGCAGTAGATCCGCTGTTGCCATGGCCACCATGTAGACAGAGATACACTTGGAAAGGCCGGAGTTTCCTCGTGAGAGAATGATGTGGAGATGCCGGTGATGGACTTGGGTGGACAAATGTAAGGAATCTTACAACACCAGGTTATGGTCCAACAGTTTTATTTGAAAATCACAAGCTTTCGGAGGTGAGTGCGGGTTTCCATGAAAGAGTACCGCATTGATAGTCAGAGACCAATGCCTGGTGCTTACAGATAATCTTTCCAACTTCACGTTGTCAAGGCAATCAACGAAGTCGAATAGTGTTCAGACAGAAATACATTACATACAGGACTACTGAATATACAAACGGTCAGAACCCAAAGACAGAGAGAGAGAGACATCCGAATGGAAGAAAAAGAGAGAGAATGTCTCTCTGTGTGAACACTATTCGACTCATTTGATTACCTTGACAACTGGCAGTTAGAAAGATTATCTGTAATCATCAGGCATTGTTCTCTGACTATATATGCGGTACCTTTCATGGAATCCCACACTCACCTGACGAAGGAGAAAGCCTCCGAAAGCTTGTGATTTTCAAATAAAACTGTTGGACTATAACCTGGTGTTGTAAGATTCCTTACATTCGTGAGAGAATCGCAATTGTCACCAAGTTCGCTGGAAGAAAGAGAGAGGAGATAAATCATATTCCAGTGTCTGATTGAAATACTGTATACATTATATGGAGATACCCGTTGAAAGCATTTTACTCCATTCAGTGTGATTATCAACATGGAGCAGAGTGAGAACATGATTAATATTGTAGCCATTAAGGGCGACCTACCCACATATGATAATGAGCCGTTACAGCGCTCAATCTGCACGGGGTGAGAAGACGGCCTGGAAATCCAATAAAATCCCCGTGTCATAGCTGCAAAGAACATTGTAACTTCAGTAAAATGATCGTAATACGGGGAACGCAGGAAGTGCGGACCAACTGTTCACTGGTTGGTCCTCGTCAATGCCGACTGTATAATGCTGACATCCGGGAAACATGTTCCCTTATCCAACAAGGGGCAGGCGACAGTCACCGGACTGTCAACGTGTGTAGGAGAGGGAAGCAGAAACACCAAACATTCAGTAACAAAGAGCAGAACACAGCTTTCAGGCAGTCAACCGTCAGCGGGCGAGCGGGGCTTTCCCCGCAGGACGTCATTAACTCATCAATGACACAGCCCTTCACTCCCGAATACATCCACCATCTCTTCACCCCGCTGGCAGCACTCAGACTTCTGTGGCATGAGGTGGATTCACGCCCCACTCTCGGAATCCAGGCCGACACTTTAGTGACAATTGAGAGCTCAAATTTGCCGGTGAAAAGGTTCAAATGTAAGGAGTTGTGGGGAATTATCCCAGGAGTAAAGACACACACCTGCCAGCGGTGGAGCTTCGCACACAGCGAGAGGCTCCTGCGTAAACGGGGGGCCGTGAACCAGGGGTTATCACATAATCTGCCCCCTGTGTGTTAGGTCCCGTTCGGGGAGAAAACTTCCGAAAATTCCCCAAAATCTGTTGGCCCAGTTACACCTGAAATAAATGTACAGCCAGTTTAACGGGGAATAAATTGAGAGAATCCCCTCCCCTATAAACTAGGAGTACAGGGACACTTAACCTGAAATAAATGTAGAGCCAGTTTAATTGGGAATAAATTGAGAGACTCCCCTCCCCTCTGAACTAGGAGTGCAGGGAAATTTCAAACTTGTAACGGGAAAGAATAAACTGCTGCTTCCCAATGTCAGGAGGACATAGACAGACTGGTCAAATGGGCAGAAACATGGCAGATGAAACTTAAAGCAGAGAAGTGTCAATTGATGTATTTTGGTAGGAAAGATGAGGAGAGTCAATATAAATCATATGGTACAATTTTAAAGGGGGTGCAGGAACAGAGAGACATGGGGGTGCACATGCACAAATGTGTGAAGGTGGCAGGAAAAGTTGAGAAGGCTGTTAAAAAGTATATGGGATCCTGGGCTTTATTAATAGAGGCACAGAGTACAAAAGCAAGGAAGTTATGCTGAACCTTTAAAAAACACTGGTTAGGCCTTAGCTGCAGTATTGTGTTCAATTCCAGGCACCAAACTTTCGGAACGATGTCAAGGAATTAGAGAAGGTGCAGACGAATTTTACCAGGATGGTGCCGGGGATGAGGGACTTCAGTTATGTGCAGAGACTGGAGGAGATGGGGTTGTTCTCCTTAGAGCAGAGAAGGAATTCACAGAGGTGTTCAAAATCAAGAATGGATTTGATCGAGTAAATAAGGAAAAACTCTTCCCAGTGGCAGATATGTCGGTAACCAAAGGACACAGGTTTAAGGTGATCAGTAAAAGAACCAGAGGCGAGATGAGCAAACATTTTTTTTTACACAGCGAGTTTTTATGATCTGGAATGCGCTGCCTGAAAAGGCGTTGGAAGCAGATTCAATCGTAACTTTCAAAAGGGAATTGGATCAACACATTAAGGGAAATAAATATTACAGGACTACGGGGAAAGAACGGGAATGCGGACTAATTTGACAGCTCTTTCAAAGAGCTGGACCAGGCACGATGGGCCAAATGGCCTCCTCCTGTGCCGAACCTAGTATGTTACGGTGATAACTTACCCCGAGATATTACACAGATTCATATAACGCGCAGAATATAAAAGTAGAGGGAATCACCTCTTTATCATTTAATTCAGGGAAAATCGCCCCATTCCCATAACATCGGGGATTGAGGCAGCAGCAGAAATGAAACAAGTATGGGGAGGGAGGGGGAATATAGTTTTGAAATAGAGGATCAGCCATGATCGTGTTGAATGGCGGAGCAGGCCCGAAGGGCCGAATGGCCGACTCCTGCTCCTATTTTCTATGTTTCTATCTTTCCCCAAACATGACGCGGCTGGTGACTGATCATCAGGGAGTGACACCGGACTGAGGGATTTTAAAAGGCTTCCCAAAGCCAGTACTATATTAATACATTCACTGAGAGTCCCTGCATTTTTGGGGAGTTGGATTGAGTGAGATTTATTGTCAGTGACAGGAAAACCTGGTTATTAATTTCTTGAAGTTTTTTCAGTGTTTCTTGTGATAGCTGAGAGAGAAAATTTGTATCTGATCCAGGTTTTGATTCAGTTTATTTCTGTCTCTTTGTGTTTATAATGAGTTACAATCAACTGGGAGATTCTGAAGTGAAACTGCAGTCTGCGGCTCTGAGGATCCCGGACAGTAAAATACAGAAACTGGCGGAAGTACCAGACTGTGTGAGTTTGTGTTTATAATGGGATGTCGAACACCATACATTAATATTGTTATCAGTAATAGTGTTAATAAACACTGTACATTATTATTAGTAACAACAATAGTGTCATTAATTAACACCAGGGATTTACCCTGATTCTTGTTATTTTTCTCTCTCTGCTCCTCAGTCTGAACGATGTCAGTCTCACAGATTCTTGTACCGAGGATCTCGCCTCCACTCTCAGTACAAACCAGTCACTGACGGGTCTGACTCTGGAATCAAACTCCTTCACAGACCGATCTGTCCCCGCTCTCTGCCACCTCACACTGACCTGCAGGAGTCTGGAGCACATCTGGTGAGTGTTTATGTTAAAGTTCAATGTAATCAATACAATACGATTGGATTGAGTTCATTTAATGAGTAATATTTGTCTGTAATTATTATTGAAATCCAGTCTCCCTGTTATTTCCACAGTTGTGCAATCTGTTTATTTCCTGTTTAATCTTTAATCTGCTGCGGGGGAATCAGTTCAGTTCAACCGGAAAGGGACTCCTGGAGTCACGGCGGGAATCCAGACCCAGACTGAGTGTGGCAGTGTGAACATTTCAATTTATGAACGCTATTGGTCTCATTGTTTGAACATTTTTGGCCGATTTTCTGTCCCTCCCCTTTAAACGGCCACACTCCATGTTTCAATCCGAACGGCTCTTGAACAGTTTTCAACTCGTGCCGAGCGAGCGTCATCTCCCGTTGTGACGTCAGAGGCCCAGCAACAGGGTCACGAGACTCAGCCGCCCGGTCCCACGTCGCAGATTCTGCAGGATATCCGGGTCTGGATGTTCCCCAATGGGGCACTGGGGAAATGTACAGACAGGAAGGACCCAGGGTGGGGCTCAGTCTGGGCCTCAGTGGGACTCACTGGGTAAATGCACGGGCAGGAAGGGCCCAGGATGGTGCTCAGTCTGGGCTTCAGTGGGACTCACTGGGGAAATGCACAGACAGGAACATCCCATGGTGGGGCGCATTCTATGCTTCAGTGGGACTCACTGGGTAAATGCACAGACAGGAAGGACCCAGGGTGGGGCTCAGTCTGGGCCTCAGTGGGACTCACTGGGTAAATGCACGGGCAGGAAGGGCCCAGGGTGGGGCTAAGTCTGAGCCTCAGTGGGACTCACTGGGGAAATGCACAGACAGGAAGAGCCCAGGATGGTGCTCAGTCTGCGTTTCAGTGGGACTCACTGGATAAATGTAAAGACAGGAAGGGCCCAGCGTGGGGCGCAGTCTGTTCTTCAGTGGGACTCAATGGTTAAATGCACAGACAGGAAGCGCCCAGGGTAAGGCTCAGTCTGTGCGGGTGATCGTGAGCATCAGTAATGTTTCAGGACCCTGAACTTTCCGTTTCTCTGGCACCAATACGCGGGCAGATACTGTAGTCACCACGGGAATGAAACCCCATGTACTTACAGCGGACTGAATTTTCCAAACGGAATCAACTGAGAATGCAACCTGCGACCCTGAGATTGTGAGAAGACCGAATTGCCCCGCAAAATGTCCTGAGGAAACTGAGGGGCAGATGAATGGGCTTGTCACCCGCACTCACCTGGCTTTGTGTGATAACTTACGTGTTGAAATGATTCCGACTTTGTTAAACTTCACCTCGGTGTCGCTGCATTATGGATTATATAATTGTACTTCTGAGAATTGCTTCATGTGATGTTGAATTAAATGCTGCATTATCTTAACATGCGCAAATCGGGGCTTCTTACCTGTTTAAAATTTGACAATAGTTTCAGATGATTTGGGGCCGAAGGCCTCCGATCATTCCCTTTCCCAGGTAAAGCTGAGTGTGGATCAAAAGCAGGTATCCTGAGGCAAACTCCAGAGAAAGGTGGTTGGATAAGTCTTTCGCCCCTATATCCGGGCTGAATCATAGAATGAGAGAATGATACTGCTCAGAAGGAGGCCTTTCGGCCCATCGTGCCTTTACCTGCTCTTTGAGCGAGCTGCGCATTTAGTGCCATTCCCCCGCCCTTTCCCCATAACCCTGCATTTTGCTCCCCTTCACATATTTAACAAATTCCCTTTTGAAAGTTATTATTAAATCTGCTTCTACCATCATTATCAGCAGTACATTGCAAATCATAACAATTCGCTGCTTAAAGATAGTTCTCCTCATCTCCTCCTCGGGTTCTTTTGCCAATTGCCTTCAATCTGTTTCCTCTGCATTCCTAACCTTCTGCCACTGGAATCAGTTTCTCCTTATTCCATCTATCAAATCCCTTCATGATTTTGAACACTTCGATCAAATCTCCGCTTAACCTTCTCTGCTCTAAGTAGGTCAACTCATCTGCAAGTCAGGATGAGATCACCATTTTTATAGAATCATAGAATCTTACAGCACAGAATGAGGTCATTCGGCCCGTCGCGCCTGTGCCGGCTCTTTGAAAGAGCTGTCCAATGTAGTCCCACATCCCGCTTTTCCCCCATTATCCTGCAAATTCGTCCTTTTCAAGTGCATGGCCAATTGTCTTTTGAAATTTCCCATGGAATCTGATTCCACCATCCTTTCAGGAAGTATGTTCCAGATCTTAACAACATACGTGCAGGGTTATGGTGAAAGGGCAGGTCTGTCAAACAGCAGGCATAGGCCCGATGGGCCGAACGGCCTCCTTCTGTGCGGTATAATTCTGTGTGAAAATATCCTTCCTCATTTCGCTACTGACCCACTTGCCAAAGGAAGCTGTTTCTCCCTACTTGCTCCAACAGAACTCCTCATACGTCTCCCCTTATCCCTCTCTGCGCTAAGAAGAACAAACCTGACTTCTACAATCTCTCCACATAACTGAAGCCCCTCATCCCTGGTATCATCGTGGTAAACTTCCTCTGTACCCTCTCAAGGCCTTGACATTCTTCCTAAAGTGTCGTGCCCAGAATGTTCCACAATACTTCAGCCGAGGCCTAACCAGTGATTTTAAAGGTTTGTGTATTCAGTGCCCCTATTTACAAAGCCAAGCATGCCACAGCCTTTCTTAACCGCCTTATCCACTTGCCCTGCCACCTTCAAAGATTGGTGAATATGCACCCCTAGACCCCTCTGCTCTTGCACCCCACTGAAAATAGTACCGTTTAGATTAAACTGTCTTTCCATGTTAATCCTCCCAAAGTGCATCACTTCACAATTATTCGCATTAAATTGCATCTGCCATGTATTTGCCCATTTCACCAGTCTGTCTAGAGCCTCCTGAAGTCTGCTACTATCCTGGTCACTATTTACTACGTTGCCAAGTTTTGTATCATCCGCAAACGGAGAAATTGTACTCCCTATACTCAAGTCCAGGTCATTTGGTCCGAATATCGATGCGTGGGCGACACGACGGCAAACTTCTCTCACGTCTGAAAAGCATGCATTCACCATTGCTCTCTGTCTCCTGTCCCTTTGTCAATTATATACTCAACTTACCACCGTCCCTTTAATACCATGTACTCTAATTTCCGAATAATTCCGTTATGTGGCACTTTATCAAGCCCCTTTTGAATGTCCATATATACAACGTCTATTACCTTCATTAACCCTCTCTGTTACTTCATCAAATAAATTAATCAGGTTAGTCAGACACGATTTGCCTTGAACAAATCCGTTCTGCCTATCCTATATTAACCCATGCTTCTCCAAGTGAGAATTAATTGTGTCCTTGACAATGGTCTATAGAAGTTTCCCATCTTTGACGTTAGACTGATTCGCCTGTAGTGAACAGGTTTATGCCTCCCCACTTTTGAGCAGGGTGTAACATTTGGAATCCTCCAGTCCTCTGCCACCACTCCCATATCCAAGGAGAATGAAAGATTGTGGTCAGGGATTCTGCTCTCTTCAGCCTCAGCAAACCTAGATTGCATCCCATCTGGACCGGGTGATTTGTTAACTTTGAGTTATACCAACTTATTTAGCGCGTCATTTCTATCTATTTTTATCCAACCAATAACTCTACTGCCCCCTCCTCTACTGCGACATTAACTTCATTCTCTTCTTTTGTGAAGACAGATTCAAATTCGTCATTCCGTACCTCAGTCACGCCCTCTGCCTCCATGGTAAGATGACCTTTTTAGTCTCGACCGATACACTGAATTTTTTAATTTGATATAACTCTCTTCTTCACATGGAGGTAGGAAAGTAAGTTGTGAAGAGGACATAATGAGTCTGCAAGGGGATATAGAAAGGTTAAGTGAGTGGGCAAAAAATTGGCAGATGGAGTATAATGTGGGAAAATGTGAACTTGGCCACTTTGACAGAAGGATTAGAAAAGCAGTATATTATTTAAATGGAGAGAGATTGTAGAACACTAAGGTACAGAGGGATCTAGGTGTCCTGGTACATGAATCAAAAAAAAAGTTAGTATGCAGATAAAGCAATTGATTAGGAAGGCAAATGGAATGTTTTCATTTATTGCAAGGGGAATGAAATATAAATGCAGATATGTGTTGCTACATTTGTAGAGGGCTTTGGTGAGACTATATCTCGATTACTGTGTGTAGTTTAGGTCTGCTTATTTAATCAAGGGCATTATTGATTTGGAGGCGTTTCACAGAACGTTCACTCGACTGATGCCTGGGATGAGGCGATTATATTATGAGGAAAAGTTGGACAAGTTGGGCGTGTTTAAAGTGGAATTTAGAAGAATGAGAGGTGATCTTATTGAAACATAGAAGATCCTGAGGGCACTAGAAGGAGTACATGCTGAGAGGATGTTTCCCCCTGTTGGGGAGACTGGACGTTGGGGACGCAGTTCAAAAATAAGGGGTGACCAATTGAAGACGGAGAAGAGGAGAAATGATTTTCTCTCAGAACGTCGTGAGACCGTGGACCTCCCTTCCCCAGAGAGCGGTTGAGACAGCGTCATTAAATATTTTTTAGGCTGATTAGATAGATTTCTGATAAACAAGGGAGTCAAACGTTATACCAGGTAGACGGGAAAGTAACTTTCAGGTCACGATCAGATCAGCCATGATCTTATCAAATGGCAGAGCAGGCTCGAGGAACCGAATGGCCGAATCCTGCCCTTAATTCGTATATTCGTATGTATGTATTCGTACAACTCTCGGCAGATTTGTTCAGACTCTCATATTCTACCAGATTCTCTTTGCCTTCATGTTTAGTAATCTTTACCTCGCAGATGTAGACGGGTACATTAACGATTGCTAGAGGACATCCAGGACAGAGAGTACGGGGTTATGTCAGATTGTACGACTATACCAGCGAGTTACATTTGTCATTTAAATAAAGGGCAAAAATGAATTGATAACAATGCATTTGGTGCTTAATGTGTTACTTTATGATATCAGGGTCCCTGAGAGCTGGAGGGAACTGAATGAATCGTCGGTGAATAAATGTCTTATGGGCACGAAGGTGACAGTGAATAATGGCTGTGCTCCTGGAAGTACAAATATTTTCCAATAGTACAGCTGTACGGGTCAGAGAAAACATACAGAAAGGTGGATTTGGAATTACAGACTTTCCAATCTCGGGTCCATTCTAGAGATCTTGTACCAAGGAACCGCGGTCATTGCGGCAGATCAGGTGATCGCACGTTCAAAGAGCCAATGGAAGTGATGGTGACAATTAAAACCATCCCAAAGAATTAACTGGACAGCTGACCAGTGAACTCCTGGTGAAAGAGGGCAGCTAGTCGGAGCCTGAACTCCTAATATAAAAATAATACCGATTAAATAGGATTTGATTCCAGAACTTATTGTTGACTGATTTAAACCCATGGGGCTGCCGACTCATGAGTGAAACTGTCAGTAAGGCCTTGATAGTTGTGACTGCTCCCGTGAGAGGGAACACTGGATCCCAGCAGAATATCCGACTGTCGTTTCCAACAGACAATGTAGGGAGTGCAAGATACTGGAAGATTCTTTCGCGGCTCCTTAACGAGCGATAACATCTCCATCATGGTGGACAAATTGGGCAAGCCAAGAGCTTCAGTACCCATGGACATAGTTATTTGAGTCTGTCCATTGCAGAAAGGGAGCGTGAGGTTCAGTGCTGATTGATGCAAATTCAGCGCTTGGATCAATTGGTCACAGACCCATTTCCCCGAATTCACTGAAATCTGGTCACTCTGAGCAAAGCCGATCCGCACTCCGCCATTGCCCGTGATACTGACAGGGGAATGCTCGCCTTTACAATGAACTCTGGTCACTCTGAGCAAAGCCGAGCCGCACCCCGCCATCGCCCGTGATACCGACAGGGGAATGCTCGCCTTTACAATGAACTCTGGTCACTACGAGCAAAGCCGAGCCGCACCCTGCCATCGCCCGTGAAACCGACAGGGGAATGTTCACCTTTACGGCCGTGAACAAAGTGCTTCGTCCGATGGTCTTTTTGAGTTGACTTGGCTCCAGTCAAAGGGCTTCCTCTGATGGTCATTTTCTGTAATAATCTGAATCTACCCAGAAAGCACTGGAGAGTAATTTTCAAATTATAACACTGTGATTGGACGGCATTGTAGCATCGACCAAAGGCAGCATTTGGGCCTCAGCAACAGACTCACTGAGCATCCCAGTACAACATGGTTTCATCCTCCACACCAGTGCCGTTGTGTTCTCTCTAAGGGGCAGGGGGCGGATTTCTTGATGCTTTTGCCGGGTTAAGAGTATTTTCTATCGCGTGGGCTGATAATATTAAGGATTGACGCTGAATTTATGAAATAAGGAAGAAAAGGAAAAGAAACTCACTAATCCCAGCACAGCATCTCACCTCTGTGCTCTGAAAGGGAGACACGGGACAGGCACCAGGATGTTATTCGTGTAGAACGATAATCGATGTAACCGTAGTGTCGTTGGGCCGAATGCTGCTGTGAGTAGCGAACAAACGGCGCCAATTGCCCATCAACTTCGATGAGCATTTCTCCGTCAAAATGCGATCAAAGGGACAGCCATTGAGCACAGCGCCCTCTACAGGGCATCGGGTACCTACGTGAACAGGGGAAGCAGTTGTGTGCATTTCCTTAACCAATCAGATTCAAGAATCGTTGGTCACAGCGCAGTCAGAACCAGGAAGCGGAAGTTCGAATAGTGAATTCAATGTCAAATCAGGTACAGAAAGCGAAATAAAGAGAGGGAAAGAAAGATTGAATTACGAGACAGAACGAAAAAGTTAAAAATCACGGGTTTTTTAAGTGGCCAACAATAACTCAAATCTGAAGGAATGAGACTCCACACCTGCAGAAGTTAATTTTCAGTGCCAGAGACGTTGTTTCGCAATAATTAAAACTTGACACGCCGTCAAAATGTTACTTAGCCTTGAAAGGACTTGACTTACCTTTTTTTGGCCAGTTTTTTCAATATCTGCGACGGCAGTGCAGAAAATTCACACCGTTCGAAAAATATGAATGGGGAGCAAACCGGCGAGATGCGGTTTTCCCGCCGCTTTTGGAGGAGCATCTCATCTCATTGAGTAACTTTTGGATTTCCACGTTTAAGGCAAATGCGCGGTCAGCGGAAGTTGCTTCCAATTTCACGTAAATAATGGTGAGCGCTGTTTGTCTCACTCTTATTTTTAAAGCAAAATCCGGCCCAATGGGTTCTGTTTGATTCTAAAAACACTAAACGGAGGCAGCTCCAGAGTGTATGAGAATAGAGCAGGCCGCTCCTTTACACAAGAACCAGAGGCGACAAAAGGAAACATTTTTTACGCAGCGAGTTATAATGATCTGGAACGCACTGCCTGAAAGGGCGGGGGAAACAGATTCAGTAAAAACTTTCAAAAGCTAATTGAATAAATACTTGAAGGGAAAAAAAAACAGGGCTATTGAGAAAGAGAGCGGAGTGGGACTCATTGGATACCTATTGAATGAGCCGGCATAGGCACGATGGGCCAAATGGCCTCCTTCTGTGCTGAATCATGCTCTGATACGATGGCACATTGTGGAAACACATTCTCTTTGCTGAAGTTTAATTAACATCATTGTCGTTTGTTTAATAGAAAGATGTTGGTCTGAAAGATTAGAACATTTTATATTCCCAACTGTCAATGTTGCATTATTGGAGAAGAGAAAATTGGAAGGATGATTAAAAATGTTCTTTGATAAAGAGTTTGGATCTTTGTTACAGGCAGTTCTGCACTAATGGAAAAGGAAGATGATCCGAGCCAGGACAGATGAAGATTTAATTTCACAACAGGACTTCAGACAGGTTCTCGGAGCACCGCCTCCTCCCAGTCTCCAAGGCACTGTTTCCTCACACTTGGACCCGATTATTGTTCCCTGTCCCTGTTCATATTCTTCATTCCCCCGCAGCTCGAACCCTCTCTCGCCACTTGGTAGGTTGCTGTTTGCGAGGAGATTGAACCCGGAGGTTTTGCAGAATATCTGGCCATTTTCTGGACGCCTCTTTGTCCGCAAGACACTGGGGAGATATCCACGCGCTGGAGGCCGTGCAGAGAAGAGGCAGAGGCTGATCCTGGTATTAAAAGGCTGAGTTATGAGGAAAGGCTGGAGTAACCTGGCCTTCTCCGACTGAAAAGGAGGCGTCTGAGAGCAGATCTAAAAAATATGGCACTGGGTGTGGAAAAGGGGGGATTCTGAAGATCACTTTAAGTTAAATTGTGAGAGAAGGACAAGAGCACACTGGTTCACACTTAGGACTGACATCAGGAGGATCTCCATCACATGAAGAGTGACCAACACCTGGAGCGGAATCGCAGATAAAGCCGTGGAGGCGAAAACCCTGGAATCAGTTGAGAAATAATTGAACGCTAAAATTGAGGGATTGAAGGATATTTCTGGGAGATTGAATTTAGGCTGCCGAATGACTTATTTCGCCTGTTATGATCTGGTGGGTCTCAACACAATGTAGGAGAAGGCCCGTTAAAAAGTACCGAGCTCTGTGCTCCGCCAATTAAATGGTGGTTGAGGGACAGCCCCAGCGAATTACCTTCGCCCCGACCACCAGTCAGGTTTGAAGGAAACCAGTAGGATTCCTTGCGAGGTGCAGGATTGCGCCTGATTTTTTTGCATGCGTGTAGCTCTATTTGTCAGAGATAATCTGCCTGCCGTTTGGATTGAATTATTCCATTTGAAATTCGCCCTTGTCGGTCTGTCCATTCTCCAAACGCGTATCTGAAAGTTTCCGTTTTCATCCGTGTATCTGCAACACCTTTCCCCTCTGTACAGTGTCTTTCTCTTTCTCATTTCACTTCTGACTGTTTCGTTAACCTCTTTTGGACCGTGCTCTTAATGCACAGTTACAGACAATAAGTATATATTTACTCGACATCTTTAACATCTTTTTAATGAATCTAATTTATTTTCACATTGAATTTTAATTACACAATCTCGCAACAAATACATCTACGATTTAATCAAATATCCTTCAAGTTGATTTATTTTTAAATTGTACCACGTGCTATTCGACTGTGATGTTCTTCAAATAAAGATCATGTCGAATTTCCTCACCGTCTGATCGCTAGAATCCACGTGCATTATCTTCCATTCTCCTCGCCCTTTCGCGGTGCCACTCATCATTACGAGGACACATTAAGTTTTCTTCTTGTCACACGCATAATGATCATAGAGGAACCTTGCGTTAAGTTAACCTGCTTTAACTCTTAATATTCCTCATTTATATTTGGTTCATTCAAATCTTGAACTGAAGTAATTTTCTTATTTTCTCTCAACCTCCTGAATTCACAATAAAGTAAACGGTCTCACTTCATGGAACTATCCGAGTAACCTCTTTGACCTTACATTGATTTTCCCATTCTGGGGAGTGTAGAAAGTAAGAGGTGGACATGGCGGGGGGCCGAGGGGTGGGGGCGCATCGAATAGTGGGACCTCACATTTGGAGGATGGGTAGCACGAGAATCACAGAATCAGAGAATCGTTACAGCAGAGAAAGAGTCCATTCGGCATATCGAGGCAGTGATGGCTCTTTGTAAGAGTAATCCAGTTTATCGCATTCACCCGCTCTTTCCCCGTAGACCTGATCTTTTTCCCTTCAAATATTCATCCCATTCATTTTTAAAGCAACGATTGAATCTGCATCCACCTCCCATTCAGACCATGCATTCCAGATCATCTCCACTCGCTGCATAAAAAAGTTCCTCCTCATGTCGCCTTTGATTCTTTTTCCAATTACTGTAAATCTGTATCCGCTGGTTCTCGACGCTTCCGCCAATGGGAACAGTTTCTCTTTGTTTACTTTATCTAAACCCGTCATGCTTTTGAACATTTCTATCAAATCTCCTCTCACCCTCCTCTGCTCTGAGGAAAACAACCCCAGCTTTTCCAGTCTATCCAGGAAACTGAAGTCCCTCATCTCTGGAAACATTTTAGTAAATCTCTTCTGCACCCTTTCGAAGACCTTCCCTTCTTTCCAAAAATGCGGTGCCCAGAATTGGACACAATGCTCCAGTTGTTGCGGAACCAGAGTTTTATAAAGGTTCAATATAACTTCCTTGCTTTTGTACTCTATGCCTCTATTTATCAATCGCATGATCCCGTATGGTTTTTTTTAACCGCTTTCTCAATCTGTCCTTCCAACTTCAAACATTCATGCACATATACCCCCAGGTCTCGATGTCCCTGCACCCCCTTTAGAATTGTACCCTTTCGCTTGCATTGCCGATCCTCGTTCTCCCTGATAAAATGTATCGCTTCGCATTTCTCTGCATCAAATTTCATCTGCCACGTGTTCGCCCATTCCAACAGCCTGTCTATCTCCTCCTAAAATATATTGGTATCCTCCTCACTGTTCACTACACTTCCAAATTTTGTGCCATCTGCAAATTTTGAAATTGGACCATGTGTACCCAAGTCCGTGTAATTACTATGTATCAAAAAAACAGTGGTCCTGGCACAGACCCCTGGGGAAGACCACTGTACACCTTCCTCCAGCCTGAAAAAAAAACAACTTTTCATTACTACTCTCTGTTTCCTGTCACTTAGCCAATGTCTTATCCATGCTGCCACTAACGCTTTCATTCCACGGGCTGCAATTTTGCTGACAAGCCTGCTGTGTGGCATTTTATCAAACGCCTTTTGAAAGTCCCGATCGACAACATCAACCGCATTGCCCTCATCATCCCTCTCTGTTACCTCATAAAAAAAAACTCAATCAAGTTAGTTAAACACGATTTGCCTTGAACAAATCAGTGCTGGATTTCCTTTGTTAATCCACACTTGTCCAAGTGACGATTAATTTTGTCCTGAATTATTGTTTCTTGAAGCTTCGCCACAACCAAATTTAAACCGACTGGCCGACAGTTGCCTGTTTTTTTCCTTACACCCTTTTCTGAACAATGGTGTAACATTTGCAATTCTCCAGTCCTCTGGCACCACTCCCGTATCTAAGGATGATTGGAAGATTATGGCCAGCACGACTACAATTTCCACCCTTACTTCCCTCATCAACCGAGGTTGCATCCCATCCGGACCGGGTGACTTATCTTCTTTAAGTTCAGCTAGCCTTTCCAGTACCTCCTCCTTATCAATTTCACCCCATCAAGCATCTCAACTACCTATCCTTTTACTCTGATTTGGCAGCATCTTCTTCCTTGATAAAGACAGATGCAAAGTATCAATTTAGTACCTCAGCACTGCCCTCTGCCTCCATGCGTAGATCTCATTTTTAATCCTTTATCGGCATCACTCCTCCTCTTACGAACCGTTTAATATTTATATGCCTGAAGAAGAATTTTGGATTCACTTTTATGTTAGCCGCCATTCTATTCTCACAATCTCTATTTGCCCCTGTCATTTCCTTTTTCACTTCTCTGTACTACCCTGATTATGACTCTCCCGTGCTTTATCCGGATTTATACTGGGTCAGGACACAATGTCTCATAGTTCCTGATTAGGATTCTCTGGTATATTATCCGGATTTATTCTGGGTCAGGACACAGTCTGCCACAGTTCCTGATTAGGATTCCAGGCTATCCAACCGGATTTATTCGGGATCAGAACACAGTGTGTCACAGTTCCTGATTTGGATTCCCGGATATTTAACAGGATTTATACCAGATTAAGATCGATGGCGTCATTGTTACATCATCATAAAATCTTGCATTGATTTTGGAATAGTGACATCAAAGTGATTTTCAGTTTAAAGGTCGATCCCTCAGGCTAATGGGGAAGGGCCATTAACGGTGAGATATTTCGTCAATCCGCCAGAAGTATAACTTGCATGGAGAGCAGTTTGAGCCGGAGGAAGCTAGTCCCTTTGAAGAGATTGCTGGTTTTATCTCGGCCACTGTTAGGCTGAGAGTTTAGCGCATTGCTTCTTGCGAAAAGTGATCAGTGGAATATTCAGCTTTCATGCTCTTTTTAATGCAGCAGACTCTGAACTGGGATGATCTCATCCCAACTTTCACGCCCTAATACCTGGGGCTAAAAATTCCGCTGGTCGGTTGCAAAATCAGGAAAGCGAGACACCCCAGGCCATAATTCGCTGTGTATTAATATTAGTGGAAGCAAAATGACGGGCCAGCGATGCACTGTTCGGGACAGGCACGGCTGGTGTGCGGAAGGAGCGCGGAGCCGGAATCCATCCCGACGTTCCAAAGCGCTCTTTTTTTTATCCAAGCATTTAAAGTGATTGCTATCGATGGGTTAACACCTGCATTAAATCCCGCACACAGGAGTGTAGGACGGACACGTTAATTGTTTAATTAGATGTGAGGACCAGAGAAACACATGAACTGTTGATTCAGAAACCGGGGAATCAGATCCGCATCTGATTGGATTTGACACGGTAATGCAATGGTTAACTTGATCATTCCTTTGTTTTCCATTTTCCCTCTTGATTTTGGATGATGTTGTTGATAACACAGCGCCTTCCCACGATTGTAGCTGGGTGCAGCTGCATCGCCGACCAGTGGAATAAAAAACCGGTGCCTGCGGCCGAACGAGTGCCTTAAATTTTATTGGTCGTCTGAATGCTGTTGAATGCGCCGATTGCACAGAACTGCCCGCAACTCACAACCATTTCCGCCTGACGCTGGATGCCAGCCGGATTGGCAGAGCCTGGGCTCCCCGGGGGCCTGAAACCAAGTGGAGTTTGGCTTTCGGAGAACCTCAGGATGAAGTGGAACGTGAAAGAGTGACGGATAAAGGGCGCACTTAATCACAATTAATAAATGAAGGCCATTCACAATTACAGTACGAAGGCGATTGTTAGCGGAAAGTTTTCAGTCAGGTTCTTGAACATTGAAATGAGGCGTCATAAGTTTATTGAACACACGTTACATGCAATAGTACTTAAACATACACTTAAAAGGTTGCACTTACACCCACACCTGATGATGGTTGGTCGGGGATTTAAAGGTATTTCAGTTCTGAGCTCAGTATCTTCGACCTTTACCAATCCCAATACTCATTACCAACTGTCAGTTAGTAAACATTTGCTCAGTTTCTCTGGTCCTCATTTCTAATTAAACAATTAACGGGCCCGTCCTACACTCCTGTGTGCGGGATTTAATGCAGGTGTTAACCTTTCGAAAGCAATCAGTTGAAATGTTTGGATAAAAAAGAGCGCTTTGGAATGTCGGGGTGGATTCCGGCTCCGCGCTCTTTCTGCACACCAGCCGTGCCTGTCCCAAACAGTTGTAAACAATTTTACAACACCAAGTTATAGTCCAACGATTTTATTTAAAATCTACAAGCTTTCGGAGGCTTCCTCCTTCCTCAGGGAAATGATGGAAATCACATTTCCCTGAGAAAGGAGGAAGCCTCCGAAAGCTTGCAGATTTCAAATAAAATCGTTGGACTATAACTTTTTGTTGTAAAATTGTTTACAATTGTCAACCCCAGTCCATCACCGGCACCTCCACATCATGTCCCAAACATTGCATCGCTGGCCGGACATTTTGCTTCCACTAATATTATTTTTTTTAATTTTTTTTATTTTTTTTATTCGTTCACGGGATGTGGGCGTCGCTGGCAAGGCCGGCATTTATTGCCCATCCCTAATTGCCCTCGAGAAGGTGGTGGTGAGCCGCCTTCTTGAACCGCTGCAGTCCGTGTGGTGAAGGTTCTCCCACAGTGCTGTTCGGAATGGAGTTCCAGGATTTTGACCCAGCGACGATGAAGGAACGGTGATATATTTCCAAGTCGGGATGGTGTGTGACTTGGAGGGGAACTTGCAGGTGGTGTCGTTCCCATGCGCCTGCTGCCCTTGTCCTTCTAGGTGGTAGAGGTCGCGGGTTTGGGAGGTGCTGTCGAAGAAGCCTTGGCGAGTTGCTGCAGTGCATCCTGTGGATGGTGCACACTGCAGCCACAATGCGCCGGTGGTGAAGGGAGTGAATGTTTAGGGTGGTGGATGGGGTGCCAATCAAGCGGGCTGCTTTATCTTGGATGGTGTCGAGCTTCTTGAGTGTTGTTGGAGCTGCACTCATCCAGGCAAGTGGAGAGTATTCAATCACACTCCGGACTTGTGCCTTGTAGATGGTGGAAAGGCTTTGGGGAGTCAGGAGGTGAGTCACTCGCCGCAGAATACCCAGCCTCTGACCTGCTCTCGTAGCCACAGTATTTATATGGCTGGTCCAGTTAAGTTTCTGGTCAATGGTGACCCCCAGGATGTTGATGGTGGGGGATTCGGCGATGGTAATGCCGTTGAATGTCAAGGGGAGGTGGTTAGACTCTCTCTTGTTGGAGATGGTCATTGCCTGGCACTTATCTGGCGCGAATGTTACTTGCCACTTATCAGCCCAAGCCTGGATGTTGTCCAGGTCTTGCTGCATGCAGGCTCGGGCTGCTTCATTATCTGAGGGGTTGCGAATGGAACTGTGCAGTCATCAGCGAACATCCCCATTTCTGACCTTATGATGGAGCGAAGGTCATTGATGAAGCAGCTGAAGATGGTTGGGCCTAGGACACTGCCATGAAAACTCCTGCAGCAATGCCCTGGGGCTGAGATGATTGTCCTCCAACAACCACTACCATCTTCCTTTGTGCTAGGTATGACTCCAGCCACTGGAGAGTTTTCCCCCTGATTCCCATTGACTTCAATTTTACTCGGGCTCCTTGGTGCCACACTCGGTCAAATGCTGCCTTGATGTCAAGGGCAGTCACTCTCACCTCACCTCTGGAATTCAGCTCTTTTGTCCATGTTTGGACCAAGGCTGTAATGAGGTCTGGAGCCGAGTGCTCCTGGCGGAACCCAAACTGAGCATCGGTGAGCAGGTAATTGGTGAGCAAGTGTCGCTTGATGGCACTGTCGACGACACCTTCCATCACTTTGCTGATGATTGAGAGTATACTGATGGGTCGGTAATTGGCCGGATTGGATTTGTCCTGCTTTTTGTAGACAGGACATACCTGGGCAATTTTCCACATTGTCGGGTGGATGCCAGTGTTGTAGCTGCACTGGAACAGCTTGGCTGGTGGCGCAGCGAGTTCTGGAGCACAAGTCTTCAGCACTACAGCTGATACACAGAGAATTATGGCCTGGGTCGTCTCGCTTTCCTAATTTTGCAACCGAGCAGCGGAATTATTAGCCCCAGGTATGAGGGTGTGAACAGTTGGGATGTGATCTTCCCGGTTCAGAGTCTGCTGCACTACAGATTCCGTTAAAGCCGAATATTCCTCTGATCACTTTTCGCAAGAAGCAATGCGCTAATTTTTCAGCCCAACAGTGGCCGGGATAAAACCAGCAATCTCTTGTGTTAATCCACACAATTTTTCATTACATAATTACAAAAAAGTTCAATTACACCCCCATACATTTATTCCGTTGTGCTACGAAGTATAATTTCTTATTTCATTAACATTTCGATAATTTCATTCCTGTTTCTTATAATTGCAACGGGACAAAGTAAAACCTTTAATTATAAATCTGTCTTTGTTTCTTTATCATTTGTAACAATTGCAAATGAAGATTTATGTCCAGGTATTTCCCTTTGCAGAACTAACAGCTTTCCACACTTTTATCATATGATTAAATTTCTCTGAAATTTATGATTTAGTATGTAATCGTCTGTCTTTAATGAAGTTTCTTACTATTTTTTCTTGAAACTGATCATTGCTGCAGGGTCAGCCCTGGTCCAAAAGCCCAATGGGATTTTGAATTGCCGTTCTCTGCCCCGCTTAACAGGCAACCTTAAAAGGTAAATATTACTTTTATGTAAGTAGAAACCAATGCAGATTAGCAGTTTCAGGATAGTCTGATTAGTGCTTTCCTTACAGTCCCTCCATTGTTGGCATTCGAGTGTTTAAGGTCAACAATGAAGAGTATCTCAACAGCACCATAAATCTTTCTCGATCTATTTATTGGGCAAATCTCTACCCATTGCTTTTCCATATGTTCCCAATCTCTGGACCCACATTAACCATTTCATGTAGTGGTGTTGTCACCGCGACTGACCATGTCTTGGACCGGTTCTTCAGTCCATCTTCATCATTCATCTCGCTTGGTGGTTTCGTCATGCTCAACGCATCATTTCTGTGAACACAGCGATATCCCAAGATCATGCAACACGAGACAACCGATAAAAGCCATTTCTGCCCTTTCTGGCTCTCTCTCAATAGATCGGGGTGTCCAGAGTGTTCGATTAGAATCTCTCCCTGCGCGGTCCCGATGTTTCGAGCAGTGGCCAAGCTATCAAATACATTCTTCTCATTGTTCAATATAAGCAAAGACACCACCATCTCCAAGAGAATGATGTCAATTAACTATCTTAACTACACATTCCTAACATTCGCTGGATTGTGTATTGATACCAGATTGATATATTTTGGCGAGTGCTGCCCATGTGATTTAAGATGAGATATGACTGGACAGGATAGATACAAGCAGAAAGCTTCCATTCGTTGAGGGATCAAGAAGTAACGGCCATAGATAAAAGGATAAATGCAAAAGATTTAGAACGGAGGGTGGGAGAAACATCTTTGCGTGGAGAATTACGTAGCTGTGTAATTTAAGGATCAGAAAACATATGAGTGGGCAAATACATGGCAGATGCAAAACAGTATGGATAAATGTGAAGTTATCTACTTCGGAAGGAAAAACAGAAAGGCAGAGCATTACTTAAATGGTGATAGATTTGAAAATGCTGATGCACAAAGGGACCTGGGTTTCCTTGTACACAAGTCAGTGAAAGCAAACATTCAGGTACAGCAAGCAGCTAGGAAGGCAAATGGCATGCTGGCCTTCATTGCAAGAGGATTTGAGTACAGGAGCAAGGATGTCTTACTGCAGTTATACACCGCATTGGTGAGACCACACCTGGAGTATTGTGTGCAGATTTGGTCTCCTTACCTAAGAAAGGATATACTTGCCATAGAGGGACTGCAGCGATTGTTCACCAGACTGGTTCCTGGGATGGCAGGACTGTCGTATGAGGAGAGATTGGGTCGACTAAGCTTGTATTCCCTAGAGGTTAGAAGAATGAAATGTGATCTAATTGAAACATATAAAGTTCTGACATGGCTAGACTGACTGCAGGGAGGATGTTTCCCCTGGCTGGGGGTTCCAGAACGAGGGGGTCACAGTCTCAGGATACGGAGTACGACATTGAGGACTGAGATGAGGAGAAATTTCTTCACTCAGAGGCTGGTGAACCTATCGAATTCTCTACCACAAAATGCTGTGGAGCCCAAGTCATTGAATTTTCTTTAAGAAGGAGCTAAATAGAATTCAAGACACAAAAGGCATCAAGGGGTAAGTGGAGAGAGCGGGAATATGGTATTGAGATAAAGGATCAACCATGAACATAATGAATGGCGGAGCAGGCTCAACGGGCCGAATGGCCTACTCCTGCTCCTATTTTCGATGTTTCAATCTCAACATTCAACATTAAATTCGATAGATGGATGATTAAAATAGGTTGACGGGATATTGAGACCGCGGGCAGATAAAGTAATTGGAATTATATCTTTTTATTTTCCATTTATTCGTTCATGGGAAGCGGGGGTCTCAGGCAAGGCCAATAATTATTGCCTATCCCAAATTGCCCTTGAAAATATGGTGGTGAGCCACCTTTTTGAACCGCTGCAGTCCGTGTGGTGAAGGTTCTCCCATGGTGGAGTTCGGTAGGGAGTTCCAGGATTTTGAAAGAAGCGACGATGAAGAAACGGTGATATATTTCCAAGTCGGGATGGTGTTTGACTTGGAGGGAAACGTGCAGGTGGTGTTGTTCCCATGTGCCTGATGCCCTTGACATTCGAGGTGGTAGAGGTCGCGGGTTTGGGAGGTGCTGTCGAAGAATCCTTGGCGAGTTGCTGCAGTGCATCCTGTAGATGGTACACACTGCAGCCACGGTGCGCCGGTGGTGAAGGGAGTGAATGTTTAGGGTGGTGGATGGGGTGCAAATCAAGCGGGCTGGTATGTTCTGGATTGTGTCGAGCTTCTTCAGTGTTGTTGAAGCTGCACTCATCATGGCATGTGGAGAGTATTCCATCATACTCCTGACTTGTGACTTGTATATGGTGGAAAGTCTTTGGGGAGTCACGAGGTGAGTCACTGCCCGCAGCCTCTGACCTGCTCTTGTTGCCACAATATTTATGCGGCTGGTGCAGTTAAATTTCCGGTCAATGGTGACACCCAGGATGTTGATGGTGGGGGTTTCGGCGTGAATCTTAAGGGGAGGTGGTTCGAGTTTCTCTTGTTGAAGATGTTCATTTTCTGTTACTTAACTGGCGCGAATGTTACTTGCCACTTATCGGCATAAGCCTGGATGTTGTCCAGGTCTTGCTGCATGCGGGCAGGGAATGATTCATTACCTGAGCGGTTGCGAATGGAACTGAACACCGTGCAATTATCAGCGAACATCCCCATTTCTGACCTTATGATCAAGGGAAGATCATTGATGAAGCAGCTGAAGAGGTTTGGTGTCAGGACACTGCCCTGAGGAACTCCTGCAGTAATGCCCTGGGGCGGAGATGACTGTTCTCCAACAACCACTCCCATCTTCCTTTGTGCTTGGTATGACTCCAGCCACTGGAGAGTGTTCCCACTAATTCCCATTGACTTCAATGTTGCTGGGGCTCCTTGTTGCCACACTCGGTCAAATGCTGTTTTGATGTCAAGGGCAGTCACTTTCACCTCAGCTCTGGAATTCAGCTCTTTTGTCCATGTTTGGACCAAGTCTGTAATGAGGTCTGGACCCGAGTGGCCCTGGAAGAACCCAATCTGAGCATCGGTGAGCAGGTTATTGGTAAGTAATTGCCGCTTGATAGCACTGTCGACGAAATCTTCCAACACTTTGCTGATCATTGAGAGTGAACTGATTGGCTGGTAATTGGCCGGATTGGATTCGTACTGCTTTTTTTGTGGACAGGACATAACTGGGCAATTTTCCACATTGTCGGTAGATGTCAGTGTTGTTGCTGTACTGGAGCTGTTTGGCTCGAGGCGTGGATAATTCTGGAGCACATGTCCTCAGCACGACAGCCGGGATGTTGTCGGAGCCCACAGCCTTCGTTGTATCCAGTGCACTCAACCGTTTCTTGAAATCACGTGGAGTGAATTGAATTGGCTGAAGACTGACTTCTGCGGTGGTGGGGATATCGGGAGGAGGCCGAGGTGGATCATCCACTCGGTACTTCTGGATGAAGATGGTTGCAAACGCTTCAGTCTTGTCTTTTGCACTCACGAGCTAGTCTCTGCCATCATTGTGGATGGGGATGTTAACAGAGCCTCCTCCTCCCGTTGGTTGTTTGATTGCTCGGGTGGAGGGCAAACGCCTACAAGGACTGATTGAAAATAAAATAAAGAGGCGTTTGCATTTATCTAGCGCCTTTCACGGCCTCAAGACGTGCCAAGGCGCTTTACATCCAATAAAATACATTTGAAGTGAAGTTACTGTTGTCATTTTGGCTGCATATTCACTCGAAGATTACAGAAGAATTACAAATAACCACGATTGCAACACCCGTCATTGGTTCGACACTAAAGGAAACTTTATCTATTAATTAAACTGGGCGTCTCATTCCAGTACCTGCGGTGTGAAACAGTTAACGCTGAAGACCTCGTGTTCTACTCCACTACTGAAGCTCAGTCATGAATGTTTTCTTTGAATCTTGATCGGGAAGCGCGCTGTACTCACAGGGAACGGTTCTGTTCGCCCTGGGAAAGCAGCCGACATAAAACGCAGGGCAAAAATGGAGGACATGTTTTCTGATACCTGTTACTTTTCACAAGGACAATCAATTTTCGTCCTGACAGGAAGACGGCCATTCCATGATGGTACCTGGAAGCACTTGAGTTCTAATTAAGACAGGAAGCTTTGGTATAGTCTTTCATTTTTTTTACAAATATCAGCATAACTGTCCATGGAGATTTCATCATCTGCTTCAGCTCTTCCCTGAATTTCGTTTGGGTTGCTGCATAAATGCACGTGTTTGTACAGGAACTCAAATACATGAGCATAAATCCGGTTTCAGTGGCGATATAGGCAGGAGCTGCATAATCGGCTTGATAATGCACGGTGTGTGTCAGTCTGGTCGTTAAAAAACTAACGATAGCTGTCAGCCACAACAGTATCAAACTGCCCGACACAGTGAACAGTAAAATGATGGATTTCCTT
The DNA here is from genome assembly GCF_035084215.1 of Heptranchias perlo. NCBI lineage: Eukaryota > Metazoa > Chordata > Chondrichthyes > Hexanchiformes > Hexanchidae > Heptranchias > Heptranchias perlo. Next base: position 5,885,958 of record NW_027139548.1, read on the forward strand.
CGGTTCTTCATCTCTGGATCGCTCTGATTCTCACTGCTCCGACCCCGGAGTCCCCTGCGGGCTCGACTGGCCTCTAAAATACATCTGACTGTCAAACAATTAAACAGTAATATCAAAGCAAAAGGAAGCCACGCAACGAAAACACTTTCGAACTAGGAGTAAGCTGCACCCGCAGGTGATGAAAAAAAGTCGAGTTTGTTGCGGCAACCCCAGTGAACACCGTTAATTATTCGGTCAGGTTCATATGCAAACAAAAAGGGGATGTTCTCTAAACAGATCAGGACAGAGATCGTTGTGATAACCGCAGCCGCAGTTCTCACTGTACAATACTTTGTTTTAAACTTCTGACAACATATAGATACAAATCGGTCAAATGTGAACGAGACTGTGAACCACACCGACAGATCCAGGGTAGCAGGATTCATGCACAGAATGAACTTACAAACGGCAGTGTAGGACAGGAATGGATATGGAAAGTGATAACTGAAAATGTTATACACGGTTACATTGAAGATAATGACCAGGAGATCTGCTGTTGCCATGGTCACCATGTAGACAGAGATACATTTGGAAAGGCCACAATTTCCTCTGGAGAGAATCACGATTGTCACGAGGTTCGCTGTAAGAAAGAGGGACAAGAGGTAAGTCACGGGGTCAGTCAGAGAAATCTCACAGCACATTGTGGGAAATATTTCGATGTGATCTTACTTAGGTTTATACACACGGATTCTTTTATTTATACACGAGAGCGCTGACGACATTTTGTTTAAATGAAATAAATCATTGAAACTCAATGTAGAGAGAGTGAAAATCTGCCGTTCTTCCAGCATCCTTCAGTCAGCCGTCGTCAAGAAGTAAATATAATTTCACAGTAATTACTGGAAAGATATGAATTCAAATAAAATATTCAACTGCGAAAATAACGTTCAGTTTTGGTCGAAACTCTGGCCTTTTTCTATTAATAACCGCCCCAGGAAACTGCTCGGTAACAGAGCGGCAGCTGGTGGAACCGCGAAGGTTCTTTGCAGCCGAGGAAAGGGGAGCAGGTCCCTGAGCGGCAATCAGTTCTCAAATTATCTTTCAACGGCCCCTGTTGGTGGAGGTGACTGCAGTCTGGGGAATTATCAACTTGAAGTGCACAGGTAACAACGGTACAAATGAAATGGTTAACAAAGACACCAAGCAACACATTCTATAGTGATCTATGCACTGTTGGTGGGGCCGGGGTATCAGCCTCGTCCTCCCTCGGATTGGGAACAACATTGATCGCCCGTTGCCCACGATCTCCCGATCAGAGCAACGCCTCACCGGCGCCGCGGATTGCTAGAATTCCCGCTGATATTCACTAATTTATCCCGGTGGATCAATGACTCCGAAATTAGGACATTCTCGGAATTTGACACATAATCATTAAAAGTGAGATAGTGAACAGTTATGAAACAACAGGTTAAATTGACTTACCGGGAAAACCAAAGGCTGCGAGAATCGGGTAGTAAATCTCCTTAATATGAAGAATTGTTGGCATTTCCATTTTTAGTAGAGTGAGTCAATTCTGTCCGGCTTCACGGTTCCGATTTGAGTGTATCTGAGATCCGAAAATACTCCCCCTTTATAGAACAATCGGTGCCCCGGTGAGAAAATCAGGTTACACAATAATTGGCGTTAGTTACAGTCACTTAACAAACAAGGTGGAATTATCCAACCCAGTGCTCCCCGGACGCCAAAGGGGAAATTACACAGGACAGTTCGTGAAATTATTTCAATTAAAATTCAAGAATGGAAAAATATCCCAGAGGGAATGGAGTGTGCGCATGCCCGGTGAACCCAGAGGGAAACATCCTCCCGGGAACTCTGTTAGGTTTTTGGGATCTCATATTAATTCATTGAAGTCTTCACTCACTCATTACCGAGATAAAACAAATTTTGTGCTCTGATGATGAATGTTGATGACTTGGCTAGAACATTACAGGTGGCGTCTCGACTGCAGCATTACTGGTGGTGATCCTGCGCTAACATTACTGCTGGTGATCCTGCTCTAACATTAGTGGTGGTGATCCTACTCTAACATTACTGGTGGTGATCCTGCTCTAACATTACTGGTGGTGATCCTACTCTAACATTACTGGTGGTGATCCTACTCTAACATTACTGGTGGTGATCCTGCGCTAACATTACTGCTGGTGATCCTGCTCTAACATTACTGGTGGTGATCCTACTCTAACATTACTGGTGGTGACCCTACTCTAACATTACTGGTGGTGATCCTAATCTAACATTACTGGTGGTGATCCTACTCTAACATTACTGGTGGTGATCCTACTCTAACATTACTGGTGGTGATCCTACTCTAACATTACTAGTGGTGATCCTACGCTAACATTACTTGTGACGATCCGACTCTAACATTACTGGTGGTGATCCTAATCTAACATTACTGGTGGTGATCCTACTCTAACATTACTGGTGGTGACCCTACTCTAACATTACTGGTGGTGATCCTACTCTAACATTACTAGTGGTGATCCTACGCTAACATTACTTGTGACGATCCGACTCTAACATTACTGGTGGTGATCCTACTCTAACATTACTGGTGGTGATCCTACGCTAACATTACTTGTGACGATCCGACTCTAACATTACTGGTGGTGATCCTACTCTAACATTACTGGCGGTGATCCTGCTCTAACATTACTGGTGGTGATCCGACGCTAACATTACTTGTGACGATCCGACTCTAACATTACTGGTGGTGATCCTACTCTAACATTACTGGTGGTGACCCTACTCTAACATTACTGGTGGTGATCCTAATCTAACATTACTGGTGGTGATCCTACTCTAACATTACTGATGGTGACCCTACTCTAACATTACTGGTGGTGATCCTACTCTAACATTAATGGTGGAGACCCTACTCTAACATTACTGGTGGTGACCCGACTCTAACATTACTGGTGGTGATCCTACTCTAACATTACTGGTGGTGATCCTGCTCCAACATTACTGGCGGTGATCCTACTCTAACATTACTGGTGGTGATCCTACTCTAACATTACTGGTGGTGATCCTGCTCTAACATTACTGGTGGTGATCCTACTCTAACATTACTGGTGGTGATCTTACTCTAACATTACTGGTGGTGATCCTACTCTAACATTACTGGTGGTGATCCTACTCTAACATTACTGGCGGTGATCCTGCTCTAACATTACTGGTGGTGATCCTACGCTAACATTACTTGTGACGATCCGACTCTAACATTACTGGTGGTGATCCTACTCTAACATTACTGGTGGTGATCCTACTCTAACATTACTGATGGTGATCTGACTCTAACATTACTGGTGGTTATCCTACTCTAACATTACCGGTGGTGATCCTACTCTAACATTACTGATGGTGATCCTACTCTAACATTACTGATGGTGATCCTACTCTAACATTACTGGTGGTGATCCTACGCTAACATTACTTGTGACGATCCGACTCTAACATTACTGGTGGTGATCCGACTCTAACATTACTGGTGATGATCCTACTCGAACATTACTGGTGGTGATCCTGCTCTAACATTACTGGCGGTGATCCTACTCTAACATTACTGGTGGTGATCCTACTCTAACATTACTGGTGGTGATCCTACTCTAACATTACTGGTGGTGATCCTACTCTAACATTACTGGTGGTGATCCTGCTCTAACATTACTGGTGGTGATCCTACTCTAACATTACTGGTGGTGATCCTACTCTAACATTACTGGTGGTGATCCTACTCTAACATTACTGGTGGTGATCTTACTCTAACATTACTGGTGGTGATCCTACTCTAACATTACTGGTGGTGATCCTCCTCTAACATTACTGGCGGTGATCCAGCTCTAACATTACTGGTGGTGATCCTGCTCTAACATTACTGGTGGTGATCATACTCTAACATTACTGGTGGTGATCCTACGCTAACATTACTTGTGAGGATCCGACTCTAACATTACTGGTGGTGATCCTACTCTAACATTACTGGTGGTGATCCTACTCTAACATTACTGGTGGTGATCCTACTCTAACATTACTGATGGTGATCCGACTCCAACATTACTGGTGGTGATCCTACTCTAACATTACTGGTGGTGATCCTACTCTAACATTACTGATGGTGATCCTACTCTAACATTACTGGTGGTGATGCTACTCTAACATTACTGGTGGTGATCCTACTCTAACATTACTGATGGTGATCCTACTCTAACATTACTGGTGGTGATCCTACGCTAACATTACTTGTGACGATCCGACTCTAACATTACTGGTGGTGATCCTACTCTAACATTACTGGTGGTGATCCTGCTCTAACATTACTGGCGGTGATCCTACTCTAACATTACTGGTGGTGATCCTACTCTAACATTACTGGTGGTGATCCTGCTCTAACATTACTGGTGGTGATCCTACTCTAACATTACTGGTGGTGATCTTACTCTAACATTACTGGTGGTGATCTTACTCTAACATTACTGCTGGTGATCCTGCTCTAACATTAGTGGTGGTGATCCTACTCTAACATTACTGGTGGTGATCCTGCTCTAACATTACTGGTGGTGATCCTACTCTAACATTACTGGTGGTGATCCTACTCTAACATTACTGGTGGTGATCCTGCGCTAACATTACTGCTGGTGATCCTGCTCTAACATTACTGGTGGTGATCCTACTCTAACATTACTGGTGGTGATCATACTCTAACATTACTGGTGGTGATCCTACTCTAACATTACTGGTGGTGATCCTACTCTAACATTACTGGTGGTGACCCTACTCTAACATTACTGGTGGTGATCCTAATCTAACATTACTGGTGGTGATCCTACTCTAACATTACTGGTGGTGATCCTACTCTAACATTACTAGTGGTGATCCTACTCTAACATTACTGGTGGTGATCCTACGCTAACATTACTTGTGACGATCCGATTCGAACATTACTGGTGGTGATCCTACTCTAACATTACTGGCGGTGATCCTGCTCTAACATTACTGGTGGTGATCCTACGCTAACATTACTTGTGACGATCCGACTCTAACATTACTGGTGGTGATCCTACTCTAACATTACTGGTGGTGATCCTACTCTAACATTACTGATGGTGATCCTACTCTAACATTACTGGTGGTGATCCTACTCTAACATTACTGGCGGTGATCCTGCTCTAACATTACTGGTGGTGATCCTACGCTAACATTACTTGTGACGATCCGACTCTAACATTACTGGTGGTGATCCTACTCTAACATTACTGGTGGTGACCCTACTCTAACATTACTGGTGGTGATCCTAATCTAACATTACTGCTGGTGATCCTACTCTAACATTACTGGTGGTGACCCTACTCTAACATTACTGGTGGTGATCCTACTCTAACATTACTGGTGGAGACACTACTCTAACATTACTGGTGGTGACCCGACTCTAACATTACTGGTGGTGATCCTACTCGAACATTACTGGTGGTGACCCTACTCTAACATTACTGGTGGTGATCCTACTCGAACATTACTGGTGGAGACCCTACTCTAACATTACTGGTGGTGACCCGACTCTAACATTACTGGTGGTGATCCTACTCTAACATTACTGGTAGTGATCCTGCTCCAACATTACTGGCGGTGATCCTACTCTAACATTACTGGTGGTGATCCTACTCTAACATTACTGGCGGTGATCCTGCTCTAACATTACTGGTGGTGATCCTACGCTAACATTACTTGTGACGATCCGACTCTAACATTACTGGTGGTGATCCTACTCTAACATTACTGGTGGTGATCCTACTCTAACATTACTGGTGGTGATCCTACTCTAACATTACTGGTGGTGATCTGACTCTAACATTACTGGAGGTGATCCTACTCTAACATTACTGGTGGTGATCCTACTCTAACATTACTGGTGGTGATCCTACTCTAACATTACTGGTGGTGATCCTACTCTAACATTACTGGTGGTGATCCTACTCTAAAATTACTGGTGGTTATCCTACTCTAACATTACCGGTGGTGATCCTACTCTAACATTACTGGTGGTGATCCTACTCTAACATTACTGATGGTGATCCTACTCTAACATGACTGTTGTGATCCGACTCTAACATTACTGGTGATAATCCTACTCGAACATTACTGGTGGTGATCCTGCTCTAACATTACTGGCGGTGATCCTAATCTAACATTACTGGTGGTGATCCTACTCTAACATTACTGGTGGTGATCCTCCTCTAACATTACTGGTGGTGATCCTACTATAACATTACTGGTGGTGATCCTGCTCTAACATTACTGGTGGTGATCCTACTCTAACATTACTGGTGGTGATCCTACTCTAACATTACTGGTGGTGATCCTACTCTAACATTACTGATGGTGATCCTACTCTAACATTACTGGTGGTGATCCTACTCTAACATTACTGGTGGTGATCCTACTCTAACATTACTGGCGGTGATCCTGCTCTAACATTACTGGTGGTGATCCTACGCTAACATTACTTGTGAGGATCCGACTCTAACATTACTGGTGGTGATCCTATTCTAACATTACTGGTGGTGATCCTACTCTAACATTACTGATGGTGATCCTACTCTAACATTACTGGTGGTGATCCTACTCTAACATTACTGGTGGTGATCCTACTCTAACATTACTGATGGTGATCCTACTCTAACATTACTGGTGGTGATCCTACTCTAACATTACTGGTGGTGATCCTACTCTAACATTACTGATGGTGATCCTACTCTAACATTACTGGTGGTGATCCTACTCTAACATTACTGGTGGTGATCCTACTCTAACATTACTGATGGTGATCCTACTCTAACATTACTGGTGGTGATCCTACGCTAACATTACTTGTGACGATCCGACTCTAACATTACTGGTGGTGATCCTACTCTAACATTACTGGTGGTGATCCTGCTCTAACATTACTGGCGGTGATCCTACTCTAACATTACTGGTGGTGATCCTACTCTAACATTACTGGTGGTGATCCTACTCTAACATTACTGGTGGTGACCCTATTCTAACATTACTGGTGGTGATCCTAATCTAACATTACTGGTGGTGATCCTACTCTAACATTACTGGTGGTGATCCTACTCTAACATTACTAGTGGTGATCCTACTCTAACATTACTGGTGGTGATCCTACGCTAACATTACTTGTGACGATCCGATTCTAACATTACTGGTGGTGATCCTACTCTAACATTACTGGCGGTGATCCTGCTCTAACATTACTGGTGGTGATCCTACGCTAACATTACTTGTGACGATCCGACTCTAACATTACTGGTGGTGATCCTACTCTAACATTACTGGTGGTGATCCTACTCTAACATTACTGATGGTGATCCTACTCTAACATTACTGGTGGTGATCCTACTCTAACATTACTGGCGGTGATCCTGCTCTAACATTACTGGTGGTGATCCTACGCTAACATTACTTGTGACGATCCGACTCTAACATTACTGGTGGTGATCCTACTCTAACATTACTGGTGGTGACCCTACTCTAACATTACTGGTGGTGATCCTAATCTAACATTACTGCTGGTGATCCTACTCTAACATTACTGGTGGTGACCCTACTCTAACATTACTGGTGGTGATCCTACTCTAACATTACTGGTGGAGACCCTACTCTAACATTACTGGTGGTGATCCTACTCTAACATTACTGGTGGTGATCCTACTCTAACATTACTGGTGGTGATCCTACTCTAACATTACTGGTGGTGATCCTACTCTAACATTACTGGTGGTGATCTGACTCTAACATTACTGGAGGTGATCCTACTCTAACATTACTGGTGGTGATCCTACTCTAACATTACTGGTGGTGATCCTACTCTAACATTACTGGTGGTGATCCTACTCTAACATTACTGGTGGTTATCCTACTCTAACATTACCGGTGGTGATCCTACTCTAACATTACTGGTGGTGATCCTACTCTAACATTACTGATGGTGATCCTACTCTAACATTACTGGTGGTGATCCTACGCTAACATTACTTGTGACGATCCGACTGTAACATTACTGGTGGTGATCCTACTCTAACATTACTCGTGGTGATACTACGCTAACATTACGTGTGACGATCCGACTCTAACATGACTGTTGTGATCCGACTCTCACATTACTGGTGATGATCCTACTCGAACATTACTGGTGGTGATCCTGCTCTAACATTACTGGCGGTGATCCTAATCTAACATTACTGGTGGTGATCCTACTCTAACATTACTGGTGGTGATCCTACTCTAACATTACTGGTGGTGATCCTACTCTAACATTACTGGTGGTGATCCTGCTCTAACATTACTGGTGGTGATCCTACTCTAACATTACTGGTGGTGATCCTACTCTAACATTACTGGTGGTGATCCTACTCTAACATTACTGATGGTGATCCTACTCTAACATTACTGGTGGTGATCCTACTCTAACATTACTGGTGGTGATCCTACTCTAACATTACTGGCGGTGATCCTGCTCTAACATTACTGGTGGTGATCCTACGCTAACATTACTTGTGAGGATCCGACTCTAACATTACTGGTGGTGATCCTATTCTAACATTACTGGTGGTGATCCTACTCTAACATTACTGATGGTGATCCTACTCTAACATTACTGGTGGTGATCCTACTCTAACATTACTGGTGGTGATCCTACTCTAACATTACTGATGGTGATCCTACTCTAACATTACTGGTGGTGATCCTACTCTAACATTACTGGTGGTGATCCTACTCTAACATTACTGATGGTGATCCTACTCTAACATTACTGGTGGTGATCCTACTCTAACATTACTGGTGGTGATCCTACTCTAACATTACTGATGGTGATCCTACTCTAACATTACTGGTGGTGATCCTACGCTAACATTACTTGTGACGATCCGACTCTAACATTACTGGTGGTGATCCTACTCTAACATTACTGGTGGTGATCCTGCTCTAACATTACTGGCGGTGATCCTACTCTAACATTACTGGTGGTGATCCTACTCTAACATTACTGGTGGTGATCCTGCTCTAACATTACTGGTGGTGATCCTACTCTAACATTACTGGTAGTGATCTTACTCTAACATTACTGGTGGTGATCTTACTCTAACATTACTGGTGGTGATCCTACTCTAACATTACTGGTGGTGATCCTACTCTAACATTACTGATGGTGATCCTACTCTAACATTACTGGTGGTGATCCTACGCTAACATTACTTGTGACGATCCGACTCTAACATTACTGGTGGTGATCCTACTCTAACATTACTGGTGGTGATCCTGCTCTAACATTACTGGCGGTGATCCTACTCTAACATTACTGGTGGTGATCCTACTCTAACATTACTGGCGGTGATCCTACTCTAACATTACTGGTGGTGATCCTGCTCTAACATTACTGGCGGTGATCCTACTCTAACATTACTTGTGACGATCCGACTCTAACATTACTGGTGGTGATCCTACTCTAACATTACTGGTGGTGATCCTGCTCTAACATTACTGGCGGTGATCCTACTCTAACATTACTGGTGGTGATCCTACTCTAACATTACTGGCGGTGATCCTACTCTAACATTACTGGTGGTGATCCTACTCTAACATTACTGGTGGTGATCCTACTCTAACATTACTGGTGGTGATCCTACTCTAACTTTACTGGTGGTGATCTTACTCTAACATTACTGGTGGTGATCCTACTCTAACATTACTGGTGGTGATCCTACTCTAACATTACTGGCGGTGATCCTACTCTAACATTACTGGTGGTGATCCTACTCTAACATTACTGATGGTGATCCTACTCTAACATTACTGGTGGTGATCCTACGCTAACATTACTTGTGACGATCCGAATCTAACATTACTGGTGGTGATCCTACTCTAACATTACTGGTGGTGATCCTACTCTAACATTATGGTGGTGATCCTACTCTAACATTACTGGTGGTGATCCTACTCTAACATTACTGATGGTGATCCTACTCTAACATTACTGGTGGTGATCCTACTCTAACATTACTGGTGGTGATCCTACTCTAACATTACTGGTGGTGATCCTACTCTAACATTATGGTGGTGATCCTACTCTAACATTACTGGTGGTGATCCTACTCTAACATTACTGATGGTGATCCTACTCTAACATTACTGGTGGTGATCCTACTCTAACATTACTGGTGGTGATCCTACTCTAACATTACTGATGGTGATCCTACTCTAACATTACTGGTGGTGATCCTACGCTAACATTACTTGTGACGATCCGACTCTAACATTACTGGTGGTGATCCTACTCTAACATTACTGGTGGTGATCCTACGCTAACATTACTTGTGACGATCCGACTCTAACATTACTGGTGGTGATCCGACTCTAACATTACTGGTGATGATCCTACTCTAACATTACTGGTGGTGATCCTACTCTCACATTACTGGTGGTGATTCCTACCCTAACATTATTGGTGGTGATCCTACTCTAACATTACTGGTGGTGATCCTACTCTAACATTACTGATGGTGATCCTACTCTAACATTACTGGTGGTGATCCTACTCTAACATTACTGGTGGTGATCCTACTCTAACATTACTGATGGTGATCCTACTCTAACATTACTGGTGGTGATCCTACGCTAACATTACTTGTGACGATCCGACTCTAACATTACTGGTGGTGATCCTACTCTAACATTACTGGTGGTGATCCTACGCTAACATTACTTGTGACGATCCGACTCTAACATTACTGGTGGTGATCCGACTCTAACATTACTGGTCATGATCCTACTCTAACATTACAGATGGTGACCCGACTCTAACATTACTGGTAGTGACTCTATTCTAAGATCACTGGTGGTGATCCTACTCTAACATTTCTGATGGTGATTCTCCTCGAACATTACGAGTGGAGGCTGTTACCAGTTTCACTGCTACTCGGTCGTTCGAAACCGAAACTGCCGGTGCCGAACACAGCTGGCCTGTCAGAGCAAAGTGTCTCTTCACTTTATCACCCGGAGCAGCTGCTCGCGGGTCTGCTCAGGAATTCATTGGTGGGGAAATATGTATTCGTTTGAAATCGATCTTTTACAATTATTTCCTTCAAATAGAGTTTGCTGAGTCCTGGTGAATGTGTTTAAAATGGTTTTAAATACTTTTCAAGCGAGAGATGGAGAAATGCACAGAAAAAGTGGACACACACAATTGGTTCTAGCTTAGTGTTTTTCCAATTCTGTTATTTTCTTTTATTTTCTGTCTCTCACTTTTTCTTTATCTTTCTATCTCTGTTTATCTGTCTCCCTCAGTCTCTTTTATGTCGCCCTCTCAGTCTATTTATTTTTATCTAACTTTCTCTCTCTCTTTGCCACTCTTTCTCTGTATGGCTGTTTCTTAATCTCGATGTGTGTGCCCTCTTTCCCTCTCTGTCTGTTTCTTTCCCACTCTCTGCAATAGAAAACAGAACCGTGGAATTGATACTGAGCCAACTTACCCCATGGGTCACTTCCCATGCCGACGTTCCTAGACCTGAATGGACGAGTGGTAAACGCGTTGGGTTAAAATCCAATGCACATGGGTATTAACCTCACTTGTGGTAGCTTTGATTAACAATGAGTTTCATGCTTACTTTCACGTCTGCTGGTCGAAATCTGCATCAAAATAATCAGCGATTTAAACTCCATAGAAGAGACGGTTCCACATTTATATCTGACTGTTTCAGTCTCAATCCAACATTCCTTTATTTACTTTTGTTACTGATGGTCAGGAGACTTTCCCAATCAATAAATTCAAAATTATAATTAACCGGAACCCCAAACATTTCCGGTCCCAGTTTCCGGTGTAGATACACGCACAAGTCAGGCAGAGCCCGTCCCTCTCAGATATTCACTCCTTTGGTACAGCGAGGCCGGCCGTGCAGACACTGACAACAGACGCTGATCCCAACGCCTGAATCACTCCGGCATTCCGGGAAATGCACCGAAATATTCAGCCGCTCATCAAGTGAACGTGAGCAGCCCCATGCACAAGGGCTGCAGTAAAACCATTGGACATGGGCTCGGGATTTCTCCCGTTAATTGAAACATCAGTGATTGGGAAACATCAAAGGATGGGGACCAGCGAAAGAATTGAGAATGGTTAATAGATCGAGAAACATCAATCGATTACAAACTGTCAATTTTGTTGGAAGGATAACGGTTTGGGGAATTATCAATAGATTGGGATTCATCGATAGATTCGGAAACATCAATTGTATGGAAACCACGATGAGTTAGGACAAGTTTGAGAAAAATACTTATTTCCATAACATCGAAGATATCGAACACATCACTTTCTCAATCAGTCTCTTTCTGTGCAAAAGTGAAAGGAAAAGTGCAATGAACACTGAGCCCAAGAATCGCGAATCCTGGGGAAACGGCAATAGCAGAATTGCCAAATGTTCAAAGTTTACACGGGCAATTTGATATTACAGCTAAGATGGCGAGAGACAATGGCTTCCTGATGTGCTGTTTCATTCTATGAATCTATGATTCTATTCTTTCGTTAATGAATGGTTTTGTAATTTATAGGATTACTTCCCCAGTTCTTGATTCCCTCACCAGAGGAAAGTGTTTCGCAGTATCTGCGCTACCAAATCATTTTTACATTTTAAACACCTCAATCAGGTCACTCCTCAATCGCCTCTACTCTCGGGAATACTCACTTGGTTGATTCAAACAGTCCTCATAATTCAACCCGCTAAGCCCCGGTATCATTCTGGTGAATCTGCGCAGCACCCCTTTCAAGGCCAATGCATCCTTCCTGAGATGTGGTGCCCATAACTGAACGCAGTACTCCCGATGGGTCCTGTCAAGGCTCAATACGACTGAAGCATAACTTCCACCCCTTTGTATTCCGTTCCCCTTCAGATAAAGGGCAACATTCCATTAGACTGTGTAATGGCTATTTTTACCTGTCGATTAAATTTTAATGATTTGTGAACTTGGACAGGTCAAAATTCTCACAATTTAAAAAATACTCTGATTCATCTGTCTTGGTTCACACTTACCCACAACATAAGAACATAAGAAATAGGAGCAGGGGTTGGCTATCCGGCCCCTCGAGCCTGCTCCGCTATTCAACAAGATCATGGCTGATCTTCTAACTCAACGCCATTTTCCTTCACCATCCTCATATCCCTTGATCCCTTTAATATCTGGGAATCTATGCAACTTTGCAAAAATGTTATTCCACTTTGTATCACAAACCTGAGATGACGTGCAATAACCCCTTACCCTTGCTTTTTGTACTATCTACCAACTTTTAATGATTGTGAACTTGGACTCTCAAATCTCTTTGCTCCTCTGCAGCTCAGAGCTTCTTACCATTTACAATATGTTGCGATTTATCTTTCTTGGTTCCTGAATGGATGACTTCGCACTTGCCCACAATGGCCTCCCCTTGACATCGATTTGCGCCCTTACTTAATCTGTTGATGGCCCTTTGTAACTTTCTGCTACCATTTGTACTACTTACTGTCCTTCCTAACTGTGTGTCAACTTCAAACTTGGATATACAACTCCCTATTGCTTCATCCAAGTCATTAACTATTATGGTGAAAACTTGAGGCTCCAGTACAGATCAATGGGGATCATCACTTGTCATATCTGACGCCACTATGAAAGAGCGTGTAGTTGGTGGGATGGTGAGTATTTGTGAAGTGAAGCCCGTGCGAGGCAGTCAGCCCGGGTATGCGAGAGAACTGCTCTGTACAGGCGGCATTACTGCAGTAGGAAATGCAAAATATGGCGGCCGAGGTGTGTAATCTTTCATGTCAGCCGGTGAAGGACGCTGTTTGCACATCCAATGTAAGAATCCAGGTTGCTCTGTAGGTCAAGCATCAGATTTGTTTTTAACCTGACAATTCAAGGTTCAAGTTCTTGTCCAAGCAACAGTTTTAAATCAAGATTCTCGATTCCCACTCTCCATTCAGTATTACAAAATAGAATCATTTCTCAAAAATCTTTCCTTCTTCCTCAAAAATTGGTCAATATATTTGGGAACAATTTATCTTTAATTACTCTGCCAAAAATTATTTCAAATCTCCGTAAACCTTCTCTGTTCCAAGGCGAAGCACTCCAGCTTCTTCAGTCTCTCCACATAACTTAAGCCCCTCATCCCTGGCACAATTCCAGTGAATCCCTTCTTCACCCTCTCTGAGGCCTTGACATCCTTCCGAAAGTGTGGTGCCCAGAATTAACCACAAAACTGCTGCTGAGACCTAATCAATGTTTTATTAAGTTTTAGCATAACTTCTTACTTTTGTACTCTATGCCTTTATTAATGAAGCCCAGGATCCCATCTGTTTTTAACAGCCTTCTCAACTTGTCCTGCCACCTTGACAGATTTGTGTATGTGTACCCAGAGGTCTGTCTGTTCCTGTGCACCCTCTAAAATTGTACAATTTAGTTTACATTGGTCTCCTCATTCTTCCTGCCAAATTGAATCGCTTCACGTTTTCTGCATTAAATCCCATCTGTTACGCGCCTGTCCAATGCAGTAGCCTTTCTCTGTCCTCCTGAAGTCTGTTACTATCCTGCACATTGTTTAATACGGTTCCGAGTTTCGTGTCATCTGCAAACTTTGAAATTATGCCGTCCATAACCAAGTCCAGTTCATTCATAACACCGACCCTTGGGGAACAAAAAACATAAGAAATAAGAGCAGGAGTAGGTCATCCGGCCGCTCGAGCCTGTTCCGCCATTAAATAAGATCATGGCTGATTTTCTACCTCAACGCCATTTTCCTGCACCATCCACATATCCCTTGATGACTTTAATATCCGGAAATCTATCGATCTCTGTTTTGAAAGGACTGACTGACTGAGCCCTCACACCCACTGGGGTCGAGAATTCCAAAGATTCACCACCTTCTGAGGGAAGAAATTTCTCCTCGTCTGAGCTCTAAATGTCCTAACCCTCATTCTGAGATTGTGACCCCTGGTTCTAGACTCTCCAGTCAGGGGAAACATCCTCCTTGCATTTCTCCTATCAAGCCATGTAAGAATTTTTTATGTTTCAATGAGATCACGTCTCATTGTTCTAAACTCTGGACAATACAGTCTGAGGATATATTTTATCTTTATATATTCAGGCAGAATATAGAAAGATCAGAGGGGAAGTGAAAAAGGAAATCAGAGGGGCAAAGAGAGATTATGAGAATCAACTAGCGACCAACGTTAAAGGGAATCCAAAAGTCATCTGGAGACATGTTAACAATAAATGGGTAGTAAGAGGAGGGGTGGGGCTAATTATGGACCATAAAGGAGATCTTCTCATGGAGGCAGTGGGCATGGCTGAGGTATTAAATGAATACTTTGTATTGGTCTTTACCAAGGAAGAAGTTGCTGCCAAAGTCTCGATAAAGGAAGATATAGTTGAGATACTGGATGTGCTAAAAATGGAGGAAGAGGAGGTACTAGAAAGGATGGCTGCACTTAAAGTAGATAAGTCACCCGGTCTGCATGGGATCCACACTTGGATGGTGAGGGACGTAAGGAAGGAAATTGCAGAGGTACTGGTCATAATCTTCCAGACATCCATAGATACGGGGGTGGTGCGAGAGGAGAGGGGAATTGCAAATGTTGCACCCTTGTTCAAAAAAAGGGTGTAAAGATAAACCCAGCAACTATCGGCCAGTCAGTTTAATGTCGGTGGTTGGGAAACTTTTGGAAACGATAATCCGGGACAGAATTAACAGTCACGTGGACGAGTGTGGATTGATTAGGGAAAGCCAGGATGGATTTGTTAAAGGCAAATCGTGTTCAACCAATTTGATACAGTTTTGTGATGAGGTAACAGAGAGGGTAGATGAGGGCAATGCAGTTGATGTGGTGTATGTGGACTTTCAAAAATCTTTTGATAAAGTGCCACTACGTAGGCTCGCTATTACGATTGCGCCCATGGAATAAAGGGGGCAATAGGAATATGGATAGAGAATTGGCTATATTACAGGAAACAGAGTGTAGTAGTGAGCAGTTGTTTTTCGGACTGGAGGGAGGTGAGCAGTGGTCTTCCCCAGGGGTCAGTGCTGGGACCATTGCTTCTCTTAATATTTATCCATGACTTGGACTTGGTGGCACAGGACACAATTTCAAAATTTTAGGATGAGACAAAACTTGGGAGGTTAGTGAACCATGAGGATGATAGCGGTCGACTTCAAGAGGAAATAAACACTCTGGTGGCATGGGCGGACACGTGGCAGATGAAGTTTAACGCGGAAAAATGCGAGGTGATGCATTTCGGTAGGAAAAATGCGGAGAGGCAATACAAACGAGAGGGCACAATTCTAAAAGCGGTGGAGGAACAGAGGGTTCTGTGGGTGTATGTGCATGAATCGTTGAACGTGACAGGGAAGGTGGAGAAAGCAGTTAAAAATGGTAAGGGGTCCTGGGCTTTATCAATCGAGGCATAGAGTGAGAATCCCGACGTGGTCAGTGTTCGGTAAAATATTAAAATGTCTACGTGGCAAAGAAGCAGAATGCAAAATGGTTAGAAAGGGTTAATTAGTTAGTAACTGAGATTGATACAAGTGGCCTGGCCCTCCTGCTGGGCCATATGTTTGCTTAGTCAGCAGGCCTGCATTGTCTTATCAATGATAGGTCTTTGATGTGAGTCAAGGACTGGTCTGAATGTCTCCATGTTTATGGCAGATCAATATAGGGAACGAGCTTAGCCAAAGTTGAAAGACATTCCAGGTTGGGAGATAAGGAACAGAAGGAACAGGGAAGAACATTCCAAGTTGGAAAGTGAGGAAGTTATCCCCTTTGATGTCTAACAGCAGCATGATCAGCACATGGACGATTTATGATTGGCCGGAAATAATGTAACCTCGCATGGCAACCTATGCCCGGCTTATGATTGGTGTTGACCCTCGTTAAGTATGTTCCAACCCTATTCATCTGTTCTTCAATGTATCTTCTTCATGTATCTCCGCATACTAGCAGCATCTCATAGGAATGAGCTTAGTGTTCTTGGATATTAACTTTCTGCTGGCCAGTCTCTTCTTCCTCATGGTATTTCCGAACATTTTCCATGGCACACATCATATGTCCTGTAGGATTCAGTCCTGTAAAAGCAACTGGTTTGTTTAAAGAGTGGTTGCAATAGCTCACCAGGCCATAGGCCTTTGTAATCATGTTCTTCATCCTGATCTCCGTTTCAGATGATGGCAACATACATTTGTATCTTTTATGTCCACTGTAGCCATTCTTAGGTTTTCAGGATATCTTATCAAAAAGATCAGGGGTGTCTAGAGTGCTTATCTCCCCCTGAATGGTCCCGATGTCAGGGTAGTGGCCAGGCTATTGAGTGTAGTTTTCTCATTATTCATTATAGGCAAGGACACAAATATCTCCACGAGAAAGCTATCAATTTACTATTCTCAACTACACTTTCCTGACTTCCACTAGATTGTATATTTATGCCAGATTGATTTTTTTATCATGCCCAATTCAATGACTTTAGAGAAATTCCCATATCTCCCCACCTCGAGCATTCTGTCTCGGAAGACAACAAATCGGTTAAAACAAAACAAATCAAAATGTTTTCAAAAGAAGAGAATCCGGTTGATATCACCACGCTGTGACATTTGGTATCCGCTGATGTCTGCAGCTAAAGTCTTAAATCTTTAACACCACTGGATTGTTTCCTGCACCAAATTTCTCCAGCAAAGGTTGCACCGTAACTTTGTAACTACTCTTGGTAATCCTGCACCATCAACACTCACGTGGTCCCAAAAAAACCCAGGGTCACCTGTTTTAAAAGAAACACAGAAAATCCATTTCGGCTCTTCTTGAGAGCCCAAGTGATTAATTTGTCAAATCTTCATTTATTATTTATTTATCCAAAGGAATAATCCCTATACCCGAAACAAATTTAGAAAACAAAACAGGAGAGAGAATTTGCCGAGTTCCACTCTCTCCCTCTCTCTGAAGTACGCAGCCTATCTGAAATAAACACTGTCTCTTCCACATGCAGATGTACGCAGGGCTGCAGACTGGAATTTCTAACTCCAAGTCCTAATCTCTGTGTTTTCAAGATGTAACCACATTAAGCAGATATCATTAGCAGCCGCCTGCTAAGATACGTTATATTCCTCTTTTATTAATTTATTAATGGTTTGGGCATGTGTTTCTAGAACTGTAGCTATCCTTTGCAAATATATGGTCAGCATTTGATCCTCAGACAATTCCTTATCTGTATTTTCATTTATCTTTTAATATATCTTTAATGTGAGACCCTAAATCTCTGACCTTTTGATCTAATGTTGTCAAATCAATGGTGTTAACAACTGAGGCAAAGGCAGTTGCTATATCACTTATCACAGATCTTTACGTCTCCATATTTGCCTATCTCTTTTTACGATGTCCACCTCCATTCCATGTGGCTCTTTGTTTTAACACTTGAGTTAGGAGGTGTTGATCTAATTGTTGAGTTTTCTTAGCAGTCTCAATGCGAGTTATATAATTTGTCAGGGAAGGTCTCCCCTCTTTGGTCAGATCTTGTATTCTACTATGAATTTCAAATAAAATTGAATAGCCCCAGAACTTGTCAAAACTTCCTTATCATACTGTGGCAGGGTAAAACTGATAGGTGTTTAGTACCCTGTGTCAGTACATAGCTCAAGTAATGGACTTCCAATTGTCTAACCTATGCTTCCTTTTCATATGATTTGTTTTACATTCCTTTCTTATCAATTTTTCACTGTAGCGTGAAAACTTATATCTCAGTCAATTGTAGCCTTTGGCATTTCCGAGTAATTGGGACAATTTTACTAATACAACTTATACCAATTATTACCTCATGTTCACCTGTGTTCTGGGCAAGCCTCAGACAGTTCTCAACCGACTGGGTCATTTCTATCTGTTTGAACTGGTCTTGGCATGACAGTCTGGCTTCTTGGGATGGAAGGGGTTAATATTAACTTGCTCTTGTGGCAGGAGTAACTTGATCCTTCTCCCTTTTGAGATTAAGTTCCCACCTTCAAAATTTCTCTTCACACAGGTTTGACTGATTTTTTTACTTCTCACATTTGTGGATGGCTTTATACTATATTTTTGCACACTATTTTCTCACATACTTTTAGTGGATGTGATTATAATCAACGCTCCGAGCTGTTCCAGCTTTCCGACTTTTCCTATCACAATGATCCTGATAGTTTTTTAATCTATCCCGTTAATTTTTAACCTCTTTTTAAACCACAGCCAATCACAAAATAAACATTCAAAATGCCAATTTTTTTAAGATCCCATGTCTGGAATTTAACATGCCCACACTTTATAAGAACCAGAATTTAATAGGTCACTTAACCTCAATAACTCCAATTTTAATTCGGCAGTATCAGAATTAAACACACGACAAGACAGATACATTACACAAAGGAAGAAAACACACAAGACACAGTAAGAAGGGGGCGTGGCCCACAACACCGACAAAAAAACACTGATCAAGACAGGCTTTTTAAAGGGACAGTACACTTAAACAACAAAACCTTTCTTTTTCGGGTCTCTGTCTTTTAAACGTTTGTCTAGTCACTTAATTCTATCCATATTTTTTTACAGTACTGTCTCCATAAAGCAATTAGTTCTTTGGCTGAGGTACCTCTGTTATTTTCCAAATTAATTCCTGAGCCTTTTTTGGCGGCATCTAAGTTTTATCACTAGTTCCTGTTTATATCCAATCACCAGGAACTTAAACCCTGACTACCCTCAGTGATATTAACCACTGACCTACCGCTTACAAGTTATTCCCTCAGTGATATTCGACCACTGACCTCTTCCTGCTATTTCTGTGTATTCGCCAGACTGACCTGAATCTTGTAAGGACGCCACGCGAGTGTTAGCGATTGGACGATTCATCGTCAGACTGACGGATTGGAGGAAAACCGACGTAGTAAATTAAGACTACTTACATCGGGGCGCCATTTCCTTCCTCCGTGTCTGAGACAATCCGCCTCTTACTCCGCGAACTCTCGGTGAACGACCGTTAAGATCCCACTTCTGACACCAAATGACGATCCGGATTCTTTCCCCTCAGTCTGGTTCAGTAATAACTGAAGTCGAATACATTTTAAAGTTCAGCACAACTTTAATAGCAGGGTTCTTAGTCTGCAGCATTGATTTGGACTCCTGATAGAGTCCCTCTATGCTGGCAGAGGAAGAACAAAAACATACAGAAATCCACACGTTTTTATACAGATGAATAGGGTTGGAACATACTTAACGAGGGTCAACACCAATCATAAGCCGGGCATAGGTTGCCATGCGAGGTTACATTATTTCCGGCCAATCATAAATCGTCCATGTGCTGATCATGCTGCTGTTAGACATCAAAGGGGATAACTTCCTCACTTTCCAACTTGGAATGTTCTTCCCTGTTCCTTCTGTTCCTTATCTCCCAACCTGGAATGTCTTTCAACTTTGGCTAAGCTCGTTCCCTATATTGATCTGCCATAAACATGGAGACATTCAGACCAGTCCTTGACTCACATCAAAGACCTATCATTGATAAGACAATGCAGGCCTGCTGACTAAGCAAACATATGGCCCAGCAGGAGGGCCAGGCCACTTGTATCAATCTCAGTTACTAACTAATTAACCCTTTCTAACCATTTTGCATTCTGCTTCTTTGCCACGTAGACATTTTAATATTTTACCGAAAACTGACCACGTAGGGATTCTCAAGAGTACAAAAGCAAGGAAGTCATAATGAACCTTAAAAAGGCGCTGGTTCGGCCATAACTAGAATATTGTGCCCAGTTGTGGGCACCGCACTTTACAAGAATGCGGGACTTAAATTACGTGCATAGACTGGAAAGGATGGGATTGTTCTCCTTGGAACAGAGAAGGTTGAGAGGATATTTGATAGACGTGTGCAAAATCATGAAGGGTCCAGACAGAGTGGATGGAGAAAAACTGCTCCCATTGGTTGATGGGTCAAGAAGCAGAGTGCATATATTTAAGGTGATTGGCAAAAGAATCAAAGGTGATATGAGGAAAAACTTTTTTACACAGCGTGCGGTTAGTGTGTGGAATACATTGCCCGAGGAAGTGGTGGAAACAGATTCAATAATCGTCTTCAAAAGGGAACTGGATTAGTTCTTGAAACGATAAAATGTGCATGGCTACGGGGATAAGGCGGTGCAGTGGGACCAGCTGGATTTCTCATGCATAGAGCTGGCGCAGACTCGATGGGGCGAATGGCCTCCTTCCATGTTCTAATCTTCTATGAACCTATGATTCTAATCTACTCAATCTCTCTTCATTCGACAATCCCGCCATCCCAGGGATCAGTCTGGTGAACCTTCTATGGTAAGTATATCCTTTCTTAGGTAAGGAGACCAAAATTTGTGCGCAATGTTACAGATGCGACCTCACCAAGGCCACTAGTCACAGTCTGCCAACCTGAAACGGACGGTTTATTCCTGCTCTCTGTTTTCGGTCTGTCAACCAATTTTCTATCCATGCCAGTACATCACCCAAAATTCCAAGCGCTCTAACTCTGTTCACCAACCTCCTGTGTGGGACCTTATCGAAAGCCTTCTGCAAATTCAAATACACCACATCCAATGGTTCCCCTTTATCTATTCTCATCGTTCCATCCTCAAAGAACCCCAATAGGTTTGTCAATCATGATTTCCTTTTCACAATTCCATGTTAACTCTGCCAAATCCTATTATTATTATAATCTAAGTTTCCTGTTATCACATCCTTTATAATAGATGCTAGCATTTCCATGCCACTGATGTCAGGCTGACAGGTCTGAAGGTCCTTGTTTTCTCTCTACCTCCATTCTTAAATAGTGGGGTTACAATTGGAGAACATCACTGTGTACTTCCCTCCAGTCTGAAAAACAGCAGTTCACCACTACTCTCTGCTTTTTGCCTTGAAGCAATTTTGTTTCATCGGTGCCACTGTTCCTTTTATCCCACGGGCTTCAATTTTTCCAACTATTATGTGGTACGTTATCAAATGCCGTTTCAGAGTCCAAATGCCCGACATCAACCACACTACCCTCATCAACCCTCTCGGTTCCTTCATCAAATAACTCACTCAAGTGGATAAGTGACTTTAGTTTTGCTGAGAGACTGGAGAATCTAAATTGTTGTCCTTCGAACAGAAAGGTTAAGGGAGATTTGATAAATGATTTCAAAATCATGAACGCTTTTGACAGAGTAAATGAGGGGAAACTCTTCCCAGTGGCAGACGACATATATTTCAGGTGATCGGCAAAAGATCCAGGTGTGACATTAGTAACCATATCTTTATGCAGCCAATTGTTAAGATCTCGAATGCACTGCCTGAAAGGGCGGTGGAAGCAGGTTCAATAGTAACTTTCAAAAAGGAATTGGATAAATCTTTCATTGGAAAACATTTACAGGGCTTTGGGAAAGAGCAGGGGAATGGGACTAATTCGACAGCTCTTTCAAAGAACCGGTCCAAGCACGATGGGCCGAATGGCCTCCTCCTGTGCTGTACCTATTATGATAATATGAAATACACTAATACAACCCATAACATGCAGTGCTCATGAGACTGGTGCCAAGTAATCTCTGTGCTCCTCAACAGCTCTTGGCTTCTCACCATTTCGAAAATGCTCCCCTTTATCTTTCTTGATTCCTAAGTGAATGACCTCACACTTGCCTATCATGAACTCCATTTGCTGTAGTTTTGTGCACTCATTTAATCTTTTTACGTCCCTTTGTAACTTTCTGCTTCCATTTGCACTACTTACTGTCCCTCCTCACTTCTTATCATCTTCAAACTTGAATGCACAACACTCTACTGCTCGATACGAGTCATTCATAAATATGGTGACAAGTAGATACTCGAGTACAGATCCCTGAGGATCATCACTCTTCATATCAGACGCCGCTATTAAAGCGAGTTTAGTTGGTGGGAGGAAGCGTATTTGTGAAATGAAGCCTGTGGGAGGCAGTCAATTGGGTGTGCGAGAGAAATGCGCTGTACAGGCGGGATGCATTAGGGTTAGGGTTATGGTTATGAAATTCAAAATGTGGAGTGCATAATGTTCCATGTCAGCCGGTGATTGAAAGTAATTCACTATTAAAGTCAGTTAGGGTCGCTGTGTGGTATCCGTTTCAGGGTCGGGATATTTCTGTCGGTCGAGCAGCAGACTTTTATTATGAGGGTCCCGGATTCAAGACCCTGTTCTGGCGCTGCTTTTATCAATTAAAACACCACTCAATTTACACATTAAATGATTTTGATGTAACGTTTTAAAGAAAAAGTTAACTAATTATTTCAGGCAGCAGGAAAGATCGGCGTTAATTATTCGAGTTTCGCAGTGCTGCATGAATGTAAGAATTTATAATCTTGTGTTAAAAGCAGGGCCTGAACAGGGACTTGTATCCTCCAACCTCACAATAAAAGTCTGACGCTCCACAGACTGATGGATCCGGGTTCACTTTTTTAGTTTAACACAGCGACCTTCGCTGGCGGACATGGAACATTACATCTTTCACATTCTGCATTTCCGTCTGCAGTGATCCCTCCTGCACAGCGCATTTCTCACACACACACCACACCGAATGCCTGCCACAGGCCGCACTTCAGATATACTCTCCCTCCCATCAACTACACACTCTTTTATGCTTTGTGTTTCCTGGGGTTGCATGAATGAAAGAATTGATCATCTTCAGTTAAGTTTGAGGTGAGTGCAAAGCTGTGCAGAATGTGTAAGGGTCTTAAATTAGGTTCTGACATTTAAAGAAAGCCAATTGGGTGGGTAAGAGGGGCAAGTTGGCTAAGGTAGATTTAAAAGATATGGCGGCAGATAAGCAATGGCGAATATTAAAGAATTATTTTTTTAAATTATCAAAGAATATATATTCCCTTGAGGAATAAAAACTCCAGAGGAAAATTTATCCAACCGTGGCTAACTAGAGAAGTTAAGGATAGTATTAGATTAAAAGAAGATGCTTAGAATTTTGCCAGAAGACTAGTAAGCCTAACGATTGGGAGGGTTTTAGAAATCAGCAAAGGATGACCAAGAAATTGATAAGGAGGGAGAAAAATGGATATGAGAGTAAACTTGCAAGAAATATAAAAACAGATTATGAGAGCTTCTACAAGTATATAAAAAAAAGGAAGAGATTGGTGAAAGTAAACGTGGGTCCATTAGAGGCAAAGACAGGTGAAATCATCATGGTGAATAGGGAAACGGCAGAGACGCAAAACAAATATTTTGCATCTGTCTTCTCATTGGAAGACACAAAAACATACCAAAATGATGGGGTACCAAGGGTACAATGAGAATGAGGAACTGAAAGGAATTACGATTAGTGAAGAAAAAGTACTGGAGAAATTAATGGGACTAAAAGCCGAGAAATCCCGAGACCAGATAGCCGACACCCGAGGATATAAAAAGAGTTGGCTGCAAAGATAGTGAATGTATTTGTTATCATCTTCCAGAATTATCGAAATTCTAGATTGGTTCCCGCGGATTGGAAGGTAGCAAATGTAACCCCGGTATTCAAGAAAGGAGGGAGAAAACAGGGAAAGATAGGCCAGTCAACCTGACTTCAGTCCTGGGAAAATGCTGCACGTTGTAACAGGGTACTTAGAAAATTATAATATTATTCGGCAGAGTCAACATGGTTTTATGACACGGAAATCGTGTTTGACCAATCTATTAGAGACTTTTGAGGGTGTAACAAGCGAGGTATGTAATGGGGAATCAGTGGATATGGTATATTTGGATATTTAAAAGGCATTTTATAAGGTGCCACACTGGAGGTTGTTGCACATCAGGGCTCATGGGATTGGACGTAATATATTAGCATGGATTGAGGGTTATTTAACGGACAGAAAACAGAGAGAAGGTATATTGGGGTCATTTTCGGATTTGCAGGTTGTAACTAGAGGGGTGCCGCAAGGATCAGTGCTTGGGCATCAGCTATTTACAATATTGTATCCTTGCTGTGATCGGCATTCCAGGTAAATAATGTCAGAAATGTTAATACCTGTTTAATGCTATATATTGGTTAACATGTTAAAACCGTGGCCATCTTTTTTATATGGTTACTTGTATGCCAGGAATATTTACACCCTCGGCATGCAGCGCTTATTATGGTTACATACTAGATAACCATAGAATCGAAAACAATACCAGAGGCAACGGAGTGTGCGCATGCTCCGTGGACCCCGAGGGAAACATCTTCCCGGGCATTCTGTTAGGTTCATTGGGTCTCATATTAATTCAGTGAAGTCTTGACTCAATCATTACAAAGATTGAACAAATTTTGTACTCTGATGATGAATGTTAATGACTCGGCTATAACAGTACTGGTGGTGAGTCCATTATAACATTGCTGGTGGTGAGTCTATAATAACATTGCTGGTGGCGACTCTATTCTAACATTGCTGGTGTCGACTCGATTCTAACATTGATGTCGGTGACACTGTTATAATATTGCCGGTGGCCGCTCGACTACAAAACTACTGGTGGCGACTCGACAATTACATTACTACTGGTGACTCTACTCGAACATTACTGGTGGCGACACTGCTATAACATTAATGGTGGTGACCCTACTCTAACATTACTGGTGGTGACCCTACTCTAACATTACTGGTGGTGACTATAATCGAACATACTTGTGGTGAACACAATCTAAAATAACTGGTGATGAACCTGCTCTAACATTAATGGTGGTGAAAGTAATCGAACATTTCTGGTGGTGAAACAATTCCAACATTACTGCTGGTGAACATACGCTATCATTACTGGTAGTGATCCTGCTCTAACATTACCGGTGGTGAACGTACGATATCAATATTGGTGGTGATCCTACTCTAACATTACTGGTGGTAATCCTGTATAACATTGCTGCTGGTTCATAGGAACATAGGAACAGGAGTAGGCCATTCAGCCCATCGTGCCTGCTCCGCCATTTGATAAGATAAGAACAGAAGAACATAAGAAATAGGAGCAGGATTAGGCCAATCGGCCCCTCGAGCCTGCTCCGCCATTCAATAAGATAATGGCTGATCTGATCCAAACCTCAAATCTAAAGAACACAAGAAGTAGGAGTAGGACCCGGCCACTCAGCCACTGGGCCTGCTCCGCCACCCACAGGGCCTTGACCGATCCGAACTGAGCTTCATGTCCAATTTTCTGCCCGCTCCTCGTAACCCCTAATTCCCTTTACTTCTAGGAAACTTGGCTGACCTGTGATCTAACTGCACACACCTGCCTTTGGCCCATATCCCTTAATTCCTTTTTGTTGCCATAAAGCTATCTATCTCAGAATTAAATTTAGCAATTGAGCTGGTACCAATTGCCGTTTGCGGAAGAGAGTTCCAAACTTCGACAACCCTTTGTGTGTCGAAATGTTTTCCATTCTAGCTCCTGAAAGGTCTGGCTCCAATTTTTCGACTGTGCCCCCTAATCCTAAAATCCCCAAACAGTGGAAATAGTTTCTCTCTATCCACCCTATCTGTTCCCTTAATATCACATAAACTTCGATCAGATCACCCCTTAACCTTCGAAACTCCAGAGAATACAAGCACAATTTGTGCAATCTCTCCTCGTAACTGAAACCTTGAAGTCCGGGTATCATTCTAGTAACCCTGCGCTGCACTCCCTCCAAGGCCAATATGTCCTTCCGAAGGTGCGGTGCCCAGAACTGCTCACAGTACTCAAGGTGCGGTCCAACCAGGGTTTTGTATAGCTGCAGCATAACTTCTGCCCCCTTGCACTCTATTCCTCTGGATATAAAGGCCAAAATTCCATTTGCCTTCTTGATTATTTTCTGCACCTATTCACGACACTTCAATGATTTCTGTACCAGAACGCGTAAGTCCCTTTGGACATCCACTGTTTTTAACTTTTTAGCATTGAGAAAATAAACTGTTCTGTACTTTTTTGGTCCAAAGTGGATGACCTCACATTTGTCCACATTGAATTCCATTTGCCACAGTTTTGCCCATTCACCTAATCTATCAATATCGCTTTGTAATCTTATGTTTTCATCTACACTGCTTACAATGCCACCAATCTTTGTGTCATCGGCAAACTTAGATATGAGACTTTCTATGCCTTCATCTAAGTCGTTAATAAATATTGTGAATAATTGAGGCCCCAAGACAGATCCCTGCGGGACTCCACTAGTCATATCCTGCCGATGTGAGTACCTTCCCATTATCCCTAATCTCTGTCGCCTTTCTCTCAGACAATTTCCGAACCAAGTCCGTACTTTTCCCTCGATTCTATGGGCTTCTATCTTAGCCAACATTCTCTTATGTGGGACCTTATCAAATGCCTTCTGGAAGTCCATATAAATAACATCCATTGACATTCCCCTGTCCACTACTTTAGTCACCTCTTCAAAAAATTCAATCAGGTTTGTCAGGCACGACCTACCTTTCACAAATCCATGCTGGCTCTCCCTGATTAACTGAAAATTCTCAAGGTGTTCAGTCACCCTATTCTTAATTATAGACTCCAGCATTTCCCCACAACAGATGTTAGGCTAACTGATCTCTAATTCCCCGGTTTCCCTCTCTCTCCTTTCTTAAAAAGCGGAGTGACATGTGCAATTTTCTAATCTAGAGGTACAGTTCCTGAATCTAGAGAACTTTGAAAGATTATAGTTAGGGCATCCGCAATGTGCTCACGTACTTCCTTTAAAACCCTGGGATGGAAACCATCTGGTCCTGGGGATTTGTCACTCTTTAGTGCTATTATTTTGTTCATTACTGTTGCTTTACCTATGTTAATTTTATCGAGTCCCTGTCCCCGATGCAATATATTATTTTCTTGTGATTTCCAGCATGCTATCCTCTTTTTCGACTGTAAATACTGATGCAAAGTAATTGTTCAACATGTCCGCCATTTCCCCATTGTCAATGACAATATCACCACTTTCAGTTTTTAAGGGGCCAACACTGCTCCTGACCACCCTCTTTTTCCTAATATAACTATAAAAGTTCTTCGTATCGGTTTTGATATCCCTTGCGAGTTTCTTTTCATACTTTCTTTTTGTAGCCCTTGCTATCTGTTTTGTGACCCTTTGTTGATCTTTGTATCTTTCCCATTCGCCAAGATCTGTGCCATTTTTTGCCTTTTTTTATGCCCCTTCCTTATGTCTTATACTGTCCCTTCCCTCTTTAGTGTTCCATGGCTGTTTTTTTTTGGCAGGTAGAGTTCTTGCCCCTCAGGGGTATGAACCGATTCTGAATCACGTTAAATGTTTCTTTAAACATTTCCCACTGATCATCAGTCGTTTTGCCCATTAACAGATATGCCCAGTTTACTGTGCACAGTCTCTGTATCATCCCATTGAAGTCGGCCTTGCCCAAGTCTCGAATCTTAGCAGCTGATTCACTTTTTTTCCCTTTCAAACACTACATTGGTGACCCTACTCTAACAGTACTGGTAATGACCCGGCTCTAATATTACTGGTGGTGATCCTATTCTAACATTGCTGGTGGTGATCTTAATCAAACATTATTGGTGGTGATCCTACATTAACATTATTGGTGGTGACCCTACTCTAATCTTACTTCTGCTGACCCTACTCTAACAATACTGGTGGTGACCCTACCCCGAACATTACTTCCGGTTATCCTATTCCAAAAGTACGGGTGGTCACCCTACTCGAACATTACTGTTGTGTATCCTACTCTAAGATTACTTCTGACTATCCGACTCTAATATGACTGGTGATGATCCTTATCTAACGTTACTTTTGGTGACCATATTCTAATATTAATTGTGGTGACCCAATTGTAACATTTCTGTTGGTGTCCCATTGCAATATTACTGTTGGTGACCCTACTCTACCATTAATGTTTGTGATCCCACTCTAATATTACTGGCGGTGACTCCACTTTAACATTACTGGAGGTGACTCTACCCCAACATTACCGGTGTTGACCGAGCTATGACATTAATTTTGGTGACCATTCTATAGTATTACTGGTGGTGACCCCACTGTAACATTACTGGTGGTGGCCCTACTGTAACATTAATGGTGGTGACGTTATTAAAACATTACTGGTGTTGACACTACTCTAACATTAACGGGGAAGACACTTCCCAAACATTACTTGTGCTGACCCCATTCCAACATCACTGGTTGTTAAGATACAGTGTCATGACTGGTGGTGATCTTATTCTAACATTTCTGGTGGTGATACTTCTCTAACATTACTGGTGATGATTTTACTCTAACATAACTTGTGGAAATCCTGCCCTAGCAATGATGGTGGTAATCTTAATGAAACATTACTGGTGGTGATCCTGCACTAACTTTATTGCTGGTGATCCTACTCAAACAGCACTGGTGGTGACCCTACCCTCACAATACTTCCAGTTATCCAATTCTAAAAGTACTGGTGGTCACCCTACTCTAACATTACTGTTATTTATCCTACCCTAACATTACTTCTGGTTATCCGACTCTAATATTACTGGTGGTGATCCTTTTCTAACATTACTTTTGGTGACCATATTCTAATATTAATTGTGTTGACCCAATTGTAACATTTCTGTTGGTGTCCCATTGTAATATTACTGTTGGAGATCCGACTCTACCATTACTGGTTGTGATCCCACTCTAATATAACTGGTGGTGACTCCACTTTAACATTACTGGAGGTGATCCGACTTCAGCACTTACGGTGATGACCCGACTCTAACATTACTGGCGATTACCATTCTCCATCATTTCTGGTGGTGATCTTAATCTAAAGTTACTGGTGTTGACCCTGCTATAACATTACTGGTGGTGAACCTACGATATAATTACTGGTGGTGAACCTATTCTAAGATTACTGGTGATTAACCCGACTCTAACATTACTGGTGGTGATCCTACTCTAACATTACTGATGGTGATCCTACTCTAACATTAATGATGGTGATCCTACTCTAACATTACTGGTGGTGACCCTACTCTAACATTAATGATGGCGATCCTACTCTAACTTTAATGATGGTGATCCTACTCTAACATTACTGATGGTGACCGTTCTTTAACATTAAATATGATGATTCCACTATAACATAACGAGTGGTGACCCTACTCTAACATTACTGGTGGTGACCCTACTCTAACATTAATGATGGCGATCCTACTCTAACATTAATGATGGTGACCCTACTCTAACATTACTGGTGGCGAGTTTACTCGAACATTACTTCTGGTTATCCTATTCTAAAAGTACTGGTGGTCACTCTACTCCAACGTTACTGTTGTGTATCCTATTATAACATTATTAGAGGTGACTCTACTCTAACATTTCTTCTGCTGATCCTACTGTAATATTACTGGTGTTGATCTAACATTACTTTTGGTGACCATATTATCATATTAATTGTTTTAACCCAATTGTAACATTTCTGTTGGTGTCCCATTGCAATATTACTGTTGGAGACCCTACTCTACCATTAGTGGTTGTGACCCCACTCTAATTTTACTGGTGGTGACTCCACTTTAACATTACTGGTGGTGAACCAACTCTATCATTACTGGTATTGAACCTACTCTCAGATTACTAGTGGTGACCCGACTCTAACATTACTGTTGGTGACCCTACTCTAAGATTACTAGTGGTGACCCGACTCTAACATTACTGGTGGTGACCCTACTCTAACATTAATTATCGTGACCATACAATAACATTGATTCTGGGTGACCCTATTGGAACATTATTGGTGGTGACACTCCATTAACATTACTGGTTGAGATACTACTCTCACATGACTGAGGGTGATTTTACTCCAACATTAATGATGGTGATTCTATTCAAACATTAGTTATGGTGATTCAATTCAAACATTATTGATGGTGATCCAACTGGAGCATTACTGGTGGTGACCCTACTATATGATTACTAATGGTGACCCTGCTCTAACATTAATAATGGTGATCCTACTCTAACATAACTGGTGGTGTGTCGACTCTAACATTACTGGTGGTGATCCAATTCTCACATTAATGATGGTGATCCTGCTCTAACATTACTGGAGATGACCCTACCATAACATTACTGGTGTTGACCCTACTCTAACATTGCTGGTGGTGTGTCTACTGTAACATTACTGCTGGTAATCCTACGCTAACATTACTGGTGTTGACCCTACTCTAACGTTACTGGTGGCGAGTTTACTCCAACATTATTGGTGGTGACCCTACTCTACCATTACTGGTGTTGACCCGAGTCGAACATTATTGGTGGTGACCCTACTCTAACATTACTGGTGGTGATCCTACTCTAATATTACCATGTTTATCCCATCCAATATTGTTCTCTCCTCCTTAACTACAATCTCTGCATCGTTCCCCTCTTTTCTGAAGACAGACTCAAAGTATTCATTCTTCGGCCTTCACACACTTGCTACCTCTTTGGTCTCTAATTGGCCCTACTCTTTCCTTAGTCTTGCACTTTATGTATTTATAAATCATCTCTGATTTTACTTGCCAATATTTTTTCATACCCTCACTTTGCTTTCCTAATTTTCCTAGTTTCCTTTTTAATTTCACTCCTGCACTTTCTATACTCCTCTCGGCTTTCCGCAGTTTTGAGCTTTTGGTATTTGACATAAGCTTACTTTTTTTTCCCTTATCCTACTCTGTATGCTCCTTGATATCCAGGAGGCTATCGATTTTGGAGTCTCACGCTTTTTCTTTGTTTGAACATATTTGCTCTGAACCCCCACTATCTCCTCCTTGAATGCTTCCCACTGCTCTGACACTGATTTACTTTCAAGTAGCTGTTTCCAGTCCACTTTTGTTATATTATATCTCAGCTTAGTAAAATTGGCCTTTTCTCACTTGAGAACTTTTATTCCTGGTCTATCTTTCTCGTGTTCCATAACTACGCTAATTCTAACTGAATTATGATCACTACTACCAAAATGCTCTCCCATTGATAATCCTTCCAATTATTTTGCAATTCATTCACGTGCAAATTAGGTAGATTTCTTCCTGAAAATATCATTATGGGTTACAGTATATTAGTAATTTGAGACAAGATATGTGGCAAGAGTCACATGCTTGGGAGAAACAGGTGATTTTAGTCCTATGTTTCTTAAAGCTCTCCACCACTGGAGATTTCCTTACCACACGTTGTCGGCTCTGCTGTAGACTAATTGATAGAGACTAATTGCTCGGATTAGTAAATCACAAAGAATTAAAACAAATGTACAGGACATAAACAGACCATTCTGCCCAACTGGTCCATGCCAGCGTTTATGCTCCACCTGAGCCTCCTTCCGCCCTTATTCATCCAATCCAATCACCATATCCTTTTATTCTCTTCTCCCTCACGTGTTTCTGTAGTTTCCCTTCATGCTAGTCAGCTCAACTACTCCTTGTAGGAGCGAGTTTCACATTCTAACCAGTCTCTGGGTGCAGAAGTTTCTCCGGAATTCCCTATTGGATTTATTCGTCTCTAGCTTATATTTGTGACCCCTCCTTCTCGTCTCCCCCGCAAGTGGAAAATCTTCTCCACATCTACCCTTTCGTACCCTCTCATTATCTTAAAGACCTCGATCAGGTCATCCCTCAGTCTTCTATATTCTGGAGAAAAGCGCCCCAGCCGATTCAATCTTTCCTCAAAGCAGATCTTTATTGCACCTTCTCTTCAAGGATGACATAAGGACAGTCGTGAGAAAGGATCTTTGCTCAGATAATCAGAAAATAGAATCAGGGAAGAAATCAAGAAATAAGACGAGCTTGTAACAAAGCAGTAATCGTAGGAGACTTTAATATGAACATAAGGACATAAGAAATAGGAGCAGGAGTAGGCCAATCGGCCCCTCGAGCCTACTCCGCCATTCAATAAGATCATGGCTGATCTGGTCCTAACCTCAAATCTAAAATCATGTCCAATTTCCTGCCCGCTCCCCGTAACCCTAATTCCCTTTACTTGTAGGAAACTGTCTATTTCTGTTTTAAATGTATTTAATGATGTAGCTTCCACAGCTTCCTGGGGCAGCAAATTGCACAGACCAACCACCCTCTGAGTGAAGAAGATTCTCCTCATCTCAGTTTTGAAAGAGCAGCCAATTATCCTAAGATTATGCCCCCTTGTTCTAGTTTCAACCATCCTTGGGAACATCCTTACCGCATACACCTGATCAAGCCCCTTCACAATCTTATATGTTTCAATAAGATCGCCTCTCATTCTTCTGAACTCCAATGAGTAGAGTCCCAATCTACTCAACCTCTCCTCATATGTCCGCCCCCTCATCCCCGGGATTAACCGAGTGAACCTTCTTTGTACTGCCTCGATAGCAAGTATGTATTTTCTTAAGTATGGACACCAAAACTGTATACAGTATTCCAGGTGCGGTCTCACTAATACCTTATATAACTGCAGCAATACCTCCCTGTTTTTAGATTCTATCCCTCCAGCAATAAAAGCCAACATTACGTTGGCCTTCTTGATCACCTGCTGCAACTGCATACTAACCTTTAGATTTTCTTGCACGAGGATCCCCAGATCACTTTGTACTGCAGTACTTTCCAGTTTCTCGCCATTGAGATAATAACTTGCTCTCCGATTTTTCCTGCCAAAGTGCATAACCTCACATTTTCCAACATTGTATTGCATCTGCCAAATCTCCGCCCACTCACCCAGCCTGTCTATATCCCCTTGTAGGTTTTTTATGTCCTCCTCACTCTCTACTTTCCCTCCCATCTTTGTATCATCTGCAAACTTTAATATGTTACACTCGGACCCCTCCTCCAAATCGTTAATATAGATTGTAAAGAGTTGATGACCCAGCACCGACCCCAGCGGAACACCACTGGCTCCTAGTTGCCAGTCCGAGAATGTACCATTTATCCCAACTCTCTGCTTCCTGTTCGATAACCAATTCTCCACTCATGCCAGAATATTACCCCCAAACCAGTGATTCTTTATCTTGAGCAATAATCTTTTATGTGGCACCTTGTCGAATGCCTTATGGAAGTCTAAATACACTACATCCACTGGTTCCCCTTAATCCACTCTGTACGTTATATCCTCAAAGAACTCAAGCAAATTTGTCAGACATGACTTCCCCTTCGTAAAGCCATGCTGACTTTGTCCTATTAAATTATGTTTATCCAAATGTTCCGTTACTGTCTCCTTAATAATAGACTCCTAAATTTTACCCACCACAGATGTTTGGCTAACTGGTCTATAATTTGCAGCCTTCTGCCTACGACCCTTTTTAAATAACGGTGTTACATTAGCAGTTTTCCAATCTGCCGGGACCTTTGCCGAGTCCAGAGAATTTTGGAAAATTATTACCAAAGCATCCACAATCCCTACTGCCATTTCCCTCAATACCCTGGGATGTAAGCCATCAGGTCCAGGGGATTTATCAGTCTTGAGTCCCATTAATTTACTGAGTACCAATTCCTTAGTGATTTTAATCGTAATTAGCTCCACCCCCCCTCGAGCCCCCCGTTTGTCCACTGTTGGGATATTCTTCGTGTCCTCTACCGTAAAGACTGAAACAAAGTTCAGCATTTTTGCCATCTCCATTTTTCCCATCATTAATTTCCCGGTCTCATCCTCTAAGGGACCTTCGTTTGCCTTAGCCACCCTTTTTCTTTTTATATAACTGTCGAAACTCTTGCTATATGTTTTTATATTTTTTGCGAATTTATTTTCATAATCTATCTTCCCTTTCTTAATCAATCCTTTCGTTACTTTTTGCTGTCTTTTGAAGACTTCCCAAACTTCTATCCTCCCACTAAGTTTGGCCACCTTATATGTCCTTGTTTTTAGTCGGATACGATCCTTAATTTCTTTACTTAGCCACGGATGGCTGTCATTTCTTTTACACCCTTTTTTCCTCAGTGGAATATATTTTTTTTAAAAGTTGTAGAATAACTCCTTAAATGAAGACCACTGTTCATGTACCGCCTTACCCTTTAAACTATTTTCCCAGTCCACTTTAATCAATTACGCTCTCATACCATCATAGTCTCCTTTATTCAAGCTCAGTACGCTTTTTTGAGAACCAACCTTCTCACCCTTTAATTGGCTATGGAATGTAACCATGTTATGGTCACTCATTCCAAGGGGATCCTTGACTAGGACATTATTAATGAATCCTGGCTCATTGCACAGGACCAGGTACAAGGTTGCTTACCCCCTTGTAGGATCAGTTACATACTGCTCACAAAATTCATTCCTAATACACTCAATAAACTCTTCCTCAAGGCTGCCCTGCCCAATTTGATTTGTCCAGTTGATATGATAGTTAAAATCCCCCATAATTATAGCTCTTCCCTTATTACACGCCCCGACTATATCCTGATTAATACTTCTTCCAGCAGAGTTGCAACTATTAGGAGGCCTATATACTATGCCCACGAGTGTTTTTCCCCTTATTATTCCTTATCTCTACCCAAACTGTTTCATTATCCTGATCCTTTGTCCCAATATATTTTCTCTGTATTACAGTGATTCCTTCCCTTATTAACATAGCCACCCCACGTCCCCTTCAATCCTGCCTGTCCTTCCTGATTGTTAAATACCCTGGCATATTTAATTCCCAGTCGTTTTCACCCTGCAGCCATGTTTCTGTAATGGCCACAAGATCATACCCATACATCGTTATTTGTGCCGTTAACTCGTCCATTTTGTTACGAATGCTACGTGCATTCAGATAAAGAACTTTCAAATATGTTTTGTGACACTTAGTTACTGCGTTTTCCTTTTTTAACACTTTACCTTTTTCTCCATAACTTCTGTCCCTTCCTGACACGCTTTCCTCTGGTCTCCCTGCTCAGGTTCCCAACCCCCTGCCACAGCTTTGATGCTTGGTTAATGGCCTTGCACCTTGTAGTTTTTATTGTATCTCTCGTGCCTAAAGTACACTTTCTTTCCGCTGCTCTACGCTTTTCACTTTCACTTGTTCTTGAACAACTGTTTGTACTATTTCTATTGTAGATTTCCCCTGGGTCTTCCCCTCTCTTGCTGCTCTCAACTTTATTCCCTTCTGACTCCCCGCTCAGGTTCCCATCCCCCTGCCACTCCAGTTTAAACCTTCCCCAACAGCATTAGCAAACACCCCCGCGAGGACATTGGTCCCGGTCCTGCTCGGGTGTAACCCGTCCCGCTTCTACAGGTCCCACCTTCCCCAGAACCGGTCCCAATGCCCCAGGAATCTAAATCCCTCCCCCCACACCATCTCTGCAGCGACGCATTCATCCTGTCTTTTCTCCTGTTCCTATACTCACCAGCACGTGGCACCGGCAGTAATCCTGAGATCACTAACTTTGAAGTCCTGCTTTTTAATTTATCTCCTAACTCCTTAAATTCACCTTGCAGGACCTCATCCCTTTTTGTTACCTATGTCGTTGGTGCCAATATGGACCACGACTACTGGCTGTTCACCCTCCCCCTCCAGAATGCCCTGCAGCCGCTCCGTGACATCCTTGACCCGAGCACCAGGGAGGCAACGTACCATCGTGGAGTCACGTTTGCGGCCGCAGAAACGCCTATCTATCCCCCTTACAATCGAATCCCCTATCACTATAGCCCTGCCACTCTTCTTCCTCCCATCCTGTGCAGCAGAGCCACCCGTGGTGCCCCGAACCTGGCTCTTCATATATACTGGGCAAATCAAAATTGGCAAAAGTATTTTTGGGGACAAATTCATGGAATGCATTTGAAGCAGTTTCCTAGAACAATCCATCTTGGAACCTACGATTGAACAGGCTGCTTTAGATCTTCTCTTGTGTGATGAGACAAGGTTAATTAGTAATGGATCCTTGGGGAAGAGTGACCATAATATGATAGAATTTCAAATTGAGTTCGAGAGTGACATACTTAAGTCCCAAACTCAAGCCTTA
This sequence comes from Heptranchias perlo, assembly GCF_035084215.1. NCBI lineage: Eukaryota > Metazoa > Chordata > Chondrichthyes > Hexanchiformes > Hexanchidae > Heptranchias > Heptranchias perlo. The sequence continues at coordinate 5,922,900 of NW_027139548.1, forward strand.
AACTTAAACAAAGACAATAACATATGTATGAGGGACGAGTTGGCTAAACTTGATTGGAAATTTAGATTAAAGGATATGACAGTAGATAAGCAATGGTGAACTTTTAAAGAAATATTTCATAATTCTCAATGAATATACATTTCAATGAGGCATAACAACTCCACAGGAAAAGTGATCCATCCGTGACGAACTAAAGAATTCATAGAATCATAGAATCATAGAATGTTACGGCACAGAAGGAGGCCATTGGGCCCTTCCGTGCCAGCCGAAAAAGAGCTATCCAGCTTAATCTCACTTTCCTGCACCTGGCCCACGGCCCTGTAGGTAATGGCACTTCAAGTGCTCATCCAAGTACTTTGTAAATGATTTGAAGGTTTCTGCCTCTCGCACCTTTTCAGGCAGTGAGTTTCAGACCCCCATCACCCTCTGGGTGAAAAAACTCTCCTCAGCTCCCCTCTAATCCATCCACCCATTACTTTGGATCTATTTCCCCTGGTCACTGACCCCTCTGCTAAGGGAAGGACGTTCTCCCTATCCACTCTATCTGTTCCCGTCATAATTTTACATACCTCAATTAAATCTCCCCTCAGCCTCCTTTGTTCCAACGAAAACAATGTTTTATACAGTTCTAGCACAAACTCCCTGCGCTTATATTCTATGCCTCAGCTAATAAAGGAAACTATTCCGTATGCCTTTTTAACCACCGTATCTACCTGTCCTGCTACATTCAGGGATCTGTGGACATGCACTCTAAGGTCCCTTGGTTCCTCTACACCTCTCAGTGTCCTCCCATTAATTGTGTGCTCCCTTGCCTTGTTTGCCCTTCAAAAATACATTACCTCACACTCACCTCTCTGCATTTATTTCTGTTTGGCACTTATCTGCCAACTTATCAGCCCATTGATATAGAATCATAGAATCAAAGGAGTTTACAACATGGAAACAGGCCCTTCGGCCCAACATGCCCATGTCGCCCAGTTTATACCACTAAGCTAGTCCCAATTGCCTGCACTTGGCCCATATCCCTCTGTACCCATCTTACCTGTCGTCTACAGCTTTCCTCCTCACTATCAACCACACGGCCAATTTTTGTATCATTTGCAAATTTCTTGATCAAGCCCCCCACATTCAAGTCCAAACCATTAATATTGACACAAAAAGCAAGGGTCCGAGTAATGAGCCTTGCGGGACCCCACTGGAAACAGCCTTCCACTCGCAATAAGTTAAGCATAGTATTAGATTAAAAGAAGAGACTTATAATTTGCCAAAAAGAGTTGTAAAGCTGAGGATCGGGAGAAATTTCGGAACCAGCAAAGGATGACCAAAAAATGATAAAGAGGGAGAATATGAGAGTTAACTGGCAAAAATATAACAACAGATTGTTAGATCTTCTTCAACTTTGTAAAAAGGAAGAGAATAGCAAAAGTAAACGTCTGTCCCTTAGAGACTGACACAGGAGAAATTATAATGGGGAATAAGGAAATGGCAGAGAATTTAATCAACTATTTTGTATCTGTCGTCACATTAGAAGTCACAAAAATCACACCAGAAATAGATGGGAACCAAGGGTCTAATGAGAGTGAGGAACTCAAAGTGATTAATATTCGGAAAGGAAAATTACTGGAGAAATGAATGGGGCTAAAAGCCGACAAATCGCCTGTGCCTGATTTCGCAGAGATAGTGAATGCGATGGTTGTGATCTTCCAACATGCTCTCGATTCTAGAACGTTCCTAGTGGATTGAAGGGTAGCAAATGCATCCTCGCTGTTCAAGAAAGGAGGGAGAGAGCAAACAAGGAACGACAGGCCAGTTAGCCTGACATCAATCGTCGGAAAAATATTGGAATCTATTATTAAGGAAGTGGTAAGAGGGCACTTCGAAAATCATAATTTGATTAGGCAGAGTCAACATGGTTTTATGAAAGGGAAATCGTGTTTGAAAAACGTATCAGACTTTTTAGAGGATGTATCAAGGTAAATAAAGGGGAACCAGTCGATGTAGTTTATTTGGATTTTCAAATGGCATGCGATAAGGTGCCACATAAAAGGTTGTTACAGGAGATAAGGGCTCATGGGGTTGGTGGTGATATATTAGCATGGATTGGTTAATGGACAGAAAACAGTCAGTAGGAATAAAAGGGTCATTTTCAGGATGGCAGGATGTAGCGAGTGAGGTGCTGCAAGGATCAGTGCTTGGGCCTCAGATATTTACCATCTACATTAATGATTTAGATGAAGGAGCCGAGAGTATTGTTTCCGTATTTGCTGGTGATACAAAGCTCGGTGGGAAAGTAAGCTGTGAAGATGAACAAAGAGTCTGCAAAGTGAATGGGCAAGAAAGTGGCAGATGGAGTATAATGTGTTTAATATGAGGTTATCCACTTTACTTTGGTAGGAAGAATAGAAAAAGAGAATATTTTTTAAATGGTGAGAAAATATCAAACGTTAGTGTTCAGAGGGATTTGTTTGTCCTTGTACACAAAACAGAGAAAATTAACATGCAGATACAGCAAGCAGTTAGGAAGGTAAATTGTATATTGGCATTTATTGCAAGGGGGTGGAGCACAAGAGTAAGGAAACCTTGCTGCAATTGTACAGGGCTTTGGTGAGACCACACCTGGAGTACTGTGTACAGTTTTGACCTCCGTCCGGAAGGAAGGATTTACTTTCCTTCGAGACAGTGCAACGAATGTTCACTAGATTGATTCCTGGGATGAGAGGGTTGTCCTATGAGGAGTGATTGAGTAGAATGGACCGACGCACTCTGGACATTAGAAGAATGACACGTGATTTCATTGAAACATATTGGGCCCGAAATTGGGCCGTGGAGTGCGACAAGACCTCTCCAACATCCAAGATGGCGTCATGTTTGCGCACACACGTTTCCAGCGTGAAGTGCGCCATCTTGGTATAGGAGTTAGCGCAGGCGCAGATAGCGAATACTGGAATCATGTAAAGTGGGGAGAAAACGGCTTCAATCAGTGTGCAACGCTGATTTAAAGTGATAGACACCATTTTAGGACTTAACGCTCAACTCAACGCACAGTCTGAACCCCGACCATCTGAACGTGTCTCAGCGTGCCTGGGGGAGCCCCCACCATCGCTATTTAAAGGGGCCATCCAGGATTTAAGGGTTAGTGGCTGGATTATTTCTTCTGGCTGCCGAGACGTTTGTAACTGTTTTTGGAGGTCTCTTAGACGTCAATACTCGGACGCGGTGACATAGCATAACATTTAGAGCCAGGACGTGCAGGAGTGAAGTGTGAAAATGTTTTTACGCACAAAGGGTTGGAGACGTTTGGAACGCTCTTCAGGAGATGGCACTCGGTGCTAGCTCACTTGTGAATGTTAAATCTGAGATTGATAGATTTATGTGAACCAAGAGTAATAAGGCAAATGGGGCTAAGGCGGGTATATGGAGTTAGGTCATATGTTCACCATGATCTCATTGAATGATGGAACAGGCTCGAGGGGCTAAATGCCACTCCCACTTGCTGCCTCTTGATATGCGCCACCTTCTCCTGCAAAAAAGCGGGACGTGTTTCTGGGTGATGTGCCTGTCATGGTTGAATCGTGTGTGCCCTGTGAGTTGTGGGTGAGCGGGTTGGAGCAGTGGTAATGTATAAGCGTGAGAGGAAGCATCTTGTTGGAAGAGTTGATTACTGATGGAATTAGTTTGTTGGTATGTGGGTGATGGGAGGTGGAGTGTGTGGTGCAATTTGTAGGAGAGGCCACTTGACCGTTGACCTCACTCACCTTGCCCACTCATGTCAAAGCATTGATCTTCTTCCTGCACTGCATCCATGTTCATGATGATGTGCGCCTGACATTGACTTTGTCCCCCACTGCCTCCTGCTGTCTCATGGATATATAACTGGAGGGCCTCTTGCACCCTCCCCACCGCCCAACCCCCTGTCCCTCCTTCTGTCCACCTCATGCACTAAGGTCTCTAGTGCATCAGAAGAACTTTGGTGCATGCACTCTCGCAGGCTTGTACCAAAACAGTTCGGCAGATTGGTGCGGTCTGGCATGGGATGTGGGATTTAGTCGTGTGCAAACTTTATTCAATGTTTTAACATAACTCATCAGTGTGTCAACATAAGGATGGGATCTGCATCTATGTTTTACATGTGCGCTGTCTGATCTCCGTTCAGACTCCGTGCAGACAGTAGACTGTTATTTTCAGCAAATTACGTTCCCAGCTGCCTTTAAGAGATTTCGAAGCAATAACCTCCCTTTAAGAGATTGGGCTCCACCTGATGGTGGACTGTGCGAATTGCATTGATTCCACGTGAAATGGAACGCTGATTGCAGGTTCGTGCTCGGCCGGCCGAAACTTGCGTCCTGCCTGCACAGGGGTCATTGGGCGCGGGGTGAGAGTCCATCACGCTATCTGTGCCCAAAAACGGCCCCTATCCAATGTTTCCTCCAATTCCCCCGTTTTATTTCAGAACCTGTGTCCATTGCTGTAAAGGCAGTTTAAATCGTTTTTAGTAGCTGTTACTTTTACTTTTACAGAATTTTAACTTATTATTTTTCCTATTTATCACTCCCGGTATGTTTTTTTCAGTTATTTTGCTGTTTCCCAGACCTGGAATATTTATGGTTTCTATAACTCTGGTCCCTTTTTCTTACTCTTGTTTTATCTTTTGCACGAATATTTTCGCCTGAACCCCACCCCCCTTATCGGCTTATTAAACACCTTATTTATCCTTTCCACTCGGACTTTGGTCCCAGCCTGGTTCAGATGCCGCCTGTCCCAACGATACAGTTCCTTCCTGCCGCACCCCCATCATTCAGCCATGTTTTTACTTTACTGATCTGTTTGTCACTATGCCGATTTGCGCCTGGCTCAGGTAATAATCCTGAGATGACTACACTGGAGGTCCTGCTTTTAAATTTAGTTCCGAACTCCTGATATTCCCATAGCAGGACCTCCTCCTTATGCCATTGGTTCTGACGTGGATCACAACAGCTGGACCCTCCCCCTGCATTTCCAGATTTTTTTTCCAGCCGCTTCCAGATTTCCCTTACCCTGGAACCAAATAGGCAACAAACACTTCGGTACTCTCGATCCTGAATGCAAAGAATCGAATCTATCCCTCTAATTATCAAATCTCCCATAACTACCACCTTTCTACTCTGCACCTCCTCCCCTTGGACAGCTTTTTGCTCCAGGGTGCCTTGGTCAGCATTCTGGCTGTCCTTCCCACAGTCTTCTTCCTTATCCTCATAGGTATCAAGTGATTTGTACATGTTGGACAGGACTAGTGTCTGTGGGACCTCCTCGTCTATATCCCCTCCTATCAGACTGCGCACTGACTACCAGCCACACTATCCCCCTCCTCTATCCTCTGAGTTGTGACTGAATTCTGGAGAATGTTGTCCAGATTTTCCATCCCCTTCCTTATGTGTCAGAGTGTCTGTAACTCGCAATCCAGCTCAAGGATTCTAAGCCGACATGTGCACAGATCCCTGAAGGTCGCAGGACAGGTAGTTAAGGTGGTTACGAAGGCATACGGGATACTTTCCTTTATTAGCAGAGGCATAGAATATAAGAGCAGGGAGGTAATGGTAGAACTTTATAAAACACTAGTTCGGCCATAGCTGGAGTAATGTGTACAGTTCTGGTCACCACATTACAGGAAGGATGTAATTGCACTAGAGAGCGCACCGAGGAGATTTACAAGGATGTTGCATGACTGTAGAATTTTACCTATTAGGAAATATTGGATAGGTTGGGGTTGTTTTCTTTGGATCAGAGGAGGCTGATCGGGGATTTAATTGAAGTGTACAAAATTATGAGGTGCCAAAATAGAGTGGATAGTGAGGATATATTTCCCATTGCAGAGAGGTCAATAACCTGAGGGCATAGATTAAAAGTGATTCGTGGAAGGATTAGAGGGGAGCTGAGGAAAACATTTTTCACCCAGAGGGTGATGGGGGTCTGGAACTCACTGCCTGAAAGGGTGGAAGAGGCAGAAAGCCTCAACTCATTTAAAAAGTACTTGGATGTGCACTGGAAGTGCCGTAACCTGCAGGGCTACTGACCAAGTGCTGGAACGTGGGATTAGGCTGGGTGGCTCATTTTAGGTAGGCGCGGACACGATGGGCCGAATGGCCTCCTTCTGTGCGGTACATTTTCTATGATTCTATGATAATGCAGATAAGCAATCTGCTGCACTCTTGAGGACCACAAACAGCCGCAGCGCCTTTTTTACCCACAGTTCTCGTTGTGCTCTCGCCAACAACTCCATTCTCATCGTATCATGTGTCTCCTGGAAAGGTAGAAGGCGAACTAGATGGAACTTGGTCTTCTTTGCGTCTAGCAAATCCTGTGTTCGTATAATTATGGTTTTGCGGCCGTGCTCAGTGAGCGGAGAACAATGGGTCTGGACAATACGTCTTCCCATTTCCGAGAGTGCACAAGATCCAAACCATTGCCAGGAGGGTTACTGGTCTCACTTTATTAAACTGTTAAACTTGACATCTAACAACAGACAGATCTCGGACTCTCTGTCTCCCATCTCAATGTGAAGATACTCGAGGGGCCTCGGGGCTGGTGGGAATGTACCAGGCCTGAGTCAGCACCGACAAGAGAACTGGAAACTAATTAATAACAGATTGCAACCCTGAATTAAGCAATCGTAATTTCACATTGGGAAATGATCTTAGTGTGAGTGACTGTTTATCTGAGAGGTCAGGCAGTGTGTTACATGGGCGAGAAGAGTTTCGGATGGAATATAAGGTCCAATCATGATGGTTTTTAGAATTTTCATTATTTAAATAATTTAGCAATTAACCACAGTGGATATTTCACTCCATTCTTTAACTCGTCTCTGAATTTACTCTGGTTCCCTGCATAAATAAATGGGTTGATGCAGGAACACCAAAACTGAAGCATGAATCCACTTTCCTCCAGAATAAAGTTTGATTCATCGAAATTAGAACCTGAGAAATAACTAACGTTAGCAATTAGGACATAGAGGAAAGTTATGAGAAACAACAACCATAACAGGATGAGACTGCCCGAAATACAGATGAGCAAAACGATGGATTTTCTCCGGCTCTCCATCTCTGGGTCACTCTGATTCTCAACATTGCTGCGGACCTGGAGTCTTCTGCGGATTCTAATGGCCGCTAAAATGTGCCTGACGGTCACAGCATTGAGCAATAAAATCAGAATGAATGGGAGAGAAGGGGTTAAAATGCGGTGAATCCAGTCAAATGTGGCCCATGCGGGTGAGGTATAAAATATTAACTTTATCTTGCAGAACCAGGGTATGTTGTTAATTGTATACAAAGGTTCATATATAAAATACCAGAATGTATTTTTTAAACAGCTCAGGACACAGACCGTTCCTATACCAACAGCCGCCGTTTTCTCGGTACAATATGTTGTTTTCAGCTCCTGACAACAAATGGCTACAAATCGATCAAAGGTGAACACGACCGTCACCCAAACAGAACCGACTCTAATTGCATAAATTAAGACAAAACTGAGACTCCAGACCGGGGTGATGGACAGGAAACTGAATGGGAAATAAATCCCCACAATCCGGTTTAATATCACAGCCGTGATAATGACCAGGAGATCCGTCACCGCCATGGACACCAGGTAGCAAGTAATACATCTGGAGAGACCGCACCTTCCTCGGGACAGGATCACAATCACTGCCAAGTTAACTGGAAGAGAAAAAAGGGGAGGAAATGTTTGTGTGCGAGCGAAAACAGGAAGATTAGTGATCCGACTCCCAGCAAAATCATACGTTTGACAGAATTAGGTGTGAAATTTACAACGTTGACACTTGATCCTGAGATGAAATCGATCCCATACCCTTTGGATTCCCATTTCTCTGTTTAAAATAATCATCCGGATTATAAATGAGACAGGCCAAAGACATCGGCATGTGAATTAATATAAAAACACAATGGGAACAAGAAACCCATTGAAACCAACGTGGGAACGTCAAATAGACAAGAAAAGGAACAGGTCTTAAAGAATCAGTAAAATAGTTCATAATAAATGCGAAGATTAGGTGACGGGAAAGCGCATGTATTGCAGAAGATATTTCAGAGAATAAATCATAAAACACTCGACAATAAAACTGGAAACATGCAAGAAAGAACAAAAAACTTGCATTTAAAACCGATGTTGTCCCATTGGCGACCCAATCACTCTCATCGATGAATTCCTGTCAAATCATTCACTGTTGGAAAATTCAACAGTCAGCTTGTCCAAAGAGATTCCCAAACAGCGGGAGGGGTGAACAGACAATTGATAATCTCTGAATTTGCGGAGGGAATGTTGGCGAGTAGACAGTGATAACTCCAAGTTCTTCTGCTAATAGTCACCTGGGATCTTCAATGACCAGCTGACCCATTGGGACTGGCAGATGATGAGGTATCATTCGGAGAAAGCCCTTCCGACACGCTCCCTCGTTACAACTCTGCGCTGTTATGAAAAATTATCGGCTTTGTCCTGTAATGGATAGTGAACTACAACTTTGTGACTCAGAGATGAGAGATGGCACCAGTTATACAATGTGGAGAAAAGAACGAAAACGGGAACAGTCCGGGACATTGGCAGGTGAAAAGAGCAGGACGGACACCCGGAATCAGCAGCGGTCACTGGAAAACCGTCAGCAGCAGCTAATGTGGAAGAGTAGTGCCAGGCTGAACCAATGAATGGAGTTCATAGAATCATAGAATCCTAGAAGAGTAACAGCGCGGAAGGAGGCCATTCGGACCATCATGTTTCTGCCGGCTCCATGCTAGACCAATCCAGCTAGACCCACCTCCCCGCCCAATTCCCATAGCCCTGTATTTTTTTTCCTTTTAAGTACTTATCCAACCCCCTTTTGAATGCCATGATTGAATCTTCCTCTACCACCCCCTCGGGCAGTGCATTCCAGATCCTAAACATTCATCATGCAAAAAAGTTTTTCCTCACGTCACCTTTGGTTCTTTTGCCAATCATCTTAAATCGATGTCCTCTGGTCCTTGACCCTTCCGCCAATGGGAACAGTTTCTCTCTGTCTCCTCTGTCTAGACCCTTCATGATTTTCAACCTTCTCTGTTCCAAGGAGAACAACCCCAGCCTCTCCAGTCTATCCACGATTCGAAAGTCCCTCATCCCCGGAATCATTCGAGTAAATCTTTTCTGCACCGTCTCCAAGGCCTTCACATCTTTCCTAAAGTGTGGTGCCCCGAACTGACACAATACTCCAGTTGTGATCTAACCAGCGTTTTATAAAGGTTCATCATAGCTTCCGTGCTTTTGTACTATATGCCTCTATTTATAAAGCCCAGAATCCCGTACGTTTTTTTAACCGCTTTCTCAACCTGCCCTGCCACCTTCAACGATTTGTCTACAAATACGCCCAAATCTCTCTGTTCTGGTATCCATTTTGGAATTGTGCCCTTTAGTTTATATTACCTCTCCTCGTTCTTCCTACCGAAATAGATCACTTCACATTTTTCTGCGTTAAATTTCACCTGACACGTGCCCGCCCATTCCACCATCCTGTCTGTATCCTCTTGAAGTCTATCACTATCCTCCTCACTGTTTACTACACTTCCAAGTTATGGGTCATCTGCAAATTGTGAAATTGTGCCCTGTACACCCAAGTCCAAGTCATTAATATATATTAAGAAAAGCAGTGGTCCTAGTTGCGACCTCTGGGGAACACCACTGTGTACCTCCTTCCAGTACGAAATACTACCGTTCATCACTACTCTCTGTCTCCTGTTACTTCGCCAATTCTCAATTCATATATTGCCCTTTATTCCATGGCCTTCAATCTCCAGGACAAGCCTATCGTGCGGCATTTTATCAAACGCCTTTTGAATCCATATACACATCAACCGTATTGCCCACGTCGACCCTCTCTGTTAACACATCAAAAAACTCTATCAAGTTAGACCGATTTGCCTTGAACAAGTTAGAGACTGAGAGCAGAAAACCAGCGCTGTGCGAGTATGGGGCAAATGAAGATTCTTTAATAAAAGAGCAACTTGTTACATTCCTTATATTTTTGTTAACAACTCGCTCCGTAACAATATCTTTTAAATCAAATCAATCATTGAATTCAGTCGGGAATATTTAATCTCATCGATGAATCGTTTTTTGAGATTTGCCTGTTTTGTAAATAGTATTCAAAACGAAGACAAGTAAACTAATCATTTAATAAAGCCAGTCAGTAATGAATATATCCAGTGATTAAATTCAACCAGCTGCTTCACGATTATTCAGTTCCATCATTGATTGGTTGAATTATTTATAAATCCAGTCAATATCACAAACATTTAGTAAAACTAACACAGAGATTTGATTTAATTAATGCAGCGATAACCGACAGTGAACGCAACCAGACTTACTGCCGTGTGGAATGCTGGGATCGGAAGCAGAGAATGTTTACCCTAATGCTGCTGTTTAACGGATCGCCAGCGGTTCCACTTCGTACTCATATGTGCAGCCCCCGATGTATCTTCCAGGTTAATTTCACAATTACAGTGAAATTGCCCTCAGTATCCAGAACGGTCACGGTAGCCGAGGGCTGAGGGCGCCCTTAGAACTGAACCCACCACCGGTCAGTTTGCAGCAGGTTATAAAGTAATTTCGATGCATAGCTTATAATAACGTGATAATGCCACTCACAATGCAATAGCTGTAATACAATATATACTCTGATATAAAAGTGTTACATTTCACTGTGCAGAACGAAGACCACAACATAAATTCATATACGCCGTGATAACAGTGTGATAATTCAACCACCTAATAGTGTCAATAGCACAGTGGAACTACATGCACACTATGCTAACAGTTGAATATTGGGAAAATACTGGCTATCCTCTCCATTACCAAGACCACCTACTTACACCTCCATAACTTCGCCCATCTCCACACCTGCCTCAGCTCATCTGCTGCTGAAAGCCTCATCCGATAGCCTTTGTTAGCTCTGGACTCCAATATTCCAATGCTCTCCTGGCCTACCTCCCAGCTTCCACCCTCTGTCAGCATGAGCTCATCCAAAACTCTGCTGCCCGTATCCCAACTCGCACAAAGCCCCATTCACACATCCACCGCTGTGCTCATTGATTTACATTGGCTCCCGGTAATGGAACGCCTCGATCTTAAAATTCTCATCCTTGCTTTCAAATTCCATCATGGCTTCGCCCTTCCCTATTTCTACAACCTTCTCCAACCCTACAATCAAGATCTCAGCATTCCTCCAATTCTGGCCTCTTCCACATCCCTGATTCTCATCCCTCCACCATTGGCGACCTTAAGCAGCCCAGGCCGTAAACTCTGGAATTCCCTCCGTAAACCTCTCCACCTCGCTCTCCTCCTTTAAATCGCTCCTTAATACCAACCTCTTTGACCAAGCTCTTGGCCATCTGTTTTGGCATATCCTTGAGTGGTTCAGTGTCAAACTTTCTTTGATAACACCCCTGTGAAGCAACTTGGGACATTTTACTCTGTTATAGGTGCTATATAAATGTAAGTTGTTACTGTTGAAGTTGCTAATTCACTGACGGTAATGCGTACCAATACCGATATAAGCGAATAATGATACCGTTAAAGGGGAGAAATTATACCGTTAAAGGGTAGAAATGATCCATTAACCGGGAGAATGATAACCATAAAGGGGAGAAATTATACAATTAAAGAGAAGAGATGATACAGTTAAAGAAGAGAAATTATACCGTTAAAAGGGAGAAATGATAACCGGGAAATAAGAGCAGTGGTACAGTTAAACAACGATTTACGTAACTAATAGCTAATTGCAATACTTTACCTGGAACACCGATAACTGCAAGGACGGGATAGTAAAGGACAACCACCAGACCTTTTGGTGATCCGTGCATTTCTATGAGAAGCTCTGAGGTGCGCTGCACGACATTCAAGTGTTGTCTTATTTATACCTGAAACAGCCTCCAGGGATACAATTAGATATTTGATCTTCTATATTTATTACAGTAATTGAAAACAACAGATTAGTGCAGCCGCTGCCAGGCTCGTGTTTTTGTTTTGATGGATTATCTTCTATTGGATCTGACACGACTCTAAAATGGGAGACAACAGAGGTCCCGAACACATTTGGTATCATTTCCATGGTGTAATGGTGAGCACACTGGACACTGAATCCAGCGATCCAGAATTCAAATCTCCGTGGAACCTATTTTGGGGGAGGTTCTCTGGTGCTGTGGGGGAGGGTTTAAACTATTTTGGCATGGGGTGGGCACCAGAATGTAGCATTAGTAAAGGTGAAGCAAAGTGCGCAAAGGATTGGGAGAGAGGGATAGCACTAGATTAAGAAATTGTACAGCATTAGATGGGATGAAACGAAGAGCGGATCCGAGAAGGTCTCGGATAGGTGTGTGTAAAAGCACGAAGCGTGGAAAATAAGGCTGGTGAGCCGCCGGGTCAAATCGCCACATGGGAATATGATGCAGTAGCGATCACGGAGACCAGGCTCAAAAAAGGGCAAAATTGGGTATTGAATATTGCTTGATACAAGGTGTTCAGGAAAGATGGGAAAGGAGGAAAAAGGAGGTAGAGGGGATGGCAGTGTTGATTAAGGAGAATATTGCAGTGCTGGAGACAAAGCTGGTACTCGAGTTCGGAGAATTTCAAACACTTCTCTCAGTAACTGCACCGGGCAAAACGATATCTCACTCCCATCATTAGTAAATCTCACTCCCCTCAGTTACTGCATCCTACTCCACTCAATCACTATATCCCACACACATCAGTCACTACATCGCAGTGCTCAATGCCCATGCATCCGACTCCCTTAATTCACAACAACCTACAGCACTCAATCACGGCATACTACTCCCCTCAGTCACTGCATCCCACCACTGACAGGCAAGACAACACATTCCCTTCCGTCACAGCACCTCCCTCCCCTCAGTCATCACGTCCAACTCCCCTCCATCACGGCATCCCAGCACCCTCAGTATCCACATGACACTCTCCTCAATAATTACAGCCCACTCATCACAGTCATTGCAATCTACTTCGCACAGTCACTGCATCCCACTCCCTTCAGTCACTGCATCCTACTACCCTCAGTCACTGCATCCTCCTCCCCTCAGTATCCACATCCCACTCCCCTCAGTCACTGCATCCCACTCCCTTCAGTCACTGCATCCTACTACCCTCAGTCACTGCATCCTCCTCCCCTCAGTCACTGCATCCCACTCCCCTCAGTATCCACGTCCCACTCCCCTCAGTCACTGCATCCTACTCCCCTCAGTCACTGCATCCCACTCCCCTCAGTATCCACATCCCACTCCCCTCAGTCACAGCATCCCACTCCCCTCAGTCACTAAATCCCACTCCTCCAGTCACTACATCCCACTCCCCTCAGACACTTCAGCTCACTCCCCACAGTAACTACCTCCAGGTCCTTTCAGTCGTTACATCCCACTCTCCTCAATCAGTACATCCCAATCCACTCATTCACTACACCCCACTCCTCTCAGTCACTACATCCAACTACGATCAGTCACGACTTTCTTCTCCCTTCAATCTCTACCTCCCACTCCCCTCAGTAACTGCATCCCACGCCCCTCAGTCACCACATCCCACTCCACTCAATCTCTACCTCCCGCTCCCCTCAGTCACTAACTCCTAGTTCTCTAAGTCAATACATCCCACTCCCCCCAGTTACAATATCCCACTCCCCTCATCACTACCTCCCACTCCCCCCAGGCAATACATCCCTCTCTCCTCAGCCAGTGCATCCCACTCTCCTCAGCCACTACATCCCACTCCCCTCAGTCACTTCATCCAACTCACCTCAGTCACTTCAACCCACTGCCATCAGTCACTACATCCCACTCCCCTCAGTCACAACATCCTACTCCCCTCCGTCACTACATCCCACTCCCCTCAGTCACTACATCCCACACCCATCAGTCACTACTTCCCACTCCCCTCAGTCACTACATCCCACTCCACTCAGTCACAACATCCTACTCCACTCAGTCACTACATTCCTCTCCCCTCAGTCACGGAATCCCTCTCCCCTCAGTCTCCATTTCCCACTACCCTCAGTCACTACATCACAATCACTTCCGTCCCGGCATTCCAAACGCCTCAGTCAATTCAGCTCACTCCCCTCAGTCACTACCTCTAGGTCCTCTCAGACACCACATCCCACTCCCCGCAGTCACATCATCCCGTTTCCCTCAGTCACTAAATTCCTCTTGTCTCAGTCAGTACCTCCCACTCACGTCTTTCAATATCCCACTACCTTCAGTCACTGCATCCAAATCTCTTCCGTCACGACATCCCACTCTCCTCCGTCACGGCATCCCATTCCCCTTCGTCTCTTCAGCCCACTCTCCTCAGTTACTACATCCCATTCCAGTCAGACAGTGCATCCCACTCGCAACAGTCACTCAGCCCACTGCACTCAGTCACTTCAGCTCACTCCCCTCAGTCACTGCATCCCACTGCCCTCAGTCTCTTCAGCCCACTCCCCTCAGTCACTGCATCCCACTGCCCTCAGTCACTTCAGCTCACTCCCCTCAGTCACTTCAGCTCACTCCCCTCAGTCACTGCATCCCACTGCCCTCAGCCACTTCAGCCCACTCCCCTCAGTTACTACATCCCATTCCAGTTAGACACTGCATCCCACTCGCAACAGTCACTCCGCCCACTGCCCTCAGTCACTTCAGCCCACTCCCCACAGTCACTGCATCCCACTGCCCTCAGTCTCATCAGCCCACTCCCCTCAGTCACTGCATCCCACTGCCCTCAGTCTCATCAGTCCACTCCCCTCAGTCACTGCATCCCACTGCCCTCAGTCACTTCCGCTCACTCCCCTCAGTCACTGCATCCCACTGCCCTCAGTCACTTTAGCCCACTCCCGTCAGTCACTGCATCCCACTGCCCTTAGTCACTTCAGCTCACTCCCCTCAGTCACTGCATCCCACTGCCCTCAGTCACTTTAGCCCACTCCCGTCAGTCACTGCATCCCACTGTCCTCAGTCTCTTCAGCCCACTCCCCTCAGTTACTACATCCCATTCCAGTCAGACATTGTATCCCACTCCCCTCAGTCACTGCATCCTACTGCCCTCAGTCACTTCAGCTCACTCCCCTCAGTCACTACCTCCAGTTCCTCTCAGTAACTACATTCCACTCCAATCAGTCTCCACATTCCACTCCACTCAGTCACAAATCCCATTCACCTCGGTCACTATATCTCACACCAAGTCACTGAATCCTGCAGCCCTCAGTTACTAAATCACAATCTCCTCAGGCGCTGCATCAGATTCTCCTCTGTCACAGAAATCACGCTCCCCTCATTCACTGCATCCCATTCATCTTAGTCACTGCATCCCACTCATCTGAGACACTGCAACACACTCTCCTCTATCACTGCAACCCACTCAACTCATCACTGCCTCCCACTCCCCTCAGTCACTGAAACTCAATCCACTCAATCACTGCAACCCACTCACCTCAGACACTGCATCCCACTCACCTCAGTCAATGCAACTCACTCACCTCAGTCACTGCATCCCACTCACCTCAGGCACTGCATCCCACTCACCTCAGTCACTGCATCCCACTCCCCTCTATCACTGAAACCCACTCACCTCAGTCACTGCATCCCATTCACCTCAGTCACTGCAACCCACTCACTTCAGTCACTGCATCCCACTCACCTCAGTCACTGCAACTCACTCACCTCAGTCACTGCATTCCACTGTCCTCAGTTACTGCAACTCACTCACCTCAGACACTGCATCCCACTCACCTCAGTCACTGCTACTCACTCACCTCAGTCACTGCATCCCACTCACCGCAGTCACTGCTACTCACTCACCTCGGTCACTGCAACCCAGTCACCTCAGTCACTGCATCCCACTCCCCTCAGTCACTGCATCCCACTCACCTCAGTCACTGCTTCCCACTCCCTTCAGACACGGCAACTCACTCACCTCAGTCACTGCAACCCAGTCACCTCCGTCACTGCAACCCACTCCCCTCAGTAACTATCCCACTACCCTCAGGAACTACATCCGAATCTCTTCCATTACGGCATCCCACTCTCCTCCGTCACAACAATCCCACTTCTCTCTGTCACTTCTGGTCACTCCACTCAGTCACTACATCCCACTCCCCTCAATCCCTACATCCCGCTCTACTCAGTCACAATCCCACTCCCCTCAGATCCTACATCCCACTCTCCTCAGTCACTGTCCCACTCCCCACAGTCTTAAGGTTTTAACTTCAAATCCAGTAAATTTTCGTGGTTCCTTTCGCTTTTTGATGTTTTTCATCAAATGCATTTATTTCAATGAGAGAAAACTTTTTTTCTTAAACGGCTTAAGATTCTGCCTTAATAAACAAAAAATGTCCTTGTTCTTGTTACTTTTTGCTTATCAACAAACGTATTCATTTCAGTGAGATGAAGCTTTTTTCTTAAATGGCTTAACTTTTCATCTTCGAATCCAGTAAACTTTTGTGCTTCTTGTCACTTTTCGATGGTTTTCATCAAATTAACTTAATTCAGTGTGAAAAAAGTTTTTTCTTCAATGGCTTAAGATTTTATTTTCAAATCCAGTAAATTGTCATGGTTCCTGCCACATGTTGCTTGTTTTCAACAAATGTACCTATTTTAGTGCGATAAAGCTTTTTTTTCATGAATGACTTAAGATATTTGCTACAAACTGGTAAATCTTCGTGCTTCTTGTCACTATTTACTTGTTTTCATCAAATGGACTTAGTTCAGTGAGATAAAGCTTTTTGCTTTAATGGCTTAAGATTTTATTTTCAAATCCAGTAAATTTTCATGGTTCTTCTCACTCTTTGTTTTCATGAAATGAATTTATTTGAGGGCGATGGAGCTTTTTTGCTTGATGGCTTAAGAATTTACCTTCAAATACAAAGAAAGTTCGTGCTTCTTGCTTTGTTTCATATAATTTTCTTATTTCAGTGAGATAAAGCTTTTTATCCTTTAATGGCTTAACTTGATATCTTCAAATCCAGTAATTTTTCGTAGTTCTTGACACTTTTTATTTGTTTTCATCAAATTAACTTATTTCCGTGTGATAAAGCCTTTGGGGAAAAAATTGGATAAGGATCCGTTCTGGGCGATGGTGGCACATCCCCTCGACGAACGAACGCTCCGCAGGCAGCACGTGAACTTCGTGCTGTCTGCTACTTACGCTGAAATCTCCCATGTAGCAAGCGCAGTCCTCGCTGCTGGGAGGCTGCACGGAGAATGAGGAAGTTGGAAATGGGGCGTGGACAGCGCACTTCATCAGCTGCCTGCACTACTTAAAGATGCAGGCACGTTACTAATGGCAGATTCACAGCCAAGGAGGAGAAGGGAGAATGGCATCATTAGCAGCTGCACCAGCAAGAGAGCGGGCACCAAGATTCTTCGTTGATGCTCTGGTGGAAGGTGTGGACGAGAGGAAGGCAGTTAAGTACCCGCAGGGTGAACGGAGACCGTCTAGACTAAAGCTGCGTAGGGATTGGCAGGCCGTGGCACAGGAGGTGAATGCGAGGAGCATTGCACCCTGCAGGTGGGTGCAGTGCCGCCAGAAATGTAATGATTTGACACGAGTGGACAAGGTGAGTGAATGCAAGTGTCAAGTGGCACATCCGACCAACTGCACCAATACTCCATGCACGACACGTCCCATCACCCACCCAACCACCCACCAACAAGCACTGCCATTCATACGCAATGCTGCATCTCAATCGCACAAAATACCACACTTGCAGGCCACACAACCACCACTCAAGTCACACAAAGTGGCAGCTATTCTACCATGACAGACACTCACTAACACACTCCTATGTCTTGCAGTGAAGGTGGCGTATAACACCCGCCAGCAGGAGGGACCTGAGGCTGGACGGGCACGTCTACACGTCCGCACCCCTCTAGAGGAGACAGTGTTTCGGATCATTGGGCAGGCCCACCTACTCTGTGCCCTGCGACTACTCGGCCTCCGTCTCCTCGCAGCTTGACCTGCTAGGCGTGGCCTTCCTGCATTCTCCTAGTCATGTTCAATGTCCAACGGGAGCCCGAGCAGACCGCATATGGTTGGCAGGAATGTTGTTCCACCAGGGTTGTAATTATCCGACCTGTAAAGCAATACCTGCCAAAGCACTATGAAAAGTAATGTAGCAACTCTCAATAAGAATAGGGAGCTTCAAAAAACACTTCCTACTCCTCCCCCAGCCAGAAGCAAGAAGCCAGCAACTAAACTGCAACAACCGCAAGGCCCTTTGAATAGCGCTACTGGGGTGTCCTTCAGGCACTGGAAGAAACGTTAAGATGGTTGGGGATAAGACTGTGCGTTGAGATGAGCGTTAAGGTGCAAAATTGTGTGTACCACTTTAAATCAGCGTTGCACAATGATTGTAGATATTTTCTCCCCACTTTGCATTCTTCCGGCGTTCGGGGTTAGCGCATGCGCTAACTCATATACCAAGATAACTGGAGGAGTATATGAAGTACAGGGATGACGTATTGGACATGAAGAATTGGACACAATACTCTAAGCTGCGGCCTAACCATTGTTTTATAAAGGTTCAGCATAACTTCCTTGCTTCTCTCCTCTATGCCTCTATTAATAAAACCAAGATCCTGTATGCTTCATGAACAGCCTTCTCAACTTGCCCTGCCATCTTCAAAGATTTTACGACGTACACCCCAAGTCTCTCTGTACCTGCAATCCCTTCGAAATTGTACCATTTGGCTTATATTCCCACTCCTCTTTCTTCCGGCCAAGATGTATCACTTCACACTTCTCTGCGTTAAATTTTATCTGCCATGTGTCTGCCCATTTCACCAGTCTGTCCATGTCCTTCTGAAGTCTCTTACTATCCTCCACATTATTTACTACATTTCCGAGATTCGGCTCATCTCAACTTTGAAATTATTACCATCCGTACCCATATCCAGGTCATTAATTTATATCATGAAAGCGCAGTGGTCCGAATACTGAGCCCTGGGGAACACCTCTGCATATTTCCCTCAAGTCTGAAAAACAACCATTCACCCTACTCTTTGCTTTCTGCCCCCAGCCAAGTTTGTATCCACGCTGCCACTGACCCTTTAATCCCTTGGACTTAAATTTTGCCATCATGCCTATTATGAGGCACTTTATCAAATGCCTTTTGCAAGTCCATATTCACAACATCAACCGTACTACACGTATCAACACTCTTCATGCAGACACCAAGAGGAGAGAGTTATAGATTTCCACTACCCTTTGTTTGAAAACGAGCTTCCTGATTTAAATCCAAAATGTTCATAAAGAATTGGTCAGATCTCGGAGAAGTGTAAGGATTGGGGAGGAGAAGTGAGGTTGATGAGAAGGGAGCAGATTGAGGAGAAAAGATCAGCTTGAGGAGAAGGGGACCGAATTGATGAGAAGGGGACCAGATTGAGGAGAAGGGGGCCGGATTGAGGAGAAGGGGTCAGATTGAGGAGAAGTGGTTAGATTGAGGAGAAGAGATCGGATTGAGGAGAAGGGTTCAGAATGGGGAGAAGGCGTCAGATTGGGAGAATGGGTCAGATTGGGGAGAAGTCACAGATCTCGGAGAATTGGTCAGATTTGGAAGAAGGGATCAGATTGAGGAGAGGTCGTCAGATTGAAGAGAAGTGGTCAGATTGAGAAGAAGTCGTCAGATTGAGGAGAATTCGTCAGATTGAGGAGAAGGCACAGATTGAGGAGAAGGGGTCAGATTTAGGAGAAGCTGTCAGATTGAGGAAAAGGCACAGATTGAGCAGAAGGGGTCAGATTGAGGAGAAGGAGGCAGAGTCGGTGGAAGGGATCATTTGAGGAGAAGGGGTCTGATTGTGGAGAAGACGTCAGATTGAGGAGAAGGGTGCAGTTGAGGAGAATGGTTCAGATTGGCGATAAGGGATCAGATTCAAGAGAATCGGTTCAGAATTGGGAGAAAGGGTCAGATTGAGGAGAATGGGCCAGATTGAGGATAAAGTTCAGATTGGGATGAAGGGGTGAGGTTGAGTTTGGAGGAGACTCAGAGAGTTAGATGGCGGTTTTTGAGCGGTATGTTTGCGATGCAATGGCCTGAGAAGAGGTGTTTGATCTGAAGCAATTTTGTGACGTTACCTGTGACGTGGAGGAATAGAGTGCAAAAGAAAGGACGTTATGCAAAACCTTTGTAAAACGCTGATTAGGCCTCAGCTGGAGTATGGTGTTTAATTCTGGGCACCACACTTTAGGAAGGATGTCAAGGCTTCATAGAGGGTGAAGAAGCGATTCACTGGAATGATGCCAGGGCTGAGGGTCTTCAGTTATGTGGAGAGACTGGAGAAGTTGGAATGATTCGCCTTGGAACAGAGAAGTTTCAAGGAGATTTGATAGAGGTTTTGACAGAGTAATTAAAGAGAAACTGTTCCTGCTTATATTGATCATTTTTTTGAGGCAGAAGTAAAGATTTTTGAGAAATGCTTCTATTTTATGGTAATGAATGTGGGAATTGAGAAACTTGATTTAAAACTGTTGCTTAGACAGGAACTTGATTTCTGGATTCTCAGGTTAAAAAGTTGATGTTTTACCGACTGAGCTATCCGTGCTCTTACGTTGGTTGAACACACAGCGACCTTCACTGGCTGATATGAAAGATTACAAAGAAACATAGAAAATAGAAACAGGATTAGGACATTCGGCCCTTCGAGCTTGCTTCGTCCATTCAATATGATCATGGCAGACCCTCTATCTCAATACCATAGTCCCGCTCTCTCCCCATACCCCTTGATGCCATTTGTGTCTAGAAATCTATCCAGCTCCTTCTTAAATATATTTAGTGACTTGGCCTCCACAGCTTTCTGTGGTAGAGAACTCAAGAGGTTCTTCACCCTGTGAGTGAAGACATTTCTTCTCATCCCTGTCCTGAATGTCCTACCCCGTATCCTGGGACTGTGACCACTCGTTTGGGACACCCCAGCCAGGGGCAACATCCTCCCTGCATCAGGTCTGTCCAGCCCTGTCAGAATTTTATACGTTTCAATGAGATCCCCCCTCATTCTTCTAAACTCGAGTGAATACAGGCCGAGTCGACCCAATCTCTCCTCATAAAACAGTCCTGCCATCCAAGGAATCGGTCTGGTGAACCATCGCTGCACTCCCCCTATGGCAATTATATCCTTTCTTAGGTAAGGCCAAAACTGCACAAAATACCCCAGGCGTGGTCTCACCAAGCCCTGTATAACTGCAGTAAGACATCCCTGCTCCAGTACTCAAATCCTCTTGCAATGAAGGCCAACATACCATTTGCCTTCCTAACTGTTTGCTGCACCTGCATGTTTGCTTTCAGTGACTGGTGTACAAGGACACCCAGGTCCCTTTGTGCAACAATATTTCCCAATCTATCACGATTTAATGAATACTCTGCCTTTCTGTTTTTCCTTCCGAAATGGATAACTTCACATTTATCCACATTATACTGCATCTGCATTCATTTGTGTACTCACTCAACCTGTCTAAATCGCCCTGAAGCATCTTTGCATCCTTCTCACAACTCATGATCCCACCTAGTTTTGCATCATTCGCAAACTTGGAAATCTTACATTTGGTTCCCTCATCCAAATCATTGATATGTATTGTGAATAGCTGGGGCTCAAGCACTGATCCCTGCGGTACCCCACTAGTTACTGCCTGCCACCCAGAAAAATGCATAATTATGCCTATTCCCTGTTTCCTGTCTGTTACCCAATTTTGAATCCATGCTGTATAATACCCCCAATCTCATGTGCTTTAATTTTGCACAACAACCTCTTATGTGGGACGTTATCTAAAAATCCAAATAAACCACGTCTACTGGTTCTCCCTTATCTATTCTTCCTGTTACCTCCTCAGAAAAATCCAAGTTTGTCGAACATGATTGCCCTTTCGTAAATCCATGTTTACTTTGTCTAATCCAGCTGATATTTTCGAAATGTCCTTCAATCACATCCTTTATAATAGACTTTAACATTTTCCCTACTACTGATGTTCGGGTAACCGGTCTGTAGTTCCCTGTTTTCTCCCTCCCTCCTTTTTTAAACAGTGGGGTTACATTTCCCACCCTCCAATCTGCAGGAACTGTTCCATAATATATAGAATTTTGGAAGATGACAACTAATGCATCCACTATTTCCATGGCTACCACTTTTAGTACGCAAGGATGCAGATTTTCAGGCCCCGGGGATTTATTGTCGTTCAGTCCCATTAAGTTCTGAAGCACTATTTTATTACTAATTCTAATTTCCTTTAATTCCTCCTTCTTACTAGACCCTCGGCTCGACCAGTCCATTTGGAACAGTATCTATACAGGGGACAACCAGTGCCATAGTGTCTGTACCTAAACAGTTTTCGACCAGTCACATACTGTATCTGTACTGGGATCAAACAGTCCCATAGGGAATGGAAATACTGGGGTCGACCAATCACATATTAACTGTACCTATACTGGGGTCCAGCAGTCCCATAGGAACTGGAACTACACCGGGGTCGAGCAGTCCAATCGGAACTGTACCTATACTGGTGTCGACCAGTCCCACAGGAACAGAAACTCTACTGCGACCGACCAGTCCGAACGGAACTGGAGCTATGTTGGGGTCAACCATTCCCAAATCAAATGGAGAAAACTGGGGTTAACCAATCTCATAGCAACTGGCTTTGTAATGGGGCCGACCACTCGAATTGGAACTGCACCTATACTTGGATCGACCAGTCAAATAGGAACTGGAACTCAGTGGGGTCGACTCGTCCAATATGAACTGGACCTGTATTGAGAACGACCAGTCGCATCGGAAATGGACCTATACTGGGCCCTCACCCTCCCACCCACAACACGCTCTTTAACCGTGGCGTCAGATGTGACAAGTGATGATCCCCGTTGATCTGTATTGGAGCATCAACTTTTCACCATATTAATTAATGACTTGAATGAAGCAATAGAGAGTTGTATATCCAAGTTTGAAGGTGACACATAGTGAGGAAGGACAGTAAGTAGTGCAAATAGGAACATAAAGTTACAATGGGACGTAAACACATTAAGTGAGTGGGCAAAACTTTAGCAAATGAAGTTAATTGTGGGCAGTTTGAAGCCATCCACTTTGGAACCAAGAAAGATAAATCGGAGTATTTTCTAAATGTTGAGAACGTGGGAGCATTGGAACAGGAGGAGGCCTTCCTGCCACACTAGCCTGCTCTGCCATTCAATTAGATCATTGGCTGACCTGTATCCCACATCCATCTACGAGCTTTAAGTAACCCTTAATATAATTACCGAACAAAAATCTATTAATTGTAAGTTTTGAAATTTTCAATTGACCCTGAACTTTAACAGCTTTTTAGGGGACAGAGTTCCAGATTTCCGCTATCCATTATGTGTAGAAGTGCTTCCTGACATCACCCCTGAAAAGTTTAGCTTAAACTGAAGGTTATGACCCTTGTTCTGGACTACCCAACCAGAGGAAATAGTTTTTTTCGTCCCTATCAAATTCTCCAATCATATTCAACACATCAACCAAACCTGTCCTTAATCGTCTATTCTCACGTAAATACAAGCCTAGTCTATGCAACATATCCTCATAATTGAAACCTTTTAGCCCAGATATCATTCTGATGAAGCTGTGCTGCACCCCATCCAAGGCCAATATATCCTTTTTGAGGTGCGGAGACCAGAACTGAATGCAGTACTATAGATACGAGAAGCTAAGTATTGTAGGGCAGCAAAGAGATTCATCGGTACCAATCTCATGAACACTGCATGTCAAGGGTTGTATTAATGGATTTCATAGCATCATAATAGGATAACTTTCTTGCTTTCGTACTCTATGCCTCTATTTATAAAGCCAAGGATCCCATTTCCTTTTTAACAGCCATCTCAGCTTGTCCTGCCACCTTTGGAAATGTGCTTATGAGCACCCAGAGGTCACTCTGTTCATGCACCCCCCTTTAAAATTGTACCATTTAATTTATATTGCCTCTCCTCATTATTCCTACCATAATGTATCACTTCATTCCTTTCTGCGTTAAATTTTATCTGCCATTTATCTGCCCATTTCACGAGTCTCTCCATGTCTTCCTGAAGTATGTTACTATCCTCCACATTGTTTACTACATTTCTGAGTTTCGTGTCACCTGCAAACTTTGAAATTGTACCATCTAGAACCTCGCCCAGGTTATTAACATATATCAATACGAGCAGTGGTCCTAATACTGACCGCTGGGGAACACCACGGCAACCCTTCTTCTCAATCTGACCGCGTCTCCTCAACCTGACACCTTATCCTCAATCTGACCCTTCTCCACAATGTTATCCCTTCTCTTAATCTGACCCCTTCTCTCCAATCATAGTATCATCGTAAGTAGAGCACATGAAGAGGCCATTAGCCCTAACGTGCCTGAATGTTTGAAAGAGCTATCCCATTCGGCCCATTCTTCTGATCTGTCCCCACAGCCCTGTAATTTTTTCCCTTCACGTTTTTATCTAATACCCTTTTGAAAGTCACTATTTAATCTGCTTCCACTACCCTTTCAACCAGTGCACTCCCGATCATTACAACTCGCTGCATAAAAATAAATATTTCTTCATGTCGCCTCTAGCTCTTTTGCCGATTACTTTAAATTGGTGACCTTTGGTTACTGACCATTCTGCCACTGGAAACAGTTTCTCCTTATTTATTCTGTCAAAACCGTTCATGTTTTTGAACACCTCTGTCAAATCTACCCTTAACCTTCTCTGTTCTAAGGAGAACAACCGCAGCTTATCCAAACTCCACGCGTAACAGAATTCCCTCATCCCTGGTACAATTCTAGTTAATCTATTCTGCACCCTCTCTAACGCCTTGACATCCTTCCTAACGTATGATGACCAGAATTAAACTCAATACTCCAGCTGAGAACTAACCAGTGTTTAATAAAGGTTTAGCATAACTTATTTGCTTTTGTACTCTTTGCCACGCTTAATAAAGCCCATGATTCCATATGTTTTTTAACAGCATTCTCAACTTGTCCTGCCACCTTCAAAGATGTGTATGTATACTCCCAGGTCTCTCTCTTCCTGAAACCCTTTCAAATTGTACAATTTAGTTTATATTGCCTCTTCTCATTCTTCCTACAAAAATGAATCACTTCGCACTTCTCTGCGTTAAATTTCGTCCGCTATATGTCTGCCCATTCCACCAGTCTGTCGATGTCCTACTGAAGTCTCTTACTATTCTCCACATTTTTAACGACATTTCGAGTATCGTGTCATGAGCAACATTAGAAATTATAACTTCCATACCCAAGGTCATGAATATATATCAAAAAGAACAGTGATCCTAATACTGACCCCTGGGGAACATCACTGTACACTTCCCTCCAGTCTGAAAAATAACCGTTCAACTTTCGCTCTGCTTTCTGTCCCTTAGCCAATTTTGAATCCACGCCTTGTTCGAATGGGCTTTAATTTTTAACAAGTCTATTATGTGGTATTTTATCAAAATATCTTTAGACAGTCCATATACTCAACAGCAACTGCAGTACTCTCAACAACCCTTTCCATCACTTCATTAAACAACTGAATCAAGTTCGTCAAACACGATTTTCCTTCTCCCAAATCTGCCTCTTTCCCCCAGTCTCACCGCTTTTCCATATGTTCACCGTTTGCTTGTGGATGGGGTGGGAGGAGGGACTGGGCTGAAGTGCTGACGCTGAAGAATTTACTAATCGGCCTTCTCCTTATATTGTACACGCATCCTTGCAGTTACCACACCTTATCCATATTACCTGATACTTTTTCATATTAAAAGATCCCTTCCCAATAATCATATCTGTCAATTAATACATTGAAAATCTTATAGGTACATGTACTCACATGTGTACAAAACCTCAATTCCCGGTTTCAAGCTTCTTTCACACATTTGTGACGATTATTTCCCCCATTTTAAATTACTTGCCCACATTGATATCTGAGACTGCCTGTGAAAACCTATCACGTTGTAATTACACTCTCTCGCCAGCGATGGGGCTATGATTATTTATAACTTGGATGAAACAATGGAGAGTTGAATATCGAACTTTGAAGAATACACTCAGTGAAGAGGGACAGTAAGTAATGCAAATGGGAGCGGAAAGTTACAAAGAGATAGAGACAGATTAAGTGAGGGCACAAAACGATGGCAAATCGAGGTCACTGTGGGCAAGTGTGAGGTCATCCACATCCGAACCAAGAAAGATAATTCGGAGCATTTTTGAAATGGTGAGCAACAAGAGTTGAAGAGGAGCACAGAGATGTGGGAGTCTAAGTTCACAATTATTAAAACTAATTGATCGGTACAAACAGCAATCAAAATGGCTCTTGGAATGTTGCACGTTATCTCAAGGGAGTTGGAATACAAAGGGGCGGAGGTTGTGCTTCAGTTATATGGAGCCTTGGTCAAAAACATCGGGAGTACTGCGTTCCGTTCTGGGCACCGAATCTCAGGAAGTATTTACTGGCATCGCAGATTCAACAGAATGATACTTGGATTTACCAGGTTAAATTATGTTGAAAGGTTGTATAATCATGGCGTGTATTCCCTTGAGTGTAAAATATTGAGTGCTGATCTGATCGGTGTCTTTAAAATCTTGAAATGATTTTATAGGGCAGGTCGGGAAAGAATGTTTTTCCTCTGGTGGGTGAATCAAGAACAAGGGGCAATGATATTCAAATTACATCTCGGCCGTTCAGTATCGATCTCAGGAAGCACATTTTCACACACAGGGTCGTCGAAATCTGGAACTCAATCCCCCAAGAGACTTTGGATGCTGGGGGACAATTGGAGCTTTCAAGAATGAGAAAAATAAATCAGGCGTCCTTGCAAAGTTTCGAAACGTATTGGTCCATTTTTTGGAGGCAGAAGGAAAGATCATTGAGAAATGTTCCCATTTATGGTGCTGAATGGAGAGTGGGAATTGAGTATCTTGATTTAAAAGTAACGCCTGAACAGCGAGTTAAACCCTCGGCTCTTCAGGTTAAATGTTCGATGTCTTACCAACAGAGCCATCCGTTTACCAAATGAACTATCCGGGCTCTTAAATTGGTTGCTCACAAAGCTCCCTTCACTGGCTGAATTGGAACATTCCCCTGTTCACAAGGAGGAGAACTGACCACACATGAGGAAACCCAGCTGCTTGTAAGAGCTTCAGTTGGATTGCTGCATTGTGTTTGCTGAAAGGTGCATGTTAATCTCTATGCAACGAACTTCACTGTTACCCGCACTGTTACCGTTAGAAGATGTTATCTTAGATACTTCATGCAGTTCTCTGTCCAGCATTTCTCGAAGCATCGCCACCAAATTCACCTCATTGTTCTCTACTGATATCTTGTCTGAGTTGCGACACGAGGATCTGAAGGCTAAAATGTAGAAAGCCAGCAGGTCGATGGGGAAGTGCTCACCTGCGGCAGGAAAACGAAAGAGTCTTAATTTGTTTTGATTGGATCCATCACAACCTAACGGCTTAGTGGTTGTAAATCCAGCCTTTACACTCCTGAAGACTTGTATCGATATTCCGACTCATCTTGTCTCTCACAATCGACTCAAAGTGCTTCGAAGTGCAATAACTTTTTGGACGTGCATGCGCCCTTGTTATATATCCCAATCGGCATCCATTTTGTGAACAGCAACATCCAACAAACAGCAATGAAGTGAATAGCCAGTTAATCAGTAGTTAATCTTCATTCAGTGACACGGTAATTGATTGACTTGTAACTTATCTCATTGCCCTTTGTGGCATCTTGTGTGCAATTGGCTGTCGAGTTTGTCTACAAAAGAATAGTGGCTGCACTTCATTGGCTCTGAAGCAAAGGCACTATAGAAATGCAAGTTTATTTCTCCTACTCTCTCTTCCTTTCTTCAAACTATTGTTAGTTGTGGGATAAATGTTGGTGAAGACTCCGGCAGAACTCCTTGTTCTTATTCCAATAAAGCCGTGGGATCTTCAATGTCCACATGAAAAGATTCAGTGGGTAATTTTAGTCTTTGCGATGGTGTAAAATAGGCGATATCGAATTATCCATCCGTTATATGCCTCAACCGATTTTCACTTCCATCAGAATAGGAAAATTGGGCGTGGTGTATCATGGGCGGCTAATTCAAGTTAGAGTAGGTGACAGTATGAAGAATTCAGATTTCAAAACAATGAGATGTCAATGAGCAGAACCAAGTGCAGGTTGGGGGATTCAGAGTTTCGGTGGAAGAGCAGAGGAATGGTTGAACACGATGGATTAATTTCTATAATAGCACGATGAACAAAGGTGGTGCAATTAATGGGAGGCCTGTCCATTCATCTGAGGGCAGAAATCAGCCAGGAGTCTCTCTCTCCCTCTCTCTTCATTTGTACGTGTCTATTTCTGTTTCTCAAACATCAACATACATGCACACATGCACACAGAACCACACACACGCACAGAGAAACACACACACAGACACATACACATACACACATACATATAGACTTGTATATACATGCACACATAGACACAAACATATGTACAGACAAACACATGCACATAGACATGCACACATAAATATCGATAGATACACTCCCACATACAGACACACCTGCACACATGCACACAGAACCACACACAGAAACACATATACATGCATATACATACACACATAGACACACACATACGTAAACATAAACACATGAACCCACATACATATAGATACACTCACAACCACATACATTCACACACACACATACAATCATAAATGGAACATTGCTGCGAGTGAATCCCAGAGACCTTCATTGAAATGCCGAATATTTGGTTGAGAAATTGTAGACGGTAATACAATGAATTACACCGGGGAAACAAGGAGTGTTTTATGAGGTGTGAGAGCTTTCAACATTGCTGCTTACCGAATGGGCGCCACCTACGGTCATGGAGCTGCTATTTTAACATTAATCTGTTTATTCCTAAAAGATGAGGGCCTCCAATAGGATCATAGGAATTATTAGAGGAAACATGTGCAAGGCGCATCTAGTTCTCCTTCTACCATCGTGGTAGTCGCACAATCCAACGACAATGAAGTTGTTGAATAATCCTGGCAATCAATCTCTATCAATTCGTCGACAACAAACCCAGACATGAGGGGAGGAAAACCTCGGGTCGTGGAGAAATTTGGGAACCATTGGCCCAAAGTTCCTAACAAGCCTGTTACAGTTACCGCATATCATAAGAACATCAGAATATGAGAAATAGGAGCAGGAGTAGTCCATACGGCCGCTCGATCCTGCTCCACCATTCAAACAGATCATGGCTGATCTTCAACCTGAACTCCACTTTCCCGCCCGATTCACATGTCCCTTGATTCCCCTAGAGTCCAAATATCTAGCGATCTCAGCCTTGAATATACTCAACGACTGAGCATCCACAGCCCTCTGGGGTAGAGAATTCCAAAGATTCACAATCCTCTGAGTGAAGAAATTCCGCCTCATCTCACTCGTAAATGGTCGACCACGTATCTTGAGACGATGCCTCAAGTTCGAGACAGTGGAAACAGCCTCTCAGCATCTACCCAGTCAAGTCCACTCAGATTCTTATATGTTTCAATAAGATCACCTCTCATTCTTCTAAACTCCAGATTGTATAGGCCCACTCCACTCAATCTCTTCTGATAGGACAAACCTCTCAAACCAGGAATCATTCTAGTGAACTTTCTTTGCACCACGTCCAAGGCAAGTATATCCTTCGTTAGATAAGGAGACCGAACCTTTATTCCATACTCCAGGTGTGGTCTCACCAAAGCCCTGTACAATTGCAACAAGACTTCCTTACTTTTGTACTCCAACCCCCTTGCAATAAAGACCAACATGCCAATTGCCGTCCTAATTGCTTGGAGTACCTGCATATTAACTTTCTGTGTTTGTCTCAAATTGCTTATATACTGTATCCCGAAAGTGTTATTTTCTGATGACAGACAGAGGAATTTGATATGCATGCGTTATAAGTTGTTTCGCCACCATAACGGGGCCATTCCGAGGTTCCAAGTTCCAAAATTACCAATAGTTTGGCAATATCACCTCCTGTCAATAATTTAAACAAATATTTCAATCAGGTATATCCACCTTACCCATTAAATGATTCCTTACCTGCCCCCACCTTTCTGACAGCCGCCTCGCTCAGCCTCCGGAGAATGTCTCTTTCTCTCTGCAGATCATGGTCTCTCCCCAAGCGCAGGGCAATGAAAGCCTCCGGGTCTGGGTCCACGGACAGATCACTCAGTTTCCTTTGTATATTCTGGTGAAGTGATTTCTGCTGATCAGCAGGAGCTGCTGGAACCCACAACCCAATTATTAATCCATTCTGGAGTAATGAGTATTAAAATCGAAACTAATTTGTAAAGAGCTTCTCGATAATCAGAAGGAATCTGTGGACGGTGCACACAGTACAGGAACATACAGCAGGAACATTCATTGTAGTAAACAGCGAGGAGGATAATAACAGACTACAGGAGGACATAGACAAACTGGTGAAAAGGGCAGAAACATAGTCGTTGAAATTTAATGCAGAGAACCAGAGGCGAGATGAGGAGAATTTTTATTTACGCAGCGAGTTGTTGTGATCTGGAATGCAACTGACTGAAAGGGCGGTGGCAGCAGATTCAATAATAACTTTCAAAAGGGGAATTGAATAAATAATTGAAGGGGAGAATATTGCACGGCTCTGGGGCAAAGAGCAGGGTTCGTGGGACTAA
Organism: Heptranchias perlo; assembly: GCF_035084215.1. Classification (NCBI taxonomy): domain Eukaryota; kingdom Metazoa; phylum Chordata; class Chondrichthyes; order Hexanchiformes; family Hexanchidae; genus Heptranchias; species Heptranchias perlo. The sequence goes on from NW_027139548.1 coordinate 5,953,634, forward strand.
TTGGATAACGCTTCCAAAGAGTCAGCACCTCCACAATTGGCCGAATTGCCTCCGTCTGTGCTGTAATCCCTCTGTGAATTTATAAAGAATAAAACAGCAGGTTTAGATTAAGCAGGAGAAACTGGAAAAACAAATCCCATTTACTGCAGTGTTCGGGTGCTGCCGGGTACGAGGCAGTAAAGAGTAGGAGGGAAAGGATCATCGCCGAGGACAGTGTTGACCTGGAGCCGCGGGCCTTGTGTCAGACCCTCCTGAGCGAAGTCGGGGAGGTCGACTGGAACTTGTAAACTGGCTGGATTGGATCATTGGGCAGGTTCACCTTTTAACGTGACAGTCGGAGGCGGGTTTTAAGTGCGATGGAGTGAAACGGTCTTTGGCGAAACTCGGCAAAGTAAGTAATTCTCTTTCGTCCAATCAGCAGGTTGCACCCCGCTCGCTCACTGTCACGGTTTCTCACAGAATGCTACCGAATATTTAATTTGTTTTATCTGCGCCCGGTTCAGGAACAACAGTGTCGAAAGTGCATTTAGGAACACTGGGAACAAGAGGAGGACATTCAGCCCCTCGAGCCTGTTACACAGCAACAGGAGGAGGCGATTCCTCCCGTCGATCCTGCTCCGCCATTCAATCAGATTATGGTGGATCTTCAACCTCAACTCCAATTTCCCGCCCGATCCACATGTCCCTTGATTCCTCTGGAGTCCAAAAATCTATCGACCTCAGCCTTGGCTATACTCAATGACTCAGCATCCACATCCCTCTGGGGTAGAGAATTCCAAATATTCACCCTCATGGTGTGGAATGAGCAAAGCACTGTACAGTTTCACTCCTGATCTGTCTCCTACTATTGCACCGGGCTAATCAAATCTCCCCCCCCCCCCACTTCAGTTTGACTTACACAAGATACTATTGGACCAGGAAATCCCATTGACTCAGTTGGCCTCCTTGTTCTGCCATTCCGACTCTGCCTACGCCTAATTATAACATCCAACGGGTTAGTAACTAAGGCTAATGTCCTGATTACCACCCCCCCACCCCCCACCCATAACCAACCTTCCTGATATTCCCATTCAAGTTGTCAATATCCCCTCTGTGCAAAGAAGACTTTCTGGGTGTTGTTTTGAATGTTGCCGTCAGAAGAATTCCTCAGTGCTTATTGATGTCGGTGGAATAATGAGATGTTGAAATGTAACAGAGAGTTACCCCTGGATTCCCCTCGCAGAATATTTCGAGGTTTCACAGCCCACACTCTGTAATCGATAGCCGAGTCCCTGCCACATCCTGTTCAAGGAATCAGACACAGATCTTCGTTGGCATTTGTAAATTGGGACACCGCAGGCTGCCCACCCAATGCAGGGGAGAGTCGCCTCAACCATGGCTCAACCTCAATCAACATTACCGAATATTTAAAGGTGAAATTCAAAACGTCAAATGGAACTGATCTCTCTCCAGTGATTCATGGGATAGAACTGATCCCTCTCCAGTGATTCACGGGTTGGAACTGATCCCTCTCCAGTGATTCATGGGATGGAACTGATCCCTCTCCAGTGATTCACGGGTTGGAACTGATCCCTCCCCAGTGATTCACGGGATGGAACTGATCCCTCTCCAGTGATTCACGGGATGGAACTGATCCCTCTCCAGTGATTCACGGGATGGAACTGATCCCTCTCCAGTAATTCACTGGATGGAACTGATCACCCTCCATCGATTCACGGGATGGAACCGATCCCTCTCCAGTGATCAACGGAACAAAACTGTTCCCTCTCCACCGATTCACGGGGTGGAACTGATCCCTCTCCAGTAATTCACGGGATGGAACTGATCACCCTCCATCGATTCACGGGATGGAACCGATCCCTCTCCAGTGATTCACAGGATAGAATTGATTCCTTTTCAATGATTCACGGAATGGAACTGATCCCTCTCCAGTGATTCACGGGATGGACCTGATCCCTCTCCAGAGATTCACGGGATGGAACTGATCCCTCTCCAGTGATTCACGGGATGGTACTGATCCCTCTCCAGCGATTCACTGGATGGAATTAACCCCTCTTCAGTGATTCATGGGATGGAACTGATCCACCTCCAGTGATTCACGGAATGGAATTGATCCTTCTCCACTGATTAACGGAATGGTACTGATCCCTCTCCAGTGATTCACGGGATGGAACTGATCCCTCTCCACCGATTCATGGGATGGACCTGATCCCTCTCCAGTGATTCAATGGATGGATCTGCTCCCTCTCCAGTAAATCACGGGATGGAACTGTTTCCTCTTCAGTGATTCACGGGATGGAACTAATCCCTCTCCAGTGATTTTCTGGATGGAACTAATTCCTCTCCACTGATTCACGGAATGGAACTGATCCCTCGCCACCGATTCACGTGATGGAACTGATCCGTCTCAAGTGATTCTCCAGATGGAACTGCTCCCTCTGCAATGATTCACGGGGATGGACCTGATCCCTCTCCAGTAATTCACAGTATGGAACTGGTCCTTCACCAATGTTTCACGGGATGGACCTGACCCCTCTGAAATGATTGACGGGATAGAACTGATCCCTCTCGAGTGATTCACGGGATGAAACTGATCCCTCTTCAGTGATTCACGGGATGCAAGTGTTCCCTCTGCAGTGATTCACGGGATGTAACTGATCGCTCTCCAGTGGATCACGGGATGGAATTGATCCATCTTCAGTGATTCACGGGATGGAACTTATCCTTCTCCAGCGATTCACGGGATGGAACTAATCCCTCTCCAGTGATTCACTGGATGGAACTGACCCATCTCCATTTATTCACGGGATTGAACTAATCCCTCTCCAGTGATTCACGGGATGGAATTGATCCCTCTCCAGTGATTCACTGGATGTAACGAATCCCTCTTCAGTGATTCACGGTGTGGAACTGATCCCTCTCCAGTAATTCACGGGGATGGAACTGACCCATCTCCATTTATTCATGGGGTGGAACTGATCCCTCTCCAGTTATTCATTGGATGGAATTGATCGCTGTCCAGTGATTGACGGGGATGGAACTAATCCCTCTTCAGTGATTCACCGGATGGAATTTATCCCTCTCCAGTGATTCACGGGATGGAACTAATCCCTCTCCAGTGATTCACTGGATGGAATTGATCCCTCTCCAGTGAAGCACTGGATGGAACTGATCCCTCTCAAGTGATTCTCGAGATGGTACTGATCCCTCTGCAATAATTAACGGGGATGGAACTGATCCCTCTCCAGTAATTCACGGGGATGGAACTGACCCATCTCCATTAATCACGGGATTGAACTAATCCCTCTCCAGTGATTCACGGGATTGAACTAATCCCTCTCCAGTGATTCACGGGATGGAATTGATCCCTCTCCAGTGTTTCACTGGATGTAACTAATCCCTCTTCAGTGATTCACGGTGTGGAACTGATCCCTCTCCAGTAATTCACGGGGATGGAACTGACCCATCTCCATTTATTCATGGGGTGGAACTGATCCCTCTCCAGTGATTCATGAGATGGAATTGATCGCTGTCCAGTGATTGACGGGGATGGAACTAATCCCTCTTCAGTGATTCACCAGATGGAATTTATCCCTCTCCAGTGATTCACGGGATGGAACTAATCCCTCTCCAGTGATTCACTGGATGGAATTGATCCCTCTCCAGTGAAGCACGGGATGTAACTGATCCCTCTCCAGTTATTGTTGAGATGGAACTGATCCCTCTCCAGTGATTCACGGGGATGGAACTGACCCATCTCCATTTATTCATGGGATTGAACTGATCCCTCTCACATGATTTACGGGGATGGAACTGATCCCTCTCCACCGATTCACGCGAACATGCCAACTGAATCTCATTTAGAAATCAGCAACAATGGAAGCAGGAGAGTCTCACTCAACAACGCCACCGATGAAAGAAAGAAACAAACAGAGACAAAAAGGAAATAAAGAAAAGAAAGGGTGAAACTAGTGGAGTGAAGATGCCGGTGATGGACTGTGTTGTACAAGTGTAAGGAATCTTACAACACCAGGTTATAGTCCAACTGTTTTATTTGAAAATCACAAGCTTTCGGAGGCTTTCTCCTTCGTCAGGTGAGTGTGGGAATCGGGTTCCATGGAAGGTTGCCGCATTTATAGTCAGAGAACAATACCTGGTGATTACAGATATTCTTTCCAACTGCCCGTTGTCAAGCCAATCAAAGTGTTCAGACAGAGAGATGTTACCTACAGGACCACCGAATAAACAAACGGCCAGAACAAAAGACAGACAGAGAGAGAGAGAGAAACATCCGAAAGGGAGAGAACGACAGAGAATGACCCGTTGTATTAAAAACAGATAACTTTTTTTCGCTGGTGATGTTACGTGTAGCGTGACATGAACCCAAGATCCCGGTTGAGGCCGTCCTCATGGGTGCGGAACTTGGCTATCAATTTCTGCTCGACGATTTTGCGTTGTCGTATGTCTCGAAGGCCGCCATGGAGAATGCTTACCCGAAGATCGGTGGCTGAATGTCCTTGACTGCTGAATTGTTCCCCGACTGGGAGGGAACCCTCCTGTCTGGCGATTGTTGCGCGGTGTCCGTTCATCCATTGTAGCAGTCTCTGCATGGTCTTGCCAAAGCACCATGCTCCGGGGCATCCTTTCCTGCAACGTATGAGGTAGACAACGTTGGCCGAGTCACAGGAGTATGAACCATGTACCTGGTGGGTGGTGTCCTCTCCTGTGATGGTGGTATCTGTGTCGATGATCTGGCATGTCTTGCAGAGGTTGCCGTGGCAGGGTTGTGTGCTGTCGTGGACGCTGTTCTCCTGAAAACTGGGTAATTTGCTGCGAATGATGGTTTGTTTGAGGTTGGGTGGCTGTTTAAAGGCGAGTAGTGGAGGTGTGGGGATGGCCATAGCGAGGTGTTTGTCCTCATTGATGACATGTTGAAGGCTACGGAGAACATGGCGTTGTTTCTCCGCTCCGGGGAAGTACTGGACGACGAAGGGTACTCTGTTGGTTGCGTCCCGTGTTAGTCTTCTGAGGAGGTCTGTGCGATTTTTCGCTGTGGCCCGTCGGAACTGTCGATCGATGAGTCGAGCGTCATATCCCGTTCATACGAGGGCGTCTTTCAGCGTCTGTAGGTGTCCATCGCGTTCCTCCTCGTCTGAGCAGACCCTGTGTATTCGCAGGCCCTGTCCATGGGGGATGGCCTCTTTGACGTGGTTAGGGTGGGAGCTGGAAAAGTGGAGCATCGTGAGGTTTTCCGTGGGCTTGCGGTAGAGTGAGGTGCTGAGGTGCCCGTCTTTGATGGAGATTCGTGTGTCCAAGAAAGAAACCGATTCTGAGGAGTAGTCCATGGTGAGTTTAATGGTGGGATGGAACTTGTTGATGTTATCGTGTACTCTCTTCAGTGATTCTTCGCCATTGCTCCATAGGAAGAAAATGTCGTCGATGTATCTGGTGTATAGCGTTGGTTGGAGGTCCTGTGCAGTGAAGAAGTCCTGCTCGAACTTGTGCATGAAAATGTTGGCGTATTGGGGTGCGAATTTGGTCCGCATGGCTGTTCCGTGTGTTTGGTTAAAGAACTGGTTGTCGAAGGTGAAGACATTGTGATCCAGGATGAAGCGGATGAGTTGTAGGATGGCGTCTGGAGATTGACTGTTGTTGGTGTTGAGTATTGATGCTGTTGCAGCGATGCCGTCATCGTGGGGGATACTGGTGTAGAGTGCCGAGACGTCGATCGTGGTGAGAAGTGTTCCTGGTTCAACTGGTCCGTGGGTGCTGAGTTTTTGTGGGAAGTCTGTAGTGTCGCGACAGAAGCTGGGCGTTCCCTGTACGATGGCTTCAGGATGCCCTCGACGTATCCAGAGAGGTTCACACACATGGTTCCGTTGCCTGATACGATGGGACGTCCGGGTGTGTTGGCTTTGTGTATCTTATGGAGGCAGTATCAATCTCCCACGTGGGGATGCTTTGAAGGTCTGGATCGAAGGTCTTGATCAGTTTGTTGAGCTGGTGGGTGTGCTCCTTGATCGGATCTGCGGGTAACCATAGAATCGTGGAATCATAGAATTCTGTAGCACAGAAGGAATCCATTCGGCCCATCGTGCCTATGCGGGCTCTTTGTAAGAGCTATCCAATTAGTGACCTGCTCTTTTACTTTCAATTATTTATCCAATTCATTTTCAAAGTTATTATTGAATCTGCTCCCACCGCCCTTTCAGACAGCGCATTTCAGATCATGATAACTCGATGCGTAATTTATCCCTTCATGTCGACTCTCGTTCTTAGACCAATTACTTGCATTTCTACAGCGCCTTTCACCACCTCAGGACGTCCCAAAGCACTTTACAGCCAATTGCGTAGTTATTGAAGTGTAGTCACTGTTGTAATGTAGGAAACGCCTGAATCAATTTTTGCACAGCAAGATCCCACAAGCAGCAATGTGCAAAATGGCCAGATCATCTGCTTTAGTGATGTTCGTTTCGGGATAAATATTGACCAACATAACGGGAGAACTCTTCTGCTCTTCGAAATATTGTCATGGGACCTTTTGTGTCCACGTGAGAGGGCAGATTAACATCTCGTCCAAAAGACGGCACCTCCGACAATGCAGCATTCAATCAGTAGTGCACTGAAGTTTCAGCTTAGGTTATGTGGAAAAGAACCACAGGTGAGATGAGGAGCTTTTTTTTTACACAGCGAGTTGTTATGATCTGGGATTCACTGCCTGAAAGGGCTGTGGAAGCAGCTTCATTGGTAACTTTAAAAAGGGAATTGGAAAAATACTTGAAAGGGCAAAAAAATGCAGGGTTTGCGGAAAGGGTCGGTGAGTGGGAGCAAGCTGGCCCGAATGACATCCTTCTGTGCTGTATCATTCTACGATTATATGATAAAGGTGTAACAGAGTACCGCGATACAGAGGGACAACAACATCGGGCGATAGGTAAAGATGTGACTGAGTACAGTGATGGAGAGAGAGAGATACCAAAAAAAATACACAGAATTTACCAGACAGAAGCAGGCCATTCGACTCAACTGGTCGATACTGTTATTGAGATTCCATTCGAGCCTCCTCCCAACTCACTTAATCTCACCCTAACGATATAGCCCTCTATTCCTTTCTCCCTCATATCGTTATCTAGCTTCCCTAAAATGCATCTCTGTCATTCGCCTCAACTACTCCATGTGGTAGCAAGTTCCACATTCTCATCACTCTCTGGGTAAAGACATTTCTCCTAAGTTCCTTATTGGATCTATTAGTGATTTTATTTATGGCGTCAAGTTTTGGATTCGCCAACAACTGGAAACATCTTCTCTACATCTACACTATCATATCCCTTCTCCAGAGAGCGATCGATAAATGTGTGACAAAGTGCAGTGTGTGATACAGAGAGACACCGACAGTGGGAGATAGAAGAAAGTGTGACTGAGTACAGTGAGACAAAGAGACGCCATCAGGATGAGATAGATAAACATGTGACTGAGTACAGTTGATACAGACAGACACAAACAAAGGAAGATAGATGATGGTGAGACTGGGAAAAGTGAGTGATACAGAGAGACACCAACAGAGGGAGATAGATGAAGGTGAGACTGAGTACAGTGATACAGAGAGACACCAAGAGAGGGAGATGGATAAAGATGGGATTAAGTACATTGGGTGATACAGAGAGACACCAACAGTGGGAGATAGATGAAAGTCTGACTGTGTAATATGATACAAAATGACAACAACAGAGGGATATGGATAAAGATAATTCTGAGAACAGTAACTTAGAGATACACCAACAGAGGGAGATTGATAAAGGTGAGGATGAGTGCAATGCGAATTACACAGAGACCAATAGCGGGAGATAGATAAGGTGTGACTGACTATTCTGAACAATACAGAATCTGTATTTACAGTCGAGGAAGAGGATAGCATGCCGGACACCAGTAGGGAAAGGATTTTCAATGAGGGACCGGGACTCACCATACTTAACGTATTCAAATCAACAGTAATGTCGAAAATAATGGCACTGACGAGTGAAAATCCACAGGACCAGATGAGTTCCATCCCAGGGTTGTAAAGTCCACAGGTGAGAACATTGCAGATTCCCTAACTATAATCTTCCAAACTTCTGTCAAATCAGGAACCGTTCCTTTAATGTGCAGATTTGTCTTTCCTCGTTTTTCCTACAGAAATGTATCACCTCGCGTTATTCTGCGTTAACTTTCCACCGCCACGAGTCCGCGCATGCCACCAGCTTCTCTGTATCCTCTTGAAGTTTATCATTTTCCTCACTGTTTGCTGCCCTTCCAAGTTTTGAGTCATCTGCAAATATTGTAATTGTGCCCTGTACACCGAAGTCCAAGTCATTAGTAAATATCAAGAAAAGCAGTGGTTCCAGCGCTAAAACATAGAAAATAGGAGCAGGAGTACGCCATTCGGCCATTCGAGGCTGCTCCGCTATTCAGGATGATCATGGCTGATCCTTTATATCAATACCATATTTCCGTTCTCTCCACATACACCTTCATGCCTTTTGTGTCTAGAAATCTATCTCGATCCATCTTAAATATATTCAGTGACTTGGCCTCCGCAGCCTTCTGTGGTAGAGAATTCCACAGGTTCAACACCCTCTCAGAGAATAAATTTCTCCTCATCTCATTCCTAAATATCCTACCCGTATCAGGAGACTGTGACCTCTCGTTCTGGACAACCCAGCCAGTGGAAACATCCTCCCTGCATCCAGTCCGTCTAGCCCTGTCAGGATGTTTTTATGTTTCAATGAGATCCCCTCTCGTTCTTCTAAACTCGAGTGAATACAGGCCGAGTCGACCCAATCTCTCTTCATCCGACAGTCCTGCACTCATTCTATGGCAAGTATATCCTTTCTCCATGTGTGGTCTCACCGTGGCCCTATATAACTTCAGTAGGACATCCTTGTTCCTGTACTCAAATCATCTAGCTGTGAAGGCCAACATACTATTTGCCTTCCTAACTGCTTGCTGCACCTGCATGTTTGCTTTCAGTGACTGATGTACAAGGACTTCCAGGTCCTTGTGTACATCAACATTCTCCCAATCTATCACCATTTAAATAACACTCTGCCTTTTGGGTTTCCTTCTGAAGTGGATAACTTCACATTTATCCACATTATACTACATCTGCCATGTATTGCTCACTCACTCAACTTGTCTAAATCGCTTTGAAGCTTCTTTGCATCCTCCTCACAACTCACTATCCCACTTAGTTTTTTGTCGTCGGCAAACTTGGAAATATTGCATTAGCTTCCCTCATCCAAATCATTGATAGATATTGTGAATAGTTGGGGTCCAAGCACTGATGCCTGCGGTACTCCATAGTCACTGCCTGCCAACCCGAAAAAGACCCATTTATTCCTACCCTCTGTTTCCTGTCTCTTAATCAATTTTCAATCCATGCCATTATATTATCCCCAATACCATGTGCTTTAAAATTGCACACTAACCTCTCATGTGGGATTTTATCAAAGGCCTTCTGAAAATCCAAATAAACCACTTTCGCTGGTTGTCCCTTATCTATTCTACCAGTTACATGCTCAAAAAACTCGAGTAATTTTGTCCAACATGACTTCACTTTCATAAATCCATGCTGACTTTGTCCAATCCCGCTGATATTTCCCAAGTCTCATTTTGTCACATCCTTCATAACAGACTCTAACATTTTCCCTCCTATTGATGTTAGGCTAACCGATCTGTAGTTCCCTGTTTTCTCTCGCCCTCTTTTTTTTAAGTAGTTGGCTTACACTACTGGTGACCCCTAGGGAACACCACTGTACACCTCCCTCCAGTCCGAAAAGCAACCGTTCACATCTATTCTCTGTTTCCTATCCCTCAGCCAATTACGTATCCATGTTGCTGCTGCCCCCTTTATTCCATGGGCCGCAATCTTGATGATAAGCCGACCGTGCGGCACTTTATGAAACGCGTTTTGAAAGTCCATATACACCACATCAACTGAATTGTGCTCATCTACTCTCTCTGTCACCTCATTAAAAAAAACTCTATCAGTGAGTTCAATGTTGGGAAGTGTACATACATTGACCTTGGATCCAAGAAAGATAGATCAGAGTATTTTCTAAGTGACGAGAAGTTAGGAACTGTGGAGGAGCGGAGGGATTGAGGGGATAAAGTACAGAAATCACTAAAAACGAGTGGACATTTCCAAAAAGTAATTCAAAAGGCTAATGGAATGTTAAACTTTATCTGAAGCGGGCTGGAATATAAAAGGATGGAAGTTATGTTCCAGCTGTACAGGGTTCTGGTTGGACCCCCATCTGGAGTAACTGTGTTCAATTCTGGGCACCGCAACTCAGGAAGGACATATTGGCCTTGAAGGGGGTGCAGAGCAGATTCATCAGAATGATACCGGGGCTAAAAGATTTAAATTACGAGGAGAGTTTGCACAGACGAAGGTTTGTATTCTTTCGAGTATAGAAGATTAAGGGCTGATCTAATCGAGGTGTTTAAGATGATTAAAGGATTCGATAGGGTAGATAGAGATAAACTATTTCCTCTGGTGGGGAATCCAGAACAAGGAGTGTATCCTTACATTTCGAGCGAGGCCATTCAGAGCTGATGTCCAGAAGCACTTCTTCACACAAAGGGTAGTGGAAATCTGGAACTCTCTCCCCGAAACTGCTATTGAGGCTGGGGGTCAATTGAAAATTTCAAAACTGACTTTGATATATTTTTGTTAAGCCTGGACATTAAACGTTACGGTAACAAGGCTGGTAAATAGAGTAAAGCTGAAGATCAGCTTCGATCTATTTGGATGGTGGCACAGGTTTGAATGGTTGAATGGCCTCCTCCTGTTCCTATATTCCTAGAATAAGAGGCGGTGAGATTAAGATGATGGTGTCACAATGAGGATCAGGGGTCAGATTGTGGAGAAGGGAACTAAATTGGACAGCTCTTTCAAAGAGCCGGCACAGGCACGACGGGCCAAATGTTCTCCTTCTGTGCAGTTAGATTCTAAGATTCTATGATCCAATGAATCAAAAGGGTCAGGTTGAGAAGAACGAGTTCAGATTAAGAGAAGTGGTGAAATTGAGGTGAATGGGTGAGATAGAGGAGAAGGGATCCGATTGAGGAGAACGGGTCAGATGGAGGAGAACGGGTCAGAATGAGGTTGGCGGAGACTTGGGCAGATTGACGGCGGTTGGAATGCGGCATGTTTGACAGGAACATAGGAACAGGAGTAGGCCATTTCTCCCCTCGAAACTGTTTCGTCATTCAATGAGATCATGGCTCATCTGGATTGAGAAGGGGTGTTGATCTGTCGCAATTTTCTGACAGGGCGTGTGTTCACAGGGCAGAGCCCCGATTATTCAGTCCGTAGTGTGTTAGATTTTGAATCTGACGGTCCAGGGTTCATGTCCTTCTTCAGGCGCTGCTTTTCTCAATGAAAACACCAATCACTTTCCACCTTAAAGTACCACTATTAGAAAATCACTTCTGTCTAAAAAAAATCTCAGGTTTTGTGGCAAATGTTTAAAATATATTGATACATAATTTTGAGATCGCAGGCAAGATCAATGTAAATTGTTTGTGTTTCATGGGGCTGCAAAAACTCGCACAAATTGAGAACCTTGATTTGAAAGCAGGTCTCGGACAAGCATTTAAATTCTGGAGCCTCAGATAAAAAGTATGAAGCTTTTCCGACTGAGCTCTCGTTCAGTTTCGGACAGCGACATTCCCTGGTGAACAAGGAACATTACCTCTTTCCCATTCCTCATTTCCTTCTGCAGTCATTCCGCCTGTGCAGTTCATTTCTCTCCCACTCCCCACACTCCCTGCCTGCCTCGGGCCTCACTTCAAAAATACCCTTCCTCCCACCAACTTCAAGCTATTGAACATCGGCACAATCCAAAACACAGCGGACAATAAAGGCTCAAGATTCTATTTAAAACAATTCAATCTGCTTCGGTAAAGTGTGGTCTCAGGGAAGCAGTTGGAAAGGCAAATGGTATTTTGTCCTTCGTTGCAAGAGGATTTGAGTAGAGGAGTTATGTTAGAGTGGGCTCAACATCAGTAATGTTAGAGTACGATCACCACCAGTAATATTAGATTAGGATCACCACCAGTAATTTTAGAGTAGGATCAACACCAGTAATGTTTGAGTAGGGTCAACATCATTAATGTTCGAGTAGGGTCACCATCAATAATGTTATAGTGGACTCACCACCAGTAATGTTAAAGTGGGATCACCACCAGTAATATTAGAATAGTATCACCGCCATTAATGGTAGAGTAGGGTCTCCAACAGTAATATTACAATGGGACAGCAACAACAACGTTACAATTGGGTCACCACAATTAATATTAGAATACGGTCACCAAAACTAATGTTAGAGAAGGATCGCAACCAGTCATATTAGAGCAGGATAACGAGAAGTAATTTTAGAGTAGAGTCACCATCAGTACCGTTACAATAGGATAACCACCAGTAATGTTGGAGTAGGGTCACCACCGGAAATTCTGGAGAATGATCACCACTAGTAATGTCGAGCAGGATTAACATCAGTAATGATATAGTTGGGTGACCACCAGTAAGGAATCAGTATGATCATCACCCGTAATTTTAGAGTAGGATCTTCACAAGTAATCTTCTTATTGAGTCACAACCAGTGATGTTAATGTAGGGTTACCACCAGTAATGTTAGAGTAGGTCCACCACTAGTACTGTTAGAGTTGGGTCGACAGCAGGAACATATAGTGGGGTCACCACCAGTAATGTTGGAGTAGCGTCACAATTGTTAAAGTGAGTGTCGGGTCACCATCAATAGTGATAGAGTCGGGTCACAACAAGTAATGTTAGAGTCGAGTCACCAACAGAATTTAGAGTTGCGTCACCACCAGTAATGTTAGAGTGTGTTCAACAGAAGTAACGTTACATTAGCGAAATCAACAAAAATATCTGACCAGTAATGTGAGATTAGGGTCATCACCAGTACTTTTTGAGTAGTGTCACCACCTGAAATGTTGGAGTGGCATCATCACCAGTAATGTTAGAGTAGGATTACCAACATTGCTGTTAGAATAGTTTCACCACAATTTAATGTTAGAGAAGGGTCACCAGCAGTAATGTTATAGTCGGATCAGCACCAGAAATGATAGACTGGGGTCACCAACATTAATGTTAGAGAAGCGTCACCTCCAATAATATGAGAGTAGGGTCACCACCCGCAATGTTAGAGTGGGGACACCATCAATAATGTTACTGTGTGGTCACAACCAGTGATGTTAGAGTGGGGTCAGCGCCAGTAATGTTAGGGAAGTGTCTTCACCGTTATTGTTAGTGTAGTGTCAACACCAGTAATGCTTTAATAACGTCACCAGCATTAATGTTACAGCAGGGTCACCACCAGTGATGTTACAGTTGTGTCACCACCAGTAACGTTACAGTGGGGTCAACATCAGTAATGCTGCAGCATGGTCAACAAAAATAATGTTACAGCACCGTTAATGTTAGGGGAGAATCACCTCCAGTAATGCTAGAGTTGCGACACCACCAGTAATGTTAGCATCGGATCCCATCGGTAATTTTAGTGTCGAGTCACTATCAGTAATGTTTCACTAGGATCACCGAGGGTAATGTTAGTGTAGCATCACCGCCAGTAATGTTAGAGTAGGATCACCACCAGCAATGTTAGGTTAGAGTCGCCATCGATAATGTTAAAGTAGCTTCAACACCAGTAACATTCAAGTAGGATGACCAGCAGAAATGTTAGGGAACGTTCATCGTCAGGAATGTTAGAGTAGGGACATCACTGGAAATGTTAGAGTCGGGTCACCTCCAGTAATGTTAAAGTGGAGTCACCACCATTCATATTAGAGTGAGATCACAATCAGCAATGGTAGAGTAGGGTCTCCAACATTAATATTACAATGTGACACCAACAGAAATGATACAATTGGGTCACCACAATTAATGTTAGAATATGGTCACCAAAAGTAATGTTAGAGTAGGATCAAAACCAGTAATGTTAGAGTCGGGTCACCAGAATTTATTTTATAGTAGGTTCACCTCCAGTAATGTTAGAGTGGGGTCACCACCGGTAATATTAGGTTTGGATCACCACCAATAATGTTAGAATTGGGTCACCACCAGTAATATTAGAGTAGGATCAACTCCAGTAATGTTAGAGTAGGATCACTACCAGTCATGTTAGAGTAGGTTCAACACCCGTAATGTTAGATTAGGGTCAACACAGATAATGTTGGAGTCGGATCATTACCAGTAATGTGAGAGTAGGTTCCCACCCAGTCACTTACTCTCACGAGGCACTGTTTTAGTCATCAGTGCTGAAACTTGGGTTTGCCCGAGACCAGACACTCTCACTCTGAGATCTTTATGTGCTTTGTTCCTGCAATCCTATTCATATCTTGAAATCAGTCGCACAGCTCATTCATACAGATGGATTTATGTTTCATTCCATACTCGTGTTAGCTCGGCCTCAGTGATGACAAAATCGCTACTGAACAAGTTGGTTCTGTAAGACGGGCGGCCGAAACACGATCGCTCGTTTTGAGCCACAGTCCAAAAAGAATTTCGATTGTAATCTACCTGCTGTCTCCAGAGATTAGACAACCTCAAGATTTGACAGGCGTCGTTGAGCTGACCGACCTCATCCCCTGGGATGGTGATGTTAACTTCAAGAACGTTGGTTGACGACTCTGCTTTGGTGAAACGTTACCTTTCGACTCATGTCCTCTGCTCCAGACTGAATCCACAATCGGCCCTGATAACTGCAGCTGAGCTAACTGGCTTAGCTCTCACCTTCCTTCACCTCAGGCAACCTGCACATATAAGTGACACGAGTAACTCGCTGGTACAGTCTTATAATCCTACACAGCCTCGTACTATCAGTCCTGGATGTATTCTGGCACTCGTTAATGTACCGTCCACATATGCTTGGTAAAGGTTACGAAAGAAGAAGGCAAAGAGAATCTGGCAGAATATCAGAGATTTTGAGCAAATCTGCCGAGTTTTGTGTGAATACATACATATGGACATACCAAACAATCAAGATTCTCAGCCAAGTAGCAGACTCCCAGAATGCACCAGTTCAGTTTGAGTCTCTCTCACGGGTGCAATCCAACTCCTGGAATGCAGCCGTGTCTCAGTACAATTCACTACGTTTGACTATCTATTTAGTAATGCAGCAGTCTCTCCACATAACACTCATCCCCGGTAACATTCTGGTCCATCTTTTCTGGACAGCCTCCAAGAACTTGACATTTTTCCCCAACTGCGGTGCCCAGAATTGGACACAGTACTCCAGCTGAGGCCGAACCAATCGTTTATAAAGGTTTTGCAATACTTCCGTGCTTTTGTACTTTATGCCCCCATTAATAAAGCAAATTTTCAAATTATGCTCTGCATACTCTAATCCAGCTCATTAATACATGTCAAAAAGAGCAGTGGTCCTAATGCCGTCCACTTGGGAACACCACTGTTTACTTCCCACCAGTCTGAAAACCAACCGTTCACCACGACGCTCCGCTTTTTGTCCCTGAGCTGATTTTGTATCCAGGCTGCGACTGTCCCTTTAATCCCCGGGGCTTTAATGTTGCTTGGAAGCTTATTAAGTGGTACTTTATAAAATGTCTTTTGAAAGTCCATATCCACAATATCAACCGCGCTACCCTCATTAACCCTTTCCATTACTTCATCAAAGAACTCAATCAGGTTAGTCAAACAAGATTTTCCATTAACATGTCCGTGCTGACTTTCATTTATTATCCAATATCTTTCCGAATGCCAATTAATTTTGTCCCTGATTATTGTCTCTAAAAGTTACCCCAACACCAACGTTTGGCCGATTGGCCATGCAATTTCCGGGTTCATCATTCAGACCTTTTTTGAACAGAGGTGTGACATTTGCAACCTTCCAGTCCTCTGGCACAAGTCCCATATCTCAAGAGAATTGGAGGATTGTGGCCAGAGCGTCTGCAATTTCAACCCTCACTTCCCTCAGTAACCCACAATGCATCCTTTTGACTTTCATACTTTGAGAACTGCCAGTCTTTTCAGAACCTCCTATTCATCTATTTTTATGCTATCCAATATCGCTCCCAGCTCCTCCTTAAATGCTATAATGACAGCATCCTCTTCTTTATTTAAGACCAATGAGAAATATTCATTTCGTACCCGAGCCATTCCCTCTGCCTTCGCAAGAAGATCTCCTTTTTAATCCAAAATCGGTCAGACCCTTCCTTTGAATATTCCTTCAGTATCCATATGTTTTTAAATGAATTTTACGTTCCATTTTATGTTTGCCACCAATCTATTCTCATGCCTTATCTTTGCCCCTCTTGCACCCTTTTATAAATCTCCTCCGAACTTTCTGTATTTAGCCAAGTTTTCTACTGTGTTATGTACTTTAAATTTGTCATAAGCCTCCTTTTTCTGTTTCACTGTGATCTATATATCTTTATTCATCCAGGGATCTCCATGTTTGGATGTCCTGTCTTTCGCCATCGTGTCTTCTCTGTGCCCGAGCCATCTCCTCCTTCAAAGCCTCCCATTGTTCAGTTGTTTCTTTGCTACTGATTTTTGATTGCAGTCCAACCGGAAAATACACTTAGTATTCGTAAAAAAAACGTCCCTCTCCTTCCCAGATAACAGTACGGAGCAATTATTATAAATACCTGAAATCATCTCACTCAGTAGAATATCTGTGGTGTAACCATGTGTAATTAATATAACTCCCTGAAATCATCTCTCTTAGTAGAATATCTGTGGTGTAGACATGTGCAATTATTATAACTCCCTGAAATCATCTCTCTTAGTAGAATATCTGTGGTGTAGCCATGTGCAATTATTATAACTCCCTGAAAGCATCACTCTTACTGGAATATCTTTGGTGTTGCCATGTGCAATTGTTATAATTCACTGAAATCATGTCTCTTTGCAGATTATCTATGGTGTTGCCATGTGCAATTATTATAACTCCCTGAAATCATCACTCTTGCCAGAATATCTGTGGTGTAGCCATGTGTAATTGTTATGACTCCCTGAAATCATCTCTCCAACCAGAATATCTGTGGTGCAGCCACGTGCAATTATTATAATTCACTGAAATCATGTCCCTTTGAATATCTGTGGTGTAGCCATGTGAAATTGTAATAACTCGCTGAAATCATCTCTCTATCAAGAATATCTGTGGTCTAACTCTCTGCTTGTGTTACCAAAAGACTGTGGTTGATTATGAGATGCAGGTATTTGAACGGCTCCATGAGTCGGATTTACCCAATCGCTTTCACTCAATACATTCAGCATAATCTTGGCACTCGTTGCTGGAGCTGAAGCTGTCCGTGGGTTTGCCTGTGCAACCGTTGCTACTTAACCTTGTTATGTAAGTCTTCACGTAGTTATCTGCTATTAAGTTGCTGCATAACTCTAGTGACATGTGCTTATGTCTATTAAATTTCCGTGTGCCCAGATTTTATGTTAAGTTGTGATCTGTAACCGTTAAACTGTATTTAGTGCATGACTTTGACTTGGCTTCTTCCTTGATAGTTTGTCAAGAAAGAATTTTTGGATAACCTAATCGAGGCTGAGTAAATTAAATTGGTTTTGATCCGAACTGTGTTAAATGTAGTACAGTTCAGGAACCGAATCAGGTAACATTCACCCCTCCAGATAACTGGGAGGGAAAAGCCCAGACAATTCCTCAGTGAGCGGGCAAAGGAGAAAACCAAGGACTCGCCTGTTTCCTCGGCATATATCTGTCAGGATATCAAATCCAGCTTTCCTAGAAAGGGACCTCTAAGAATTTGGAAAATACATGAATTCACAGCACAGGAGATTCTGTGCGTCTGTTGCTGTGTTCGGGCCGCTTCAACGCAACACAATGAGAAGTCCTCTGTTTGCACGTCAATCGAGTGCATCTAACTGGATGGACAGCTTTTTACTTGTTAAAATAGGGACAGGCACCACAGACTAAGCAAATCGAATAACTGCGAGGAAAAATCATAGAATCATCGCAATTTAGGGCGCAGAAGGCCCATCGTGTCTGTGCCGGCAGAAAAAGAGCTACCAGGCCTAACCCCAGTTGCCAGCACTTGTTCCATAGCCTTGTAAGTTACGGCACGTCAAGTGCATATTGAAGTACTTTTTAAGTGCGATGCGGGTTTCGACCTCGACCACCCTTTGAGGCAGTGAGTTTCAGACCCCCATCATACTTTGGTTGAAAAAAAATCTCCTCAGCTCCCCTCTAATTCTTCTAACAATTACTTTCGATCTTTCCCCTCTGTTTATTGGCCTATCTGATAAGGGAAATAGGTCCTTCCTATCCACTTTATCCAGCCCCGTCATAATTTTATGCACCTCAATTAAATCTTCCCCCAGCCTCAGTTGTTCCTCAGAAAACAATCACAGCCGATCCAAAATCTTCTCACTGCTAAAATTCTCCAATCCTGGCATAATCATCGTAAACCTCCTCTGTACCCTCTCGAGTACAATCACATCTTTCCTGTAATAAATATACAATAATGTGAAATAATAAAGTTCTTATTTTTGTCCCCGAAACTGCAATATATGCAGTAACAGTAGTGTTCCATTTAAATGTGTATTTTTGTGGCTCTTCTTGGGATAGTGAATGAACGGGAAACTTCAATGGATTGGGAGGATGAATGAACAGATATCATTAATGAATTGGAAAGTGAATTGACCGATACCATCAATAGAATATGAAAGTGAATGGACGGGTACAATTAATGAATTGGGACAGTGAATGGACGGGAAACATTAATGGATTCGCAAAATGAATGGACGAGAACCATTAATGGATTGGGAAAGAGAATGGACGGATAAGTTTGTGCAAGGTTAGGGTACACGGCTATCCAAGGAGCACGGTCAACCCTTTGGTAAGTAAATGATACCACGAGCAGCGTATGAGCAAGTCACCTCTAGTGTAAGTGTAGGGGCACCACTAGTACTGGAGGGACACTGTCAGTTCAACTTTATTGTACGAGGACCAAAGGTATTGGATGAGAACTGTCACCTCTAATGTAACTGTAGGATAGATCTACTACCGGAGGAGAACGGTCACCTCTTGTGTAATTCAAGGCGCACCGCTAGCACCAGAGCAGCGCGGTTACCTCTCGTGTCACGACAGGGTACCATTAGTACCAGAGCAGCACGGTTATCTCTGGTGTAAGTGTAAGGTACAACTGGTATCGGAGGAGGTGGGACATCTCTAATTCATGTGTGGCAGTATTACTGGTACCTGGGGAAGGACTCTCACCTCGAGTGTAATTAGGTGTATCACTACTATCAGAGGAACATGGTCACAACTAGTGCAAGTATAAGGGTCCCTCTAATACTGGAGGAGCACGATTAATTCTTGAGTAAGAATAGAGGTACCAAAATACCGAGGCAGCAAAGTGACCACTGAGTTAACACTACTACCGGATGACCAGGATCACCATTTGTGTGAGTGTAGCGTGTATCACTAATACCAGAGGAACACGGTCACTCCTAGTTAAGTGCAGTGTACCACAAGAACCGGAGCAGAATTGTAAGCCCTAGTGTAAATTGAGAGGCATTACAAGCAGAGAAGGAGCACAGTCACATTTAGTGTCAGTGCAGGGCGACCACAAGTACCGAAGAAGCACGGTTATCTCAAGTTTACATGTCGCGATGCCACTAGTACTGGAGGAGCGTGATGACCTCTGGTTGTTATTTAGGGTACCAATAGTACCGAAAAGACGATCATCTCTGGTGCAAGTTTAGGGTACCATTTGCATCGGAGGAGAACCGTCACCTGCAGTGAAAGTGTAGGTTTACCACTAGTACCAGCAGAGCAGTCAACTGTAGTGTAACTGTAGGATTCCTCTACTAGCGGAGGAGCACAGTCACCTCTAGTGTAATTCTAAGTGAACCATTAGTCCCAGAGGAGGATAGTCACCTCGAGTGTATGGGCAGGGTTTCCCTACAGAAGGTAGACGGTCTCTTCTGGTTTAAATGTAGGGTGCCACTTGTACAGGAGGAGGAATGTAACCTCTAGTGTAAGTGTTGGTTTAACACCAGTACCGGAGGAACAAGGTCTCCACTCGTGTAAATGTTGGGGCACCTCTAATCTAGTACCGGAGGAGAACGGTCACCTCTCCTGTAACTGTAGGATACCACTAGAACAGGAGGAGTGCAGTCACATCTACTGTAAGTGGTAACTGTAGAGTATCACTAATACCGAAGGAACACAGTCACCTCTAGTGTAAGTTCAGGGTGCCACAAGTAACGGACGAGCAAGTCATCTCTTATCTAAGTGTAGATGTTCCATTCGTACCGGAGGAGTGCAGTCACATCGAGTGTATGTGTAGGGGTAGCAGCAGTACCGGAGGGACACAGTCACCACTAGTGTAGTGGTGGAGGAGAACGGTCACCTCGAGTTTAAGTGCAGAGGTACCACAAACACTGGAGGAGCACGATCACCACGAGTGTAACTGTTGACGCACCACGAGTAGAGAAGGAGCAAGGTCACCCAAGTGTAAATGTAGGGTAACATTAATACCAAAGGAGAACGGACACCATCGTCTAATTTTAGGGACACCACTAGCAGAGAAGGATCACGGTCAGAGCAGGTTCACCACCAATAATGTTAGCATGGGGTCACCATCAGTAATGTTAGAGTAGGGTCACCACCAGTAATCTTAGAGTAGGGTCATCAACTATAATCTCAGAGTAGGGTCACCATCAGTGTAATGTTCGGATGGTGTCACCGCCAGTAATGTTAGCGTAGGCTCACCACCAGAAATGTTGCAGTCGGGTCATCAATAGTAATGTTAGAGTAGGATCACCGCGAATAATGTTAGCTTATCAACAACAGCAACAATCTTAGAGTTACGTCACCAACATCAATTTTAATATCTGGACATCTCCAGTAATATTAAATCAGGGTTGCCACCAATAATGTTAGAGCAGGGTCACCATCAGTCATGTTAGAGTACTGTCTCCACCAATAATGTTAGAGTTGGGTCACCACCTGGAAAGTTTGAGAAGCGTCTCCACCAGAAATGTTAAAGTAGTTTCATAATCAGTAATGTTGCAGTAGGCCCACTATCAGTAATGTTAGATTCGGGTCAGCATCAGCAATGTTACACTAGGGTCATTATCAATAATATTAGATTTGGGTCTCCACCAGTAATTTCAGAGTATTGTCAACAATAGTAAGGTTAGAGTACGTTCACCAATAGTAATGTTAGAGTAAGGTCACCTAATGTTCGAGCCGAGTCATCACCAGTGATCATCACATTATAAAACACATGTTAATTATGGGATGGGCGTGTGAAGATTTTACTGAATTCTTGAGGCATCAATAACCGAGTGCAGTTTCCAGGAGGGATGTTCCCTTCACGGTTCACATTCCCTCAGGGATTAATTTCCGTTCATTGTTGTGAATGGAATGAGTTTCATGGACTGAGGTGTACAATTTCCCCATTGACGTCCTGGGCGCACTGAAGAGGAAAATCTCGCCTTGTTTGTGAAGTGACTGTAACTAACGTCAATTATTGTGCAACCTTATTTTCTCACCGGGGCACCGATTGTTCTATAAAGGAGGAGTATTTACGGATCTCAGATACACTCCAATGGCAACCGCAAAGCCGGATAGAATTCACACATGCTTCTAAAAAATGGAAACGCCAACAATTCTTCAAATAATGGACATTTACTACCGGATTCTCGCATCCTTTGGTTTTCCCGGTAAGTCAATATAACCTGTTGTTTCATAGCTGTTCACTATTTCACTGTTAATGATTAAGTAACACAGTCCGAGAATGTCCTCATTTCAGAGTCACTTATCCACAGGATAAATTGGTGAATATCAGCGGGAACCCGCGCCGCCAGTGAGGCCCTGCTCTGATCGGCAGATCGTGGGCACCGGGCGATCAACTTTCTTCCCGATACGAGGGAGGGCGAGGCTGATTCCCCGCCCCCACTAACAGTACATGGATCATTGAAGAATGTGTTGCCCAGTGCCCCTGATAATCATTTTATTTGTACCGATGTTCATGTATACTTTAAGTTGTCAATTCCTCTGTCTGCGGCCACCCCCACGAACAGGAGTCGTTGAAAGATAATTTGAGAACTAATTGCCGCTCAGAGAACTGCTCCCCTCCCCTCGGCTGCAAAGATCCTTCGCGGTTCCACCAGCTCCCGCTTTGTTATCGAGCAGCTCCCTCGGGGCGATTATAAATAGAAAAAGCCCAGAGTTTCGAAATAAAGTGAAGCGTTTGTCTCGTCTGAATGTTTCATTTGAATTCATATCTTTCAGTAATTGCTGTGAAATTATATTTAAAACTGCTGACATCTGATGCAGCTCCCGAGACCCCGCTCGACAAAGAAACTGAAGGAATTAAATGTAAATTTCGATCTATTCTCCCATGGGGCCGCAGCAGTAAATTATAAAATCAGGTCGTCCATCACATGGGTATAAGCCTCATGGCGGGATGGTTTTTGCGCTCAACACTGCATTGAAATGTGTGTTTGGACGCACATAAGGAAATCCGTTCACTTACTGACTGCCCAAAATTAACAACTTACAGAACCATCCCTAAAAGGCGTTTTTCTTTGCACCTGTGACGTCCCTGCGTGATGCTCCAGATTAGCCTCGACCGTACACTTAGAATCATCGAAGTTTACAACATGGAAACAGGCCCTTCGGCCCAACATGTCCACGTCGCCCAGTTTATACCACTGAGCTAGCCCCAATTACTTGCACTTGGGCCATATCCCTCTATACCCATCTTACCCATGTAACTGTCCAAATGCTTTTTAAAATACAAAATTGTACCCGCCTCTACTACTGCCCCTGGCAGCTCGTTCCAGACACTCACCATCCTCTGAGTGAAACAATTGCGCCTCTGCACCCTTTTGTATCTCTCCCCTCTCACCTTAAATCTATGCCCCCTCGTTATAGACTCCCCTACCTTGGGAAAAGATTTTGACTATCTTCCTTATCTTTGCCCCTCATTATTTTATAGACTTCTATAAGATCACCCCTAAACCTCCTACTCTCCAGGGAAAAAAGTCTCAGTCTATCCAACCTCTCCCTCTATGTCAAACCATCAAGTCCCGGTAGCATCCAAGTAATTCTTTTCTGCACTCTTTCTAGTTTAATAATAACCTTTCTATAATCGGGTGGCCAGAACTGTACACAGTATTCCAAGTGTAGCCGTACTAATGTCTTGTACAACTTCAACAAGACATCCCAACTCCTGTATTCAATGTTCTGACCAATGAAACCAAGCATGCTGAATGCCTTCTTCACCACCCTATCCACCTGTGACTCCACTTTCAAGGAGCTATGAATCTGTACTCCTAGATCTCTTTGTTCTATAACTCTCCCCAACGCCCTACCATTAACGGAGTAGGCCCGGGCCCGATTCGATCTACCAAAATGCATCACCTCACATTTATCTAAATTAAACTCCCTCTGCCATTCATCGGCCCACTGGCCCAATTTATCAAGATCCCGTTGCAATCCTAGATAACCTTCTTCACTGTCCACAATGCCACCAATCTTGGTGTCATCTGCAAACTTACTAACCATGCCTCCGAAATTCTCATCCAAATCATTAACATAAATAACAAATAACAACTGACCCAGCACCGATCCCTGAGGCACACTGCTGGTCACAGGCCTCCAGTTTGAAAAACAACCCTCTACAACCACGTTATATTGTGAGTGGAACCTCAATCAAGTGTTAGTGGCGACAGCGATGGAAATGAAATTCAGGACAGATGTATGACTGACGGATGATCCGATGTCACCTGTTTTATACGATCGGCCAAAGTCCAAATCCCCCCGTTGACTCTTCAGTGCCTGGGTGTCGGTAGTAGTAGGGACGCTCTCCGTTACCATTCCCCAGAATGATTCCGAGTGACCCTCCCCCCGCTGCCTTGACAACGTCTGAATGAAGTTAGCTGGAAGGACGGCGGATTGTCAGTTCCTCGATATTGAGTGTTTAGTGTTTTGTTTCTTTTAAATAAATTGTCGACATCGCTCGCCTATAGAACAAAAATCCACGTGCATTACCCCAGGATGGTAAACATCGGAACATTTGCCCACAATATGCTGTGAGATTTATCTGAGTATCCCCGTTACTTACCTCTTGTCCCTCTTTCTTACAGCGAACCTCGTGGCAATCGTAATTCTCTCCAGAGGAAATTGCGGCCTTTCCAAATGTACCTCGATCTATATGGTGGCCATGGCAACAGCAGATCTACTGGTCATCATCGTCAATGTAATAGAGTATCAAATTTTCATGAAAATATTTCCATATCCATTGCAGTCCTACACTATCATTCAAAAGTTCATGATCTGCATGACTTGTACCAACTTGGATCTGTCGGTGTGGTTCACCGTCTCGTTCACATTTGACCGATGTGTATCTATATGTTGTCAGAAGTTTAAAGCAAAGTATTGCACAGTGAGAACTGCGGCTGCGGTTATAACAACGGTCTCTGTCCTGTTCTGTTTAGAAAACATCCCCTATTGGTTTGCATTTGAACATACACAAATAATTAACAATGTTCAGTGGGGTTTCCGCCCCAGTTTGGCCTTTTATTCATCGCCTGCAGGTGTAATGTACACATGGTTAGAAAGTATTTTAATTCCATGGATTCCTTTTGCTTTAATGTTTCTGTTTAATTGTTTGACAGTCAGACGTATTTTAGTGGCCAGCAGAGCCCGCAGGGGCCTCCGGGGACACAGCAGTGAGAATAAGAGCGATCCAGAGGTGGCGAACCGAAGGAAATCTATTATTTTACTGTTCACTGTATCTGGTAGTTTTATACTGTTGTGGCTGACAGCTGCGGTGATTTCTTTAGCGATCGGTCTGGTCGTTCATTACAGTCCCGATTATACAGCTCCTGCTTATATCGCCACTGAAACCGGAAATATGCTCATGTATTTGAGTTCATGTACAAACACTTGTATTTATGCCGCTACCCAAACGAAATTCAGGGAAGAGTTGAAGAAAGTGGTGAAATCTCCTTGGACATTTATTCTGATTTTGGTTAAAGCAATGAAAAGTCAAACCAAAGCTTCATGTCCGAACTAGAGCTCAATAACAGTCCGTGTTCCATTTTAGAATGGACGTCTTTCTTTGCTGTGAAAATGATCAGGGATCAGAAAACATATCTTCTATTTTATGGCCTGAGTTTGACATCTGCTGCTTCCCTTGGGTGAACAGAATAGTTTCCCGATAAAACAGTGCAGTTCCTGCTCAAGATTCAAAGAGAACAGTCATGATTGAGCTTCAGGAGTTCGGTGGAACATGTGGGCGGCAGCGTTAACTGTCTTACCCTCTTGGTACTGGAATACGACCCGCCAGTTTGATGAATAGTTTAAGTTTTCGTTAGTGTAGAAACAATGAAAGGTGTTAGAATCATGGTTATTTGGAATTAATCTGTAATCTTGGTGTGAATGTTGCAGGCGCTGGTCACCCCATCAGACACCGCTCCCCATTCTCTCCTGGCCCAAGAGAATGGCACCCCTGTATCCTGATAAGTGGATAAGGAAATTGACTCGTCAATGTGACGTTAGGCATCTCTGTCAACAGATATTTATTAAAATATTAATTGATCATCAAAATGTTGGACTGTTATAACAGACCATTTGATCCAACCAGTCGTTGTCAGCGTTTTCCGTCCACTCGAGAAAATAGTTCCAATCACTTTATCCGCCCAGTCTCAAAATCCCTTCAACCTATTTTTATTCACACATCTGTACAATTCAATCATGGATATGTACATGATTTCTGCTTCTATAATTTCGGCATCTTCGCATCTCTCCATGTAAAGAGGTTTCTCCCACCCTCAGCACGAAATCCCTTATATTTATTTTGTAAACTATAGCCGTTATTTCTTGATCCCTCAACTGATGGAAGCTTTCTGCTCCGATCTATTATGTCCCGTCCATTCCTCCTTCAAATCACCTGGAAATGTCTCGCCACAAGAGATCAATCTGGTATCAATAAACAATCTCGTGAAAATCCGGAACGTGTAGTTAAGACAGTTAATTGATATGTTTCTCTTGGAGATGGTGATGTCCTTGCTTAAACTGAACAATGAGAAGAATGTATTTGAGAGCTTGGCCACTGCCCGGAACATCGGGTCCGTGCAGGGAGAGATCCGAATCAAACGCCTCCGGACGCCCTGAACTATTGAGAGAGAGAGAGAGCTGGAAAGGGCAGGAATGGCTTGTCTCGGATTCCTCCTGCTGCCTGATCTTGGGAAAGCGCTGCGTTTACAGAAGTGACGTGTTGGCCGTGAAGCAACCAGCATGCGATGCATGGAAGGCGAAGCTCGATAAACACATGATGGGGAAAATAATAGAAGGTTATGCTGATTGGGTGAGATGAAGAGGGCTGGAAGGATGGTCGTGTGAGGCATAAAGACCGGTATCTGCCAGTTGAGCCGAATGGCCTGTTTGTGTGTTGTACTTTCGATATAATTCCATGTAATTCTGTGATGAAACTGCACTGAAGAACGGGCCCAAGACATGGTCAGTCACGCTGACAACACCACGACATGAAATGGTTAATGTGGCACTGGACAGTATGTGAAACCAATGAGTAGAGATCTGTGCAATAGAATAGTTCGAGACAGATATATAATGCTGATGAGATATTGTTCAGTGTTGCCTTAAATACGGTAACGCCAACCAAGGGGGCACGGCAAGGAAATGATAATTCACACTGTCCTGATGTGTGCCAGTCTGATACTGTATTGGTTTCTCCTTATATTATAGTAATATTAACCTTCAGCCTCTGCCTATGAAGCAGGGAATTATATGTCAATTTAAAGTCTCACTGAGCTGTTGGGCCAGGGCTGACCCTGCAGCAATGGACAGTTTCAGGATGAAATAATAAGAGACTTCATTAAAGAGGGATCATTACATACTGATTCATAATTTCAGAGAACTTTAATCATTTGATAACAGTGTGGGAAAGCAGTTAATTCTTCAACAAAAACATCTGGGCATACATAACCAATTGGATTGCTGCGAGTGATACAGAAACATGAATGGACTTATTAATAAAGGTAGAATTGCATGTGTATGGATCAAGGGAGAAACTATCGATGACATAACGAAGTAAGGGAATTATGCTTGTTAGCCCAATAGAAAAAGAGCTCGGTTTGTAAATAAAAATATCGCTATTGATAACGGATAAGTCAATTCCATTCTCCTTATGTGGAGTTCTATTTTAACTTCCATATAATTATGTGTTCCATAATTGTGTGTATTTCCTTTTACAGGCAGTGAGAAAATGTGTAAAAACGGTCTGTTTGTAATGAGTATTCGGATTGGTAAAGGTCTAAGATACTGAGCTCAGAACTGTAAAACTGTTGAATTCCCAACTAACCATCATCAGGTGTGGTTGTAAGTACAATTTTAAGTGTCTGTTTAAATACTGTTGCATGCACCGTGTGCTTAATAAACTAATGACACCTCACTTCAATGTTCAAGAACCTGATTGTAAATATTTCCCTAACAATAGCCTCAGTACTTTCATTGTGAATGGAACTCATTTATTAATTATGATTCAGTTCCCCCTTTACCCGACAATCCTTAACGTTCCAGTTGATCCTGAGCTTGTCCAAAATCCAAACACCTCATGGTTGCAGGTCCCCTGTGGATCCCAGTCTGTGCCTATCCGACTGGCATCGATCTCGTGGGGAAATGATGTGTCTTATGGGCAGTTCAGTGTAATCGGCACATTTCCATTTAACCGGATACAGACAACCAACAGTAATTAAGGCAGGAGTCCAGCAGCATGCAGAGGTTTTAATTCCATCAGTCAGCGACGTATCTGCACTCAGTCACAATCATAACAGCCGATGTGCATTCAAATACATCATCCAAAATCAACAGGTAAAATATAAGCAACGTCATGATCAAGTAAACCATTGCATTACCGTGTCAAATTCAATCACATAAGGTGGTGATTCCCCGCCCCCTGTTCCTAATCAAACTGCTGTTCTTTTCCCTTGAGTTCCTCGCTTTCGAATTGAACAGTTATTGTATTTCCCTGACATTCCTGTCTCCTCTATACCTGATTAAACAGTTACATTATTGCGGGTCGCCCAGTTCGAAATAAATGTCTGTTGTGTTCCGATGGCCACCATTACTAATTAAAGATTTGATGTTTTCTCCCAATTTTCCCCGTTCTCAATCCTTAATTGAACATTTATTGTGTTTGCCCTATATTCCACTTTATTCTATTTCTTATTGAACAGTTGCTGCGTTCCTCCATATTCCTCGTTCCTCTATTTCTAAATAAACAGTTGTCATATTCATTTATATTCCGCTAAACTCTATTACCAATTAAATTATTGCTGTGTTCCCCTAAATTCACTTGTTGTCCATTTCCAATTAATCAGTTACTGTTTTCCGTTAAATTCCCCTATTTCTATCCAAACCTTTACTCAACCTCCTAAATTCGCATTCATTGTATTTCTATTTAAGCATATCGTTTTCCCCTAAATTCCTCTGCCTCTGTTTCTTATCAAGCAGTTCCTGTGTTCCTCGAAATTCCCCTATACTCGAACTTTAATTATGTAGATTGGGAAAGGAGCCTGATCTATAGATCGGCCACTCGCTCACTGAAATAATGTTTCTGCAGATTAGTCTAGAATTTACCCGCTTCAAGCGCAGCCTGTGTCCTCTGAAACAGCTTGTCATTTTTTTACATTATTTAATGGAGTAACCGTACTGTGTTCCACACACTCTGGTCCTGGATGTTCCTGGGGCCTCTGTATGTTCGTCAGAGAATTGTTAACACTAAAAGGGTAATTAAACTACTGGTGCTAAGGTCAGCTACAATTCAACAGTTTCATTGGTTTAGATGATATCTTAATTCAGAATCTATCAGTTACGATCTTAGCCCTGTATATAATTAAAAGCAGATTTGTCCTGTTAATGAAATCTCACCATGGAAATCTCACTAACTAACACACTCTACTTCTCCACAAGTCGCTAAAAATAAACGCTGCGAGTGGCCTGTCGGATCCCATTCGATTTAATGTTTGTTAAATAACTTGCTGGTGGCCCAGTCAAAAAGGCTAATGGAATGTTGGCCTTTATCTCAAGCGGTCTGGAACACAATGGAGAACAATTAATGCTTCAGTTGTTTCGAGCCTTTGTCAAACCCCATCAGGAACACGTCATTCGGTTTGCGAACTGCACCTCAAGAAAAATATACCTCGGAAAGGGTGTAGCGTAAACATCGCCTCAAATATTCAAAGACGAACAGAAGCACGATCAGGGCTCGAACCCACGCTCTTAACTTTTCAATGCTGAGGATGTACCGCTTGGACACTGCGCTGTATCCACGTACTTTTGGTTACCCTGGATATGACCGCAGATGTCAAACATGTTTCAATGATAACATCTGAATTGACCTCCCCCTCACGGAGCAGGGGTCCTGACGGGTCGTCGGTACTTCCGTAGCGTCTCCTTAAAAGTATCTGTGCTATTCGCCTCAACGACTCCATGTGGTAGCAAGTTCTACATTCGAACTTCCAAAAAAGTTTCTCCTAAATTCCATATTGGATTTATTAGTGACTATGTTAAGTTTACGGCCCCGAGTTTTGGATGCCCTGAAAAACGGAAACATTTTCTCTATGTCTGCTCGCTCAAACTCATTCATTTTCCTGAAGACCTCCATTAGGTCACCCCTCAGCTTTCTCTTTTCCAGAGAAAAGAACCCCAACCTCTTCAGTCCTTCCTTCTAGTTATAACCTCTCAGTACTGTTAACGTCCTCCTGCATATTTTTTTGCACCACATCCAGCGTCTCTATATCCTTGTTGCAATATGGAGACCACAACTGTGCAGAGTACTCTGAGCGTGGTCTGACTAAGGTTCTATACAAGTTTAACGTAACTTCTCTGCAGGAGTCAGTGGTCTCGTTAGTAATCCTACCAAAACACAACACGTACACTTATTTATGTTGACATTCATTGTCCATTTACGTTTCCCTTCTGCAATGTTCTTAACGTCTTCTTGCATTTTGTTGCAGTCTTCCTCAGTATTAACTATCCGCCAATTTATCCTCCAATGTGGTGTCAGCAGCAAATTTTAATACTGTACGACGAATATCATGTCCAAATAATTTGTGAAAATGGTGAACAATTGTGTTCCCAGCACGGATCCTTGTGTAACACCACTTTCCACCTTCAGCCAGTTTGAGTAACTACCTTTCATCCCACACTCTGTTTTCTGTTTTGTAGCCAGTTTGCTATTCATTCTGCTGCTTGTCCGCTGACACCTAATGCTCTGACCTTAGTCACGAGTCTTCTGTGTGGGACCTTATAAGAGACATTTGAAAGTTCACTGCATTGGAATGTCATTGGAATAGGACATGTCAATGGATTAAGAAAGACAATGGACTGGGATATATCAATGGATTAAGAAAGTCAATGGACTGGGATATATGAATGGATTGGGAAACACAGTGGACTGGGACATATCAATGGATTGGGAAACACAGTGGAGTGGGATATACCAATGCATTGGGAAAGTCAATGGACTGGAATATATCAACGGATTTGGAAACACCATGTGCTGGTATATATCAATGAATTGGGAAAGGCAATGGACTGGGATATATCAATGGATTGGAAAAGTTAATGGACTGCAATATATCAATGCATATGGGAATCACTGTGGATTGGGATGTGTCAATGGTTTGGGAAACAATTTAGACAGGGATATATCAATGGTTTGGGAATCAGAATTGACTGGGATATATCAATGGGTTGGGAAACACAGGGGACTGGAATATATCAATGGATTGGGAAACACTTTAGACAGGGATGTATCAATGCCTTGGAAACAGCATGGGCTGGGATATATTAATGGATTGGGAAAGTTAATGGACTGGGATATATCAATGGATTTGGAAACACAATGGCCTGGGATATATCAATGCATTGTCAAAGTCAGTGGACTGGTATACCTCAATGGAACGGGAAAGTCAATGGAATGGGATGTATCAATGGATTGGGAAACACAATGGACTGGGACATACCAATGGATTGGGAACCACTGTAGATTGGGATATATCAATGGAAGGTGAACTTAAGGTGTTCGGAGATAAATTAAAAAGCAGGATCTCAAAAGTTGTGATCTCAGGATTACTACCAGTGCCACGTGCCAGTGAGTATAGAACAGGAGAATCGACCAGATGAATGCATGAATGTAGGGAAGGTGTAGGAGTGAGGGATTTAAATTCCTGGGATATTGGGACCTGTTCTGGGGAAGGTGGGACCACTATCAGCGGGACGGTTTGCACGTGAGCAGGACCTCACGTGAGTGTTTGCGAGCGCTGTTGGGAAAGTTTTGAACAAGAATGGCAGGTGGTTGGGAATTGAGCAGGAATACGGCGGAGGGGGAAAAACGGATGGAAACAAACGACAGAAAGGGAAGAAGCAACAGTGCAAGGCAGTGAAAACAATGGCGAAAAACAAATAGTCTCATGGTTCAAAATAACACTAAGTTGAAGAGTAATCTTAAAATGACAAGTCTAAAGGCATTGTGTCTTAATGCGCGGAGCATTCGCAACAAGGTAGATGAATTAAAAGCGCAGATAGATACTAATGGGTGTGATATCGTTGCGATTTCGGGGACATCGCTGCAGGGTGACCAAGGACGGTAACTGAACATCCAGGGGTATTCAATATTTTGCAAGGAAAGGCAAAAATTGAAAGGAGGTCGAGTAGCGTTGCTAGTAAAGGAGGAAATCAATGCAATAGTGAGGAAGGAGATTGGCTCGGAAAATGACAATGTTGAACCTGTGTAGGTGGAGCTAAGAAACACTAAGCGGCAGAAAACGTTGGTGGGACTTGTCTATAGGCCCCCAAACAGTCGTGGAGATGTAGCGAGGGCATTAAACTGGAAACTAGAGACGCATGCAAGAAGGGTACAATTATAATCATGAGTGACTTTAATTTTCATATGGATTGGTCAAACCAAATTAGCAATAATACTGTGGGTGAGGGATTCCTGGAATGTGTCCGTGATGGATTTCTAGACCAATAGGTTGAGGAACCAATTCGAGAACAGGCGACCCAGACTTGGTATTGTGCAATGAGAACGAATTAATTAACAATCTTGTTGTGCGGGGTCCCTTCGGAAAGAGCGCCCATAACTTGATGGAATTGATCATTACGATGGAGAGTGAAGTAGTTGAATCCGAAACTGGGATCCTGATTCTAAATAAAGGAAATTACAAAAGAATGAAGTCTGAGTTGGCGCGGATAGATTGGGCAACTTTACGAAAAGGGAGTAAGGTGGATAGGCATTGGCTAATATTTAAAGAACATGTGCAGGAATAACAACAATTATTCATTCCTGTCTGGCTCAAAAATAAAACAGGAAATGTGACTCAACCGTGGCTTACAAAAGAAATTAGGAATCGTATTAGATGCAAAGAGGAGACATATAAAATTGCCAGAAAAAGCAGCAAGCCTGAGTATTGGGAGCAGTTTAGAATTCAGAAAAAGTGAACAAAGAGATTGATTAAGAGGGGAAAATAGAGTATGAGAGTAAAATGGAGGGAACATAAAAACTGACTGTAAAAGCTTCTATCAATATGTCAAGAAAAAAAAATTAGTGAAGACAAATGTCAGAAATGGGGAAAATTTTAATGGGGAACAAAGAAATGGCAGAACAATTAAACACTTACTTTGGTTCTGACTTCACAAAGGAGGACACAAATAACCTCCCGGAAATGTGAGGGAACCAAGGGTCTAGTGAGAAGGAGGAAATGAAGGAAATCAGTATTAGTCAAAATATAGTGTTCGGGAAATTAATGGGGATAAAGGCTGACAAATCCCCAATGGCCTGATAACCTACATCCCAGAGTACTAAAGGAAGTAGCCCTTGAAATATTGGATGCATTGGTGGTCATCTTCCAAAATTCTATAGACTCTGGAACAGTTCCCAAAGATTGGAGTGTGGCAAAAGTAACGCCACTATTTAAAAAAGGAGGGCGAGAAAAAACAGGGAATTACAGACCAGTTCGCCTAACATCAGTAGTGGGCAAATTGCTGGAGTTTATTATATAGGATTATATAGAACACTTGGAACGCATGAATTGGATTGGACAAAGTCAGCATGTGTTTATGAAAGGGAAACCATGCTAAACAAATTCACTGGAGTTTTTTTAGGAGGTAACTTGTAGAGTAGATCGGGGCGAACCAGTGGATGTGGTTTCCTAACATATTAGGAAGGAGTTCTGGGCCTTGGAAAGCGTGCAGGGGAGATTTACGAGAATGACATCAAGGATGTGGAACTTCAGTAAGATGGAGATACTAGAGAAGCTGGGGTTGGTTCCTTTGGAACAAAGAAGGTTAAAATTATCAGGGGTTTTGATAGAGTAAGTAAGGAGAAACTGTTTCCACTGGCTACAGTGCCGGTAACCAGAGCACACAGATTTAAGATAATTGGCAAAAGAACCACAGGTGAGATGAGGAGTTTTTTTTATACAACGTGTTGTTATGATCCGGAATTCACTGTCTGAAACGGCCGTCGAAGCAGATTCAATAATAACTTTCAAAAGGAAATTGGAATAACAACTGAAAGGGAAAAAAATGCAGGATTTGTGGAAAGGGTAGTTCAGTGGGACTAATTGGATAGTTCTCACAAAGAGCCGGCACAGGCACAATGAGCCGAATGGCCTCTTGTGCTGTTTCATTCTATGATTCTCTGATAAAGGTGCAACTAAGTACAGCGATAGGGGGACAACAACAAAGGGCAATAGGTAAATATGTGACTGAGTACAGTGACAGAGAGAGAGATACCAAAAAAATTACACAGAATTACATAGATTTTACAGCACAGAAACAGGCCATCCGACTCAACTGGTCTATGCTGGCATTTATATTCCACTCGAGCCTCCTCCCAACTCACTTAATCTCACGCTAACGATATAGCCCTCTATTCCTTTCTTCTTCATGTCGTTATCTCGCTTCCCTTAAATGCATCAATTTAATCGTCTCAACTATTCCATGTGGTAGCAAGTTCCACATTCTCACCACTCTCTGGGTAAAGAAGTTTCTCCTAAATTCCTTATTGGATCTATGAGTGATTTTATTTATGGTCTCAAGTTTTGGATTCGTCAACAAGTGGCAACATCATCTCTACGTTTACGCTATCATATCGCTCCTCCAGATGGAGATAGGTAAAGGTGTGACCAAGTAAAGTGTGTGATACAGAGAGAAACCAACAGTGGGATATAGATGAAAGTGTGACTGTGTGCAGTGAGACAGAGATACACCTGCTGAAGGAGACAGATAAACATGTGACTGAGTACAGTTTAAACAGACAGACACAAACAAAGGGAGCTATATTAAGGCGAGACTCAGGATAGTGAGTGATACAGAGAGACAACAACACAGGGAGATAGATGAAGCTGAGTCTGAGTATAGTAAGTGATACAGAGAGACACCAACAGAGGGAGATAGATGAATGTGAGATTGAGTACAGTGATAGAAAGAGACACCAACAGAGGGAGATGCATAAATATGAGACTGAGTACAGTGAGTGATGCAGAGAGACACCAACAGTGGGAGATAGATGAAAGTATGAATGTGCACTATGATACAGAATGACAACAGCAGAGGGAGATGGATAAAGATGAGACTGAGCACAGTGACACAGAGAGACACCAATAGCGGGGGATAAATAAAGTTGTGACTGATTATTGTGAATAATACAGAATCTGTATTTACAGCAGAGGAAGAGGATAGCAAGCCGGACACCCCAAGGAGTAAAAAATGAATGAGGGAAGGGGACTCACCCTAATTAACGTAAGCAAATTAACAGTAATGTGGAAAATAATGGCACTAATGAGTGACAAATCCCCAGGACCAGATGATTTCCATCCCAGGGTTGTAAAGTCCGTTGGTGAGAACATTGCAGATGCCCGAACTATAATCTCTCAAACTTCTGTCATTTCAGGAACTGTTCTTCAGCGTGGAAAATTGCCTCCCCTTGTTCTTCCGACCAAAATGTATCACTTTGCATTTTTCCGCGTTAAATTTCCCATGCCACGAATCCGCCCATGCCACCAGCCTGTCAATATCCTCTTGAAGTCTATCTCTCTGCTCACCATTTGGTGCCCTTTAAAATGTTGAATCATCTGCAAATGTTGAAATTGTGCCCTGTACACCCAAGTCCAAGTCATTAGTATATATCAAGAAAAGCAGTGGTCCCAGAACTGACATCGATGCATGGAAACATAGAAAATACGGGCAGGAGTTGGCTATTCGGCCCTTCGAGGCTGCTCCGCTATTCAATACGATCAAGGCTGATCCACTATCTCAATACCATATTCCCGTTCTCTCCCCATGCCCATTGATGCCTTTTGCATCTTGAAATCCATCTTGCTCCTTGTTGAATATATTCAGTGAATTGCCATTCACAGCCTTGTGAAGTAGAGGATTCCACAGGTTCACCATCCTGTGAGTGAAGAAATTTCTCCTTATCCCAGTCCTAAATGTCCTTCGCCGTATCCAGAGACTGAGAGCTCTCGTTCTGGACCTCACAGCCAGTGAAAGCATCCTCCCCGCATCCAGTCTGTCTAGCCCTGTCAGAATGTTATACGTTTCAATGAGATCCGCTCTCATTCTTCTGAACTCGAGTGAATACAGGCCGAGTCGACACAATCGCCCCTGATACGTCAGTCCTGCCATCCCAGGCATCAGTCTGGTGATTCTTCGCTGCACTCATTCTATGGCAAATATATCCTTTCTAAGGTAAGGCGACCAAAATGGCACACAATACTCCATGTGTGGTCCCACCAAGGCCTTGTATGGAGTGTGATGGAATCCTCTCCACTTGCTTGGATGACTGCAGCTCCAACAACACTCAAGAAGACACCATCCAAGATAAAGCAGCCCGCTTGATTGGCACCCCATTCACCACCCGAAACATTCACTCCCTTCACCACCGGCGCACCGTGGCTGCAGTGTGTACCATCCACAGGATGCACTGCAGCAACTCGCCAAGGCTTCTTCGACACCACCTCCCAAACCCGCGACCTCCACCACCCAGAAGGACAAGAGCAGCAGGCACATGGGAACAACACCACATGCACGTTCCCCTCCAAGTCACACACCATCCCGACTTGGAAATAAATTGGCCGTTCCTTCATCGTCGCTGGGTCAAAAACCTGGAACGCCCTTCCTAACAGCACTGTGGGAGAACCTTCACCACACGGACCGCAGCGGTTCAAGACGGCGACTCCCCACCACCTTCTCAAGGGGCAATTAGGGATGGGCAATAAATGCCGTCCTCGCCAGCGACGCCGACATCCCATGAACGAATAATAATAATAAAATACTGCAGTAAGACATCCTTGCTCATGTACTCAAATCCTCTTGCAATGAAGGCCAACGTGCCATTTGCAAGCATGACTGCTTGCTGCACCTGCACGTTTGCTTTCAGTGACTGGTTCACAAGGACACCCAGTCCCTTTGTACATCAACATTTCCGAATCTATCACGATTCAAATAATAATCTGCCTTTCTGTTTTTCTTTCAGTAGTGGATAAATTCACATTTATCCACATTATACAGCATCTGACATGTATTTGCACACTCACTCAAATTGTCTAAATCGCCTTGAAGCCTCTTTGCATCCTCCTCAGATCTCACGATCCCACCTAGTTTTGTGTCGTCAGTAAACTTGGAAATATTACATTTGGTTCCCTCATCCAAATCATTAATATATATTGAGAATAGCTGGGGCCTAAGCACTGATCACTGCGTTACCCCACTAGTCACTGCCTGCCACCCCGAAAAAGACCCATTTATTCCGACTCTCTGTTTCCGGTCTGTTAACCAATTTTCAATCCATGCCAGTATATTACCCTCAATCCCATGTTCTTTAATTTTTACACTAACCTCTTGTGTGGGACTTTATCAAAGGCCTTCTGAAAATCCTAATAAATCATATCCACTTGTTCTCCCTTATCTATTCGACCAGTTACATCCTCAAAATACTCCAGTAGGTTTGTAAAAAATGATTTTCCTTTCATGAATCCATATTTACTTTTCTAATCCCGTTGATACTGTCTAAGTCTCCTGTTACCACGTCCTTCATAATAGATTCCAGCATTTTCCATACTACTGATGTCAGGCTAACCGGTCTGTAGTTCGATATTTTCCCTCTCCCTCCTTTTTTAAAATAGTGTCGTTTCATTAGACCTCTGGCGAACAGCACTGTACAATTTCCTCCAGTCCGACAAACAACCGTTCACGACTGCTATCTGTTACCGGTCCATTTGCGATTTCTGTAATCATGTTGCTGCTGCCACCTTTGTTCCATGGGCCGCAATCTTGATGATAAGCCCACCGTGCGGCCCCTAATGAAACGCCTTTTGAAAGTCCACTTCCACCAACTGAAATGCCCTCATCTCCATGTCCAAAAAGTAATTCAAAAGGCTAATGGGATGATGAACTTTATCTGAAGCGGGCTGGAAGATAAAATGATGGAAGTTATGTTACAGCTGTACAGTGCTCTGACTAGACCTCCATCTGGAGTAAATTTGTTCATTTCTGGGCACCGCACTTCAGGAAGGACATATTGGCCTTGAAGGGGGCACAGAGCTGATTCACCAGAATGATACCGGGGATAAAAGGGTTAAATTACAAGGACAGTTTGCACAGACGAAGGTTTGTGTTCTCTCGAGTATAGAAGATTAAGCGCTGATCTAATCGTGGGGTTTAAGATGATTAAAGGATTCCATAGGGTCGATCGAGAGAAACTATTTCCTGAGGTGGAGGAGTCGAGAACAAGGGGGCATAAACTTAAAATTAGAACAAGGCCATTCAGGGCTGATGTCACGAAGCTATTCTTCACACAAAGGGCAGTGGAAATCTGGAACTCTCTCCCCCAAAATGCTATTGAGCCTGGGGGCTATTGAAAATTTCAAAACTGGGCTTCATAGATTTTTGTTGAGCCAGGACATTAACGTCACGGAAACAAGGCTGGTAAATGGAGTCAAGCTGAAGATCAGCCGTGATCTAAGTGAATGGCAGCACAGGGATGATTTGTTGAATGGCCTCCTCCTGTTCCTGTATTCCTAGAATAAGAAGAGGGGGTGAGATTAAGGTGATGGTGTCAGAATGGGGATCAGGGGTCAGATTGTGGAGAAGGGAACTAAATTGGACAGCTCTTTGAAAGAGCCGGCACAGGCACGACGGGCCAAATGTTCTCCTTCTGTGCAGTAAGATTCTAAGATTCTATGATCCCATGCATCAAAAGGGTCAGATTGTGAAGAATGGGTTCAGATTAAGAGAAGTGGTGAGCTTGAGGAGAATGGGTGAGATACAGGATAAGGGATCAGATTGAGGCGAACGGGTCGGATTGAGGAGAAAGGATCA
Organism: Heptranchias perlo; assembly: GCF_035084215.1. Taxonomy (NCBI): domain Eukaryota; kingdom Metazoa; phylum Chordata; class Chondrichthyes; order Hexanchiformes; family Hexanchidae; genus Heptranchias; species Heptranchias perlo. The sequence goes on from NW_027139548.1 coordinate 5,992,057, forward strand.
TAATGAGGTTGGAGGAGACTTGGGCAGATTGACGGCGTTGGGAGTGCGGTTGAAGTTTTGCCAGAATATCGGAACAGGAGTAGGTCATTTCTCCCCTCGAAACTGTTTCGTCATTCAATGAGATCACGGCTGATCTGGATTGAGAAAGTGTATTGATCTGAAGCAATTTTCTGACAGGACGTGTGTTCACAGCGCGGCTGTATGTTTATAGTGAAGGGAATGCAATTCCTTTCGAGAGATAAGGTCGCTGTATCGCTAGTCCGTAGTAGGCTAGACTTTGTATCTGACGGTCCAGGGTTCTAGTCACTCTTCAAACGCTGCTTTTACGCCTCAATGTACCAGTATTAGAAAATAACTTATATTTGAAAAAAACTCAGGTTTTGTGGCAAATGTTTAAAATATATTGATGCATTTTATTCAGACGGCAGGCAAGATCAATGTAAATTGTTTGTGTTTCATGGTGCTGCAAGAATTCGTAAAAATTGAGAATCTTAATTTGAAAGCAGCTCTCGGACAAGCATTTATATTCTGGACCCTCAGAATGAATGTTTGTCGCTTTTCCGACTGAGCTCTCGTTCAACTTCTGACAGCGACCTTCACTGGCTGACATGGAGCATTACCTCTTTCCCATTCTTCATTTCCTTCTGCAGTCATTCCGCCTGTGCAGTTCATTTCTCTCCCACTCCCCACACTCCCTGCCTGCCACAGGCCTCACTTCAAAGATACTCTTCCTCCCACCAACTCCAAGCTCTTTAACAACGGCACAATCCAAAAAAAAGCGGGCAATAAAGGCTCAAGTTTCCATTCAGAAACTATTCGAACTGCTTCGTTAAAGTGTGGTCTCGGGGAAGCAGTTCGAAAGGCAAATGGTATTTTGGCCTTCGTTGCAAGAGGATTTGAGTAGAGGAGTTATGTTAGAGTAGGGTCAACACCAGTAATGTTAGAGTAGGATCACCACCAGTAATGTTAGAGTAGGATCACCGCCAGTAATGTTAGAGTAGGATCACCACGAGTAATGTTGGAGTAGGGTCACCACCAGTAATGTTAGAGTATGATCACCGCCAGTAATGTTAGAGTAGGATCACCACCAATAATGTTAGAGTAGGATCACCACCAGTAATGTTAGAGTAGGATCACCACTAGTAATGTTAGAGTAGGATCACCACCAGTAATGTTAGAGTAGGATCACCACCAGTAATGTTAGAGTAGGATTACCACCAGTAATGTTAGAGTAGGATCACCACCAGTAATGTTACAGTATGATCACCACCAGTAATGTTAGAGTATGATCACCACCAGTAATGTTAGAGTATGATCACCACCAGTAATGTTAGAGTATGATCACCACCAGTAATGTTAGAGTATGATCACCACCAGTAATGTTAGAGTATGATCACCACCAGTAATGTTAGAGTATGATCACCACCAGTAATGTTAGAGTATGATCACCACCAGTAATGTTAGAGTAGGATCACCACCAGGAATGTTAGAGTAAGATCACCACCAGTAATGTTAGAGTATGATCACCACCAGTAATGTTAGAGTATGATCACCACCAGTAATGTTAGAGTATGATTACCACCAGTAATGTTAGAGTATGATCACCACCAGTAATGTTAGAGTAGGATCACCACCAGTAATGTTAGAGTATGATCACCACCAGTAATGTTAGAGTAGGATCACCACCAGTAATGTTAGAGTAGGATCACCACCATAATGTTAGAGTAGAATCACCAGCAGTAATTTTAGAGTAGGATCACCACCAGTAATGTTAGAGTAGAATCACCACCAGTAATGTTCGAGTATGATCACCACCAGTAATGTTAGAGTAGGATCACCACCAGTAATGTTAGAGCAGGATCACCACCAGTAATGTTAGAGTATGATCACCACCAGTAATGTTAGAGTATGATCACCACCAGTAATGTTGGAGTATGATCACCACCAGTAATGTTAGAGTAGGATCACCGCCAGTAATGTTAGAGTAGGATCACCACTAGTAATGTTAGAGTAGGGTCACCACCAGTAATGTTAGAGTAGGATCACCACCAGTAATGTTAGAGTAGGATCACCACTAGTAATGTTAGAGTAGGATCACCACCAGTAATGTTAGAGTAGGATCACCACCAGTAATGTTAGAGTAGGATCACCACCAATAATGTTAGAGTAGGATCACCACCAGTAATGTTAGAGTAGGATCACCACTAGTAATGTTAGAGTAGGATCACCACCAGTAATGTTAGAGTAGGATCACCACCAGTAATGTTAGAGTAGGATTACCACCAGTAATGTTAGAGTAGGATCACCACCAGTAATGTTACAGTATGATCACCACCAGTAATGTTGGAGTATGATCACCACCAGTAATGTTAGAGTATGATCACCACCAGTAATGTTAGAGTATGATCACCACCAGCAATGTGAGAGTATGATCACCACCAGTAATGTTAGAGTATGATCACCACCAGTAATGTTAGAGTATGATCACCACCAGTAATGTTAGAGTATGATCACCACCAGTAATGTTAGAGTAGGATCACCACCAGTAATGTTAGAGTAAGATCACCACCAGTAATGTTAGAGTATGATCACCACCAGTAATGTGAGAGTATGATCACCACCAGTAATGTTAGAGTATGATTACCACCAGTAATGTTAGAGTATGATCACCACCAGTAATGTTAGAGTATGATCACCACCAGTAATGTTAGAGTAGGATCACCACCAGTAATGTTAGATTATGATCACCACCAGTAATGTTAGAGTAGGATCACCACCAGTAATGTTAGAGTAGGATCACCACCATAATGTTAGAGTAGAATCACCAGCAGTAATGTTAGAGTAGGATCACCACCAGTAATGTTAGAGTAGAATCACCACCAGTAATGTTCGAGTATGATCACCCCCAGTAATGTTAGAGTATGATCACCACCAGTAATGTTAGAGTAGGATCACCACCAGTAATGTTAGAGTAGGATCACCACCAGTAATGTTAGAGTATGATCACCACCACTAATGTTAGAGTAGAATCACCAGCAGTAATGTTAGAGTAGAATCACCAGCAGTAATGTTAGAGTAGTATCACCACCAGTAATGTTAGAGTAGAATCACCAGCAGTAATGTTAGAGTAGGATCACCACCAGTAATGTTATAGTAGGATCACCACCAGTAATGTTAGAGTAGGATCACCACCAGTAATGTTAGAGTAGGATCACCACCAGTAATATTAGAGTATGATCACCACCAGTAATGTTAGAGTAGGATCATCACCAGTAATGTTAGAGTAGGATCACCACCAGCAATGTTAGATTAGAATCTCCACCTGTAATGTTAGATTAGAATCTACACCTGTAATGTTAGAGTAGAATCACCACCAGGAATGTAGAGTAGGATCACCACCAGTAATGTTAGAGTAGGATAACCACCAGTAATGTTAGAGTATGATCACCACCAGTAATGTTAGAGCAGGGTCACCACCAGTAATGTTAGAGTATGATCACCACCAGTAATGTTGGAGTATGATCACCACCAGTAATGTTAGAGTAGGATCACCACCAGTAATTTTAGATTAGAATCTCCACCAGTAATGTTAGAGTAGAATCACCACCAGTAATGTTAGAGCAGGTTCACCAACTGTAATGTTAGAATAGGATCACCAATATTAATGTTCGAGTAGGGTCTCCACAATTAATGTTAGAGTAGGTTCACCATCAGTAATGTTAGAGTGGAGTCTCCATCAAAAATGTTAGAGTTGGATCACCACCAGTAATGTTAAAGAAGGATCACCACCAGTAATGTTAGAGTAGGATCACCACCAGTAATGTTAGAGTAGAATCACCACCAGTAATGTTAGAGTAGAATCACCACCAGTAATGTTAGAGTAGGATCACCACCAGTAATGTTAGATTAGAATCGCCACCAGTAATGTTTGATTAGAATCACCGCCAGTAATGTTAGAGTAGGATCACCACCAGTAATGTTAGATTAGAATCACCACCAGTGATGTTAGAGTAGGATCACCTCCAGTAATGTTAGAGTAGAATCACCAGCAGTAATGTTAGAGTAGGATCACCACCAGTAATGTTAGAGTAGGATCACCACCAGTAATGTTGGAGTATGATCACCACCAGTAATGTTAGAGTAGGATCACCACCAGTAATATTAGAATATGTTCACCACCAGTAATGTTAGAGTAGGATCACCTCCAGTAATGTTAGAGTAGAATCACCAGCAGTAATGTTAGAGTAGGATCACCACCAGTAATGTTAGAGTAGAATCACCACCAGTATTGTTAGAGCAGGATCACCACCAGTAATGTTTGAGTATGATCACCACAAGTAATGTTAGAGTAGGATCACCACCAGTAATGTTAGAGTAGAATCACCACCAGTAATGTTAGAGTAGGATCACCACCAGTAATGTTAGAGTAGGATCAGCACCAGTAATGTTAGAGTAGGATCACCACCAGTAATGTTAGAGTATGATCACCACCAGTAATGTGAGAGTAGGATTACCACCAGTAATGTTAGAGTAGAATCACCACCAGCAATGTTAGATTAGAATCTCCACCAGTAATGTTAGAGTAGAATCACCACCAGTAATGTTAGAGTAGGTTCACCATCTGTAATGTTAGAATAGGATCACCAATATTAATGTTCGAGTAGGGTCTCCACAATTAATGTTAGAGTAGGTTCACCATCAGTAATGTTAGAGTGGAGTCTCCATCAAAAATGTTAGAGTTCGATCACCACCAGTAATGTTAAAGTAGGATCACCACCAGTAATGCTAGAGTAGGATCACCACCAGTAATGTTAGATTAGAATCTCCACCTGTAATGTTAGATTAGAATCACCACCAGTGATGTTAGAGTAGGATCACCACCAGTAATGTTAGATTAGAATCTCCACCTGCAATGTTAGACTAGAATCACCACCAGTGATGTTAGATTGGAATCTCCACTAGTAAAGTTAGAGTAGAATCATCACCAGTAATGTTAGAGTCGAATCTCCACCAGTAATGTTAGAGTAGAATCTACACCAGTAATGTTAGAGTAGAATCACCACCAGTAATGTTAGAGTAGAATCTCCACCAGTAATGTTAGAGTAGAATCACCACCAGTAATGTTAGAGTAGGATCACCACCAGTAATGTTAGAGTGGAGTCTCCATCAAAAATGTTAGAGTTGGATCACCACCAGTAATGTTAAAGTAGGATCACCATCAGATTGTTAGAGTAGAATCACCACCAGTAATGTTAGAGTAGGATCACCACCAGTAATGTTAGAGTAGGATCACCACCAGTAATGTTAGAGTATGATCACCACCAGTAATGTTAGAGTAGGATCACCACCAGTAATGTTAGAGTATGATCACCACCAGTAATGTTAGAGCAGGGTCACCACCAGTAATGTTAGAGTATGATCACCACCAGTAATGTTAGAGTAGAATCACCACCAGTAATGTTAGAGTAGGATCACCACCAGTAATGTTAGAGTAGAATCTCCACCAGTAATGTTAGAGTAGAATCACCACCAGTAATGTTAGAGTAGGATCACCACCAGTAATGTTAGATTAGAATCACCACCAGTAATGTTAGAGTAGGTTCACCAACTGTAATGTTAGAATAGGATCACCAATATTAATGTTCGAGTAGGGTCTCCACAATTAATGTTAGAGTAGGTTCACCATCAGTAATGTTAGAGTGGAGTCTCCATCAAAAATGTTAGAGTTGGATCACCACCATAATGTTAAAGTAGGATCACCACCAGTAATGTTAGAGTAGGATCACCACCAGTAATGTTAGATTAGAATCTCCACCTGTAATGTTAGATTAGAATCACCACCAGTGATGTTAGAGTAGGATCACCACCAGTAATGTTAGATTAGAATCTCCACCTGTAATGTTAGACTAGTATCACCACCAGTGATGTTAGATTGGAATCTCCACTAGTAAAGTTAGAGTAGAATCATCACCAGTAATGTTAGAGTAGAATCTCCACCAGTAATGTTAGAGTAGAATCTACACCAGTAATGTTAGAGTAGAATCACCATCAGTAATGTTAGAGTAGAATCTCCACCAGTAATGTTAGAGTAGAATCACCACCAGTAATGTTAGAGTAGGTTCACCAACTGTAATGTTAGAGTGGAGTCTCCATCAAAAATGTTCGAGTTGGATCACCACCAGTAATGTTAAAGAAGGATCACCACCAGTAATGTTAGAGTAGGATCACCACCAGTAATGTTAGAGTAGAATCACCACCAGTAATGTTAGAGTAGGATCACCACCAGTAATGTTAGATTAGAATCACCACCAGTAATGTTAGATTAGAATCACCGCCAGTAATGTTAGAGTAGGATCACCACCAGTAATGTTAGATTAGAATCACCACCAGTGATGTTAGAGTAGGATAACCTCCAGTAATGTTAGAGTAGAATCACCAGCAGTAATGTTAGAGTAGGATCACCACCAGTAATGTTAGAGTAGGATCACCACCAGTAATGTTAGAGTCGGATCACCACCAGTAATATTAGAGTATGATCACCACCAGTAATGTTAGAGTAGGATCACCACCACTAATATTAGAGTAGAATCACCAGCAGTAATGTTCGAGTAGGATCACCACCAGTAATGTTAGAGTAGAATCACCACCAGTAATGTTAGAGTAGGATCAGCACCAGTAATGTTAGAGTAGGATCAGCACCAGTAATGTTAGAGTATGATCACCACCAGTAATGTTAGAGTATGATCACCACCAGTAATGTTCGAGTAGGATTACCACCAGTAATGTTAGAGTAGAATCACCACCAGTAATGTTAGATTAGAATCTCCACCAGTAATGTTAGAGTAGAATCACCACCAGTAATGTTAGAGTAGGTTCACCAACTGTAATGTTAGAATAGGATCACCAATATTAATGTTCGAGTAGGGTCTCCACAATTAATGTTAGAGTAGGTTCACCATCAGTAATGTTAGAGTGGAGTCTCCATCAAAAATGTTAGAGTTGGATCACCACCAGTAATGTTAAAGTAGGATCACCACCAGTAATGTTAGAGTAGGTTCACCACCAGCAATGTTATATTAGAATCTCCACCTGTAATGTTAGATTAGAATCACCACCAGTGATGTTAGAGTAGGATCACCACCAGTAATGTTAGATTAGAATCTCCACCTGTAATGTTAGATTAGAATCACCACCAGTGATGTTAGATTAGAATCTCCACCAGTAATGTTAGACTAGAATCACCACCAGTAATGTTAGAGTAGAATCTCCACCAGTAAAGTTAGAGTAGGATCACCACCAGTAATGTTAGAGTAGGATCACCACCAGTAATGTTAGAGTAGAATCACCAGCAGTAATGTTAGAGTAGGATCACCACCAGTAATGTTAGAGTAGGATCACCACCAGTAATGTTAGAGTAGAATCACCAGCAGTAATGTTAGAGTAGGATCACCACCAGTAATGTTAGAGCAGGATCACCACCAGTAATGTTCGAGTAGGATCACCACCAGTAATGTTGGAGTAGAATCACCACCAGTAATGTTAGAGTGGGATCACCACCAGTAATGTTAGAGTATGATCACCACCAGTAATGTTAGAGTAGGATCACCACCAGTAATGTTAGAGCAGGGTCACCACCAGTAATGTTAGAGTATGATCACCACCAGTAATGTTGGAGTATGATCACCAACAGTAATGTTAGAGTAGGATCACCATCAGTAATGTTACATTAGAATCTCCACCAGTAATGTTAGAGTAGAATCACCACCAGTAATGTTAGAGTAGGTTCACCAACTGTAATGTTAGAATAGGATCACCAATATTAATGTTCGAGTCGGGTCTCCACAATTAATGTTGGAGTAGGTTCACCATCAGTAATGTTAGAGTGGAGTCTCCATCAAAAATGTTAGAGTTGGATCACCACCAGGAATGTTAAAGAAGGATCACCACCAGTAATGTTAGAGTAGGATCACCACCAGTAATGTTAGAGTAGAATCTCCACCAGTAATGTTAGAGTAGAATCACCACCAGTAATGTTAGAGTAGGATCACAACCAGTAATGTTAGAGTAGAATCACCACCAGTAATGTTAGAGTAGAATCTCCACCAGTAATGTTAGAGTAGAATCACCACCAGTAATGTTAGAGTAGGTTCACCAACTGTAATGTTGGAGTGGAGTCTCCATCAAAAATGTTAGAGTTGGATCACCACCAGTAATGTTAAAGTAGGATCACCATCAGATTGTTAGAGTCGAATCACCACCAGTAATGTTAGAGTAGGATCACCACCAGTAATGTTAGAGTAGGATCACCACCAGTAATGTTAGAGTATGATCACCACCAGTAATGTTAGAGTAGGATCACCACCAGTAATGTGAGAGTATGATCACCACCAGTAATGTTAGAGCAGGGTCACCACCAGTAATGTTAGATTATGATCACCACCAGTAATGTTAGATTAGAATCTCCACCAGGAATGTTAGAGTAGAATCACCACCAGTAATGTTAGAGTAGGTTCAAAAACTGTAATGTTAGAATAGGATCACCAATATTAATGTTCGAGTAGGGTCTCCACAATTAATGTTAGAGTAGGTTCACCATCAGTAATGTTAGAGTGGAGTCTCCATCAAAAATGTTCGAGTTGGATCACCACCAGTAATATTAAAGAAGGATCACCACCAGTAATGTTAGAGTAGGATCACCACCAGTAATGTTAGAGTAGGATCACCACCAGTAATGTTAGATTAGAATCTCCACCTGTAATGTTAGATTAGAATCACCACCAGTGATGTTAGAGTAGGATCACCACCAGTAATGTTAGATTAGAATCTCCACCTGTAATGTTAGATTAGAATCACCACCAGTGATGTTAGATTAGAATCTCCACCAGTAATGTTAGACTAGAATCACCACCAGTAATGTTAGAGTAGAATCTCCACCAGTAATGTTAGAGGAGGATCACCACCAGTAATGTTAGAGTAGGATCACCACCAGTAATGTTAGAGTAGAATCACCACCAGTAATGTTAGAGTAGGATCACCACCAGTAATGTTAGAGTAGGATCACCACCAGTAATGTTAAAGTAGGATCACCACCAGTGATGTTAGAGTAGGATCACCACCAGTAATGTTAGATTAGAATCTCCACCTGTAATGTTAGATTAGAATCACCACCAGTGATGTTAGATTAGAATCTCCACCAGTAATGTTAGACTAGAATCACCACCAGTAATGTTGGAGTAGAATCTCCAGCAGTAATGTTAGAGTAGGATCACCACCAGTAATGTTAGAGTAGGATCACCACCAGTAATGTTAGAGTAGAATCACCAGCAGTAATGTTAGAGTAGGATCACCACCAGTAATGTTAGAGTAGGATCACCACCAGTAATGTTAGAGTAGAATCACCAGCAGTAATGTTAGAGTAGGATCACCACCAGTAATGTTAGAGCAGGATCACCACCAGTAATGTTCGAGTAGGATCACCACCAGTAATGTTGGAGTAGAATCACCACCAGTAATGTTAGAGTGGGATCACCACCGGTAATGTTAGAGTAGGATCACCACCAGTAATGTTAGAGTATGATCACCACCAGTAATGTTAGAGTAGGATCACCACCAGTAATGTTAGAGTATGATCACCACCAGTAATGTTAGAGCAGGGTCACCACCAGTAATGTTAGAGTAGGATCACCACCAGTAATGTTAGATTATGATCACCACCAGTAATGTTAGATTAGAATCTCCACCAGTAATGTTAGAGTAGAATCACCACCAGTAATGTTAGAGTAGGTTCACCAACTGTAATGTTAGAATAGGATCACCAATATTAATGTTCGAGTAGGGTCTCCACAATTAATGTTGGAGTAGGTTCACCATCAGTAATGTTAGAGTGGAGTCTCCATCAAAAATGTTCGAGTTGGATCACCACCAGTAATGTTAAAGAAGGATCACCACCAGTAATGTTAGAGTAGGATCACCACCAGTAATGTTAGAGTAGAATCTACACCAGTAATGTTAGAGTAGAATCACCACCAGTAATGTTAGAGTAGGATCACCACCAGTAATGTTAGATTAGAATCACCACCAGTAATGTTAGATTAGAATCACCGCCAGTAATGTTAGAGTAGGAACACCACCAGTAATGTTAGATTAGAATCACCACCAGTGATGTTAGAGTAGGATAACCTCCAGTAATGTTAGAGTAGAATCACCAGCAGTAATGTTAGAGTAGGATCACCACCAGTAATGTTAGAGTAGGATCACCACCAGTAATGTTAGAGTCGGATCACCACCAGTAACATTAGAGTATGATCACCACCAGTAATGTTAGAGTAGGATCACCACCACTAATGTTAGAGTAGAATCACCAGCAGTAATGTTCGAGTAGGATCACCACCAGTAATGTTCGAGTAGAATCACCACCAGTAATGTTAGAGTAGGATCAGCACCAGTAATGTTAGAGTAGGATCAGCACCAGTAATGTTAGAGTATGATCACCACCAGTAATGTTAGAGTATGATCACCACCAGTAATGTTCGAGTAGGATTACCACCAGTAATGTTAGAGTAGAATCACCACCAGTAATGTTAGATTAGAATCTCCACCAGTAATGTTAGAGTAGAATCACCACCAGTAATGTTAGAGTAGGTTCACCAACTGTAATGTTAGAATAGGATCACCAATATTAATGTTCGAGTAGGGTCTCCACAATTAATGTTAGAGTAGGTTCACCATCAGTAATGTTAGAGTGGAGTCTCCATCAAAAATGTTAGAGTTGGATCACCACCAGTAATGTTAAAGTAGGATCACCACCAGGAATGTTAGAGTAGGATCACCACCAGCAATGTTAGATTAGAATCTCCACCTGTAATGTTAGATTAGAATCACCACCAGTGATGTTAGAGTAGGATCACCACCAGTAATGTTAGATTAGAATCTCCACCTGTAATGTTAGATTAGAATCACCACCAGTGATGTTAGATTAGAATCTCCACCAGTAATGTTAGACTAGAATCACCACCAGTCATGTTAGAGTAGAATCTCCACCAGTAATGTTAGAGTAGGATCACCACCAGTAATGTTAGAGTAGGATCACCACCAGTAATGTTAGAGTAGAATCACAGGCAGTAATGTTAGAGTAGGATCACCACCAGTAATGTTAGAGTAGGATCACCACCAGTAATGTTAGAGTAGAATCACCAGCAGTAATGTTAGAGTAGGATCACCACCAGTAATGTTAGAGCAGGATCACCACCAGTAATGTTAGAGCAGGATCACCACCAGTAATGTTAGAGTATGATCACCACCAGTAATGTTAGAGTATGATCACCACCAGTAATGTTAGAGTAGGATCACCACCAGTAATGTTAGAGTAGGATCACCGCCAGTAATGTTAGAGTAGGATCACCACTAGTAATGTTAGAGTAGGGTCACCACCAGTAATGTTAGAGTAGGATCACCACCAGTAATGTTAGAGTAGGATCACCACTAGTAATGTTAGAGTAGGATCACCACCAGTAATGTTAGAGTAGGATCACCACCAGTAATGTTAGAGTAGGATCACCACCAATAATGTTAGAGTAGGATCAACACCAGTAATGTTAGAGTAGGATCACCACTAGTAATGTTAGAGTAGGATCACCACCAGTAATGTTAGAGTAGGATCACCACCAGTAATGTTAGAGTAGGATTACCACCAGTAATGTTAGAGTAGGATCACCACCAGTAATGTTACAGTATGATCACCACCAGTAATGTTGGAGTATGATCACCACCAGTAATGTTAGAGTATGATCACCAACAGTAATGTTAGAGTATGATCACCACCAGCAATGTTAGAGTATGATCACCACCAGTAATGTTAGAGTATGATCACCACCAGTAATGTTAGAGTATGATCACCACCAGTAATGTTAGAGTATGATCACCACCAGTAATGTTAGAGTAGGATCACCACCAGTAATGTTAGAGTATGATCACCACCAGTAATGTGAGAGTATGATCACCACCAGTAATGTTAGAGTATGATTACCACCAGTAATGTTAGAGTATGATCACCACCAGTAATGTTAGAGTATGATCACCACCAGTAATGTTAGAGTAGGATCACCACCAGTAATGTTAGAGTAGGATCACCACCAGTAATGTTAGAGTATGATCACCACCACTAATGTTAGAGTAGAATCACCAGCAGTAATGTTAGAGTAGAATCACCAGCAGTAATGTTAGAGTAGTATCACCACCAGTAATGTTAGAGTAGAATCACCAGCAGTAATGTTAGAGTAGGATCACCACCAGTAATGTTATAGTAGGATCACCACCAGTAATGTTAGAGTAGGATCACCACCAGTAATGTTAGAGTAGGATCACCACCAGTAATATTAGAGTATGATCACCACCAGTAATGTTAGAGTAGGATCATCACCAGTAATGTTAGAGTAGGATCACCACCAGCAATGTTAGATTAGAATCTCCACCTGTAATGTTAGATTAGAATCTACACCTGTAATGTTAGAGTAGAATCACCACCAGTAATGTTAGAGTAGGATCACCACCAGTAATGTTAGAGTAGGATCACCACCAGTAATGTTAGAGTATGATCACCACCAGTAATGTTAGAGCAGGGTCACCACCAGTAATGTTAGAGTATGATCACCACAAGTAATGTTGGAGTATGATCACCACCAGTAATGTTAGAGTAGGATCACCACCAGTAATTTTAGATTAGAATCTCCACCAGTAATGTTAGAGTAGAATCACCACCAGTAATGTTAGAGTAGGTTCACCAACTGTAATGTTAGAATAGGATCACCAATATTAATGTTCGAGTAGGGTCTCCACAATTAATGTTAGAGTAGGTTCACCATCAGTAATGTTAGAGTAGGGTCACCACCAGTAATATTAGAATATGTTCACCACCAGTAATGTTAGAGTAGGATCACCTCCAGTAATGTTCGAGTAGAATCACCAGCAGTAATGTTAGAGTAGGATCACCACCAGTAATGTTAGAGTAGAATCACCACCAGTATTGTTAGAGCAGGATCACCACCAGTAATGTTAGAGTATGATCACCACAAGTAATGTTAGAGTAGGATCACCACCAGTAATGTTAGAGTAGAATCACCACCAGTAATGTTAGAGTAGGATCACCACCAGTAATGTTAGAGTAGGATCAGCACCAGTAATGTTAGAGTAGGATCACCACCAGTAATGTTAGAGTATGATCACCACCAGTAATGTGAGAGTAGGATTACCACCAGTAATGTTAGAGTAGAATCACCACCAGCAATGTTAGATTAGAATCTCCACCAGTAATGTTAGAGTAGAATCACCACCAGTAATGTTAGAGTAGGTTCACCAACTGTAATGTTAGAATAGGATCACCAATATTAATGTTCGAGTAGGGTCTCCACAATTAATGTTAGAGTAGGTTCACCATCAGTAATGTTAGAGTGGAGTCTCCATCAAAAATGTTAGAGTTCGATCACCACCAGTAATGCTAGAGTAGGATCACCACCAGTAATCTTAGATTAGAATCTCCACCTGTAATGTTAGATTAGAATCACCACCAGTGATGTTAGAGTAGGATCACCACCAGTAATGTTAGATTAGAATCTCCACCTGTAATGTTAGACTAGAATCACCACCAGTGATGTTAGATTGGAATCTCCACTAGTAAAGTTAGAGTAGAATCATCACCAGTAATGTTAGAGTAGATTCTCCACCAGTAATGTTAGAGTAGAATCTACACCAGTAATGTTAGAGTAGAATCACCACCAGTAATGTTAGAGTAGAATCTCCACCAGTAATGTTAGAGTAGAATCACCACCAGTAATGTTAGAGTAGGATCACCACCAGTAATGTTAGAGTGGAGTCTCCATCAAAAATGTTAGAGTTGGATCACCACCAGTAATGTTAAAGTAGGATCACCATCAGATTGTTAGAGTAGAATCACCACCAGTAATGTTAGAGTAGGATCACCACCAGTAATGTTAGAGTAGGATCACCACCAGTAATGTTAGAGTATGATCACCACCAGTAATGTTAGAGTAGGATCACCACCAGTAATGTTAGAGTATGATCACCACCAGTAATGTTAGAGCAGGGTCACCACCAGTAATGTTAGAGTATGATCACCACCAGTAATGTTAGATTATGATCACCACCAGTAATGTTAGATTAGAATCTCCACCAGTAATGTTAGAGTAGAATCACCACCAGTAATGTTAGAGTAGGTTCACCAACTGTAATGTTAGAATAGGATCACCAATATTAATGTTCGAGTAGGGTCTCCACAATTAATGTTAGAGTAGGTTCACCATCAGTAATGTTAGAGTGGAGTCTCCATCAAAAATGTTCGAGTTGGTTCACCACCAGTAATGTTAAAGGAGGATCACCACCAGTAATGTTAGAGTAGGATCACCACCAGTAATGTTAGAGTAGGATCACCACCAATAATGTTAGAGTAGGATCACCACCAGTAATGTTAGAGTAGAATCTCCACCAGTAATGTTAGAGTAGAATCACCACCAGTAATGTTAGAGTAGGATCACCACCAGTAATGTTAGATTAGAATCACCACCAGTAATGTTAGAGTAGGTTCACCAACTGTAATGTTAGAATAGGATCACCAATATTAATGTTCGAGTAGGGTCTCCACAATTAATGTTAGAGTAGGTTCACCATCAGTAATGTTAGAGTGGAGTCTCCATCAAAAATGTTAGAGTTGGATCACCACCATAATGTTAAAGTAGGATCACCACCAGTAATGTTAGAGTAGGATCACCACCAGTAATGTTAGATTAGAATCTCCACCTGTAATGTTAGATTAGAATCACCACCAGTGATGTTAGAGTAGGATCACCACCAGTAATGTTAGATTAGAATCTCCACCTGTAATGTTAGACTAGTATCACCACCAGTGATGTTAGATTGGAATCTCCACTAGTAAAGTTAGAGTAGAATCATCACCAGTAATGTAAGAGTAGAATCTCCACCAGTAATGTTAGAGTAGAATCTACACCAGTAATGTTAGAGTAGAATCACCATCAGTAATGTTAGAGTAGAATCTCCACCAGTAATGTTAGAGTAGAATCACCACCAGTAATGTTAGAGTAGGTTCACCAACTGTAATGTTAGAGTGGAGTCTCCATCAAAAATGTTAGAGTTGGATCACCACCAGTAATGTTAAAGTAGGATCACCATCAGATTGTGAGAGTAGAATCACCACCAGTAATGTTAGAGTAGGATCACCACCAGTAATGTTAGAGTAGGATCACCACCAGTAATGTTAGATTATGATCACCACCAGTAATGTTAGAGTAGGATCACCACCAGTAATGTTAGAGTATGATCACCACCAGTAATGTTAGAGCAGGGTCACCACCAGTAATGTTAGAGTAGGATCACCACCAGTAATGTTAGATTATGATCACCACCAGTAATGTTAGATTAGAATCTCCACCAGTAATGTTAGAGTAGAATCACCACCAGTAATGTTAGAGTAGGTTCACCAACTGTAATGTTAGAATAGGATCACCAATATTAATGTTCGAGTAGGGTCTCCACAATTAATGTTAGAGTAGGTTCACCATCAGTAATGTTAGAGTGGAGTCTCCATCAAAAATGTTCGAGTTGGATCACCACCAGTAATGTTAAAGAAGGATCACCACCAGTAATGTTAGAGTAGGATCACCACCAGTAATGTTAGAGTAGAATCTCCACCAGTAATGTTAGAGTAGAATCACCACCAGTAATGTTAGAGTAGGATCAGCACCAGTAATGTTAGATTAGAATCACCACCAGTAATGTTAGATTAGAATCACCGCCAGTAATGTTAGAGTAGGATCACCACCAGTAATGTTAGATTAGAATCACCACCAGTAATGTTAGAGTAGGATCACCACCAGTAATGTTAGAGTCGGATCACCACCAGTAATATTAGATTATGATCACCACCAGTAATGTTAGAGTAGGATCACCACCACTAATGTTAGAGTAGAATCACCAGCAGTAATGTTCGAGTAGGATCACCACCAGTAATGTTAGAGTAGAATCACCACCAGTAATGTTAGAGTAGGATCAGCACCAGTAATGTTAGAGTAGGATCAGCACCAGTAATGTTAGAGTATGATCACCACCAGTAATGTTAGAGTATGATCACCACCAGTAATGTTCGAGTAGGATTACCACCAGTAATGTTAGAGTAGAATCACCACCAGTAATGTTAGATTAGAATCTCCACCAGTAATGTTAGAGTAGAATCACCACCAGTAATGTTAGAGTAGGTTCACCAACTGTAATGTTAGAATAGGATCACCAATATTAATGTTCGAGTAGGGTCTCCACAATTAATGTTAGAGTAGGTTCACCATCAGTAATGTTAGAGTGGAGTCTCCATCAAAAATGTTAGAGTTGGATCACCACCAGTAATTTTAAAGTAGGATCACCACCAGTAATGTTAGAGTAGGATCACCACCAGCAATGTTAGATTAGAATCTCCACCTGTAATGTTAGATTAGAATCACCACCAGTGATGTTAGAGTAGGATCACCACCAGTAATGTTAGATTAGAATCTCCACCTGTAATGTTAGATTAGAATCACCACCAGTGATGTTAGATTAGAATCTCCACCAGTAATGTTAGACTAGAATCACCACCAGTAATGTTAGAGTAGAATCACCACCAGTAATGTTAGAGTAGGATCACCACCAGTAATGTTAGAGTAGAATCACCAGCAGTAATGTTAGAGTAGGATCACCACCAGTAATGTTAGAGCAGGATCACCACCAGTAATGTTCGAGTAGGATCACCACCAGTAATGTTGGAGTAGAATCACCACCAGTAATGTTAGAGTGGGATCACCACCAGTAATGTTAGAGTATGATCACCACCAGTAATGTTAGAGTAGGATCACGACCAGTAATGTTAGAGCAGGGTCACCACCAGTAATGTTAGAGTATGATCACCACCAGTAATGTTGGAGTATGATCACCACCAGTAATGTTAGAGTAGGATCACCATCAGTAATGTTACATTAGAATCTCCACCAGTAATGTTAGAGTAGAATCACCACCAGTAATGTTAGAGTAGGTTCACCAACTGTAATGTTAGAATAGGATCACCAATATTAATGTTCGAGTCGGGTCTCCACAATTTATGTTGGAGCAGGTTCACCATCAGTAATGTTAGAGTGGAGTCTCCATCAAAAATGTTAGAGTTGGATCACCACCAGGAATGTTAAAGAAGGATCACCACCAGTAATGTTAGAGTAGGATCACCACCAGTAATGTTAGAGTAGAATCTCCACCAGTAATGTTAGAGTAGAATCACCACCAGTAATGTTAGAGTAGGATCACAACCAGTAATGTTAGAGTAGAATCACCACCAGTAATGTTAGAGCAGAATCTCCACCAGTAATGTTAGAGTAGAATCACCACCAGTAATGTTAGAGTAGGTTCACCAACTGTAATGTTGGAGTGGAGTCTCCATCAAAAATGTTAGAGTTGGATCACCACCAGTAATGTTAAAGTAGGATCACCATCAGATTGTTAGAGTAGAATCACCACCAGTAATGTTAGAGTAGGATCACCACCAGTAATGTTAGAGTAGGATCACCACCAGTAATGTTAGAGTATGATCACCACCAGTAATGTTAGAGTAGGATCACCACCAGTAATGTTAGAGTACGATCACCACCAGTAATGTTAGAGCAGGGTCACCACCAGTAATGTTAGAGTATGATCACCACCAGTAATGTTAGATTATGATCACCACCAGTAATGTTAGATTAGAATCTCCACCAGTAATGTTAGAGTAGAATCACCACCAGTAATGTCAGAGTAGGTTCACCAACTTTAATGTTAGAATAGGATCACCAATATTAATGTTCGAGTAGGGTCTCCACAATTAATGTTAGAGTAGGTTCACCATCAGTAATGTTAGAGTGGAGTCTCCATCAAAAATGTTCGAGTTGGATCACCACCAGTAATGTTAAAGAAGGATCACCACCAGTAATGTTAGAGTAGGATCACCACCAGTAATGTTAGAGTAGGATCACCACCAGTAATGTTAGATTAGAATCTCCACCTGTAATGTTAGATTAGAATCACCACCAGTGATGTTAGATTAGAATCTCCACCAGTAATGTTAGACTAGAATCACCACCAGTAATGTTAGAGTAGAATCTCCACGAGTAATGTTAGAGTAGGATCACCACCAGTAATGTTAGAGTAGGATCACCACCAGTAATGTTAGGGTAGAATCAACAGCAGTAATGTTAGAGTAGGATCACCACCAGTAATGTTGGAGTAGAATCACCACCAGTAATGTTAGAGTGGGATCACCACCAGTAATGTTAGAGTATGATCACCACCAGTAATGTTAGAGTAGGATCACGACCAGTAATGTTAGAGCAGGGTCACCACCAGTAATGTTAGAGTATGATCACCACCAGTAATGTTGGAGTATGATCACCACCAGTAATGTTAGAGTAGGATCACCATCAGTAATGTTACATTAGAATCTCCACCAGTAATGTTAGAGTAGAATCACCACCAGTAATGTTAGAGTAGGTTCACCAACTGTAATGTTAGAATAGGATCACCAATATTAATGTTCGAGTCGGGTCTCCACAATTTATGTTGGAGTAGGTTCACCATCAGTAATGTTAGAGTGGAGTCTCCATCATAAATGTTAGAGTTGGATCACCACCAGGAATGTTAAAGAAGGATCACCACCAGTAATGTTAGAGTAGGATCACCACCAGTAATGTTAGAGTAGAATCTCCACCAGTAATGTTAGAGTAGAATCACCACCAGTAATGTTAGAGTAGGATCACAACCAGTAATGTTAGAGTAGAATCACCACCAGTAATGTTAGAGCAGAATCTCCACCAGTAATGTTAGAGTAGAATCACCACCAGTAATGTTAGAGTAGGTTCACCAACTGTAATGTTGGAGTGGAGTCTCCATCAAAAATGTTAGAGTTGGATCACCACCAGTAATGTTAAAGTAGGATCACCATCAGATTGTTAGAGTAGAATCACCACCAGTAATGTTAGAGTAGGATCACCACCAGTAATGTTAGAGTAGGATCACCACCAGTAATGTTAGAGTATGATCACCACCAGTAATGTTAGAGTAGGATCACCACCAGTAATGTTAGAGTATGATCACCACCAGTAATGTTAGAGCAGGGTCACCACCAGTAATGTTAGAGTATGATCACCACCAGTAATGTTAGATTATGATCACCACCAGTAATGTTAGATTAGAATCTCCACCAGTAATGTTAGAGTAGAATCACCACCAGTAATGTTAGAGTAGGTTCACCAACTGTAATGTTAGAATAGGATCACCAATATTAATGTTCGAGTAGGGTCTCCACAATTAATGTTAGAGTAGGTTCACCATCAGTAATGTTAGAGTGGAGTCTCCATCAAAAATGTTCGAGTTGGATCACCACCAGTAATGTTAAAGAAGGATCACCACCAGTAATGTTAGAGTAGGATCACCACCAGTAATGTTAGAGTAGGATCACCACCAGTAATGTTAGATTAGAATCTCCACCTGTAATGTTAGATTAGAATCACCACCAGTGATGTTAGAGTAGGATCACCACCAGTAATGTTAGATTAGAATCTCCACCTGTAATGTTAGATTAGAATCACCACCAGTGATGTTAGATTAGAATCTCCACCAGTAATGTTAGACTAGAATCACCACCAGTAATGTTAGAGTAGAATCTCCACGAGTAATGTTAGAGTAGGATCACCACCAGTAATGTTAGAGTAGAATCAACAGCAGTAATGTTAGAGTAGGATCACCACCAGTAATGTTAGAGTAGGATCACCACCAGTAATGTTAAAGTAGGATCACCACCAGTAATGTTAGAGTAGGATCACCAGCAGTAATGTTAGAGTAGGATCACCACCAGTAATGTTAGAGCAGGATCACCACCAGTAATGTTCGAGTAGGATCACCACCAGTAATGTTGGAGTAGAATCACCACCAGTAATGTTAGAGTGGGATCACCACCGGTAATGTTAGAGTAGGATCACCACCAGTAATGTTAGAGTAGGATCACCACCAGTAATGTTAGAGTAGGATCACCACCAGTAATGTTAGAGTATGATCACCACCAGTAATGTTAGAGTAGGATCACCACCAGTAATGTTAGAGCAGGGTCACCACCAGTAATGTTAGAGTATGATCACCACCAGTAATGTTGGAGTATGATCACCACCAGTAATGTTAGAGTCGGATCACCATCAGTAATGTTACATTAGAATCTCCACCAGTAATGTTAGAGTAGAATCACCACCAGTAATGTTAGAGTAGGTTCACCAACTGTAATGTTAGAATAGGATCACCAATATTAATGTTCGAGTCGGGTCTCCACAATTAATGTTATAGTAGGTTCACCATCAGTAATGTTAGAGTGGAGTCTCCATCAAAAATGTTAGAGTTGGATCACCACCAGTAATGTTAAAGAAGGATCACCACAAGTAATGTTAGAGTAGGATCACCACCAGTAATGTTAGAGTAGAATCTCCACCAGTAATGTTAGAGTAGAATCACCACCAGTAATGTTAGAGTAGGATCACCACCAGTAATGTTAGATTAGAATCACCACCAGTAATGTTAGATTAGAATCACCGCCAGTAATGTTAGAGTAGGATCACCACCATTAATGTTAGATTAGAATCACCACCAGTGATGTTAGAGAAGGATCACCTCCAGTAATGTTAGATTAGAATCACCAGCAGTAATGTTAGAGTAGGATCACCACCAGTAATGTTAGAGTAGTATCACCACCAGTAATGTTAGAGTATGATCACCACCATAATGTTAGAGTAGGATCACCACCAGTAATATTAGAGTATGATCACCACCAGTAATGTTAGAGTAGGATCACCACCAGTAATGTTAGAGTAGAATCACCAGCAGTAATGTTAGAGTAGGATCACCACCAGTAATGTTAGAGTAGAATCACCACCAGTAATGTTCGAGCAGGATCACCACCAGTAATGTTAGAGTATGATCACCACAAGTAATGTTAGAGTAGGATCACCACCAGTAATGTTAGAGTAGAATCACCACCAGTAATGGTAGAGTAGGATCACCACCAGTAATGTTAGAGTAGGATCAGCACCAGTAATGTTAGAGTAGGATCACCACCAGTAATGTTAGAGTATGATCACCACCAGTAATGTTAGAGTAGGTTCACCAACTGTAATGTTAGAATAGGATCACCAATATTAATGTTCGAGTAGGGTCTCCACAATTAATGTTAGAGTAGGTTCACCATCAGTAATGTTAGAGTAGGATCACCACCAGTAATGTTAGATTAGAATCTCCACCTGTAATGTTAGATTAGAATCACCACCAGTGATGTTAGAGTAGGATCACCACCAGTAATGTTAGATTAGAATCTCCACCTGTAATGTTAGATTAGAATCACCACCAGTGATGTTAGATTATAATGTCCACCAGTAAAGTTAGAGTAGAATCATCACCAGTAATGTTAGAGTAGAATCTCCACCAGTAATGTTAGAGTAGAATCTACACCAGTAATGTTAGAGTAGAATCACCACCAGTAATGTTAGAGTAGAATCTCCACCAGTAATGTTAGAGTAGAATCACCACCAGTAATGTTAGAGTAGAATCTCCACCAGTAATGTTAGAGTAGAATCACCACCAGTAATGTTAGAGTAGGTTCACCAACTGTAATGTTAGAGTGGAGTCTCCATCAAAAATGTTAGAGTTGGATCAGCACCAGTAATGTTAAAGTAGGATCACCATCAGATTGTTAGAGTAGAATCACCACCAGTAATGTTAGAGTAGGATCACCACCAGTAATGTTAGAGTAGGATCACCACCAGTAATGTTAGAGTATGATCACCACCAGTAATGTTAGAGTAGGATCACCACCAGTAATGTTAGAGTATGATCACCACCAGTAATGTTAGAGCAGGGTCACCACCAGTAATGTTAGAGTATGATCACCACCATTAATGTTAGATTATGATCACCACCAGTAATGTTAGCGTAGGATCACCACCAGTAATGTTAGATTAGAATCTCCACCAGTAATGTTCGAGTAGAATCACCACCAGTAATGTTAGAGTTGGATCACCACCAGTAATGTTAAAGTCTGATCACCATCAGATTGTGAGAGTAGAATCACCACCAGTAATGTTAGAGTAGGATCACCACCAGTAATGTTAGAGTAGGATCACCACCAGTAATGTTAGAGTATGATCACCACAATTAATGTTAGAGTAGGTTCACCATCAGTAATGTTAGAGTGGAGTCTCCATCAAAAATGTTAGAGTTGGATCACCACCAGTAATGTTAGAGTAGAATCACCAGCAGTAATGTTAGAGTAGGATCACCACCAGTAATGTTAGAGTAGAATCTCCACCAGTAATGTTAGAGTAGAATCACCACCATAATGTTTGAGTAGGATCACCACCAGCAATGTTAGATTAGAATCACCACCAGTAATGTTAGATTAGAATCACCGCCAGTAATGTTAGAGTAGGATCACCACCAGTAATGTTAGATTAGAATCACCACCAGTGATGTTAGAGTAGGATCACCTCCAGTAATGTTAGAGTAGAATCACCAGCAGTAATGTTAGAGTAGGATCACCACCAGTAATGTTAGAGTAGGATCACCACCAGTAATGTTAGAGTCGGATCACCACCGGTAATATTAGAGTATGATCACCACCAGTAATATTAGAGTAGGATCACCACCAGTAATGTTAGAGCAGAATCACCAGCAGTAATGTTAGAATAGGATCACCACCAGTAATGTTAGAGTATGATCACCACCAGTAATGTTAGAGCAGGGTCACCACCAGTAATGTTAGAGTAGGATCACCACCAGTAATGTTAGAGTATGATCACCACCAGTAATGTTAGAGCAGGGTCACCACCAGTAATGTTAGAGTATGATCACCACCATTACTGTTAGATTATGATCACCACCAGTAATGTTAGAGTAGGATCACCACCAGTAATGTTAGATTAGAATCTCCACCAGTAATGTTAGAGTATGATCACCACAATTAATGTTAGAGTAGGTTCACCATCAGTAATGTTATAGTGGAGTCTCCATCAAAAATGTTAGAGTTGGATCACCATCAGTAATGTTAAAGAAGGATCACCACCAGTAATGTTAGAGTAGGATCACCACCAGTAATGTTAGAGTAGAATCTTCACCAGTAATGTTAGAGTAGAATCACCACCAGTAATGTTAGAGTAGGATCACCACCAGTAATGTTAGATTAGAATCACCACCAGTAATGTTAGATTAGAATCACCGCCAGTAATGTTAGAGTAGGATCACCACCAGTAATGTTAGATTAGAATCACCACCAGTGATGTTAGAGTAGGATCACCTCCAGTAATGTTAGAGTAGAATCACCAGCAGTAATGTTAGAGTAGGATCACCACCAGTAATGTTAGAGTCGGATCACCACCAGTAATATTAGAGTATGATCACCACCAGTAATGTTAGAGTAGGATCACCACCAGTAATGTTAGAGAAGAATCACCAGCAGTAAGGTTAGATTAGGATCACCACCAGTAATGTTAGAGTAGAATCACCACCAGTGATGTTAGAGTAGGATCACCACCAGTAATGTTAGAGTAGGATCAGCACCAGTAATGTTAGAGTAGGATCACCACCAGTAATGTTAGAGTATGATCACCACCAGTAATGTTAGAGTAGGATTACTACCAGTAATGTTAGAGTAGAATCACCACCAGTAATGTTAGATGAGAATCTCCACCAGTAACGTTAGAGTAGAATCACCATCAGTAATGTTCGAGTTGGTTCACCAACTGTAATGTTAGAATAGGATCACCAATATTAATGTTCGAGTAGGGTCTCCACAATTAATGTTAGAGTAGGTTCACCATCAGTAATGTTAGAGTGGAGTCTCCATCAAAAATGTTAGAGTTCGATCACCACCAGTAATGTTAGAGTAGAATCACCACCAGTAATGTTAGAGTAGGATCACCACCAGTAATGTTAGAGTAGGATCAGCACCAGTAATGTTAGAGTAGGATCACCACCAGTAATTTTAGAGTATGATCACCACCAGTAATGTTAGAGTAGGATTACCACCAGTAATGTTAGAGTAGAATCACCACCAGTAATGTTAGATTAGAATCTCCACCAGTAATGTTAGAGTAGAATCACCACCAGTAATGTTAGAGTAGGTTCACCAACTGTAATGTTAGAATAGGATCACCAATATTAATGTTCGAGTCGGGTCTCCACAATTAATGTTAGAGTAGGTTCACCATCAGTAATGTTAGATTGGAGTCTCCATCAAAAATGTTAGAGTTGGATCACCACCAGTAATGTTAAAGTAGGATCACCACCAGTAATGTTAGAGTAGGATCACCACCAGTAATGTTAGATTAGAATCTCCACCTGTAATGTTAGATTAGAATCACCACCAGTGATGTTAGAGTAGGATCACCACCAGTAATGTTAGATTAGAATCTCCACCTGAAATGTTAGATTGGAATCACCACCAGTGATGTTAGATTAGAATCTCCACCAGTAATGTTAGAGTAGAATCACCACCACTAATGTTTGAGTAGAATCTCCACCAGTAATGTTAGAGTAGAATCACCACCAGTAATGTTAGAGTAGAATCTCCACCAGTAATGTTAGAGTAGGTTCACCAACTGTAATGTTAGAGTGGAGTCTCCATCAAAATGTTAGAGTTGGATCACCACCAGTAATGTTAAAGTAGGATCACCATCAGATTGTTAGAGTAGAATCACCACCAGTAATGTTTGAGTAGGATCAGCACCTTTAATGTTAGAGTAGGATCACCATCAATAATGATAGAGTAGGGTCAACATCATTGATGTTCGAGTCGGGTCAAAACCATTAATGTTAGAGAAGGATCACCAACAGTAATGTTGGAGTAGGATCACCACCAGTAATGTTATAGTAGGATCACCACCAGTAATGTTAGAGTAGGATCACCGCCAGTAATGTTAGAGTCTGATCACCACCAGTAATGTTAGAGCAGGATCACCACCAGTAATGTTAGAGCAGGATCACCACCAGTAATGTTAGAGTAGGATCACCGCCAGTAATGTTGGAGTAGGATCACCACCGGTAATGTTAGAGTAGGATCACCACCAGTAATGTTAGAGTATGATCACCACCAGTAATGTTAGAGTAGGATCACCACCAGTAATGTTAGAGCAGGATCACCACCAGTAATGTTAGAGTAGGATCACCGCCAGTAATGTTTGAGTAGAATCACCACCAGTAATGTTAGAGTTGGGTCAACACCAGTAATTTTAGAGCAAGGATCACCACCAGTAATGTTAGAGTAGGGTCACCACCAGTAATGTTAGAGTTGGGTCAACACCAGTAATTTTAGAGCAAGGATCACCACCAGTAATTTTAGAGCAAGGATCACCATCAGTAATGTTAGAGTAGGATCACCACCAGTAATGTTAGAGTAGGGTGTCCAACAGTGATACTATAATGGGACACCAGCAGAAATGTTACGATTGGGTCACCTCAATTATTATTAGAATAAGTCACCGAAAGTAATGTTAGAGAAGGATCACCAGCAGTCATATTCGAGTAGGAGAACTGGAAGTAATGTTAGAGTAGAGTCACCACCAGTACCGTTACAATAGGATAACCAGAATTAATGTGAGAGTAGGGTCAGCAGCAATAAGATCACGGTAGGATCACCAGCAGCAATGTTAGAGTAGGATCACCACAATTAATGTTGGAGTAGCATTACCTCCAGTAATGTAAGACTAGGATCACCACCAATAACGTTAGAGTCGGGTCACTACCAGTAATGGAACAACGGAAATTCTAGAGTATGATCACCACTAGTCATGTTGAGCAGGATTAACACCAGTCATGATAGAGTTGGGCCACCACCAGTCAGGAATCAGTCTGATCATCACCCGTAATGTTAGAGTAGGATCTGCAGAAGTAATCTCCGGATTGATTCACCACCAGTGATGTTAATGTAGGATTAGCACCAGTAATGTCATAGTAGGGTGACCAGAATTAGTGTTATAGTAGCCTTACCACGATTAATTTTAGAGTAGATTCACCAGCAGAATTTAGAGTAGAGTCACCACCAGTGATATGAGAGCAGTGTAACAACCTGAAATATGAGATTCGGGTCACCACCAGTAATGTTCTGTTCGGGTCACCACCAGTAGTGTTAGAGTAGGGTCACCACCAGTAATGTTCTCTTCAGGTCACCACCAGTAATGTTCCATTCGGGTCACCACCAGTAATGTTAGAGTCGGGTCACCACCAGTAGTGTTAGAGTAGCGACACTATTGGCATCGTTAGAGTCGGGTCACCATCAATAGTGATGCAGTCGGGTCACCACGAGCAATGTTAGAGTCGAGTCACCAACAGAATTTAGAGTTGCGTCACCACCAGTAATGTTAGAGTGTGTTCAACAGAAGTAACGTTACATTAGTTTTATCAACAAAAATGTCTGACCAGAAATATGAGAGTAGGTTCATCACCAGTGCTTTGTGAGTAGTGTCACCACCTGAAATGTTGGGGTGGCATCATCACCAGTAATGTTAGAGTAGGATCAGCACCAGAAATGATAGGCTGGGGTCACCAACATTAATGTTAGAGAAGCGTCACCTCCAGTAATATTACAGTAGGTTGACCACACGCTATGATAGAGTGGGGACACCATCAATAATGTTACAGTGGGTTCACCACCAGTGATGTTAGAGTCGGGTCAGCACCAGTAATATTAGGGAAGTGTCTTCACCATTAATGTTAGAGGAGTGTCAACACCAGTAATGTTAAAATAACGTCACCACCATTAATGTTACAGCAGGATCACCACCAGTAATGTTACAGTTGTATCACCACCAGTGATGTTACAGTGGGGTCACCATCAGTAATGCTATAGCATGGTCAACAAAAATAATGTTATCGCACCGTTAATGTTAGGTTATAGTCAGCTCCAGTAATGCTAGAGTTGCGATAACACCAGCCATGTTAGAATCGGATCCCCATTGGTAATTTTAGAGTCCGGATCACAATCAGCAATGGTAGAGTAGGGTCTCCAACAGTAATATTACAATGTGACACCAACAGAAATGTTACAATTGGGTCACCACGATTAATGTTCGAATATGGTCACCAAAATTAATGTTCGAGAAGGATCAAAACCAGTAATGTTCGAGTAGGATCACCTCCAGTAATATTGGAGTAGGATCACCTCCAGTAATGGTAGAGTAGGGTCACCACCGGCAATATTGGAGTTGGATCACCACCACTAATGTTAGAAAAGGGTCACCACCGGTAATGTTAGAGTAGGATCACTACCAGTCATGGTGGAGTAGAGTCCCACGCTGTCTTGGTTCTCAGTGCTGAAACTGGGGTATGCCCGAGGTCAGACACTCTCACTCTGAGATCTCGATGTACGTTGTTCCTCCAATCCTATCCATATCTTGACGTCTGTAGCATTGCTCATTTCAGACACAAGGATTAATGTTTCATTCCATACTGGTGTTAGCTGGGCCTCTGGGGCAACAAAATCGCTTCTGAACCATTAGGTTCTGTCAGACGGGCGGCCGAAACACTATCGCTCGTTTTGAGCCACCGTCCAAAACTAATTTCTGTTGTAATCCACCTGCTGTCTCCAGAGATTTGACGACCTCATGTTTTTGAGAGGCGTCGTTGAGCTGACCTACACCATCCCCTGGGATGGTGATGTTAACTTCAAGAACGTTGGTTGAAGACTCTGCTTTGATGAAACGTTACTCTTCGACTCATGTCCTCTGCTCCAGACTGAATCCACAATGGGCGCTGGTAACTGCAACTGAGCTAACTGGCTTAGCTCTCACCTTCCTTCACCTCAGGCAACCTGCACGTTTAAGTGACACCTCTAATTCGCTGGTAAAGCCTTATAATCTGAAATAGCCCCGTATTCTCTGTCCTGGATGTAATCTGGCACTCGTTAATGTACCGTCTACATCTGCTTGGTAAAGATTACTAAAGAAGACGGCAAAGAGAATCTGGCAGAATATAAGAGTTTCTGAACAAATCTACCGAGTTTTGTATTAATACAAAGCTATGAACATACGAAATAAGAGCAGGATTAGGCCAGAACAGATCGTCATATTCCACTTAATAGTTTTCTTTTAAAAGCAGTCTATGGAAGTCAACAAGAAAGTAGTAAATTGCCTCACTTGTTGCGAGATATGCGGCTGGTTTTCCATTTGTGTTCTCAGTTCGACATGAAGTAATTGTTGAAGACGTCCATCAGTAATTCTTTTGTTAGTTTGATTCCAGGTGCTGTCGATAAATATCACTTTTTAAATTGATCCTTTTGTCTCCTTCTCTCCAGCATTCTGCTCTTCTGTTGGATGTTCAGCATCCAAACTGCCTTGCTCTTTTTGGTTATGTTTTGCACGTTTAAGTTCTGGCCCTTCCCATGTGTAGCTCGCATCATAATAGGCGTCGCCCAATATTCAGTCCCATCGCCGCCTGTTACATGCACGGCCCAATAGTCAGCCCCATTACCACTATTTATAGGCATGGCCCAATATTCACTCCCATCGCCGCCTGTTATCGGCATGGCCCAATATTCAGTCAAATCGCCGCTTGTTATAGGCACGATCCAATAGTGAGTCCCATCGCTGCCCGTTACAGGCACGGCCCAATATTCAGTTCCAACGCCGCTTGTTATAGGCACGGGGAAATATTCAGTCCCAAGTCCGTCTGTTATAGAAAAGTGCCAATATTCAGTTCCATCGCCGCCGGTTATGGGCACGGTCCCATATTCAGTACCTTCACCCCCTGTTAAAGGCAAGTTCCCATATTCAGTCCCATCACCCCCTGTTAAAGGCACGGTCCAACATTCAGTCCCATCACTCCCCGTTTGGGGAACGGTTCCATATTCAGTCTTATCGCCATCTGTTAATGGCAGAGCCCATTATTCAGTCCCATCAGCCCCTGTTAGAGGCGCGGTCCCATATTCAGTTCCATCACCACCTGTAAAAGGCCCAGTGCAATATTCGGTTCCATTGCCGCCCTTCATAGATACGGCCCAATATTCGGTGCTATTAAAATAATGATGGAATGGAGAAGAAACATCCCCAGATCTTGAGCAATTGTCTGTGAACAATTTCTCCGGTAACCTTAATGCTAATCTTGCTTCTCTCTCTGGAGGCGGGTCCTGATATTCCGGAGCAATTTTGTAATCAAGATCCTCAGCCAAGTAGCAGACTACCAGAATGCACCAGTTCAGTTTGAGTCTCTCTCACGGGTGCAACACAACTCCTGGAATGCAGCAGTGTCTCAGTACAATTCATTACGCTTGACTATCAATTAAGTAATGCAGCAGTCTCTCCACATAACACTCATCCCTGGTAACATTCTAATTCATCTTTTCTGGACAGCCTCTGAGACCTTGCCATTTTTCCGAAACTGCGGTGTTCAGCTGAGGTCGAACCAATCGTTTATAAAGGTTTTGCATTACTTCCTTGCATTTGTACTTTATGCCCCCATTAATAAAGCAAACTTTGAAATTGCACTCTGCATACCCGAATCCAGATCATTAATATGAGCAGTGGTCCTAATACTGACCACTTGGGAACACCAGTGTTTACTTCCTTCCAGTCTGAAACCCAACCCTTCACCACTACCCTCCGGTTTTTGTCCATGAGCTGATTTTTTATCCACGCTCCGACTGTCCCTTTAATCCCCTGGGGTTTAATTTTGTAAGAAGTCTATTATGCGGTACTTTATAAAATGTCTTTTGATAGTCCATATACACAACATCAACCGCGCTACCCTCATTAACCCTTTCCATTACTTCATCAAAGAACTCAATCAGGTTAGTCAAACACGATTTTCCTTTAACATATCCGCGCTGACTTTCATTTATTATCCAATATCTTTCCGAATGCCAATTAATTTTGTCCCTGATTATTGTCTCAAAAAGTTACCCCAACACCAACGTTTGGCCGATTGGCCTGTAATTGCCGGGTTCATCATTCAGATCTTTTTTGAACAGAGGTGTGACATTTGCAGCCCTCCAGTCCTCTGGCACAAGTCCCATATCTCCGGAGAATTGGAGGATTGTGGCCAGAGCCTCTGCAATTTCCACCCTCACTTCCCTCAGTAACCCAGAATGCATCCCATATGGACCGGGTGACTTTCATACTTTGAAAACTCCCACTCTTTTAAGAACCACCTATTTTATCTATTTTTATGCTATCCAATATCGCTCCCAGCTCCTCCTTTAATGCTACAATGGCAGCATCGTCTTCTTTATTTGAGGCCAATGTGCAATATTCATTTCCTACCCCAGCCAGTCCCACTGCCTTCACAAGTTGATCTCCTTTTTGTCCGCAATCGGTCACACCCTTCCATTGACTACTCCTTTAGAATTCATATGTTTATAAATTAATTTTGGGTTCCATTTTATGTTTGCCACCAATCTATTCTCATGCTCTCTCTTTGCCCCTCTTGCACTCTTTTAAAAATCTCCTCTGAACTTTCTGTATTTCGCCTGGTTTTCTACTGTATTATGTACCTTAAATTTGTCATAAGCCTCCTTTTTTCTGTTCCATTGTAATCTCTATATCTTTAGTCATCCAGGGAGCTCCAACTTTGGATGTCCTGTCTTTCCCCCTCGTGGGAATGTGTCTACACTGTCCCCGAGCCATCTCCTCGTTGAAAGCCTCCCATTGTTCAGTTATTGTTTTGCTGCCGATTTTTGATTCCAGTCCTACCGGAAAATACACTTCGTATTCGTAAAAAAACTTCCCTCTCCTTCCCAGATAACAGTACGGAGCAATTATTATAAATATCTGAAATCATCTCACTTAGTAAAATATCTGTGGTGTTGCCAAGTGCAATTATTTTCACTCCATGAAATTATCTCTCGTCGTAGAATATCTGTGGTGCAGCCATGTGCAATTATTATAACTCCGTGAAATCATCTTTCTTAATAGGATATCTGTGGTCTGGCCATGTGCAATTATTGTAATTCACTGAAATCATTTCTCTTAGTCGAATATCTGTGGTGTCGCCATGTGCAAATGTTATAACTCCCTGAAATAATCTCTCTTGGTAGAATATCTGTGGTCGAACTCTATGCTTGTGTTACCAAAAGATTGTGGTTGATTATGCGATGCTGGTATGTGAACCGCTCCATGACTCGGATTTATCCAATCGGTTTTACTCAATACATTCAGCATACTCTTGTCACACGTTGCTAGAGCTGAAACGGTCCGTGGATTTGCCTGTGCAACCGTTGCTACTTAACCTTGTTATGTAAGTCTGCACGTATTTATTTGCTATTCAGTTGCTGCATAACTCTGGTGACATGTGTTCATGTCTATCAAACGTCCGGGTGCACAAATTTTATGTAAGTTGTGATTTGTAACTGTTAAATTGTATTTCGTGCATGACTTTGAATTGGCTTCTTCCTTGATAGTTTGGCAGGAAAGAATTTTAGGATAACCTAATCGAGGGTTAGTAAATTAAATTCGCTTTGATCCGATCTGGGTTAAATGTCGTGCAGTTCAGAAACCGAATCAGGTAACATTCACCCCTCCAGATAACGGGGAGGGAAAAGCCCAGACAATTCCTCAGTGAGCGGGCAAAGGAGAAAACCAAGGACTCGCCTGGTTCCTCGTCATATATCTGTCAGGATATCAAATCCGGCTTTCCCAGAACAGGACCTCCACGACTTTGGAAAATACATGAATTCACAGCACAGGCGATTATGTGCGACTGTTGCTGTGTCCGGGCCGGTCCAACACAACACAATGAGAAGTCCTCTGTTTGCACTTCAATAGAGTGCATCTAACTGGATGGCCAGCTTTTGATTTGTTAAAATAGGGACAGGCACCGCAGACGAAGCAAATCGAATAACTGCGAGGATAAATTATGGAATCATCGAAATTTACGGCGCAGAAGGCCCATCGTGTCTGTGCCGGCCGAAAAAGAGCTATCATGCCTAATCCCACTTGCTAGCACTTGTTCCCTCGTCTTGTAAGTTACGGCAAGCCAAGTGAATATCGAAGTAGTTTTAAAGTGCGATGATGGTTTCTGCCTCGACCACCCTTTCAGGCAGCGAGTTTCAGACCCCCATCACACTTTGGGGGGAAAAAAATCTCCTCAGCTCCCCTCTCATCCTTCGAACAATTACTTCAGATCTATACCCTCTGTTTATTGATCTATCCGATAATGGAAATAGATCCTTCCTATACACTTTATCGAGTGCCGTCATAATTTTATGCACCTCAAGTAAATCTTCCGTCAGCCTCAGTTCTTCCGAAGAAAACCATCCCATACTATCCAATCATTTCTCATAGCTAAAATTCTTCAGTCCTGGCATCATCATCGTAAACTTCCTCTGTACCCTCTCGAGTACAATCACATCTTTCCTGTAATAAATATACAATTGATCAAAATAATGTGAAATAATAAAGTTCTTATTTTTGTCCCCGAAACTGTAATATATGCAGTAACAGTAGTGTTCCATTTAAATGTGTATTTTTGTGGCTCTTCTTGGGATAGTGAATGAACGGGAAACTTCAATGGATTGGGAGGGTGAATGAACAGATATCATTAATGAATTGGAAAGTGAATGGACCGATACCATCAATAGAATATGAAAGTGAATGGACGGGTACAATTAATGAATTGGGGCAGTGAATGGACGGGAACCATTAATGGATTGGGAAAGAGAATGGACGGATAAGTTTGTGCAAGTTTAGG
Organism: Heptranchias perlo; assembly: GCF_035084215.1. Classification (NCBI taxonomy): domain Eukaryota; kingdom Metazoa; phylum Chordata; class Chondrichthyes; order Hexanchiformes; family Hexanchidae; genus Heptranchias; species Heptranchias perlo. The sequence goes on from NW_027139548.1 coordinate 6,024,841, forward strand.
GTACACGGCTATCCAAGGAGCACGGTCAACCCTTTGGTAAGTACATGATACCACGAGCAGCGTATGAGCAAGTCACCTCTAGCGTAAGTGTAGGGGCACCACTAGTACTGGAGGGACACTGTCAGTTCAACTTTATTGTACGAGGACCAAAGGTATTGGATGAGAACTGTCACCTTTAATGTAACTGTAGGATAGATCTACTACCGGAGGAGAACGGTCACCTCTTGTGTAATTCAAGGCGTACCGCTAGTACCAGCGGAGAACGGTTACCTCTGGTGTAATTGGATGGTGCAACTTGAATCGGAGGAGATGGGATATCTCTAGTTTTAGTGTGGCTGTATTATTGGCACTGGTGAAGGACTCTCACCTCGAGTGTAATTAGGTGTATCACTACTATCAGAGGAACATGGTCACAACTAGTGCAAGTGTAGGGGTACCTTTAATACTGGAGGAGTCAGATCAATACACGTGTAAGAGCAGGGGTACCAAAATACCGCAGCAGCAAAGTGATCACTCTTTGTATGTTTAGATTTATCACTACTACCGAATGACCAGGATCACCATTTGTGTAAGTGCAGCGTGCACCACTAACATCAGAGGAACACGGTCACCCCGAGATGAGTGCAGTGTACCACAAGTACCGGACCAGAATTGTTAGCCCGATTGTAAGTTCAGAGGCATTACAAGCAGAGATGGAACACAGTCACCTCTAGTGTAAGTTCAGCGCGCCACGAGTAACGGACGAGCAAGTCATCTCTTATCTAAGTGTGGATGTTCCACTAGTACCGGAGGAGTGCAGTCACATCTATTGTAAGTGTAGGGGAAGCAGCAGTACCGGAGGAACAAGGTCACCACCAGTGAAATAGTGGAGGAGAACGGTCACCTCTAGTTTAAGTGTAGAGCTACCACTAACACTGGAGGAGAACGGTCACCTCTAGTTTAAGTGTAGAGCTACCACGAACACTGGAGGAGCACGATCACCACGAGTGTAACTGTAGGGGCACCGCGAGTAGAGAAGGAGCGCGGTCAGAGTAGGTTCATCACCAGTAATGTTAGACGAGTGTCATCAGCTCTAATCTTAGAGTAGGGTCACCATCAGTGTAATGTTCGGATGGTGTCACCACCAGTAATGTTAGAGTAGGCTCACCACCAGAAATGTTGCAGTCGGGTCATCAATAGTAATGTTAGAGTAGGGTCACCACTAATAATGTTAGTTCATCAACAACACCAAAAATCTTATAGTAACGTCACCATCATCAATTTTAACATATGGATATGTCCAGTAATATTAAATCAGGGTTGCCACCAATAATGTTATAGTATCAACATCAGTAATGTTAGAGTAGGGTCACCATCAGTAGTGTTAGAGTACTGTCTCCACCAATAATTTTAGAGTTGGTGAGACCGCACCTGGAATACTGCATACAGTTTTGGTCTCCATACTTAAGAAAAGACATACTTGCTCTCGAGGCAGTACAAAGAAGGTTCACTCGGTTAATCCCGGGGATGAGGGGGCGGACATATGAGGAGAGGTTGAGTAGATTGGGACTCTACTCATTGGAGTTCAGAAGAATGAGAGGCGATCTTATTGAAACATATAAGATTGTGAAGGGTCTTGATCGGGTGGATGCAGTAAGGATGTTCCCAAAGATGGGTGAAACGAGAACTAGGGGGCATAATCTTAGAATAAGGGGCTGCTCTTTCAAAACTGAGATGAGGAGAAACTTCTTCACTCAGAGGGTGGTCGGTCTGTGGAATTTGCTGCCCCAGGAAGCTGTGGAAGCAACATCATTAGATAAATTTAAAACAGAAATAGACAGTTTCCTAGAAGTAAAGGGAATTAGGGGTTATGGGGAGCGGGCAGGAAATTGGACATGAAGCTGAGTTCGGATCGGTCAATGCCCTGTGGGTGGCGGAGAGGACCCAGGGTCTATGTGGCCGGGTCCTGCTCCGACTTCTTGTGTTCTTTAGATTTGTGGTTGGGATCAGATCAGCCATGATCTTATTGAATGGCGGAGCAGGCTCGAGGGGCCGATTGGCCTACTCCTGCTCCAATTTCTTATGTTCTTATGTTCTTATGTTCTTATGTTCTTACCACCTGGAAGGTTTGAGCAGCGTCTCCAACAGAAATGTTAAAGTAGGTTCACAATCAGTAATGTTAACGTCGGGTCTCCACCAGTAATTTTTTTTTAATTTTTTTTATTCGTTCACGGGATGTGGGCTTCGCTGGCAAGGCCGGCATTTATTGCCCATCCCTAATTGCCCTTGAGAAGGTGGTGGTGAGCCGCCTTCTTGAACCGCTGCAGTCCGTGTGGTGACGGTTCTCCCACAGTGCTGTTAGGAAGGGAGTTCCAGGATTTTGACCCAGCGACAATGAAGGAACGGCGATATATTTCCAAGTCGGGATGGTGTGTGACTTGGAGGGGAACGTGCAGGTGGTGTTGTTCCCATGCGCCTGCTGCCCTTGTCCTTCTAGGTGGTAGAGGTAGCGGGTTTGGGAGGTGCTGTCGAAGAAGCCTTGGCGAGTTGCTGCAGTGCATCCTGTGGATGGTGCACACTGCAGCCACAGTGCGCCGGTGGTGAAGGTAGTGAATGTTTAGGGTGGTGGATGGGGTGCCAATCAAGCGGGCTGCTTTATCTTGGATGGTGTCGAGCTTCTTGAGTGTTGTTGGAGCTGCAGTCATCCAGGCAAGTGGAGAGTATTCCATCACACTCCTGACTTGTGCCTTCTAGATGGTGGAAAGGCTTTGGGGAGTCAGGAGGTGTGTCACTCGCCGCAGAATACCCAGCCTCTGACCTGCTCTCGTAGCCACAGTATTTATATGGCTGGTCCAGTTAAGTTTCTGGTCAATGGTGACCCCCAGGATGTTGATGTTGGGGGATTCGGCGATGGTAATGCCGTTGAATGTCAAGGGGAGGTGGTTAGACTCTCTCTTGTTGGAGATGGTCATTGCCTGGCACTTATCTGGCGCGAATGTTACTTGCCACTTATGAGCCCAAGCCTGGATGTTGTCCAGGTCTTGCTGCATGCGGGCTCGGACTGCTTCATTATCTGAGGGGTTGCGAATGGAACTCAACACTGTGCAGTCATCAGCGAACATCCCCATTTCTGAACTTATGATGGAGGGAAGGTCATTGATGAAGCAGCTGAAGATGGTTGAGCCTAGGACACTGCCCTGAGGAACTCCTGCAGCAATGCCCTGGGGCTGAGATGCTTGGCCTCCAACAACCACTATCATCTTCCTTTGTGCTAGGTATGACTCCAACCACTGGAGAGTTTTCCCCCTGATTCCCATTGACTTCAATTTTACTAGGGCTCCTTGGTGCCACACTCGGTCAAATGCTGCCTTGATGTCAAGGGCAGTCACTCTCACCTCACCTCTGGAATTCAGCTCTTTTGTCCATGTTTGGACCAAGGCTGTAATGAGGTCTGGAGCCGAGTGGTCCTGGCGGAACCCAAACTGTGCATCGGTGAGCAGTTTATTGGTGAGTAAGTGCTGCTTGATAGCACTGTCGACGACACCTTCCATCACTTTGCTGATGATTGAGAGCAGACTGATGGGGCGGTAATTGGCCGGATTGGATTTGTCCTACTTTTTGTGGACAGGACATACCTGGGCAATTTTCCACATTGTCGGGTGGATGCCAGTGTTGTAGCTGTACTGGAACAGCTTGGCTAGAGGCGCAGCTAGTTCTGGAGCACAAGCCTTCAGCACTACAGCTGGGATGTTGTCGGGGCCCATAGCCTTTGCTGTATCCAGTGCACTCAGCCGTTTCTTGATATCACGTGGAGTGAATCGAATTGGCCCACGACTGGCTTCCGTGATGGTGGGGATATCGGGAGGAGGCTGAGATGCATCATCCACTCGGCACTTCTGGCTGAAGATGGTTGCAAATGCTTCAGCCTTGTCTTTTGCACTCACGTGCTGGACTCTGCCATCATTGAGAATGGGGATGTTTGCAGAGCCTCCTCCTCCCGTTAGTTGTTTAATTGTCCACCATCATTCACGACTGGATGTGGCAGGACTGCAGAGCTTTGATCTGATCCGTTGGTGGTGGAATCGCTTAGCTCTGTCTATAGCATGTTGCTTCCGCTGTTTAGCATGCATGTAGTCCTGAGGTGTAGCTTCACCAGGTTGGCACCTCATTTTTAGGTACGCCTGGTGCTGCTCCTGGCATGCTCTTCTCCACTCCTCATTGAACCAGGGTTGATCCCCTGGCTTGTTGGTAATGGTAAAGTGAGGAATATGCCGGGCCATGAGGTTACAGATTGTGCTCGAATACAATTCTGCTGCTGCTGATGGCCCACAGCGCCTCATGGATGCCCAGTTTTGAGCTGCTAGATCTGTTCTGAATCTATCCCATTTAGCATGGTGATAGTGCCATACAACACGTTGGATGATGTCCTCAGTGCGAAGACGGGACTTCATCTTCACGAGGACTGTGCGTTGGTCACTCCTACCAATAACTGTCATGGACAGATGCATTTGCGACAGGTAGATTGGTGAGGACGAGGTCAATTAAGTTTTTCCCTCTTGTTGGTTCGCTCACCACCTCCCGCAGGCCCAGTCTGGCAGCTATGTCCTTCATGACTCGGCCAGCTCGGTCAGTAGTGGCGCTACCGAGCCACTCTTGGTGATGGACATTGAAGTCCCCCACCCAGAGTACATTCTGTGCCCTTGCTACCCTCATTGCTTCCTCCAAGTGGTGCTCAACATGGAGGAGGACTGATTCATCAGCTGAGGGAGAGCGGTAGGTGGTAATCAGCAGGACGTTTCCTTGTCCATGTTTGAACTGATGCCATGAGATTTCATGGGGTCCGGAGTCAATGTTGAGGACTCCCAGGGCCACTCCCTCCTGACTGTATATCACTGTACCGCCACCTCTGGTGGGTCTGTCCTGCCGGTGGGACAGGACATACCCAGGGATGGTGATGGAAGGGTCTGGGACGTTGGCTGAAAGTTATGATTCTGTGAGTATGGCTATGTCAGGCTGTTGCTTGACTAGTCTGTGGGACAGCTCTCCCAATTTTGGCACAAGTCCCCAGATGTTAGTAAGGAGTACCTTGCAGGGTCGAGTGGGCTTGTTGTGACGTTGTTGTGTCCGGTGCCTCGTGGTCCGATGCCGGGTGGTCCGTCCGGTAAGTGCATCACCACTGCCAGGTGAACATGTTCACAACTAGTGCAAGTGTAGGGGTACCTTTAATACTGGAGGAGCACGATCAATTCTTATTTCAGCGAAGGGGTACCAATTTCACTGCAGCTATTAGGTCACCGCTATATGTAAGTGTAGAGTTAACACTACGACCGGATGACCAGGGTCAACATTGGTGTAAGTGTAGTATATACCACTAATGGCAGAGGAACACGGTCACCCCTCGTGTAAGCGCAGTGTACCACAAGTACCGGAGCAGAATTGTTAGCTCTAATGTAAGTTTCGAGTCATCACTAGCAGAGAAGGAGCACAGTCCCGATTAGTGTAAGAGCAGGGCTAACGAATGTACCTGAGTAGCACGGTCGTCTCTAGTTTACGTGTAGGTATGCCATTAGTACTGGAGGAATGTGATCACCTCCAGGAACCAAGGAACACTGTCACCTCTGGTGCAAGTTTACGGTACCACTAGTACCGGAGGAGAACCGTCACCTCCAGTGAAAGTGCAGGTTTACCCACAGTACCAGAAGAGCAGTCAACTGCAGTGTAACTGGAGGGTTCCTCTTCTACCGGAGCAGCACAGTCACCTCTAGTATAATTCTGCGTGTACCATTAGTCCCAGAGGAGGATCGACACCTGCAGTGTAAGTGTAGTGTATCAATTGTACCTGAGGAGCAAAGTCACTTCTAGTGTATATGTAGGGTTTCCATCTGGTGTAAGTGTCGGGTGCAACTTGTACCGGAGGAGGAATGTAACCTCTCGTGTAAGTGTAGGGGTAACACCAGTACCGCAGGAACAAGGTCTCCACTGGTTTAAATGTAGGGGCACCTCTAATCTCGTACTGGAGGAGAACGGTCAGCTCTACTGGAAATGTAGGGTACCACAAGAACAGGAGGAGTGCGGTCACATCTAGTATAAGTGTAAGGTATCAATAACACCGAAAGAACTCAGTCACCTCTCGTGTAAGTTCATGGTGCCACGAATATCGGACGAACAAGTCACGGGTAATCTAAGTGTAGAAGTTCCACGAGTACCGGAGGAGTGCGGTCACATCTAGTATAAGTGTAAGGGTAGCAGCAGTGCCGGAGGAACAAGGTCACCACTAGTGTAGTAGCGGAGGAGACCGGTCACCTCTAGTTTCCGTGTAGAGGTAACACTAGAACCGGAGCAGCACGATCACCAATAGTTTAACTGTCGGGGCACCACTAGTAGAGAAGGAGCAAGGTCACCCGTAGTTTAAGTGTAGCGTTCCATTAGTACCGAAGGAGAACGGACACCTCCAGTCTAATTGTCGGGACACCAAAAGTAGAGAAGGAGCACGGTCAGAGTAGGTTCACCACCAGTAATTTTAGAGCAGTGTCACCACCAGTAATGTTAGAATGGGGTCACCACAATAATGTTAGAATTGGGACACCACCAGTAATGTTAGAGCAGTGTCACCACCAGTAATGTTAGAGCAGTGTCACCACCAGTAATGTTAGAGCAGTGTCACCACCAGTAATGTTAGAGCAGTGTCACCACCAGTAATGTTAGAGCAGTGTCACCACCAGTAATGTTAGAGCAGTGTCACCACCAGTAATGTTAGAGCAGTGTCACCACCAGTAATGTTATGATGGCGTCACCACCAGTAATGTTAGGATGGCGTCACCACCAGTAATGTTATGATGGCGTCACCACCAGTAATGTTAGAGTAGGGTCACCATCAGTAATGTGACACTCGGGTCACTATCAATAATGTTAGATTATAGTTTCCACCCCCAGTAATGTTAGAGTAGGGTCACCTGATGTTTGAGCCAAGGCATCGCCAATGATCATCACAGCATAAAACACGTTTAATTATGTAATGGATTTGAAGATTTTAATGAATTCTTGAGGCATCAAGAAGCGAGTGCAGTTTCCAGGAGGGATGTTCCATCACGGTTCGCATTTCGTCAGGGATTACTTTCCGTTCATTGATGTTAATGGAATGAGTTTCATGGACTGAGATGCACAATTTCCCCACTGACGTCCCGGGCGCCCAGGAGAGGAAAATCGCACCTTGTTTGTTAAGTGACTGTAACTAATACCAATTATTGTGCAACCTGATTTACTCACCGGGGCACCGATTGTTCTATAAAGGGGGAGTATTTACGGATCTCACTTACACTCCAATCGGAAGAGTAAAGACGGACAGAATTCACACATTCTTCTAGAAAATGGAAAGGTCAACACTTCTTCAAATAAAGGAGATTTACTACCCGATTCTCGCATCCTTTGGTATTCCCGGTAAGTCAAGATAACCTGTTGTTTCAAAGCTGTTCACTATTTCACTGTTAATGATGATGTAAAAAATTCCGAGAATGTCCTCACTTCAGAGTCACTTATCCACCGGGATAATTTGGTGAATATCAGTCGGAATCCGAGCAGTCCGCGACGCCGAAGAGGCGCTGCTCTGATCGGTAGATCGTGGGCACCGGGCGATCAACCTTCTTCCCTATGCGAGGGAGGACCAGGGTGATTCCCCTGCCCAACTAACAGTACAAAGATCATTAAAGAATGTGTTGCCTCGTGCCCCTGATAATCATTTTATTTGTACCGTGGTTCCTGTATACTTTAAGTTGTAAATTCCTCGGTCTGCAGCCACCTCCACCCAATGGAAACTTTGAGAAATAATTTGAGAACTAATTGCCGCTCCGGGAACTGTTCCCCTTCCCTCGGCTGCAAAGATCCTTCACGGTTCCACCAGCTCCTGCTTTTTAACCGAGCAGCTCCCTCGGGGCGAATATAAATAGAAAAAGCCCAGAGTTTCGACAGAAATTGAAGCTTTTCTCTCTGCTGAATGTTTTACTTGAATTCATATCTTTCCAGTAATCGCTGTGAAATTATATTGAAAACTGTTGAAAACTGCTGGCTTCTCCCGAGACCCCGCTCGCCAATGAAACTGAAGGAACTAAATGTAAATTTCGATCTATTGTCCCATGGAGCCGCAGCAGTAAATTATAAAATCGGGTCGGTACATCACTTGGGTATAAACCTCATGGCGGAATGCTTTTAGCGCTCAACACTGCATTGAATTATGTGTTTGGACGTATGTAAGGAAATCCGTTTACTTATTGGCTGCCGAAAATTAACAACTTACAGAACCATCCAATGTTTCCCTTCTGGGCGCTTTTTTTACACCTGTCCCGTCCCTGCGAGGTGCTCCAGTTTAGCCTGGACCGCACAGTAAAAGTGTGAGTGGAACCTCAATCTAGTGTTAGTGGCGACAGCGATGGAAATAAAATTCGGGACAGATGTATGACGGACGGATGATCCGATGTCGCCTGTTTTACACTATCGCCTAAAGTCCAAATCCCCCCGTTGACTCTTCAGTGCCTGGGAGTCGGTAGTAGTGGGGACGCTCTCCGTTACCAATCCCCAGACTGATTCCGAGAGACACTCTCCCCGCTGCCTTGACAAAGTTTGACTGAAATAAGCTGGAAGGACGGCGGATTGTCAGTCCCTCGATATTGAGTGTTTCATATTTTCTTTCTTTTCAATAAAGTGTCGTCATCGCTCGCCTATATTAAAAAAAAAATCCACGTGCATTACCCTGAGTAGGAAAATAAAGGAACATTTCCCCCCAAAATGCTGTGAGATTTATGAGCATCCCCGTTACTTACCTCTTGTCCCTCTTTCTTACAGCGAACCTAGTGACAATCGTGATTCTCTCCAGAGGAAATTGCGGTCTTTCCAAATGTATCTCTATCTATATGGTGGCCATGGCAACAGCAGATCTACTGGTCATCATCTTCAATGCAATAGAGTATCAAATGTTCACTATAATCTTTCCACTTCCATTCCTGTCCTACAATGTCATTCGTAAGTTCATGGTCGACATTAATTGTACCAACCTGGATCTGTCGGTGTGGTTCACAGTCTCGTTCACATTTGACCGATTTGTATCTATATGTTGTCAAAAGTTCCAAACAAAATATTGCACAGTGAGAACTGCGGCTGCGGTTTTAAAAACGCTCTCTTTCCTGATCTGTTTAGAAAACATCCCCTATTGGTTTTCATATCAACATGCACAAATAATTAACAATGTTCAGTGGGGTCTCCGCCCCAGGTTGGCCTTTTTTTCATCGCCTGCAGGTGTAATGTTCACATGGTTAGAAAGTATTTTAATTCCATGGATTCCTTTTGCTTTAATTTTTCTGTTTAATTGTTTGACAGTCAGACGCATTTTAGTGGCCAGCAGAGCCCGCAGGGGCCTCCGGAGTCACATTAGTGAGAATAAGAGCGATCCAGAGGTGGCGAACCGAAGGAAATCTATTATTTTACTGTTCACTGTATCTGGTAGTTTTCTACTGTTGTGGCTGACAGCTGCGGTGAATTCTTTAGCGATCGGTCTGGTCAAGCAGTTCCGACCCGATTATACAGCGCCTGCCTATATCGCCACTGAAACCGGGTATATGCTCATGTATTTGAGTTCATGTACAAACACGTGCATTTATGCAGCTACCCAAACGAAATTCAGGGAAGAGCTGAAGAAGGTGGTGAAATCTCCTTGGACATTTATTCTGATTTTGGTAGAAGCAATGAAAAGTCAAACCAAAGCTTCCTGTCCTAACTGTTGCTCAATTACAGTCAGTGTTCCATTTTAGAAAGGACGTCTTTCTTTGCTGTGAAAATGATCATGGATCAGAAAATATTTCTTCTATTTTATGCCCTGAGTTTGACATCTGTTGCTTCATTAGGGTGATCAGAATAGTTTCCTTATAATAAAGCGCAGTTCCTGCTCAAGATTCAAAGAGAGCAGTCATGATCGGGCTTCAGCAGTTGGGTAGAGCATGTGGGCGGAAGCGTTAACTGTCTTACAGTCTTGGTACTGGAATAGGACGCGCCAGTTTAATTAATAGTTAAAGTTTTTGTTAGTGTAGAAACATTGAAGGGTGTTAGATTCATGGTTAATTGTAATTAATCTGTAATCTTGGTGTGAATGTTGCATGCGCTGGTCACCCCATCAGACACCGCTCCCCATTTTCTCCTGGCCCAATGGAATGTGACCCCTGTATCCTGATAAGTGATTCAGGAAATTGACGCGTCAATGTGAAGTTAGACATTTCTGTTAACAGGTATTTATTAAAATATCAATTGATCATCAAAATGTTGGAATATTATAACAGACCATTTGGCCCAACCAGTCGTTGTCGGCGTTTTCCGTCCACTCGAGAAAATAGTTCCAACCACTTTATCCGCCCAGCCTCAAAATCCCTTCAACCTATTTTTTTCACACATCTGTACAATTCAATCTTGAAAATGGACATGATTTCTGCTTCTAAAATGTCTGAATCTTCGCATCTCTCCATGTAACGAGGTTTCTCCCACCCTCAGTCCGAAATCTCTTATATTTATTTTGTAATCCATAGCCGTTATTTCTTGATCCCTCAACTGATGGAAGCTTTCTGCTTCTATATATCCTGTCCCGTCCTTTCTTATCTTAAATCAACTGGAAACGTCTCGCCACAAGATATCAATCTGGTATCAATACACAATCTGGTGAAAATTCAGAACGTGTAGTTAAGACAGTTAATTGACATATTTCTCTTGGAGATGGTGGTGTCCTTGCTTAAACTGAACAATGAGAAGAATGGATTTGAGAGCTTCGCCACTGCCCGAAACATTGGGACCGTGCAGGGAGAGATTCCAATCAAACGCCTCCGGACGCCCTGAACTGTTGAGAGAGAGCAAGAAAGGGCAGGAATGGCTTGTCTCGTATTCCTCCTGCTGCCTGATCTTCGGATATCGCTGCGTTTACAGAAGTGACGTGTTGGCCGTGAAGCAACCAGCATGCGATGCATGGAAGGGGAAGCTGGATAAACACATGAGGGGGGAAAGAATAGAAGGTTATGCTGAGAGGGTTAGATGAAGAGGGCTGAAGGCATATGGGATACTTGCCTTTATTAGCCGAGGCATAGAATATAAGAGCAAGGAGGTTATGATGGAGCTGTATAAAACACTGGTTAGGCCACAGCTGGAGTATTGTGTGCAGTTCTGGTCGCCGCACTACAGGAAGGATGTGATCGCTTTGGAGAGGGTGCAGAGGAGATTCACCAGGATGTTACCAGGGCTGGAGCGCTTCAGCTATGAAGAGAGACTGGGAAGATTGGGTTTGTTTTACTTGGAGCAGAGGAGGCTGAGGGGGGGCATGATTGAGGTGTACAAAATTATGAGCGGCATAGATAGGATGGATACTAAGGAGCTTTTTCCCTTCGTTGAGGGTTCTATAACAAGGGGGCATAGATTCAAGGTAGAAGGCGGGAGGTTTAGAGGGGATTTGAGAAAGAACTTTTTCACACAGAGGGTGGTTGGAGTCTGTAACTCACTGCCTGAGAGGGTTGCGGAGGCAGGAACCCTCACAACATTCAAGAAGCATTTGGATGAGCACTTGAAATGCCATAGCATACAAGGCTACGGACCAAATGCTGGAATATGGGGTTAGATTAGACAGGGCTTGATGGCCGGCGTGGACACGATGGGCCGAAGGGCCTCGATCCGTGCTGTATAACTCTATGACTCTATGAGGATCGTGTAAGGCATAAAGACCGGTATCTGCCAGTTGAGCTGAATGGCCTGTTTCTGTGCTGTACTTTCGATATAATTCCATGTAATTCTGTGATGAAGCTGCACTGAAGAACGGGTCCAAGACATGGTCAGTCACGCTGACAACACCACGACATGAAATGGTTAATGTGGCACTGGACGGTATGTAAAACCAATGGGGAGAGATCTGTGCAATAGAATAGTTCGAGACAGATAAATAATGCTGATGAGATATTGTTCAGTGTTGGCCTCAAATACGGTAACGCCAACAAAGGGGGCACTGCAAGGAAATGGTAATTCACACTGTCCTCAAGTGTACCAATGTCATACTGTATTGGTTTCTCCTTCTGTTCTAGTAATGTTAACTTTTAGCCTCTGCTTCTGAAGCAGGGAAGTATACGTCAATGTAAAGTCTCACTGGGCTGTTGGGCCAGGGCTGACCCTGCAGCAATGGACAGTTTCAGGATGAAATAATAAGAGACTTCATTAAAGAGTGATCATTACAGACTGATTCATAATTTCAGACAATTTTAATCATTTGATAACAGTGTGGAAAAGCAGTTAGTTCTTCAACAAAAACATCTAGGCATACATAACCAATTGAATTGGTGTGAGTGATACAGAAACAAGAATGGACTTATTAATAGAGGCAGAATTACATGTTTATGGATGAAGGGAGAAACTATCGATGATATAACGAAGTAAAGGAATTAAACTTGTTAGCCGAAAAGAAAAAGAGCTCGGTTTGAAAATATAACTACCGTTATTGATAAAGGATAAGACAATTCCATTCTCATTATGTGGAGTTAGATTAGAAGAACATAAGAACATAAGAAAAAGGAGCAGGTGTCGGCCAATCGGCCCCTCGAGCCTGCTCCGCCATTCAATAAGATCATGGCTGATCTGATCCGAACCTCAAATCTAAATTCATGTCCAATTTCCTGCCCACTCCCAGTAACCCCTAATTCCCTTTACTTCTAGGTAACTGTCTATTTCTGTTTTAAATTTGTTTAATGATGTAGCTTCCACAGCTTCCTGTGGCAGCAAATTCCACAGACCCGCTGTCCTCTGAGTGAAGAATTTTCTCCTCATCTCAGTTTTGAAAGAGCAGCCCCTTATTTGAAGATTATGCCCCCTAGTTCTAGTTTCACCCATCCTTGGGAAGATCCTTACCGCATCCACCCGATCAAGCCCCTTCACAATCTAATATATTTCAATAAGATCGCCTCTCATTCTTGTTTACTCCAATGAGTAGAGTCCCAATCTGCTCAACCTCTCCTCATATGTCCACCCCCTCATCACCGGGATTAACCGAGTGAACCTTCTTTGTACTGCCTCGAGAGCAAGTTTGTCTTTTCTTAAATATGGTCACTAAAACTGTATGCAGTATTCCAGTTGCGGTCTCATCAATACCTTATATAACTGCAGCAATACCTCCCTGTTTTTATATTCTATCCCCCGAGCAATAAAAGCCAACATTCATTTGGCCTTCTTGATCACCTGCTGCACCTGCACACTAACTTTTTTGATTTTCTTGCACTCGGACCCCCAGGTCCCTTTGTACTGCAGTACTTTCCAGTTTCTCGCCATTAAGATAAAAACTTGCTCTCTGCTTTTTCCCGCCAAAGTGCATAACCTCACATTTTCCAATATTGTATTGCATCTGCCAAATCTCCGCCCACTCACCCAGCCTGTCTATCGCCCCTTGCAGGTTGTTTATGTCCTCCTCACTCTCTACTTTCCCTTCCATCTTTGTATCATCTGAAAACATAGATATGTTACACTTGGTCCCCTCCTCCAAATCGTTAATATAGATTGTAAAGAGTTGGGGAACCAGCACCGACCCCTGCGGAACACCACTGGCTATTGGGTGCCAGTCCGAGAATGAACCATTTATCCCAACTCTCTGCTTCCTGTTAGATAACCAATCCTCCACTCATGCCAGAATATTACCCCCAATCCAGTGATTCTTTATCTTGATCAATAATCTTTTATGTGGCACCTTGTCGAATGCCTTCTGGAAGTCGAAATACACCATGTCCACTGGTTCCACTTTACCCACCCTGTACGTTATGTCCTCAAAGAACTCAAGCAAATTTGTCAGACATGACTTCCACTTCATAATGCCATGCTGACTTTGTCATATTAAATTATTTTTGTCCAAATGTTCCGATTCTGTCTCCTTAATAATCGACTCCAAAATTTTACCCACCACAGATGTTAGGCTAACTGGTCTATAATTTCCAGCCTTCTGCCTACTACCCTTTTAAATAAGGGTGTTACATTAGCAGTTTTCCAATCTGCCGGGACCTTTGCCGAGTCCAGAGAATTTTGGAAAATTATTACCAAAGCATCCACAATCCCTACTGCAACTTCCCTCAAGACACGAGGATGTAAGCCATCAGGTCCAGGGGATTTATCCGCCGGGAGTCCCATATAATTATGTGATCCGTAATTGTGTGTATTTCCAGTTGCAGGCAGTGAGAAAATGTATAAAAACTGTCTGTTTGTAATGAGTATTCGGATTGGTAAATTCTAAGATACTGAGCTCAGAACAGTAACACGGTTGAATCCCCAACTAACTATCATCAGGTGTGGATGTAAGTGCAACTTTTTAAGTGTATGTTTAAATGCCATCGCATGCACCGTGTGCTTAATAAACCAATGACAACTCCCTTCAATGTTCAAGAACCGTATTTTTAACATTTCCCTTACAATAGCCTTAGTACCTTCATTGTGAACGGACTTCATTTATTAATTATTAATCAGTGCCCCCTTTACACTTCAATTCTTAACGTTCCAGTTGATCCTGAGCTTGTCCAAAATCCAAACTCCACATGGTTGCAGGTCCCCTTGGATCCCAGTCTGTGCCTATCAGACTGGCATCGATCTCGTGGGGAAATGGCGGTGTCTTATGGGCAGTTTAGTGTAATAGGCACCTTTCCATTCAACCGGATACAGACGGCCAACAGTAATTAAGGCACGAGTCCAGCAGCAGGCAGAGGTTTTAATTCCATCAGTCAGCGACGTATCTGCACTCAGTCACAATCAGAACAAGCCGATGTGTATTCAAACACATCATCCAAAATCAACAGGTAATATATAAGCAAAGTCATGATCAAGGAAACCATTGCATTACCGTGTCAAATTCAATCACATAAGGAGGTGATTCCCCGCCCCCTGTTCCGAATCAAACTGCTGTTCTTTTCGCTTGAGTTGCTCGATTTCGAATTGAACAGTTATTGTATTTCCCTGACATTCCTGTCTCTTCTATACATAATTGAACAGTTAATATGTTCCCGGGTCGCCTCGTTCTAAAAAAATGGCTGTGTTCAGGTGGTCACCATTACTAATTTAAGATTGGCTGTATTCTCCCAATTTTCCCCGTTCTCAATCCTAAATTGAACATTTATTGTGTTTGCCCTATATTCCACTTTATTCTGTTTCTCTTTGAACAGTTGCTGCGTTCCTCCATATTCCTCTTTCCTCTATTTCAAAATCAAAATTTGTCATATTCATTTATATTCCGCTAACCTCTATTACCAATTAAATTATTGCTGTGTTCCCCTAATTTCACCTGTTGTCCATTTCTTATTAATCAGTTACTGTGTTCCGTTAAATTCCCCTGTTCTGTATTTCTTGCTAAACCTTTACTCAACCTCCTAAATTGCCATTCATTGTATTTCTAATTAAGCAGCTCGTTTTCCCCTAAATTACTCTGCGTCTATTTCTGATCATGCAGTTACTGTGTTCCTCTAAATCCCACTATCATCTATTGTTAATTATATCGATTGGGAAAAGAGCCTGTTCCATCGATCGGCCACTCGCTCACTGAAATAATTTTTCCGCAGATTAGTTGAGAATTTACCCGCTTCAAGCCCAGCCTGTGTCCTCTGAAACAGCTTGTCATTCTTTTACATTATTTAATGGAGTAACCGTAATGTCTCGATCAAACTCAGGTCCTGTGTGTTCCTGGGGCCTCTGTATGTTTGTCAGAAGATTATTAACATGAAAAGGGTATTTAATTTGCTGGTGCTAATGTCAGCTACAATTCAACAGTTTCAGTAGTTTAGATGATATTTTAATTCAGAATCTATCAGTTGCGATCTTAGCCCTGCATATAATTAAAAGCAGATTTGTCCTGTTAATGAAATCTCACCATGGAAATCTCAAATACTGACACACTCTACTTCTCGACAAATCGCTAAAAATAAACGCTGCGAGTGGCCTGTCGGAACACATTCGATTTAATGTGTGTTAAATAACTTGCTAGTGGTCCAGTCAAAAAGGCTAATGGAATGTTGACCTTTATCTCAAGCGGTCTGGAACACAATGGGGAACAATTCATGCTTCAGTTGTATCGAGCCTTGGTCAGACCCCATCAGGAGCACTTCATTCGGTTTGGGAACTGCACCTCAAGAAAAATATACATGGAAAGGGTGTAGCGTAAACATCGCTTCAAATATTCAAAGACGAACAGAGGCCCAAATCAGGGGTGAACACACGCTCTCAACTTTTCAATGTTGAGGATGTACCGCTTGGACACTGCTCTGTCTCCACGTACTTTTGGTTACTCCAGACATGGCCTCAGATGTCAAACATTCTTCAATGTTAATATCTGAATTGACCTCCCCCTCACGGAGCCGGGGTCCTGACGGCTCGTCGGTACTTTCCGAGCGTCTCCTTAAATGCATCTATGCTATTTGCCTCAACTACTCCATGTGGTAGCAAGTTCTAAATTTGTACTTCCAAAGAAGTTTCTCCTAAATTCCATATTGGATTTATTAGTGACTATCTTAAGTTTACGGCCCCTAGTTTTGGATGCCCCGAAAAACGGAAACATTTTCTCTATGTCTACCCGCTCAAACTCATTCGCTTTCCTGAAGACCACTATTAGGTCACCCCTCAGCCTTCTCTTCCCTGGAGAAGAGAACCGCAGCCTCTTCAGTCCTTCCTGCTAGTTATAATCTCTCAGTCCTGGTATCATCCTCCTAAATTTTTTTTGCACCACAGCCAGTGTCTCTCTATACTTTTTGCAATATGGAGACCACAACTGTGCACAAAACACTAAGTGTGGTCTAACTAAGGTTCTATACAAATTTAACGTAACTTCTCTGGAGGATTCGGTGGTCTTGTTAGTAATCCTACCAAAACACAACACCGCACAATATGTTGAAATTCATTGGCCATTTACGTTTCCGTTCTGCAAGTTTCTTAACCACTTCTTGTATTTTGTTGCAGTCATCCTCAGTATTAACTATCTCCCAATCTATCGCCCAACGTGGTGTCAGCCGCACATTTTAATTCTGTTCCAACGATTATCAAGTCCAAATAATTTGTGAAAATGGTGAACAACTGTGTTACCAGCACGGATCCTTGTGCAACACCACTTTCCACCTTCCACCAGTTTGAGTAACGACCTTTGATCCCTACACTCTGTTTTCTGTTTTGTAGCCAGTTTGCTATTCAATCTGCTGCTTGTCCCCTGACTCCAAATGCTCTGACCTTAGTCACGAGTATTCTAAGTGGTAACTTATCAAAGTCCTTTTGAAAGTTCACTGCACTAGGAAAGTCATTGGACTGGGACATGTCAATGGATTGAGAAAGTCAATGGATTGGGATACATCAATAGATTGGGAAACTCAGTAGACTGGGATATATCAATGGATTTGGAAACATAATGGACTGGGATATATCAATGCATTGGGAAACACAATGGGCTGGTATATATCAATGAATTGGGAAAGTCAATGGACTGGGATATATCAACGGATTGGGAAACACAATGGGCTGGTGTATATCAATGAATTGGGAAAGGCAATGGATTGGGATATATCAATAGATTGGGAAAGTTAATGGACTGAAATATATCAATGGATATGGGAATCACTGTGGACTGGGATATGTAAATGGATTTGGAAACATTGTAGACAGGGATATATCAATGGTTTGGGAAACATAATTGACTGGGATATATCAATGGGTTGGGAAACAGAGGAGACTGGAATATATCAATGGATTGGGAAACACTTTAGACAGGGATGTATCAATGGATTGGGAAACAGCATTTGCTGGAATATATTAATGGATTGGGAAAGTTAATGGACTGGGATATATCAATGGAATGGGAGGCAGAGGGGATTGGGATATATCAATCGATTGGGAAACACAATGGACTGGGATATATCAATGCTTTGTCAAAGTCAGTGGACTGGGATATATCAATGGAACGGGACAGTCAATGGACTGGGATGTATCAATGGATTGGGAAACACAATGGACTGGGACATACCAATGGATTGGGAACCACTGTGGATTGGGATATATCAATGCAATGTGAACGTAAGGTGTTAGGAGATAAATTAAAAAGCAGGACCTCAAAACTCGTGATCTCAGGATTACTACCAGTGCCACGTGCTAGTGAGTATAGAACAGGAGAATAGACCAGGTGAATGCGTGGCTGCAGGGATGGTGTAGGAGGGAGGGATTTAAATTCCTGGGATATTGGGACCGGTTCTGGGGAAGGTGGGACCTGTATAAACGGGACGGTTTACACCCGAGCAGGACCGCGACTGATGTTCTCGCGGGGTGTGTTTGCTCATGATGTTCGGGAAGGTTTAAACTCGAATGGCAGGGTGTTGGGAACTTGAGCAGGGAGACGGCGGATGGGGAACAATTGAAGGAAACAAAAGACAGAGTGGAAAGAAGCAATAGTGGAAGACAGAGAAAACAAGGACGATAAACAAATAGGCCCATGGTGCAAAACAACACTAAGATGAATAGCAATCTTAAAATGACAAGTCTAAAGGCATTGTGTCTTAATGCGCAGAGCATTCACAATAAAGTAGATGAATTAAAAGCGCAGATAGATACTAATGGGTATGATATAGTTTCGATTACGGATACATGGCTGCAGGGTGAGCAAGGATGGTAACTGATCATCCAGGGGTATTCAATATTTATGAAGGACAGGCAAAAATGGAAAGGATGTGGGGTAACGTTGCTCGTAAAGGAGGAAATCAATGCAACAGTGAGGAAGGATATTGGCTCGGAAAATCACAATGTGGAATCTGTATGGGTGGATCGAAGAAACACCAAGCGGCAGATAACGTTGGTGGGGGTTTTCAATCGGCCACCAAACAGACGTGGAGATGTAGGGGAGGGCATTCAACTAGGAATTAGAGACGCATGCAAGAAGGGTACAATTATTATCATGGGTGACTTTAATTTTCATGCAGATTTGTCAAACCAAATGAGCAATAATACTCTGGGGGAGGAATTCCTGGAGTGTGTATGTGATGGATTTCAAGACCAATATGTTGAGGAACCAATTCGAGAACAGGCGATCCGAGACTGGGTATTGTGCAATGAGAAAGAATTAATTAACAATCTTGTTGTGCGGGGTCCCTTACGGAAGAGCGCCCATGACATGATGTAATTGCTCATTATGATGGAGAGTGAAGTCGTTGAATCCGAAACTGGGGTCCTGATTCTAAATAAAGGAAATTACGAAAGTATGAGTTCTGAGTTGGTTCGGATAGATTGGGGAACTTTACTGAAAAGGATGACGGTGGATTGGCAATGGCTAATAGTTAAAGAACGTGTGCAGGAATAATAAAAATTATTCATTCCTGTTTGGTGCAAAAATAAACAGGAAATGAGACTCAACCGTGGCTTACAAAAGAAATTAGAAATAGTATTAGATGCAAAGTGGAGACATATAAAATTGCCAGAAAAAGCAGCAAGCTTGAGGATTGGGAGCAGTTTAGATATAAGAAAAGGTGAACAAAGAGATTGATTGAGGGGAAAAATAGATTATGAGAGTAAAATGGAGGGAACATAAAAGCTGACTGTAAAAGCTTCTATAAATATGTCAAGAGAAATAGATTTGTGAAGAAAAAAGTCAGAAATGGGGAAACTTTTAATGGGGAACAAAGAAATGGCAGAACAATTGAACACTTACTTTGGTTTTGTCTTCACAAAGGAGGACAAATAACCTCCCGGACATATTAGGGAACCAAGTGTCCAGTGAGAAGCAGGAACTAAAGGAAATCAGTGTTAGTAAAAAAAATAGTGTTCGGGAAATTAATGTGGCTATAGGCTGACAAATCCCCAGAGCCTGATAATCTACATCCCAGAGCACAAAAGGAAGTGCCCTGGAAATAATGGATGCATTGGTGGTCATCTTCCAAAATTCCATAGAATCTGGAACAGTTCCTAAAGACTGCCGGGTGGAAAATGTAACGCCACTATTTAAAAAAGGAGGGAGAGAAAAAACAGGAAATTGCAGACCAGTTAGCCTAACATCAATAGTGGGCAAAATGTTAGAGTCTATTGTAAAGGATGAGATAACAGAGCACTTGGAAGGCATGAATTGGATTGGACAATGTCAGCATGGGTTTATGAAAGGGAAACCATGCTTAACAAATTCACTGTTTTTTTTTTAGGAGGTACCTGGTAGAGTAGATAGGGGAGAACCAGTGGATGTGGTTTCCTAACATGCAAGGAAGGAGTTCTAGGCCTTGGACAGCGTGCACAGGAGATGTACTGGAATGACACCACGAAGGGGGGACTTCAGTTACGTGGAAAAACTAGAGAAGCTGGGGTTGGTTTCTTTAGAACAAATAAGGTTAAAATTATGAGGGGTTTTGACAGAGTAAATGATGAGAAACTGTTTCCACTGGCTATACAACGAGTTGTGATGATCCGGAATTCACTGCCTGAAACGGCGGTGGAAGCAGATTCAATTATAACTCTCAAAAGGGAATTGGAAAAAACAATTGAAAGGGAAAAATTGCAGGGTTTGGGGAAAGGGTAGGTGAGCGGGACTAATTGGATCGTTCTTTCAAAGAGCCGGCACAGACACGATGGTCCGAATGGCCTGCGGTGCTGTATCATTCTGTGATTCTAAGATAAAGGTGTAAATGAGTACAGAGATAGAGGGACAACAACAAAGGGCGATAGGTAAAGATGTGACTGAGTACAGTGATAGAGAGAGAGATTCTAAAAAAATGACAAAGAATTAGATAGAATTTACAGCACAGAAACAGGCCATTCGACTCAACTGATCTACGCTGGTACTTATATTCCACTCAAGCCTCCTCCCAACTCACTTAATCTCACCCTTACGAAATAGCCCTCTATTCCTTTCTTCTTCATGTAGTTATCTGGCTTCTCATGAATGCATCTATTTCATTCATCTCAACTATTGCATGTGGTCGCAAGTTCCACATTTTCACTACTCTCTGGGTAAAGAAGTTTCTCCTAAATTCCTCATTGGATCTATTATTGATTTTATTTATGACCTCAAGTTTTGGATTCGTCAACAAGTTGAAACATCCTCTCTACGTTTACGCTATCATTTCTCTTCTCCAGAGGGAGATAGGTAAAGGTGTGAAAAAGTAAAGTGTGTGATACAGAGAGAAACCAACAGTGAGAGATAGATGAAAGTTTGGCTGAGTACAGTGAGACCGAGATACACCTGCAGAAGCAGACAGATAAATATGTGACTGAGTACAGTTTATACAGACAGACACAAACAAAGGGAGATAGAATAAGGTGAGACTGAGGATAGTGAGTGATACAGAGAGACAACAACAAAGGGAGACAGATGAAGGTGAGACTGAGTACAGTGACAGAGAGACACCAACAGAGGGAGATGCTTAAATATGAAACTTGGTACATTCCGTGAAACAGAGAGACACCAACAGTGGGAGAGAGATGAAAGTGTGACTGTGTACTACGATACAGAATGACAACAGCAGAGGGAGATGGATAAAGATGAGACTGAGTACAGTGACACAGAGAGACACCAATAGCGGCAGATAGATAAAGTTGTGACTGATTATTGGGAATAATACAGAATCTGTATTTAAAGTAGAGGAAGAGGACAGCAAGACGGAAAAAAATTTTGAATGACGGACGGGGAATCACCGTAATTAAAGTAAGCAAATTAACAGTAATGTAGAAAATAATGGCACTAAAGCATGACCATCCCCAGGACCAGATGATGTCCATCCCAGGGTTGTAAAGCCCTAACTATAATCTTTCAAACTTCTGTCAATTCAGCAACCGTTCCTTGAGCGTGGAAAATTGCCTCTGCTTGTTCTTCCTACCAAAATGTATTACTTCGCATTTTTCGGCGTTAAATTTCCCATGCCACGAGTACGCCCAGTCCACCAGCCTGTCTATATCCTTTTGAAGTCGATCGCTCTCCTCACTGTTTGTTGCCCTTCCAAGTTTTGAGTCATCTGCAAATTTTGAAATTGTGCCCTGTACACTCAGGCCCAAGTCATCAGTATATATCAAGAAAAGCAGTGGTACCAAAACTGAGATGGAAGCATGGAAACATAGAAAGTACGTTGTGGAGTAGGCAATTTGGCCCTTCGAGGCTGCTCCGCTATTCAATACGATCATGGCTGAAGCTTTATCTCAATACCATATTCCCGTTCTCTCCTCAAGCCCCTTGATGCCTTTTGTATCTAGAAATCCATCTTGCTCCTTCTCAAATATATTCAGTGAATTGCCATTCACAGCCTTCTGTGGAAAAGAATTTAACAGGTTCACCATCCTCTGAGTGAAGAAATTTCTCCTTATCTCAGTCCTAAATATCCTGCGCCGTGTCCAGAGACTGTGACCTCTCGTTCTGAACCTCTCAGCCAGTGAAAACACCCTCCCTGCATCCAGTCTGTCTAGCCCTGTCAGAATGTGATACATTTCAATGAGATCCCCTCTCATTCTTCTAAACTCGAGTGAATGCAGGCCAAGCCGACCCAATCTCTCCTCATACGACAGTCCTGCAATCTCAGGCATCAGTCTGGTGATTCTTCGCTGTACTCAATCTGCGGCAAGTATATCCTTTCTTAGGTTAGGAGAACAAAATGGCACACAATACTGCAGGTGTGGTCTCACCAAGAGCTTGTATGGAGTGTGATGGAATGCTCTCCACTTGCTTGGATGAGTGCAGCTCCAACAACACTCAAGAAGCTCGACACCATCCAAGATAAAGCAGCCCGCTTGATTGGCACCCCATCCACCACAATAAACATTCACTCCCTTCACCACCGGTGCAGAGTGGCTGCAGTGTTTACCATCCACAGGCTGCACTGCAGCAACTCGCCAAGGCTTCTTCGACAGCACCACTCAAACCCGCGACCTCGACCACCTAGAAGGCAAAACAGCAGGCACATGGGAACAACACCACCTGTAGGTTCCCCTCCAAGTCACACACCATCCCGACTTGGAAATATATCGCCGTTCCTTCATCGTCGCTGGGTCAAAATCCTGCGACTCCCTTCCTAACAGCACTGTGGGAGAACCGTCACCATACGGACTGCAGCGGTTCAAGAAGGCAGCTCACCACCACCTTCTCAAGGGCAATTAGGGATGGGCAATTAATGGCGTCCTCGCCAGTGACGCCCACATCCCATGAACGAATAATAATAATAAAAAAACTGCAGTGAGACATCCTTGCTCCTGAACTCAAATCCTCTTGCAATGAAGGCAAACACGCCATTTGCTTTCCTGACTGCTTGCTGCACCTGCATGTTTGCTTTCAGTGACTGCTTTACAAGGACACCCAGTCCCTTTGTACATCAACATTTCCTAATCTATCACCATTTAAATAATACTCTGCCTTTCTGTTTTTCCTTCAGAAGTCGATAAATTCACATTTATCCACATTATACTGCATCTGCCATGTATTTGCCCACTCACTCAACTTATCTAAATCGCCTTGAAGCCACTTTGCATCCTCCTGAGATCTCACGATCCCACCTAGTTTTGTGTCGTCAGCAAACTTGGAAATATTACATTTGGTTCCCTCATCCAAATCATTGATATATATTGTGAATAGCTGAGGCCCAAGCGCTGATTCCTGCGTTACGCCACTAGTCACTGCCTGCCACCCCGAAAAAGACCCATTTATTCCTATTCTCTGTTTCCTGTCTGTTAACCAATTTTCAATCCATGCCAGTATATTACCTCCAATCCCATGTTCGTTAATTTTTACACTAACCTCTTTTGTGGGACTTTATCAAAGGCCTTCTGAAAATCCCAAAAAAACATATACACTGCTTCTCCCTTATTTATTCTACCAGATACATCCTCAAAAAACTCTAGTAGGTTCGTAAAAAATGATTTCCCGTTCATGAATCCATGTTGACTTTGTCTAATCCCGTTGATACTTTCTCAGTGTCCTGTTACCACGTCCTTTATAATAGATTCCAGCATTTTCCCTGCTACTGATGTCAGGCTAACCAGTCTGTCGTTCACTCTTTTCCCTCTCCCTCCATTTTTTAAATAGTGGGGTTTCATGGTGACCTCTGGGGAACCGCACTGTACACCACCCTCCAGTCCGAAAAACAACCGTTCACCACTGCTATCTGTTTCCGGTCCCTTCGCCAATTCTCTATTCATGTTGCTGCTGCCACCTTTGTTCCACGGGCCGCAAATCTGATGATAAGCGTACCCCGCGGCACTTTATGAAATGCCTTTTGAAAGTCCATATACACCACATCAACTGAATTGACCTCATCTAATCTCTCTATTACCTCATTGAAAAAACTCGATGAGGGAGTTCAATGTTGGGAAGTGTACATTCATTGACTTTGGATCTAAGAAAGATAGATCAGAGTATTTTCTATGTGACGAGAAGCTAGGAACTGTGGAGGAGCAGAGAGATTTAGGGAATAAAGTACAGAAATTACTAGAAGCTAGTGGACATGTACAAAAAGTAATTCAAAAAGGCTCATGGAATGACGACCTTTATCTGAAGCGGGCTGGAATATAAAAGGATGGAAGTTTTGTTGCAGCTGTACAGGGCTCTGGTTAGACCCCCATCTGGAGTAACTGTGTTCAGCTCTGAGCACCGGACCTCAGGAAGGACATATTGGCGTTGATGGGGGCACAGAGCTGATTCACCAGAATGATACCGGGGGTAAAAGGGTTAAATTACAAGGACAGTTTGCACAGAGTAAGGCTTGTATTCTCTCGAGTATGGGAGATGAAGGGCTGATCCAATCCCGGTGTTTAAGATGATTAAAGGATTCTGTTGGGTGGATGGAGAGAAACTATTTCCTACGGTGGGGGAGTCCAGAACAAGGGAGCAGAACCTTACAATTAGAACAAGGCCATTCAGGGCTGATGTCACGAAACACTTCTTCACACAAAGGGGAGTGGAAATCTGGAACTCTCTTCCCCAAAATGCTATTGAGGCTGGGGGTCAATTGAAAATTCAAAACTGGCCTTGAGAGATTTTTGTTCAGCCAGGATATTAAACGTCACGGAAACAAGGCTGGTAAATGGAGTCATGCTGAAGATCAGCCGTGATCTAATTGAATGGCGGCACAGGGTTGAATGGTTGAATGGCCTTCTCCTGGAATAAGAGGCGGTGAGATTAAGGTGATGGTGTCAGAATGAGGATCAGGGGTCAGATTGTGGAGAAGGGAACTAAATTGGACAGCTCTTTCAAAGAGCCGGCACAGGCACAACGGGCCAAATGTTCTCCTTCTGTACAGTAAGATTCTAAGATTCTGTGATCCCATGCATCAAAAGGGTCAGATTGTGAAGAATGGGTTCAGATTAAGAGAAGTGGTGAGCTTGAGGAGAATGGGTGAGATCGAGGATAAGGGATCAGATTGAGGAGAACGGGTCAGATTGAGGAGAACAGGTCAGGTTGAGGAGAACGGGTCAGAATGAGGAGAACGGGTCAGGTTGAGGAGAACGGGTCAGAATGAGGTTGGAGTCGACTTGGGCGGATTGACGCCGGTTGCAGTGCGGTTTGAGTTTCACAGGAACATCTGAACAGTAGTCGATCATTTCTCCCCTCGAAACTGCTTCGTCATTCAATGAGATCATGGCTGATCTGAATTGAGAGGGGGTGTTGATCTGAAGCAATTATCTGACAGGGCGTGTGTTCACAGGGCGGCTGTAAGTGGATGTTGAAGAATAGGGTCGCTGTCCTGCTCACGTTCCAGATCCCCGATTATTCAGTCCGTAGTGTGTTAGACTTTTAATCTGACCCTCCAGAGTTTAAGTCCCTTTTTAGGCGTTGCTTTTATCAATGAAAACACCAATCACTTTACACCTTAATGTGCCAGTATTAGAAAATAACTTCTATTTTTAAAAAAACATCAGGTTTTGTGGCAAATGTTTAAAATATATTGATGCATTTTATTGAGACGGCTGGCAAGATCAATGTAAATTGTTTGTGTTTCATGCGGCTGCAAGAATTCGTAAAAATTGAGAAACTTGACTTGAAAGCAGATCTCGGACAAGCATTTAAATTCTGGACCCTCAGATTAAAAGTATGAAGCTTTTCCGACTGAGCTCTCGTTCTGCTTCGGACAGCGACCTTCACTGGCTGACATGGAACATTCCCTTTCCCATTCTTCATTTCCTTTTGCAGTAATTCCGCCTGTGCAGTTCATTTCTCACCCACTCCCCACACTCCCTGCCTGCCACAGGCCTCACTTCAAAAATCCTCTTCCTCCCACCAACTTCAAGCACTTTAACAACGGCACAATCCAAAACACAGCGGACAAAATAGGCTCAAGGTTCCTTTGAGAAACAATTCAATCTGCTTCGGCAAAGTGTGATCTCGGGGAAGAAGAGAAATGTTGAACAAGGCCAAAGAACGAACCAGAATTTATTTCTTATTATTCATAGTCATATAGAAAAATCTACAGCAACTGGGAAGCTACACAACATAATCGGCTTCAAAGGCATGTATTAGCCTTCATAGGAAATATTTATACAATGATAACTGTCATTACCAATAATTACACAACTATAATGATAACTATTATTAATACGATTCCGAAGTAGACAGAAAGTCACACGTACAATACAAGACCGGAGAATTCACAAGTTACAGTCCTCGAGGTTGAGGGGAACAGCTGCCGAGGCCTTGCCAAATCATAGAAACTTATGGCACGGAAGGAGGCCATTCGGTCCGTCTTGACAGTGCCAGCTCTTTGAAAGAGAATGGGGACAACGTGTCAGGTTGAGGATGATGCGTCAGATTGAGGAGAAGTGGCCAGATTGGGGAGAAGTGGTTAGATTGAGAAGTGGACAGATTGTGGCGATGAGGGACACACTGGGGAGATGGATCAGATTGCGGAAAATGGGTCAGATTGCGGAGAACGGGTCAAAATGAGGAACAAATGAAATAGGAATTGGAGTAGGCCATTAAGTCCATGGAGCCTGTTCCGTCATTGACTTAGATCGTGCCTGAGTGCACTTTAACTCTGTCTACCTGCATTGGTGCAATTCATGCATTCGTTTCTTAAATGTTAGTCATTGAATATCCACCGTCATGCCTTTTAATGAAGTTTCCCAATCTATCACAGCCAACTCACTCCTCCCACCTTCGTAGTTTCCTTTGTTTAGATTTAGGTCCCGAGTTTCGGATTGGACTACTTCACTTTCAGTCTGAATAAAGAATTCTATCATGTTATTGTCACTCTTCCGTAAAGGACCCCGCATAACAAGATTATTAATTAATACCTACTCATTGCACAATACCCAATCTAGGATAGCCTATTCCCGAGTTGGCTCCTCGTACTGGTCAAAAAAAATCTCGTACACACTTCAGGAATTCATGCTCCACAGTATTATTATTAATTTGGTTTGACCAGTCTATATGTAGATTAAAGTCACCCATGATTACTGTAGGACCCTTGTTACTTTCATCTTTAATTTCCTGTTTGATCCAATCCCCTACATTACCACTACTGTTTGGAGGCCGATGGACAACTCCCACCAGTGTTTTCTGACCCTTGGCGCTTCTTAACTTCACCCAGACTAATTCGACATCTCGATTTTCTGAGCCAATATCCTTTCTCACTATTGTTCTGATTTCATCCTCTAATTTTCATTCTCTAATTCTCCAAATGTTCTTTTTCCCCAATGTCTGATTCCTCAGTACCTGATTTTTATTCTCTAATTACCCAGTTGTTATCATTTCTCACTGTCTGATTCCTCATTAACTGACTTTCAATCTCTAATTACCCAACTTTTCTTATTCCCCACTCTCTGAATCCTCGTAACCTGATTTTCATTTCCATATTCTCCAGCTTTGCTTCATCTCCACTGTCTGAATCCTCCTTAACTGATTTTCATAATATAGAATCATAGAATCATAGAAAATTAACGGCACAGAAGGAGGCCACTCGTCCCATTGTGTCTGTGCCGGCTGAGAATCGAGCCACCCAGCCTCATCCCACTTTCCTGCATTTGGTCCTCAGCCCTGCAGGTCACGGCTCTTCAGGTGCACATCCATGTATTTTAAATGAGTTGAGGGTTTCTGCATCTCAGGCAACGAGTTCCAAACCCCCACCACACTCTGGGTAAAAACAAAGTCCTCTTTTCCACTCTAATCCTTCTCCCAATCACTTAAATCTATGCCTCCTGGTTACTGACCACTCCACAAAGGGAAATAGGTCCTTCCTATCCATCCTATCTCGGCCCCTCATAATTTTGTACAACTCAATCAAATCACTCCTCAGCCTCCTCTGTTCCAAGGAAAACAATATCAGCCTATTCAATTTGTCATCATAGCTAAAATTCTCCAGTCCTGGTCACATCCTCATAAATCTCCTCTGCACCCTCTCTAGTGCAATTACATCCTTCCTGTAATGTGGTGACCTGAACTGTTCGCAGTATTCAAGCTGCAGCCTAACTAGTGTTTTATGCACTTCCAGCATAACATCCCTGCTTTTATATTCTAAGCCTCAGCGAATAAAGGAAAGCATTCCATATGCCTTCTTAACCACTTTGTTATCTACCTGTCCTGCAACCTTCAGGGATCTGTGGACATTCATGCCAACGTCCCTCACTTCCTCTACACCTCTCAGTATCCTCCCATTTATTGTGTACTCCCTCGCCTTGTTTGCTCTCCCAAAATGCATTACCTCACACTTCTCAGGATTGAATTCCTTTTGCCACTTTTCTGCCCATCTGATCAGTCCATTGATATCTTCCTGCAGTCTACAGCTTTCCTGCGCACTTTCAACCACACGGCCAATCTTTGTGTCATCTGCAAATTTCTCAATCATGCCCCTTACGTTTAAGATCAAATTGTTTATGTATACCACAAAAAGCAAAGGACCTAGTGCCGAGCCCTCCGGCCCTCCATTGGAATCAGCCTTCCAGTCACAAAAACACCCGTCGACCATGACCCTTTGCTTCCTGCCACTGAGTCAATTTTGGATCCAATTTGCCTCATTCCCATGGATCAAATGGGCCTTTAGTTTTTCGACCAATCTGCCATGTAGGACCTTGACAAACGGCTTGGGAAAATCTATGTAGACTACATCAGTTACGCTACCCTCATCGATCCTCCTTGTCACCACCTTGAAAAATTCAATCAAGTTTGTCAGACACGACCTCCCCTTAAAAAAATCTACGCTGACTGTCCTTTATAAGTCCGCACCTTTCGAAGTTACAGTTTATCCCGTCCCTCCGAATTGATTCCAATAATTTGCCAACCACCGATGTTAGGCTGACTGGCCTGTAATTACTTGGTCTTATCCTTTGCTCCCATTTTAAACAGCGGTGCAACGTTAGCAGTCCTCCAATCCTCCGGCACTACGCCTGTATCCAGTAAAGTTTGGAAAATGATTGTTAAAGCCTCTGCTATTTCCTCCCTGGTTACTTTTAACAGCCTGTGATACATTTCATCCGGCCCTGGTGATTTATCCACGATCAAAGATGCTAATCCCCTTAATACTTCCTCTCTCACTCTGTTCATCCCATCCAATATTTGACTCTCCTCCTCCTTAGCTTGAATCCCTGTATCATCCTCCTCCTTTGTGAAGACAGACGCGGACACGATGGGCCGAAGGGCCTCTATCCGTGCTGTATAACTCTCTATGACTCTATTCATTAAGAACCATACCCGCATCTTCTGCCTCCAAACAGAGTTTACCTTTTTGGTCTCTAATGGGCCCGACTCTTTCCTTAGCTACCCTCGTGCTCTTAATGTATTTATGAAAAATCATAGAGTTTTTTTAATTTTAACTTCCAATATTTTTTCCTTCCCTCTCTTTGCTTCCTTAATTTCCTGTTTAACCTCACACCTTTATATGCCTCTATGCTTTCCGTAGTATTGAATTCCAGGTGTCTATCGTAAGCTTTCTTTTTCTGCCTTATCTTACCCTAAATGCTTCTTGACATCCATTTGGCAGCCCCTCCCTTTTTCTTTGTGGGAACATTTTTACTCTTACCCTCTTGAATCACCCCTTTGTTGTCTCCCACTGCTCTGACAGTGATTTATCTTCAAGCAGCTATTTCCAGGTTATTTCTGCTAAATCACTTCTCAGTTTAGTAAAATTGGCCTTTCCCCTATTGAAAACTTTAACTCCTGCTCTGTCTTTGTCCTTTTCCATAAATATGCTAAATCTAACTGTATTATGATCACTACGACCAAAATGCTCTCCGACTGCTACTTCTTCCACCTGCCCCTATTCATTGCCTGGAACTAAATCCAGATCTGCCCCCTCTCGTTGGTCCTGTTAGATACTGGCTAAAAAAAATCTCCTGTGTACAATTTTAGAATTCTGCACCCTCTATTCCATTCACACTGTATGTATCCCAGTTAATATTAGGGTAGTTGAAATCCCCTACTGTTACTGCCCTATTGTTTTTGCACTTCTCAGAAATTTACCTGCATATTTATTCTTCGATCTCCCTCTGACCGTCTGGGGTCTATAGTACACTGTGAACAACTTCTTGGATAGATAATATAATCTAATACATTTTACACGCAACACAGAAACAGGCCGTTCCGCTCATCTGGTAAAGACGTTTCTCCGGGATTCCCTGTTCTACTACAACAACCAGAACATTTTTGGTTTACAACATAGAATTACATCGAATGTACAGCAGAGAAACAGTGGCAGTTCGGCCCAACTGGGTAAAGGGGTATCCCATAGTGATCCCAGAGAGTCCCACTCATCCCATAGTGCTCCCAGTGATCACACAGTGATACAACAATGCTCTCAGTGATTCCAGTTATCACAGTGTGTCCCAGTAATCCACAGTGCACCCAGTGATCCCGCAGCGATCCCACAGTGTCCCAGTGATCTACACTGAACTCATTGATCACACAGTGATCCAACAGTGCTGCCAGGGATCCCAGTGATCTCACTGTGTGCCGGTGATTCACAGTGCACCCAGTGATCCCATAGTGATCCAACAGTGCTCCCAGTGATTCCAGTGATCCCACAATACACCCAGTGATCCCGCTGCGATCCCACAGTGTCCCAGTGATCCACAATGCACTCAGTGATCTAAAAGTGAACCCACTGACGCCAGTGTCCAAACCGCACCTGTTTGAAGGATTGAGAGATAATCTTTGTATACAACAATTTGAGTACATGCTATAATTTACACAACATATCATATTATATGTGACATAGAATAGGTAAAGTTGTTTATCCTGTAACGCCGTAAACTTGAAACAAAATGGCCGCCAGTGTCCCACAGTGAACCCAGTGACCCAGAGTGTCCAAGTGATCCCGTGTCTCATTGATCCCCCAGTGTTCCCGTGATCCCACAGTGTTCCAGTGATCCCAGAGTGTCCCAGTAATCCCACAGTGTCCCACTCAGCCCAAAGTGTCCCAGTAATCCAAAGTGTCAAAGTGGTATCAGGGTCCCAGTGCTCCCAGAGTGTCCCAGTGATTCCACACTGACCCAGTGATCCCACAGTGTCCCAGTGATCCCAGCATGTCACAGTGATCCCAGAGTTTCCCAGTGATCCCACAGTGTCTGATCCCAAAGTGTCACAGTGATCCCGCAGTGTCCCTGTAATCCCAGAGTGCCCCAGTGAGATCACAATGACCCGTGATCCCACAGTGTCCAAGTGATCCCACAGTGTCCAGTGATCCCAGATTGTCCCAGTGATCCCAGAGTGTTCCAGCGATCCCACAGTGTCCCAGTGATCCCAAAGTGTCCAAGTGATCCTAGTGTGTCCCAGTGATCCCAGTATATCCCAGTGATTCCACAGTTCCCCAGTAATCTCGAAGTGCCAAGTGATCCCACACTAACCCCAGAGTGCCCCATTGATCCCAGAGTGTCCCAATGATCCCACAGTGATTCCAGAGTGTCTCAGTTATCAATCATTATCCCAGTGATCCCACAGAGTCCCAGTGATCCTTCAGTGTCCCAGTGATACAACCGATCCCACACTGTCCTCGTAATCCCACAGTAACCTAGTGATCCCATAGGGATCCCACAATATCCCAGTGACCACACAGTAATCCGGTGACAGAACAGTGACCCAGTGATCCCACATTGACCCAGTGATCTCACGTTGACCCAGTGATCCCAGTGTCCCAGTGATCCCACAGTGATCCAGTGATGCTACAGTGCTCCAGTAATCCCAGAGTAACCCAGACACAACTCACATGAGCCCCACTTTGTGTAGCCTGTGGTGGGGGCCTCGGTCAGTCCCCTCTGGAGAGAAGGCTTCTTTCCAAGGATTCCTCCTCCTCCCAAAATTTATTTTTCCACATCTTCATGTTGCAGCATTTCCACAAAAATAATCCACTGATGAGAGAGCAATAAGGAATTGATTCAAAACAAAGCAAGAGATTAAAAGGGCATATCAATAGCCCAGAACTCCCTCTCACTCACTCATACAATCCCTCTCACTCAGTCACTCACTCAGTCACTCATTCTGTTACGCAGGCAATCTCTCAGGAAACACCACTGACAATAAAATCCCCAATTACAAAGCCGAGAATCTGAAGAGAAGAGAGGAACGTTGGGAGAGAGAGAGAGACACTCCGGACAGAATGATTCTCTCTCTGATAGAAGTTTGCAGGGTTTTCTCTCCCGCTTTGCCACTCCCTCCCTCCCACTAAAAGGTACCGGTCTGCTTCTGTCTTTCTGTCTGTCCTGGTCAGTGTTTGCTGCAGGGTCCAAAGTGTCCCTTTGTTCGTTTTCCCTTCTGTTCCTGGAGCAGGGGATAAATAGCCGAGGGATTTCTTGCCACTTCACCTCATGTTGCACTTTGCAAAGGTGAACGAACTTTCCCTTTGCTCCTTTCCCTTGTTTTAATTGGCGGTGGATAAAAACTTATAGTTTGTGGTCAATTTATAATTCGTGGCTTTCCCAAATAAGCGAAAGAGTTCAAACAAATTCATGACATTTAAAGGAGCCAAAGCAAAGAAGTTTCAAAAAATACACAGCAAGATCCTACATTCAGTTACAGGGACAATCTCCCAGCAACATTCATTTACACAGGATCAAAGTCCAGTTTAAGAAGCAGAAGAACCTAAAGAGTAAAAGATTGAGAGACAATCTTTATAGACAACAACAACTTGCACGTATATATTACAACAACAGCTTGTATATATAAAAAATAATATATTTAAATATTTCATAGACTACAGCACCGCACAGAAACAGGCCTTTCGGCCCAATAGGGTAAGAACGTTTCTCCTGAATTCCTTATCTACAACAATTACAACAACTTGTATGTATAATGTATAGATATACATAACTTTCTACTTTAAAACAACCACTACAAAGCCCCTATAAGGGCTCTAGGAACCAAAAAGCTGCAGGGGAAATGGGACTAAATCCATCCCTTATCCTTTCTCCCCAATCTGACCCCTTCTCCTCAATCTGTTCCTTCTCCGCAATCTGACCCCTCCCTTCTCCTCAATCTGTCCCTTCTCCCCAATCTGACAATTCTCCCCAATCTTATCCCTTCTCCCCAATCTGACCCATTCTCCTCATTCTGACCCTTCTCCCCAATCTGGCCCTTCTCTCCAATCTGACCCCTTTTCCTCAATCATATTCCTTCTCCCAATCTGACACCTTTTCCCCATCTTATCCCTTCTCCCCAGTCTGACACCTTCTCCTCTACCTGTCCCTTCTCCTCAATCTGTCCCTTCTCCTCAATCTGTCCCTTCTCCGCAATCTGACTCTTCTCCTAATTCTGAACCTTCCTCCTCAATATGACCCTTCTCCCCAATCTTATCCCTTCTCCTCAATCTGACCCGTCCTCCCAATCTTATCCCTTCTCCCCATCTGACCCCTTCTCCCCAATCTTATCCATTCTCCCCAATCTGTCCCCTTCTCTTCAATCTGTCCCTTCTCCCCAATCTTATCCATTCTCCCCAATCTGACATCTTCTCCTCAATCTGACCCTTCTCCCCAATCTGACTCATCTCCTCAATCTGACCCCTTCTCCTCAATCTGAACCCTTCTCCTCAATTTGACCCTTCTCCCCAATCTTATCCCTTCTCCTCAATCTGACCCTTCCTTCCAATCTTATCCCTTCTCCCAATCTGAACTCTTCTCCCAATCATAGTTCAATAGTATTGACAGCACAGGAAGAGTCCATTAGGCCTAGCCTGCCTGCAGCTTTGAAAGAGCTATCCAATCAGTTTCGTTCTTCTCATCTTTCCGCACAGCCCTGTTATTTTTCCCTTCACGTTTTTATCGAATACCCTTTTGAAAGTTACTATTTAATCTGCTTCCACTACCCTTTCAGGCAGTGCATTCCTGACAATTACAACTCGCTGTTAAAAAATATTTC
Source organism: Heptranchias perlo (assembly GCF_035084215.1). Classification (NCBI taxonomy): domain Eukaryota; kingdom Metazoa; phylum Chordata; class Chondrichthyes; order Hexanchiformes; family Hexanchidae; genus Heptranchias; species Heptranchias perlo. The sequence goes on from NW_027139548.1 coordinate 6,059,108, forward strand.
ATCATATCGCCTCCAGCTCTTTTTTCCGGTCACTTTAAATTGGTGACCTCTGGTTTCCAACCCTTCTGCCACTGGAAACACTTTCTCCTTATTTACTCGTTCAAAACTGTCAATGGTTTTAAACACCTCTATCAAATCTCCCCTTAACCTTCCCTGTTCTAAAGAGAACAACCACAGTTTCTCCAATCTTCACACGTAACTGAAGTCCCTCGTCCCTGGGACCATTTCAGTTAATCTCTTCTGCACCGTCTCGAAGGTATTGACATCCTTCCTAACATATGGTGCTCTGAATTAAACTGAATACTCCAGCTGGGACCTAACCAGCGTTTCATAAAGCTTTAGCATAACTTCCTTGCTTTTGTACTCTATGCCACGATTAATAAAACCCAGGATTCCATATGCTCTTGTAACATCCTTCTCAACTTGTCGTGCAACCTTCAAAAATATCTAATGTACCCGCAGATCTCTCTGTTCCTGCACACCTTACAAATTGTACGATTTAGTTTATATTGTCTCTTCTCCTTCTTCCTACCAAAAGGAATCACTTCGCACTTCTCTGCATTAAATTTCATCTGCTGTTTCTCTGCCCATTTCACCAGTCTGTCTATGTCCTCCTGAAGTCTGTTACTATTCACCACATTGTTCACTACATTTCGAGTATCGTGTCATCAGCAAACTTAGAAATTATAACTTCCATATCCAAGGTCATTAATCTATATCAAAAAAGCAGTGGTCCCAATACTGACCCCTGGGGAACACCACTGTGTACTTCCCTCCAGTCTGAAAAACAACCGTTCAACTTTCGCTCTGCTTTCTGTCCCTTAGTCAATTTTGAATCCATGCCGCCACTGTCCCCTTATTCGAATGGGCTTTAATTTTATTAACACGTCGATTATGTGATACTTTATCAAAATACTTTAGGCAGTTCATATAAACAACAGCAACTGCAGTACCCTCATCAACCCTTTCCATTACTTCATGAAAGAACTCAATCAAGTCCGTCAATCACGAATTTACTTCTCCCCAATCTGCCCTTTTCCCCAGTCTGTCCCCTTTTCCACATCTACACCGTTTGCTTGTGGATGAGGTGAGAGGAGGGGCTGGGCTGAAGTGCTGACGCCGAAGAATTTGCTAATCGGCCTTCTCCTTATATTGGACGCACATCTTTGCAGTTACCTCACCTTATCCATATTACCTGATAATTATTCATATTAAAAGATCCCTTCCCAATCTGTCTATTAATCCATTGAAAATCTTATAGATACGTGTACTTACTGTGGACAAAACCTCAATTCCCGCTTTCAAGCTTCTTTCACACATTTGTGTCGATTATTTCCCCCATTTTAAATTACTTGCCCACATTAATATCTGAGATTGCCTGTGTGAATCTTTTACGCTGTAATTATACTCTCTCGCTAGCGATGGCGCTTTGATTATTTTTAACTTGGATGAAGCAATGGAGAGTTGAACATCCAAGTTTGAAGAATACACTTCGTGAAGAGGGAAAGTCAGTCGTGCAAATGGGAGCGGAACGTTACAAAGAGACATCGACAGATTAAGTGAGGGTACAAAACTATGGCAAATCGAGGTCACTGTAGGCAAGGGTGACGTCATCCACTTCGCAACCAAGGTAGAAAATTCGGAGCATTTTCCAAATGGTAACAAGCCAAGAGCTGTCGAGGAGCACAGAGATGTGGAAGTCCAAGTTCACAATCATTAAAACTAATTGATCGGTACAAATAGCAATCTAAATGCCGATTGGAATGTTGCAAGTTATCTCAAGGGAGCTGGAATACAAAGGGGCGGAGTTTGTGCTTCAGTTATATCGAGCCTTGGTCAAACACATCGGGAGTACTGCGATCCGTTCTGGGAACCGAATCTCAGGAAGTATTTCCTGGCCTTGGAGGACGTGCAGCGCAGATTCACCAGAATGATACTTGGATTTAGTAGGTTAAATTATGATGAAAGGTTGTTTAAACATGGCTTGTAATCCCTTGATTGTAAAAGATTGAGTGGTGATCTGATCGGTGAATGTAAAATGTTAAAATGATTTTATAGGGATCGTAGGGAAATAATGTATCCTCTGGTGGGTGAATCAAGAACAAGGGGCAATGATCTTCAAATTACATCTCGGCCGTTCAGTATCGATCTCATGAAGCACATTTTCACAAAAAGGGTAGTCGAAATCTGGAACCCAATCCCCCAAGAGACTTTGGATGCTGGGGGACAATTGGAGCTTTCAAGAATGAGAAAAATAAATCAGGTGTCCTTGCAAAGTTTCGAAACGTATTGATCCTGCATAGTTTCAAGCGTCTTGAATGTTGTTGGAGCTGCACTTGACGATACCGGATTCTTTGCTCTTAGTCTGGTTCAGCAAAAACTGAAAGCGAATACACTTGAAAGTTTTAACACCATTTATTAGCTGCAGCTGGCCCTATCTATAGAATTGATTTCAACTCTTGACAGAGTCTGGTCAATCTCATAGAACAGGCAATTTACACAGTCAAAGTTCACACAATTATACATTTTCAGAGTGGGGAGGGACATGAGTAGCAAGGGGTTAAAACCAATCATAAGCTGAGTCTGGGCAAGCCATACTAACTGACATAATGACCGACCACTCACAGGTGATACCTGTTCATACGTAGGTCACAGGAAAGGGAGTCTCACTTATCTCAGGCCTGGGATGTTTTTCGACCTTGTCCGAAATAAGGATCCATTCATTAGGTAGCTGCAAAACAACACTCCCTGCACCTGCTTACCCCAGAATTCAGCTTATCATATCGCTTTGCTTGATTCATAATAAAGCATACATTTTCATACAGGAAATTAATAACATAAACGAATGATCAAGGATAAACTCATTTGAAAAGCTCATTGTTCTAATTCTAGCTAGCAAAATGGGCCACTTATATTAACCCTTGGTTTACCATACTGCCATTTTGTTATGGAGGCATCTTATTGAGCGACTGAAAGCTTACTAAATATGCATTTCATTAGAGGGGCACCTCGTAGGTATTCTCACACTCATCCAGGCAAGTGGTGAATATTCCATCACACTCTTGACAGGTGCCTTGGAAAGGATATGGCGAGTGTGGAGGTGAGTTACTCGCCGCAGAATACCCAGCCTCTGAGCTGCTCTTTTCGCCACAGTATTTATGCAGCTGGTCCAGTTAATTTTCTGGTCAGTGGTAACCATTCCATGTTGATGGTGGGGGATTCGGCGATGGTAATGCCGTTGAATGCAAGGGGAGATTGTTGGATTCTCTCTTGTTGGAGATGGCCATTGCCTGGCACTTGTCAGGCCCGAATGTTACTTGCCATTTATTAGCCCAATCCTGGGTGTTGTCCAGGTCTTGCTGCATTCGGGCCCCTTCATTACCTGAGGGGTTGTGAATGGAACTGAACATTGTGCAATCATCAGTGAACATCCCCATTTCTTACATTATGATGGAGGCACGTTCATTGATGGAGCAGCTGCAGATGGTTGGGCCGAGGACGGTGCCCTGAGGAACTCCTGCAGCAATGTCCTGCGGCTGAGGTGATTGGCCTCCAACAACCACTACAATCTTCCTTTGTGTTAGGTATGACCACAGCCATTCGAGGTTGTTCCACCTGATTGCCATGGACTTCAATTTTACTTGGTGTCACAATCGGTCAAATGCTGCCTTGATGTCAAGTGCAGTCACTCTCATCTCACCTCTGGAATTCAGCTCTTTGGTCCAAGTTTGAACCAAGGCTGCAATGAGGTCTCGAGCCGTGTGGTCATGGCGGAACCCAAACTGAGCATCGGTGAGCAGTTTATTGGTGAGTCAGTGCCGCTTGATAGCACTGCCGACGAAAACTTCCATCACTTTGCTGATGATTGAGAGTGGACTGATGGTGCATTAATTGGCCGGATTGGATTTGTCCTGCTTTTTGTGGACAGAATATACCTGGGTAATTTTCCACATTATCGGGTAGATGCCACTGTCATGGGTACGGTAGCATAGTGGTTATGTTACTGGACCAGTAATCCAGAGGCCTGTACTAAAATCCAGAGTCATGACTTCAAATCCCGCCACGGCAGCTGGCGAATTTACATTCAATTAATTCATTAAATTCAATTAATTAAATAAAAATCTGGAATTAAAATACGAGTATCATTAATGATGGCCATGAAACTACCGGATTGTCGTAAAAACTCATCTGGTTCACTAATGTCCTTTAGGGAAGGAAACCTGCCGTCCTTACCCGGTCTGGCCGAAATGTGACTCCAGACCCACAGCAATGTGGTTGATTCTTAATTGCCCTCTGAAATGGCCGAGCAAGCCACTCAGTTGTAAAATCTCGTTACGAAAAGTCATAATAAGAGTAAAACCGGACGGACCACCCGGCATCGGACCACTAAGCACCGGACACGATAACGGCTAAACAGCAAGCCCAGTCGACCCTGCAAGGTCCTCCTTAATAACATCTGGGGACTTGTGCCGAAATTGGGAGAGCTGTCCCACAGACTAGTCAAGCAACAGCCTGACATAGCCATACTCACAGAATTATATCTTTCAGCCAATGTCCCAGACTCTTCCATCACCATCCCTGGGTATGTCTTCTCCCACCGGCAGGACAGACCCACCAGAGGTTGCGGTACAGTGATATACAGTCAGGAGGGAGTGGCCTTGGGAGTCCTCAACAATGACTCTGGACCTCATGAAATCTCATGGCATCAGGTCAAACATGGGCAAGGAAACCTCCTGCTGATTACCACCTACCGTCCTCCCTCAGCTGATGAATCAGTCCTCCTCCATGTTGAGCACCACTTGGAGGAAGCACTGAGGGTAGCAAGGGCATAAAATGTACTGTGGGTGGGGGACTTCAATGTCCATCACCAAGAGTGGCTCGGTAGCACCACGACTGACCGAGCTGGCCGAGTCCTGAATGACACAGCTGCGAGACTGCGCCTGCGGCAGGTGGTGAGCGAACCAACACGAGGGAAAAACTTAGTTGACCTCGTCCTCACCAATCTACCTGCAGCAAATGCATCTGTCCATGACAGTATTGGTAGGTGTGACCACCCCACAGTCCTGGTGGAGATGAAGTCCCGTCTTCGCACTGAGGACACCGTCCAACGTGTTGTGTGGCACGACCACCGTGCTAAATGGCATAGATTCAGAACAGATCTAGCAGCTCAAAACTGGGCATCCATGTGGCGCTGTGGGCCAGCAGCAGCAGAATTGTATTCCAGCACAATCTGCAACCTCATGGCCCGGCATATTCCTCACTCCACCATTACTAACAAACCAGGAGATCAACCCTGGTTCAATTAGGAGTGTAGAAGAGCATGCCAGGAGCAGCACCAGGCGTACCTAAAAATGAGGTGCCAAACTGGTGAAACTACAACTCAGGACTACATGCATGCTAAACAGCGGAAGCAACATGCTATAGACAGAGCTAAGCGATTCAACAACCAACGGATCAGATCAAAGCTCTGCAGTCCTGCCACATCCAGTCGTGAATGGTGGTGGACAATTAAACAACTAACGGGAGGAGGAGGCTCTGCAAACATCCCCATTCTCAATGATGGCGGAGTCCAGCACGTGAGTGCAAAAGACAAGGCTGAAGCGTTTGCAACCATCTTCAGCCAGAAGTGCCGAGTGGATAATCCATCTCAGCCTCCTCCCGATATCCCCACGATCACGGAAGCCAGTCTTCGGCCAATTCGATTCACTCCACGTGATATCAAGAAACGGCTGAGTGCACTGGATACAGCAAAGGCTATGGGCCCCGACAACATCCCAGCTGTAGTGCTGAAGACTTGTGCTCCAGAACTATCTGCGCCTCTAGCCAAGCTGTTCCAGTACAGCTACAACACGGGCATCTACCCGACAATGTGGAAAATTGCCCAGGTATGTCCTGTCCACAAAAACCATGACAAATCCAATCCGGCCAATTACCGCCACATCAGTCTACTCTCAATCATCAGCAAAGTGATGGAAGGTGTCGTCGACAGTGCTATCAAGCGGCACTTACTCACCAATAACCTGCTCACCGATGCTCAGTTTGGGTTCCGCCAGGACCACTCGGCTCCAGACGTCATTACAGCCTTGGTCCAAACATGGACAAAAGAGCTGAATTCCAGAGGTGAGGTGAGAGTGACTGCCCTTGACATCAAGGCAGCATTTGACCGAGTGTGGCACCAAGGAGCCCTAGTAAAATTGAAGTCAATGGGAATCAGGGGGAAAACTCTCCAGTGGCTGGAGTCATACCTAGCACAAAGGAAGATGGTAGTGGTTGTTGGAGGCTAATCATCTCAGCCCCAGGACATTGCTGCAGGAGTTCCTCAGGGCATTATCCTCGGCCCAACCATCTTCAGCTGCTTCATCAATGACCATCCCTCCATCATAAGGTCAGAAATGGGGATGTTCGCTGATGATTGCACAGTGTTCAGTTCCATTCGCAACCCCACAAATAATGAAGCTGTCCGAGCCCGCATGCAGCAAGACCTGGACAACATCCAGGCTTGGGCTGATAAGTGGCAAGTAACATTCGCGCCAGATAAGTGCCAGGCAATGACCATCTCCAACAACAGAGAGTCTAACCACCTCCCCTTGACATTCAACGGCATTACCATCGCCGAATCCCCCACCATCAACATCCTGGGGGTCACCATTGACCAGAAACTTAACTGGACCAGCCATATAAGTACTGTGGCTACGAGAGCAGGTCAGAGGCTGGGTATTCTGCGGCGAGTGACTCACCTCCTGACTCCCCAAAGCCTTTCCACCATCTGCAAGGCACAAGTCAGGAGTGTGATGGAATACTCTCCACTTGCCTGGATGAGTGCAGCTCCAACAACACTCAAGAAGCTCGACACAATCCAAGATAAAGTAGCCCGCTCGATTGGCACCCCATCCACCATCCTAAACATTCACTCCCTTCACCATAGGCGCACTGTGGCTGCAGTGTGCACCATCCACAGGATGCACTGCAGCAACTCGCCAAGGCTTCTTCGACAGCACCTCCCAAACCCACGACGTCTACCACCTAGAAGGGCAAGAGCAGCAGGCACATGGGAACAACACCACCTGCACGTTCCCCTCCAAGTCACACACCATCCCGACTTGGAAATATATCGCCGTTCCTTCATTGTCGCTGGGTCAAAATCCTGGAACTCCCTTCCGAACAGCACTGTGGGAGAACCGTCACCACACGGACTGCAGCGGTTCAAGAACGCGGCTCACCACCACCTTCTCGAGGGCAATTAGGGATGGGCAATAAATGCTGGCCTGGCCAGCGACGCCCACATCCCGTGAACGAATGAAAAAAAAATAAAAAAAATAAAAGCTCTTCTGGACCAACTTGGCTGGAGGCGCGGCTCGTTCTGGAGTACAAGACTTGAACACTACAGGCGGGATGTTGTCAGGGTCCATAGCATTTGCTGTGTCCAATGCATTCAGCCGTTCCTTGATGTCACGTGGAGTGAATCGAATTGTCTGAAGACTGGCTTTTGTGATGGTGGGGATCAGGAGAAGATGTCAGATTAGGAAGAGGGTCATGCAGGCAGATGCAATCATGGCCTTGAAAAGGGAACTGGATAATACTTGAAAGGAAAAAAAAAACATCCAGCGATATGGGGATGGGACGGGGGAGTGCGACAAGCTGGACTGCTCTTGCATAGAGCCGGCACAGACTCGATGGGGAGAATGGTCTCCTTCCGTGCTGTTACCTTTCTCTGATTCTATGACTCTCAGGGCTTTATATTGAGGGGAACGTGTCAGATTAAGGAGTTGAGTGAGATTGAGGAGAAGGTGTCCACTGATGTTGGAGGACACTTGGGGCAGATTGTTGGCGGTTGGGTTGCAGTGTGTTTGGAAGGAAATGGGCTGAGAAGTAATGTTAAGCTGAATCAATTCTGTGACGGGACGTGTGTTGACAGGGTGGCTTTGAGAATGAAGTGATGGAAATGTAATTCCCTACCACAACCAGAAAGGGTCGCTGTGCCGTCAAAGAAAACGTTTTTAGCAGTTTAAAAATGCGGGTAAAATTTGCCCAGGTCCGCTTCCCTGCCCCTGTTACTTCATCTGGCATTCTCACCATTTCTTATTCTACAGGAGTTTCATGATTATTTCTCATGGAGATTAAAACAGAGTATGTTAAAACTGGCCGTAGGACAGTCAACACTTGAATAGAAAAGGCAGGTGATGAGAATGGGGAACTGGTGTGGGCCATTTTGTGTCGAGCTTGCTCCCACATTCAGTGAGATCGTGGCTGATCTTTAGTTCAACTGCATTTACCCGCCTTTTTTCCAATATCCTTAATACCCTTAACTAACAAATATCTATCGATCTCTGTCCTGAAATTCCAATTGACCGCCATCATCCACAGCCTTTTAGGACAGAGAGTTACGGATTTCCACTGGCGTTTGTTTGAAAAAGTGCTTCCTGATTTCAATCCAAAATGTCCTAGATTTAGGGGTCAGTTATGGAGAAGTGGTCAGATTGGAGAGACGGGGTCACATTTGGGAGAAGTTGTCAGATTGGGGAGAAATTATCAGATTTTGGAGAAGGGGTCAGATTGAGCTTGGAGGAGTCCTGTCTTCACAGGGTGTGTGTAAATGTCGAGTTAGGGGAGCCACAACCTGTCAGGGTTGCTGAGTCTTTCATGTTCCAGACCCAATTGTGTTCTTTGCTCGTCGAGCTCAGTCGGTAAAATGTCACATTTTTAATCTGAGGGTCCAGGATTCAAGTCCCAGTTTGGGAGTTATTTTTAGCAATTAAAATCCAACTCAATTTACAACTTAAAACATCGTAATTAAACGCATAACTGGCTGGAATTGTTAGTGTCGTAGCCCTTCTCCTCAATTTGTCCCCTACTCATTCTGACTCATTCTCCTCAATCTGTCCTCTTCTCCTCATTCTGAACCCTTTTCCTCAATCTGGCCCTTTCACTTCAATCTGATCCTTTCTTCTCATTCTGACCCTTCCTTCTCAATCGGACACCTTCTCTTCAATGTGTTACCTTCTCTTCCTTCTCTGCCTTTTTTCCTCATTCTGACCCTGTCGCCTCATGTGTACCCTTCGTTTCAATATGTTCCGTTCTCCTCAATCTGTCCCCTTCTCATCAACTTGTTCCCGCCTCCCGAATCTGACCCATCATCCTCATTTTGACACCTTCTCGTCAGTCTGACCACTCAGAGAAATCAGGAAGCACTTTTTCACACAAAAGGTAGTGGAAATCTGCAACTCTTCCCTAATAGGCAGTGGCTCAATTGAAATGTCAGAACTGAGGTCGATAGGTTTTTGTTGGGTAAGGGATACGGAGAAAAAGCGGGTAAATGAGGTTGAGTGTACACATCAGTCACGATCTAATTGAATGGTGGAATAGGCTCGAGGGGCTGAATGGCCTATTCCTACTCCCCAGGTTCATCACCTGCCTTTTCTGTTCAAAGACTGTCTGCCCGATGACCAGTTTTAATCTGTTCTGTTTTAATCTCCATGAGAAATAATCAACAATCAATGATACAATAAGAAATGCAGGGAAAGAATGATGAAGGAATCGGGGAAGGAAGCAGACATGGGCAAAGATTTTCCACCACTTCAAACTGGGGAAAAAAGTGATTTTTGAGATAGGGACGTTCAGTTACCTCCTCCCGGATTTAAAGTTGCCTTTGAGTGAATCTGACTCATTGTCAATCGTTCAGTTCCCTCCTCCCTGAAACCGCTGGGCACAGTTTTGCACTGAATAATAATGCAGCTCAGTCCATTTATGTTTATCATAGAATCATAGAAGTTTACAACATGGAAACAGGCCCTTCGGCCCAACATGTCCATGTCGCCCAGTTTATACCACTAAGCTAGTCCCAATTGCCTGCACTTGGCCCATATCCCTCTATACCCATCTTACCCATGTAACTGTCCAAATGCTTTTTAAAAGACAAAATTGTACCCGCCTCTACTACTGCCTCTGGCAGCTCATTCGAGACACTCACCACACTTTGAGTGAAAAAATTGCCCCTCTGGACCCTTTTGTATCTCTCCCCTCTCACCTCAAATCTATGCCCCCTCGTTATAGACTCCCCTACCTTTGGGAAAAGATTATGACTATCTACCTTATCTATGCCCCTCATTATTTTATAGACTTCTATAAGATCACCCCTAAACCTTCTACTCTCCAGGGAAAAAAGTCTCATTCGATCCAACCTCTCCCTCTAAGTCAAACCATCAAGTCCCGGTAGCATCCTAGTAAATCTTTTCTGCACTCTTTCTAGTTTAATAATATGCTTTCTATAATAGGGTGACCAGAACTGTACAGAGTATTCCAAGTGTGGCCTAACTAATGTCTTGTACAACTTCAACAAGACATCGTAAGTCCTGTATTCAATATTCTGACCAATGAAACCAAGCATGCTGAATGCCTTCTTCACCACCCGATCCACCTGTGACTCCACTTTCAAGGAGCTATGAACCTGTACTCCTAGATCTCTTTGTTCAATAACTCTCCCCAACGCCCTACCATTAACGTAGTAGGTCCTGGCCCGTTTCGATCTACCAAAATGCATCACCTCACATTTATCTAAATTAAACTCCATCTGCCATTCATCGGCCCACTGGCCCAATTTATCAAGATCCCGTTGCAATCCTAGATAACCTTCTTCACTGCCCACAATGCCAACAATCTTGGTGTCATCTGCAAACTTACTAACCATGCCTCCTAAATTCTCATCCAAATCATTAATATAAATAACAAATATCAGCGGACCCAGCACCGATCCCTGAGGCACACCGCTGGTCACAGGCCTCCAGTTTGAAAAACAACCCTCGACAACTACCCTCTGTCTTCTGTCGTCAATCCAATTTTGTATCCAATTGGCTACCTCACCTTGGATCCCGTGAGATTTAACCTTATGTAACAACCTACCATGCGGTACCTTGTCAAATGCTTTGCTGAAGTCCATGTAGACCACGTCTACTGCACAGCCCTCATCTATCTTCTTGGTTACCCCTTCAAAAAATTCAATCAAATTCGTGAAACATGATTTTCCACTCACAAACCATGCTGACTGTTCCTAATCATTCCCTGCCTCTCCAAATGCCTGTAGATCCTGTCTGTCAGAATACCCTCCAACAACTTACCCACTACAGATGTCAGGCTCACCGGTCTGTAGTTCCCAAGCTTTTCCCTGCCGCCCTTCTTAAACAAAGGCACAATATTTGCTAACCTCCAATCTTCAGGCACCTCACCTGTAGCTGTCGATGATTCAAATATCTCTGCTAGAGGACCCGCAATTTCCTCCCGAACCTCCCATAACGTCATGGGATACATTTCATCAGGTCCCGGAGATTTATCTACCTTGATGCGCGTTAAGACTTCCAGCACCTACCTCACTGTAATATGTACACTCCTCAAGACATCACTATTTATTTCCCCCAAGTTCCCTAACATCCATGCCTTTCTCAACCGTAAATATCGATGTGAAATATTAATTTAGGATCTCACCCATCTCTTGTGGTTCCGCCCATAGATGACCTTGTTGATCCTTAAGAGGCCCTTCTCTCTCCCTGGTTACTCTTTCGCCCTTTATTATATTTTTAGAAGCTCTTTGGATTCTCCTTTGCCTTATCCTCAGCAGGCTTTAACTGACTGGCCCTTAATGGCTGTGCTTTAAGGTGTAAATTGAGTGGGATTGCAATTGACAAAAGCAACACCCGAAAAGGGCTTTGAACCCTGCACGCATTACACTTTTTGTCTGCAGACTGAGCTCTGCGAGCTTTGAAACACAAACGACACAGCGACGCTGACTGTCTGTTATAGGGAATTACATCCATTTCAAGTGCACAGCCGCCCTGTCAACACAAGTTACGTCACAAAATTGCTTCAAATCCATCATCTCTTCTCAGGCCATTTCATCGCAAACATAGCGTAGTCCAAGCGCCATCTACCTCTCTGAGTCTCCTCCAAACTCAACCTGACCCTTCACCCCAGTCTGAACCTTCCACTCAATCTGGCCCCTTCTCCTCAATCTTACCCTTCACCTCAATCTGGCCTCTTCCCTCAATCGGACTCCTTCTCAATATGTCCACATCTCCTCAATCAGAACCTTTCTTAATCTGCCAGCTTCTCCTCACTATGACCCCTCCTCCCCACTTTCATTCCCTCTCTTCAATCTTTCCCTCTACCAAAATTGATCCCCTCTCCTCAATTTCTCTTCTCACCAATCTGACCCCTTCTCCTCATTCTGCCCCTATTCCAAATATGTCACTTTCTCCTCAATCTCTATGCTTCTCCTCAATCAGACCCCTTCTCCTCAATCTGAACCGTTCTGCACAATCTGATCCCTTCTCCGAAATCTGACACCTTCTATGTAATTTGACCAATGTTTCTCAATCTCACCCTTCTCCTTAATCTGACCCTTTCTCCTCAGTCTGATCACTCAGAGATGGGACATTTACTAACAAAATCAGGAAGCACGTTTTCTCACGAATGGTAGTGGAAATCTGTAACTCTCTTCCCCTATTAGGTTGTTGGTCAATTTCAATTTGAGGATTGAGATCAATCGTTTTTTTCTTGGGTAACGTACCTGGAACAAAGGCGGGTAAATGAAGTTGAGGTACGGATGGGCCACGATCAAATTGAATGGTGGAATATGCTCCAGGAGCTGAATGGCCGACTCCTGTTCCCTCGCTTCATCATCTGCCTTTACTATTCAAAGGTTTACTGCCACACGGCCAGTGGTAACATGCTCTGTTGAGAAATAATGAATAATCGACGATGCAATGAGAAATGCAGAGAATGAAAGATGAAGAATAGGGGAGGGAAGCGGACATCGGCAGAGACTGTCCAGCATTTTTAAACTGGTAAATAAAAAGTTATTTTTGAGTGAATGACGTTCAGTTCCCTTCTCCCTGACTCCGCTGGGCAGCAGTTTTGCACTGAATACTAATACAGCTCAGTGACTTTTGTATAGTTGGGAGGCAGACTTTAACTGACTGGCGCTTAATTGCGGTGATTTAAGATGTAAATTTTGTGGGATTGTAATTGATAAAAGCAACATCCGAACATAATCTTGAACCCTCAGCTTAAAAGGCTGCTCCTGTCCGGACTGATCTGTCCAGGCTCAACAGTCCCTTCACTTCACGTTCACAGCTGCCCTGTCAACACAGGTGACGTCACAAAATTGCTTCAGATCCAACACTTCTTCTCAGGCCATTTCATCGCAAACATACCGCACACCAACCGCCATCTAACTCTCTGCGTCTCCTCCAAACTCAATCTGATCCCTTCATCCCAACCTGAACCTTATCCTCAATCTGGCCCCTTCTCATCAATCAGACCCTTTCTCAATCTGCCATCTTCTCCTCAATCTGACTCCTCCAAATTCTAACCCCATTCTCCTGAATCTGATCCCTTCTCGCCATTCTGAACCATTCTCCTCAACTGCACCCTCCGCCTCAATCGGGCGTCTTCTCCACAATCAGACCCCTTCTCCCAAATGATGCCTTCTCCTCAATCTGTGACTTCTCCTCAATCTGTGACTTCTCCTCAACCTGATCCCTTCTTCCCAACCTGATACCTTCTCCTCAGTCTAATGACTTCTCCTCAGTCTGATTCCTTTTCCTCAGTCTTTCCCTTCTCCTCAATCATACCGCTTCTCCTCAACCTGATCCCTTCTCCTCAATCTGAGCCTTCTTCTCAATCTGTGCCTTCTCCTCAATCCGAACTCTTCTCCCCAACCCGATATCTTATCCTCAATCTGACCCATTTTCAATCTGACCTGGCCTCCCTAACTGACCCCTTCTCCTCAAGGTGACCCCTTCTCATCAATCTGCTCCCTTCTCATCAACCTCACTTCTCCTCCCCAATCCGAACACTTCTCCGCAATCTGACCAATTATTTTAGAACATTTTGGATTTAAATCAGGAAGCTCGTTTTCAAACAAAGGATAGTGGAAATCTATAACTCTCTCGTCTTGGTTTCTGCGTGAAGAGTGTTGATGAGGGGAGTGCGGTTGATGTTGTGAATATGGACTTGCAAAAGGCATTTGATAAAGTGCCAGACAGTAGGCATGTTAGCACAATTTAAGTCCAAGGGATTTAAGGGTCAGTGGTAGCGTGGATGCAAAATTGGCTACGAGGCAGCAAGCAAAGAGTAGTGGTGAATGGTTGATTTTCAGATTGGAGGGAAGTTTACAGAGGTGTTTCCCAGGGCTCAGTATTAGGACCACTGCGCTTTCTGATATACATTAATGACCTGGATATGGGTACGGAGGGTAATAATTTCAAAGTTTTAGATGAGACGAATCTCGGAAATGCAGTAAATAATGTGGAGGATAGTGTGAGACTTCAGGAGGACATGGGCAGACTGGTGAAATGGGCCGACACATGGCAGATGAAATTTAACGCAGAGAAGTGTGAAGTGATGCATCTTTGTAGGAAGAACGAGGAGAGGCAATATAAGCCAAATGTTACAATTTCAAAGGCAATGTGGGTACAGAGCGAATTGGGGTTGAACGTAGTCAAATCTTTGAAGGTGGTAGGACAAATTGAGAAGGCTGTTAAGGAAGCATATAGGATCTTGCGTTTTATTAATAGAGGCATAGAGTACAGAAGCAAGGAAGTTGTGCTGAACCTTAAGAACACTGGTTCGGCCGCAGCTTGGAGTATTGTGTCCAATTCTGGGCACCACACTTTAGGAAGGATGCCAAGGATTTAGAAAGGGTACAGAAGAGGTTTATGAGAATGGCACCAGGAATGAGGTACTTCAGTTTTGCGGAGAAATTGCAGCAGCTTGGATTGTTCTCCTCAGAACAGAGAAGGTGAAGAGTCGATTGATAGAGCTGTTCAATATCATGAACGGGTTTGATAGAGTAAATGAGGAGAAACTCTTTCCAATGACAGAAGGGTCGGTAACAGAAGGACTCAGATTTTAGATGATTGGGAAAAGAGCCGCAGGTGACATGACAAAATATTATTGTAACGCAGCGAGTTGTTATGAACTGGAATGCACTGCCTGAAAGGGTGGTGGAAGTAGATTCAATTAGAACTTTCAAAAATGATTTGGATAAAAACTTAAAGGTAAAAAAATGGCAGGGCAATAAGGAAAGAACAAGTGAGTAGGACCAATTGGATAGCACTTTCAAAGAGCTCATCCAGGCGCGATGGGCCCAATCGACTCCTTCTGTGCAGCATCACACTATGATAATTAGACCCTGTGATTAAGGACAAAGAAGGAAATGTTCTTGTGGAGGAAGATGGCGTGACTGATGTACTGAATGAGGAATTTTCATCTGTCTTCCCAAAAGAAGACGATGAGGTTAATGTCGCAGTAGAGGAGGAGGGAGTAGAGATAAAAATAGATAGAAAGGAGGTGCTAAATAGGTTGGCATCACTCAAAGTTAAAAGTCCCCCAGTCCAGATGGGATGCCTCCTCGGCTGCTGAGGGAAACAAGGCTGGAGATAGGAGAAGCTTTGACCACATTCTTTCAATCCACTTGGCTATGGGAGTGGTGCCAGAGGACTTGAAGAATTAAAATGTCACACCACCAATCAAAAAGGGGGAGAGGGATAAATCTTTTAACTACAGGCCAAACAGTCCAACAGTCCGTGTTTGGAAAACTACCAGGGACCATTGACAAGGACACAACTAATTCTCACTTGGAGAAGCGTGGGTTAAAAAGGGACAGCCAGCAGGGATTTGTTAAAGGCCAATCTTGTGTGACTAACCTGACGGAGTCCTTTGATAAAGTATCAGAAGTGGTTGATGAATTTCGTGCAGTAGATATTGTATATATGGATTTTCAAAAGATATTTGATAAAATAACCCATTACAAATTAATTCGGAAAATAGAAGCACATTGGATTAACGGGATGACGACAAATTGGGTAAGCAATTGACTAATGGAGAGGAGGCAGAGAGTAATGGTGAACGGATGCTTTTTTGACTGGAGTGAAATATGCAGTTGGGTTCCCCCATGGGTCGTTATGATGATCATTTTCTTTCTTGTTACATATAAACGGCGTGATCTTGGTTGCACGGAGTGCAATTTGGACGTTTGCGGATGATACAAAACTTGGCAACGGAGTGAATAGAGAATAGGATAGTCGCAGACATCAGGAGGACATGGACAGATTGCTGAAATGGGCAGACACATAGTAGATGCAATTCAACACGGATAAGTGTGAAGTGATAAACGTTGACAGTAACAACATGGAATGACAGTATAATCTAAATGGCAATAATTGAGTGAGTGGAAGAGCAGAGGGACCTGGGAATGCCTATTCACAAATCTTTGAAGGTGGCTTTGTTAATAGAGGCATTGAATAACAAAACAAGGAAGTCATGCGAAACCTTTAAAAAGCACAGGTTAGGCCTCAGCTGGAGTATTGTGTTCATTTCTGGGCACTAAACTTTAGGAAGGATGTCAACGCCTTGGAGAGGGTACAGAGGGGGTTTACCAGGATGATAGCAGGGATGAGGGACTGCAGTTACGTGGATAGATTGGAGAAACTAGTATTGTTCTCCTTCGAGCTGAGAAGGTTGAGCGGAGACCTCGAAGAGGTATTCAAAATTGTGAGGGGTTTTGGTGGAGAAAATGGGAAGAAACTTTCCTCTGACAAATGGGTTGGTATCCAAAGGTCAAAGATTTAAAATAATTGGCCACAGAACTCTAGAGTATGTGGGTAGACATTTTTTTTCAGACGGAGGGTTGTTGAGATCTGGAACGCAGTCCCTGAAAGAGTGGTGGAAGCAGATTCCACAGGAACTTTCAAGAGGGAATTGGACATGTACTTGAAGCGGACTAATTTGCAGCGTTATGGGAAAAAGCTGGGGCGTGGGATTGAATTAGACAGCTCTTTCAAAGAGCCGGCACAGGCACGCCGGGCCGAACGGCCTCCTTCTGTGCTGTAAGATTCTATGATTCTATGATCTCTGCGATGATGGGTATGTGACTTTCAGCATTTCTCAACACCTCTATCCCTTCCGGTTCCCACAATCTTTGATTCACATGAAGTGTCAAATGAGATCTTCCTCTTCCGACAGCCTAACCCCTTCTCCTTATTGGAACACCTTATCGTCCAGCTCATACTCTAGTGTCGCTGGCCTGCCATCACTCGCTGGGAAATCGGTAGCTCTGAGGTCTCTTCCAAAACTCTGCCTCCCCTTCTACCTCAGCGTGTCTGTTACCAGCTCTCTGTCCACATCAATATTCTCACACCGGGTGTCCCCACTTCAAGGTAATAAACGGACTTGCTTGCCTCCTGCTTTCATCTCTCCTCTTGGAGGAGAAACATAGAAACATAGAAAATAGGAGCAGGAGTAGGCCATTCGGCCCTTCGAACCTGTTCCGCCATTCAATGTGATCATGACTGATTCTCTATCTCAATACCATACTCCAGATCTCTCCCCATACCCCTTGATGCCTTCTGTATCCAGAAATCTACCTCGCTCCTTCTTAAACATATTCAGTGACTTGGCCCCCTCAGCCTTCTAAGGCAGAGAATTCCATAGGTTCACCACTCTGAGAGTGAAGAAATGTCTCCTTATCTCAGTCCTAAATGATTTACCCCGTATCCTGAGACTGTGACCCATCGTTCTGAATGCCCACCCACAGCCAGTGGAAACATCCTCCCTGCCTCAAGTCGTTCTAGCCCTGTCAGAACTTAATATGTTTCAGTGACATCCACTCTCAGTCTTTTAATCATGAGTGAATAAGGCCGAGTCGACCCAATCTTTCCTCAAACGACATTCCTGCCATCCCAAGAATGAGTCTGGTGAACCTTCGCTGAACTCCCTCTATGGCAATTATATCCTTTCCTCTGTAAGGAGAACAAAACTGCACACAATACACCGAGGCCCTGTGTAACTGCAGTAAGACATCCTTGCTCCTGTGCTCAAACCCTCTTGCAACGAAGGCCAACACGCCATTTGCCTTCCTAACTGTTTGCTGCTCCTGCATGATTGCTTTCAGTGACTGGTGTACAAGGATATCAAAGCCCTTTTGTACATCGACATTCCCCAATCTATCGCCCTTTAAATAGTGCTCTCCCTTTCTGTTTTTCCTTCCACATGAATAACTTCACATTTATCCACAATATAATGCATCTGCCATGTACTTGCCCATTCACTGAACTTGTCTAATTCGCCTTGAAGCATCTTCGCATCCTTCTCCCAATTCACGATCCCACCTAGCTTTGTGTCGTCAGCAAACTTGGAATTAATACATTTGGTTCCCTCATCCAAATTATTGATATAAATTGTGAATAGATGGGGCCCAAAAACTGATCCCTGCGGTACCACACTGGTCACTGCCTGCCACCCCGAAAAAGACCCATTAATTCCTACTGTCTGTTTCCAGTCTGTTAACCAATTTTCAATCCGTGCCAGTATATTACCACCAATCCCATGTGCTCTAATTTTGCATACTAACGTCTTATGTGTGAATTTATCAAAGGCATTCTGAAAATCCAAGGAAACCACATCCACTGGTTCTCCCTTATATATTCTACCAGTTACATCTTCAAAAAACTCCAGTAGGTTTGCAAACAAGATATCCCTTTCATAAATCCACGTTAACTTTGTCAAACCCCGTTGATATTTTCTAAATGTCCTGTTATCATATTTGTTACAATAGATTTGAGCATTTTCCCTACAACTCATGTTAGGTTAACTGGTCTGTAGTTCCCTGTTATCTCTCTCCCTCCTTTTTTTCAATAGTGGGGTTACATTTGCCACCTCCAATCTGTAGGAACCGTTCCATAATCTATTGAATTTTGGAAGATGACAACTAATGCATCCACTATTTCCATGGTTACCTCTTTCAGTACTCTAGGATGCAGATTTTCAGGCCCTCTGGATTTATCGATTTTCAGTCCCATTAATTTCTCCAGCACTATTTTTTTACGAATACTAATTTCCTTTAACTCCTCCTTCTCACCAGTCCCTTGGTTACCAAGCATTTCTGGGAAGTTATTTGTGTCCTCTTCCGTGAATACAGAAGCAAAGTATTTGGTTAATTGCACTGCCATTTCCTTGTTTCCCATTATAAATTCTACCGTTTCTGACAGTAAGGGACAGATATGTGTCTTCACTAAGCATTTTCTTTTTACCTACTTGTAGAAGCTTTTAAAGTCCACTTATATGTTCGTTTCAAGTTTATTTTAATATTTTATTTTTCTCCTCTTCATTAATCTCTTAGTAGTATTTTTTGCTGAATTCTGAACAGCTGCCAATTCTCAGGCTTGGTATTTTTACGGGTAACTTCATATGACTCCTCTTTGGATCAAATACTATCCTGAATTTATTTCTTGGGCATGGTTGTGTCGCTTTGCCTTTTATGTTTTTGCACCAGAACGGAACGTATAATTGTTGCAATTCATGCATTCGTTCATTAAATGTTAGCCATTGTCAATCCACCTTCATGCCTATTAATGAAGCTTCACAATCTATTATAGCCAACTCACTACTCATACCTTCGTATTTTCTTTTGTTTAGATTTAGTACCCGAGTTTCGGATTTGACGACTTCACTTGCAATCTTAATGAAGAGTTTTATCATGTTATGGTCACTCTTCCCGAAAGGACCCCGCACAACAAGATAATTAATTAACCCCTCCTCATTGTACAATACCCAATCTAGGATAGCCTGTTCCCTGTTTGGCTCCACAACGTACTGGTCAAAGAAACCATCCCTGACACACTCTGGGAATTTATCCGCCACAGTATTATTGCCAATTTGCTTTGGTCAGTCTCCATGCAGATAAGAACATAAGAACATAAGAAATAGGAGCAGGAGTAGGCCAATCGGCCCCTCGAGCCTGCTCCGCCATTCAATAAGGTCATGGCTGATCTGATCCTAACCTCAAATCTAAATTCATGTCCAATTTCCTGCCCGCTCCCCGTAACCCCTAATTCCCTTTACTTCTTGGAAACTGTCTATTTCTGTTTTAAATTTATTTAATGATGTAGCTTCCACAGCTTCCTGGGGCAGCAAATTCCACAGACCTACTACCCTCTGAGTGAAGAAGTTTCTCCTCATATCAGTATTGAAAGAGCAGCCCCTTATTCTAAGATTATGCCCCCTAGTTCTCGTTTCACCCATCCTTGGGAACATCCTTACCGCATCCACCCGATCAAGCCCCTTCACAATCTTAAATGTTTCAATAAGATTGCCTCTCATTCTTCTGAACTCCAATGAGTGGAGTCCCAATCTACTCAACCTCTCCTCCTATGTCCACCCCCTCATCCCCGGGATTAACCGAGTGAACCTTCTTTGTACTAACTCGAGAGCAAGTATGTCTTTTCTTCAGTATGGACACGAAAACTGTACGCAGTATTCCAGGTGCGGTCTCAGCAATGCCTTATATAACTGCAGCAATACCTCCCTGTTTTTATATTCTATCCCCCTAGCAATAAAAGCCAACATTCCGTTGGCCTTCTTGATCACCTGCTGCACTGCATACTAACTTTTTGATTTTCTTGCACTAGGACCCCCAGATCCCTTTGCACTGCAGTACTTTCCAGTTTCTCGCCATTAAGATAATAACTTGGTCTCTGAATTTTCCTGCCAAAGTGCATAACCCCACATTTTCCAATATTGTATTGCATCTGCCAAATCTCCGCCCACTCACCCAGCCTGTCTATATCCCCTTGTAGGTTTTTATGTCCTCTTCACTCTCTACTTTCCTTCCCATCTTTGTATCATCTGCAAACTTTGATATGTTACACTCGGTCCCATCCTCCAAATCGTTAATATAGATTGTAAAGATTTGGGGACCCAGCACCGACCCCTGCGGAACACCACTGGCTACAGGTTGCCAGTCCGAGAATGAACCATTTATCCCAACTCTCTGCTTCCTGTTAGATAACCAATCCTCCACCCATGCCAGAATATTACCCCCAATCCAGTGATTCTTTATCTTGAGCAATAATCTTTTATGTGGCACCTTGTCGAATGGCTTCTGGAAGTCTAAATACACATCGTCCACTGGTTCCCCTTTATCCACCCTGTACGTTATGTCCTCAAAGAACTCAAGCAAATTTGTCAGACATGACTTAACCTTCATAAAGCCATGCTGACTTTGTCCTATTAAATTATGTTGATCTAAATGTTCCGTTACTGTCTCTTTAATAATAGACTCCAAAATTTTACCCACCACAGATGTTAGGCTAACTGGTTTATAATTTCCAGCCTTCTGCCTACTACCCTTTTTAAATAAGGGTGTTACATTAGCAGTTTTCCAATTTGCCGGGACCTTTGCTGAGTCCAGAGAATTTTGGAAAATTATTACCAAAGCATCCACAATCCCTACTGCCACTTCCCTCAAGACCCAAGGATGTAAGCCGTCAGGTCCATGGGAATTATCCGCCTTGAGTCACATTATTTTAATTAATACCAATTCTTTCGTGATTTCATCGTATTTAGCTCCTCCACTGCTAGAGCCCCTTGTTTGTTCAGTGTTGGGATATTCTTAGTGTCCTCTACCATAAAGTCTGAAACAAAATATTTGTTCAGCATTTTTGCCATCTCCATGTTTCCCACCATTAATTTCCCGTCTCATCCTCTAAGGGACCTACGTTTGCCTTCGCCACCCTTTTTCTTTTTATATAACTGTCGAAACACTTGCAATCTGTTTTTATATTTTTTGCAATTTATTTTAATAATCTATCTTCCCTTTCTTAATCAATCCTTTCGTTACTTTTTGCTGTCTTTTGAAGACTTCCCAATCTTCTATCCTCCCATTAAGTTTGGCTACCTTATATGTCCTTGTTTTTAGTCGGATACTATCCTTAATTTCTTCACGTAGCCACGGATGGCTGTCATTTCTTTTACACCCTTTTTTTCTCAGTGGAATATATTGTTTCTGAAAGTTGTAAAAAAATTCCTGAAATGAAGACTACTGCTCATTTACCGTCTTACTGTTTAATCGATTTTCCCAGTCCACTTTAATCAATTCCGCTTTCATAGCATCATAGTCTCCTTTATTCAAGCTCAGTATGCTTGTTTGAGAACCAACCTTCTCACCCTCTAATTGGACATGGAATGTAACCATGTTATGGTCACTCATTCCAAGGGGATCCTTAACTTTTACATTATTAATTAATCCTGGCTCATTACACAGGACCAGGTCCAACGTTGCTTGCCCACTTGTTGGATCAGTTACATACTGCTCAAGAAATCCATCTCTAATACACTCAATAAACTCTTCCTCAAAGCTGCCCTGCCCAATTTGAATTGTCCAGTTAATATGATAGTTAAAATCCCCCATAATTATAGCTGTTCCCTTAGTACATGCCCCGACGATTTCCTGATTAATACTTCTTCTAACAGAGTTGCAATTATTACGAGGCCAATATACCTCAGTGTCTTTGGAACCTACGTGGGCCACGACAACTGGATCCTCCCCCTCCCACTCCAGGTTCTTCTCCAGCCTGGAGGAGATGTCCTTAACCCTTGTACCGGGTAGGTTAGATAGCATTCGGGACTCATGCTCCCGGCTGCTGAGATCAGTGCCTATCCCCCTAAATATACTGTCGCCTACGACAACCAACTTCCTTTTTACTCCTCCCACTTGAACGGCTTTCCTTACCATGTGCCGTTGTCAGTTTGCTCATCCTCCCCACAGTCCCCGCACTTGTCCACAAGATTTGCAAGAACCTCAAATATATTGGACAAGCGCAGGGACTGAGGCTCCTGCTTTACTACCACATGGATCGCCGGACCTGCCTCACTCGCTGTCACAACCTCCTATCCCTGACCACGAGTCAATTATAATGTTTTCAATCTAAGTGGTGTGGCTGCCTCCTGGAGGAAAGGGTCCGGGTAACTTTCTCCCTCCCTGATATCTCGCGATGTCCGCAGCTCGGACTCCAGCTCCTCAACTCGCAGCCGAAGTCACTGACCGCAGATGTCGTCGCCCTGGACAAAAATGTCCTCAAGCTCCCACATATTGCTGCAGCAACACATCTCCAGCTCTCCCATTGTTTTACTTATATAATTAATTAATTTCGTGTTAATCAAATGATTTACCTCGTTTAATTTATAAGATTAATTAAATTAAGTTTAGTTTTCAAAATTTAGTTGTACACGAGATGTTAACTTGAAACTTAGCCCACAGTCACGACCAATCACTTATCTGACTCAACAGTGACGTCACACTGCACTTTTCTCTTGTTGCAGGTCTGCTGCTTTTATCCCCGCTCTCGGGCCTCGGTCTGCTTCTGCTTTTATCCCCGCTCTCGAGCCTCGGTCTGCTGCTGCTTTTATCCCCGCTCTCGGGCCTCGGTCTGCTGCTGCTTTTATCCCCGCTCTCGGGCCTCGGTCTGCTCCTGCTTTTATCCCCGCTCTCGAGCCTCGGTCTGCTGCTGCTTTTATCCCCGCTCTCGGGCCTCGGTCTGCTGCTGCTTTTATCCCCGCTCTCGGGCCTCGGTCTGCTGCTTTTATCCCCACTCTCGGGCCTCGGTCTGCTGCTGCTTTTATCCCCGCTCTCGGGCCTCGGTCTGCTGCTGCTTTTATCCCCGCTCTCGGGCCTCGGTCTGCTGCTGCTTTTATCCCCGCTCTCGGGCCTCGGTCTGCTGCTGCTTTTATCCCCGCTCTCGGGCCTCGGTCTGCTGCTGCTTTTATCCCCGCTCTCGGGCCTCGGTCTGTTGCTGCTTTTATCCCCGCTCTCGGGCCTCGGTCTGCTGCTGATTTTATCCTCGCTCTCGGGCCTCGGTCTGCTGCTGCTTTTATCCCCGCTCTCGGGCCTCGGTCTGCTGCTGCTTTTATCCCCGCTCTCGGGCCTCGGTCTGCTGCTGCTTTTATCCCCGCTCTCGGGCCTCGGTCTGCTGCTTTTATCCCCACTCTCGGGCCTCGGTCTGCTGCTGCTTTTATCCCGGCTCTCGGGCCTCGGTCTGCTGCTGCTTTTATCCCCGCTCTCGAGCCTCGGTCTGCTGCTGCTTTTATCCCCGCTCTCGGGCCTCGGTCTGCTGCTGCTTTTATCCCCGCTCTCGGGCCTCGGTCTGCTGCTGCTTTTATCCCCGCTCTCGGGCCTCGGTCTGTTGCTGCTTTTATCCCCGCTCTCGGGCCTCGGTCTGCTGCTGCTTTTATCCCCGCTCTCGGGCCTCGGTCTGCTGCTGCTTTTATCCTCGCTCTCGGGCCTCGGTCTGCTGCTGCTTTTATCCTCGCTCTCGGGCCTCGGTCTGCTGCTGCTTTTATCCCCGCTCTCGGGCCTCGGTCTGCTGCTGCTTTTATCCCCGCTCTCGGGCCTCGGTCTGCTGCTGCTTTTATCCCCGCTCTCGGGCCTCGGTCTGCTGCTGCTTTTATCCCCGCTCTCGGGCCTCGGTCTGCTGCTGCTTTTATCCCCGCTCTCGGGCCTCGGTCTGCTGCTGCTTTTATCCCCGCTCTCGGGCCTCGGTCTGCTGCTGCTTTTATCCCCGCTCTCGGGCCTCGGTCTGCTGCTGCTTTTATCCCCGCTCTCGGGCCTCGGTCTGCTGCTGCTTTTATCCCCGCTCTCGGGCCTCGGTCTGCTGCTGCTTTTATCCTCGCTCTCGGGCCTCGGTCTGCTGCTGCTTTTATCCTCGCTCTCGGGCCTCGGTCTGCTGCTGCTTTTATCCCCGCTCTCGGGCCTCGGTCTGCTGCTGCTTTTATCCCCGCTCTCGGGCCTCGGTCTGCTGCTGCTTTTATCCCCGCTCTCGGGCCTCGGTCTGCTGCTGCTTTTATCCCCGCTCTCGGGCCTCGGTCTGCTGCTGCTTTTATCCCCGCTCTCGGGCCTCGGTCTGCTGCTGCTTTTATCCCCGCTCTCGGGCCTCGGTCTGCTGCTGCTTTTATCCCCGCTCTCGGGCCTCGGTCTGCTGCTGCTTTTATCCCCGCTCTCGGGCCTCGGTCTGCTGCTGCTTTTATCCCCGCTCTCGGGCCTCGGTCTGCTGCTGCTTTTATCCCCGCTCTCGGGCCTCGGTCTGCTGCTGCTTTTATCCCCGCTCTCGGGCCTCGGTCTGCTGCTTTTATCCCCACTCTCGGGCCTCGGTCTGCTGCTGCTTTTATCCCCGCTCTCGGGCCTCGGTCTGCTGCTGCTTTTATCCCCGCTCTCGGGCCTCGGTCTGCTGCTGCTTTTATCCCCGCTCTCGGGCCTCGGTCTGCTGCTGCTTTTATCCCCGCTCTCGGGCCTCGGTCTGCTGCTGCTTTTATCCCCGCTCTCGGGCCTCGGTCTGTTGCTGCTTTTATCCCCGCTCTCGGGCCTCGGTCTGCTGCTGCTTTTATCCTCGCTCTCGGGCCTCGGTCTGCTGCTGCTTTTATCCCCGCTCTCGGGCCTCGGTCTGCTGCTGCTTTTATCCCCGCTCTCGGGCCTCGGTCTGCTGCTGCTTTTATCCCCGCTCTCGGGCCTCGGTCTGCTGCTTTTATCCCCACTCTCGGGCCTCGGTCTGCTGCTGCTTTTATCCCCGCTCTCGGGCCTCGGTCTGCTGCTGCTTTTATCCCCGCTCTCGAGCCTCGGTCTGCTGCTGCTTTTATCCCCGCTCTCGGGCCTCGGTCTGCTGCTGCTTTTATCCCCGCTCTCGGGCCTCGGTCTGCTGCTGCTTTTATCCCCGCTCTCGGGCCTCGGTCTGTTGCTGCTTTTATCCCCGCTCTCGGGCCTCGGTCTGCTGCTGCTTTTATCCCCGCTCTCGGGCCTCGGTCTGCTGCTGCTTTTATCCTCGCTCTCGGGCCTCGGTCTGCTGCTGCTTTTATCCTCGCTCTCGGGCCTCGGTCTGCTGCTGCTTTTATCCCCGCTCTCGGGCCTCGGTCTGCTGCTGCTTTTATCCCCGCTCTCGGGCCTCGGTCTGCTGCTGCTTTTATCCCCGCTCTCGGGCCTCGGTCTGCTGCTGCTTTTATCCCCGCTCTCGGGCCTCGGTCTGCTGCTGCTTTTATCCCCGCTCTCGGGCCTCGGTCTGCTGCTGCTTTTATCCCCGCTCTCGGGCCTCGGTCTGCTGCTGCTTTTATCCCCGCTCTCGGGCCTCGGTCTGTTGCTGCTTTTATCCCCGCTCTCGGGCCTCGGTCTGCTGCTGCTTTTATCCCCGCTCTCGGGCCTCGGTCTGCTGCTGCTTTTATCCTCGCTCTCGGGCCTCGGTCTGCTGCTGCTTTTATCCTCGCTCTCGGGCCTCGGTCTGCTGCTGCTTTTATCCCCGCTCTCGGGCCTCGGTCTGCTGCTGCTTTTATCCCCGCTCTCGGGCCTCGGTCTGCTGCTGCTTTTATCCCCGCTCTCGGGCCTCGGTCTGCTGCTGCTTTTATCCCCGCTCTCGGGCCTCGGTCTGCTGCTGCTTTTATCCCCGCTCTCGGGCCTCGGTCTGCTGCTGCTTTTATCCCCGCTCTCGGGCCTCGGTCTGCTGCTGCTTTTATCCCCGCTCTCGGGCCTCGGTCTGCTGCTGCTTTTATCCCCGCTCTCGGGCCTCGGTCTGCTGCTGCTTTTATCCCCGCTCTCGGGCCTCGGTCTGCTGCTGCTTTTATCCCCGCTCTCGGGCCTCGGTCTGCTGCTGCTTTTATCCTCGCTCTCGGGCCTCGGTCTGCTGCTGCTTTTATCCTCGCTCTCGGGCCTCGGTCTGCTGCTGCTTTTATCCTCGCTCTCGGGCCTCGGTCTGCTGCTGCTTTTATCCCCGCTCTCGGGCCTCGGTCTGCTGCTGCTTTTATCCCCGCTCTCGGGCCTCGGTCTGCTGCTGCTTTTATCCCCGCTCTCGGGCCTCGGTCTGCTGCTGCTTTTATCCCCGCTCTCGGGCCTCGGTCTGCTGCTGCTTTTATCCCCGCTCTCGGGCCTCGGTCTGCTGCTGCTTTTATCCCCGCTCTCGGGCCTCGGTCTGCTGCTGCTTTTATCCCCGCTCTCGGGCCTCGGTCTGCTGCTGCTTTTATCCCCGCTCTCGGGCCTCGGTCTGCTGCTGCTTTTATCCCCGCTCTCGGGCCTCGGTCTGCTGCTTTTATCCCCACTCTCGGGCCTCGGTCTGCTGCTGCTTTTATCCCCGCTCTCGGGCCTCGGTCTGCTGCTGCTTTTATCCCCGCTCTCGAGCCTCGGTCTGCTGCTGCTTTTATCCTCGCTCTCGGGCCTCGGTCTGCTGCTGCTTTTATCCTCGCTCTCGGGCCTCGGTCTGCTGCTGCTTTTATCCCCGCTCTCGGGCCTCGGTCTGCTGCTGCTTTTATCCCCGCTCTCGGGCCTCGGTCTGCTGCTGCTTTTATCCCCGCTCTCGGGCCTCGGTCTGCTGCTGCTTTTATCCCCGCTCTCGGGCCTCGGTCTGCTGCTGCTTTTATCCCCGCTCTCGGGCCTCGGTCTGCTGCTGCTTTTATCCCCGCTCTCGGGCCTCGGTCTGCTGCTGCTTTTATCCCCGCTCTCGGGCCTCGGTCTGTTGCTGCTTTTATCCCCGCTCTCGGGCCTCGGTCTGCTGCTGCTTTTATCCCCGCTCTCGGGCCTCGGTCTGCTGCTGCTTTTATCCTCGCTCTCGGGCCTCGGTCTGCTGCTGCTTTTATCCTCGCTCTCGGGCCTCGGTCTGCTGCTGCTTTTATCCCCGCTCTCGGGCCTCGGTCTGCTGCTGCTTTTATCCCCGCTCTCGGGCCTCGGTCTGCTGCTGCTTTTATCCCCGCTCTCGGGCCTCGGTCTGCTGCTGCTTTTATCCCCGCTCTCGGGCCTCGGTCTGCTGCTGCTTTTATCCCCGCTCTCGGGCCTCGGTCTGCTGCTGCTTTTATCCCCGCTCTCGGGCCTCGGTCTGCTGCTGCTTTTATCCCCGCTCTCGGGCCTCGGTCTGCTGCTGCTTTTATCCCCGCTCTCGGGCCTCGGTCTGCTGCTGCTTTTATCCCCGCTCTCGGGCCTCGGTCTGCTGCTGCTTTTATCCCCGCTCTCGGGCCTCGGTCTGCTGCTGCTTTTATCCTCGCTCTCGGGCCTCGGTCTGCTGCTGCTTTTATCCTCGCTCTCGGGCCTCGGTCTGCTGCTGCTTTTATCCCCGCTCTCGGGCCTCGGTCTGCTGCTGCTTTTATCCCCGCTCTCGGGCCTCGGTCTGCTGCTGCTTTTATCCCCGCTCTCGGGCCTCGGTCTGCTGCTGCTTTTATCCCCGCTCTCGGGCCTCGGTCTGCTGCTGCTTTTATCCCCGCTCTCGGGCCTCGGTCTGCTGCTGCTTTTATCCCCGCTCTCGGGCCTCGGTCTGCTGCTGCTTTTATCCCCGCTCTCGGGCCTCGGTCTGCTGCTGCTTTTATCCCCGCTCTCGGGCCTCGGTCTGCTGCTGCTTTTATCCCCGCTCTCGGGCCTCGGTCTGCTGCTGCTTTTATCCCCGCTCTCGGGCCTCGGTCTGCTGCTGCTTTTATCCCCGCTCTCGGGCCTCGGTCTGCTGCTGCTTTTATTCCCGCTCTCGGGCCTCGGTCTGCTGCTGCTTTTATCCCCGCTCTCGGGCCTCGGTCTGCTGCTGCTTTTATCCCCGCTCTCGGGCCTCGGTCTGCTGCTGCTTTTATTCCCGCTCTCGGGCCTCGGTCTGCTGCTGCTTTTATCCACGCTCTCGGGCCTCGGTCTGCTGCTGCTTTTATTCCCGCTCTCGGGCCTCGGTCTGCTGCTGCTTTTATCCCCGCTCTCGGGCCTCGGTCTGCTGCTGCTTTTATCCCCGCTCTCGGGCCTCGGTCTGCTGCTGCTTTTATCCCCGCTCTCGGGCCTCGGTCTGCTGCTGCTTTTATCCCCGCTCTCGGGCCTCGGTCTGCTGCTGCTTTTATCCCCGCTCTCGGGCCTCGGTCTGCTGCTGCTTTTATCCCCGCTCTCGGGCCTCGGTCTGCTGCTGCTTTTATCCCCGCTCTCGGGCCTCGGTCTGCTGCTGCTTTTATCCCCGCTCTCGGGCCTCGGTCTGCTGCTGCTTTTATCCCCGCTCTCGGGCCTCGGTCTGCTGCTGCTTTTATTCCCGCTCTCGGGCCTCGGTCTGCTGCTGCTTTTATCCCCGCTCTCGGGCCTCGGTCTGCTGCTGCTTTTATCCCCGCTCTCGGGCCTCGGTCTGCTGCTGCTTTTATCCCCGCTCTCGGGCCTCGGTCTGCTGCTGCTTTTATCCCCGCTCTCGGGCCTCGGTCTGCTGCTGCTTTTATTCCCGCTCTTGGGCCTCGGTCAGCTGCTGCTTTATCCCCGCTCTTGGTCCTCGGTCTGCTGCTGCTTTTATCCCCACTCTCGGGCCTCGGTCTGCTGCTGCTTTTATCCCCACTCTTGGGCCTCGGTCTGCTGCTGCTTTTATCCCCGCTCTCGGGCCTCGCTCTGCTGCTGCTTTTATCCCCACTCTCGGGCCTCGGTCTGCTGCTGCTTTTATCCCCACTCTTGGGCCTCGGTCTGCTGCTGCTTTTATCCCCGCTCTCGGGCCTGGGTCTGCTGCTGCTTTTATCCCCGCTCTTGGGCCTCGGTCAGCTGCTGCTTTTATCCCCGTTCTTGGTCCTCGCTCTGCTGCTGCTTTTATCCCCACTCTCGGGCCTCGGTCTGCTGCTGCTTTTATCCCCACTCTTGGGCCTCGGTCTGCTGCTGCTTTTATCCCCGCTCTCGGGCCTCGCTCAGCTGCTGCTTTTATCCCCGCTCTCGGGCCTCGCTCTGCTGCTGCTTTTATCCCCACTCTCGGGCCTCGGTCTGCTGCTGCTTTTATCCCCGCTCTCGGGCCTCGCTCTGCTGCTGCTTTTATCCCCGCTCTCGGGCCTCGCTCTGCTGCTGCTTTTATCCCCGCTCTCGGGCCTCGCTCTGCTGCTGCTTTTATCCCCGCTCTTGGGCCTCTGTCTGCTGCTGCTTTTATCCCCGCTCTCGGGCCTCAGTCTGCTGCTGCTTTTATCCCCGATCTCGGGCCTCTCTCTGCTGCTACTTTTATCCCCGCTCTCGGGCCTCAGTCTGCTGCTGCTTTTATCCCCGCTCTCGGGCCTCGGTCTGCTGCTGCTTTTCTCCCCGCTCTCGGGCCTCGCTCTGCTGCTGCTTTTATCCCCGCTCTCGGGCCTCGCTCTGCTGCTGCTTTTATCCCCGCTCTCGGGCCTCGCTCTGCTGCTGCTTTTATCCCCGCTCTCGGGCCTCTGTCTGCTGCTGCTTTTATCCCCGCTCTCGGGCCTCGGTCTGCTGCTGCTTTTATCCCCGATCTCGGGCCTCTCTCTGCTGCTACTTTTTTCCCCGCTCTCGGGCCTCAGTCTGCTGCTGCTTTTATCCCCGCTCTCGGGCCTCGGTCTGCTGCTGCTTTTATCCCCGCTCTCGGGCCTCGGTCTGCTGCTGCTTTTATCCCCGCTCTCGGGACTCGGTCTGCTGCTGCTTTTATCCCCGCTCTCGGGCCTCGCTCTGCTGCTGCTTTTATCCCCGCTCTCGGGCCTCGCTCTGCTGCTGCTTTTATCCCCGCTCTTGGGCCTCTGTCTGCTGCTGCTTTTATCCTCGCTCTCGGTCCTCGGTCTGCTGCTGCTTTTATCCCCACTCTCGGGCCTCGCTCTGCTGCTGCTTTTATCCCCGCTCTCGGGCCTCGCTCTGCTGCTGCTTTTATCCCCGCTCTCGGGCCTCGGTCTGCTGCTGCTTTTATCCCCGCTCTCGGGCCTCGGTCTGCTGCTGCTTTTATCCCCGCTCTCGAGCCTCTGTCTGCTGCTGCTTTTATCCCGGCTCTCGGGCCTCGGTCTGCTGCTGCTTTTTCCCGCTCTCGGGCCTCGGTCTGCTGCTGCGTTTATCCCCACTCTCGGGCCTCGGTCTGCTGCTGCTTTTATCCCCGCTCTCGGGCCTCGCTCTGCTGCTGCTTTTATCCCCGCTCTTGGGCCTCTGTCTGCTGCTGCTTTTATCCCCGCTCTCGGGCCTCGGTCTGCTGCTGCTTTTTTCCCCGCTCTCGGGTCTCTGTCTGCTGCTGCTTTTTATCCCAGATCTCGGGTCTCTGTCTGCTGCTGCTTTTATCCCCGCTCTCGGGCCTCGGTCTGCTGCTGCTTTTATCCCCGCTCTCGCGTCTCGGTCTGCTGCTGCTTTTATCCTCGCTCTCGCGTCTCGGTCTGCTGATGCTTTTTATCCCAGATCTCGGGTCTCGGTCTCCTGCTGATTTTATGCCCAATCTCGGTCTGCTGACGCTCAGGTCCGTCGCCGCTCTGCGGAACAAGTTTGGAAAGCAATGCAAAGCAGCACCTCCGTCCCACACTTCACCGAACTCCAACACTGACCAAACTCTCAAATTGCTCACTCCGTGCCTGCTGCTTGACACGAATGTTCCCCTTTCACACTCAATTGCAATAATGGCTCTTTGTTCTCGTGCGCTTCCATAAGGAAGTTACACGATCATGGTAACAGACAGGAGCTGAGAATGACCATTCCTTCACTCTCGCAGATAATTGTTAATGAACTTTCAGGAACCTGCTCTAATTCCGCTGCATGATCCCTGCTGATGCTGCTGTTGCCCCGGTGAACCCCACAAGTAATACTGCAGTTACTGTCAACAGGTTTTATATTCCTTCATTTTATTTTATATCATATCATTGCCCAACATCTCCATTTTTTCTGATTAACTGAAAGAAGGACTTTCTAATACAGAGAATGATTTGAAATTTCGATTTAGTTATGAGAAGAATCTTTGTTTTGATGTACATTTATCTAATTTTTAACCAATCTGCGAATCAGTGACCAGGGAAATTTCAGTAGAGTTTTCAGTTCTTCTCTGAATTTCCTCTGGGTAACTGCATAAATACACGTATTTGTGCAGCAACTCAGAAACTGGAGCAGATATCAGCTTTCAGTGGCGATATATCCAGGGTTTGAATAATCACCTTGGAAATAAACGGTGCTCGAAAGCCTGGTGAGAGAAAAACTCACGGCAGCTGTTATCCACATTAGTATAAAACTGCGTGATGTATTGAAGAGTAAAATGATGGATCTCCTTCGGTTCTCCACCTCTGGGTCACTCTGATTGTTAGTGTTGTGACCGCGGAGTTCTCTGCGGGCTCTATTGGCCACTAATATTATTCTTACGGTCAAAGAATTAAACAGTGCTATGAAAGCAAAGGGAATCAATGGGGCTGACAGAGTCTGAATCCAGCTGTATGCTTCCCATGCAGGTAATGTAAAAACTTCCACCTTTGGCCAGCATCCCCACTGCACATTGTTAATTATTCGTTCAGGTCCATATGAAAACAACATAGGAATGCCCTTTAAATAAGCCAGGACAGTGATCGTTACTGTAACCACGATTGCCGTTCTCTTGGTCCAATACTTCCTTTTAAACTCTTGAAAGCAAATCGACACAAATCGGTCAAATGAAAACGAAACTGTAAACCATACCGACATATCAACTACGGCACAATTATTGTACAGAATGAACTTACAAACCACAGTGTAGGACAGGAATGAATACGGAAAGTGATAATTGAATATCTGATTGACTATTACGTTGAAAATGATGACCAGTGGATCTGCTGTTGCCATGGCCACAATGTAGACAGAGACACATTTGGAAAGGCCGCAATTACCTCGGGAGAGAATCACAATTGTCACTACATTCGCTGTAAGAAAGAGGGAGAAGAGGAAAGTTACTGAGGACACTCAGGTGGAATCTCACTGTGTATATTTGAAATGTTCAGCAATGTTGGTCCTTACGGTGATGTACACGGGCTCCTTTTTAACGGAGAGCATTAGCGAGAATGTTAAAAAGAAGGAATACATTACACAGAAAAATTAGAGGGATAAAAATCGTTGGTCCGAGATTTCCAAGAAGTGTCTGGAAACGGGGAGCACCTGGAGAATGAGGATTGGGGGAGGGAAGCGGGTGACCTTGTTGATTTTTGAAAATCAATAAGTAACCAGATTCTCTGTCATCCATCCAGATATATATTTCGGTGCAGAGTTGAGCGCTGAGCTCACACCGCCATGAAGGTTTCACCACGGATTCCACCCACTCAAATTTATCAGTTATCCCCTGAATTGGTGCTACTGATTTGCCCACGCATTCCGCCCAGGCGATGGTAAACCTTCGATGGTAAAGTCCAAAATCAACCCCGGAATATCCCAGACGGCGCTGCAGGATAGCAGAGTGGCAACTGGAGAAACCCGCAAATGTTCTTTGCAGCAAGAGGCAATTCCCTGGACCGCGTTAGCTGTGGTTTGAACAAATGTTACACAAATTATCTTTCAAAGTCACCTGTTAAATGGAGATGTCTTAATCCAAGTAATTACCCACATTAAGCAGAGTGATCATAGAGTCACAGAGCCACATACGGATACAGCTTATAAGAAGGCCATTCGGCCCATCGTACCTGTTAGTAATTCAATCGGTGCAATGCAGTCAGGCAACACAATCTTTCGTGAGCTGCCTACTGTGCAATACAATGGCGTAACCCGCCCTCCTGCAGTCATGCGAGAAAATACGTGCACCCATTGTCTCCGATTTATCGACCAGAATAGCGTCTTGCCTGCAGCCCGGACTCGTTGGCTCTGAACTGATATTTATCACTTTTTCCGATCGACTCTGTGATTTTACAATGAGGTTATTATCGGGAATCTGTAACATGATCAAACAGGCACCAAAGTGGTCACATAGTCAACAGCTATTAAACATTAGGATAAAATGTCTTACCCGGAACACCAACGAATGCCAGAATAGGGTAGTAAATATCTTTTATCAGGAGAATTGCTGCCCGTCCCATTTTTGGAAGAGCAGGTGAATTCCGTCCAGCTTTTTGGTTCAGACTGACGAATATCCGAGATCCATAACTGCTCCCCCTTTATAGATCAATCTGTGCCTCGGTGAGAAAAAAACAGGTTACATAAATTGACGTTAGTTACAGTCACTTAACAAATGAGGGGAGATTTTATGTTTAAGGGCACCCGGGAGTGCCAATCGGGAAATAATGTACTTCCATCCTTGAAATTCCCTCCAAAAAAATTAATGAAGGGAAAGAAACCCCAAAGGGAATGTGCTAGTTCTGAGATCCCTGTGGGTCCTTATGATAATTCGGCGAAATCTTCCCTCTTCTATTATAAAATTGAAATTGTTTTGTAATGTGATGGTGACCGGTGAAGATTCGGATCTAACACTACTGGTGATGACACGATTCTAACGTTACTGGTGGTGACCCAACACTAACATTAATGGTGGAGAATCTACTCTGATATTACTGGTGGTGACCCGACTCGAACATTACTGACGGTGACACTTATCAAACATGAGTGGTAGTGATTTTAGTCCAACATTACTGGTGGTGATTTTACTCTTAAATTGCTGGTTTTGAATCGACTCTAACATTACTGGTGGTGATTTTACTCTTACATTGCTGGTTTTGAATCTACTCTTACATTACTGGTGGTGATTTTACTGTTACATTGCTGGTTTTGAATCGACTCTAACATTACTGGTGGTGATTTTACTCTTGCTCGAACATTACTGGTAATGATCCGACCCTAAAATTACTGATGTTGACTCTGCTCTAACATTAATGATTGTGATCCTAATCTATTATTAATGATGGCGATCCTACTCAAACATTACTGATGCTGACACGAATCTATCATTACTGATGATGATCCTACTCTAACATTACTGGTGGTGACCCGACTCTAACATTACTGATGGTGAGACGAATCTATCATTAATGATGTTGACCCCATTCTAATATTAATGATGGTGATCCTACTCCAACATTAATGATGGTGACCCTATTCTAACATTACTGAATTACTGATGGTGATCCTACTCTAACATTACTGGTAGTGACACTACTCTAACATTACTTCTGGTGACCCCACTCTAATATTAATTTTGATGAATCTGCTCCAACACTACTAATGCTGACCCTCTTCCAACATTACTGATGGTGACCCTAATCTAACATTACTGATGGTGATCCTACTCAAACATTACTGGTGGTGACACTAATCTAACGTTACTGGTGGTTACCCTACTCCAACATTACTGTTGGTGACCCGACTCTAACATTACTGATCGTGAAACTTCTCTTACATTACAAGCGGTGACCCTGCTCTAACAATACTGGTGGTGAGTCTCCTCTAACATTACTGGTGGTGATTCTACTCTAATATCACTGGTGTTGACCCTCCTCTGACATTAATGTTGGTGAACCTTCTCTAACATTAATGTTCTTGACCCTCATCTAATATTATTTGTGGTGACACTACTCTAATATTACTGGTGGTGACGCATCTCTAACATTACTGATGGGTGATCCTACTCTAACATTACTGATAATAACCCTTCTCGAACATTACAGTTGGAGACCTTACTCTAACATTACTGGTGATGACTCCACTCTAACATTAATGGTGGTCACACTACTGTAACAATACTGGTGGTGAATCTACCAAACGTTTCTGGTTGTGATTCTGCTCTGTCATTACTGGTGGTGACCCTACTCTAACATTCCAGGCGGTGACCCTGCTCTAACATTACTGGTGGTGACTCGACTCTAACGTTCCAGGTGGTGACCCTGCTCTAACATTACTGCCGGTGACCCTTCTTTGACATTACTGGTGGTGACTCGACTCTAACCTCACTGGTCGTGACTCTATTCTAACATTACTGGTGGTGAACCTACCCGAACATTACTCGTGTTGACCCTTCTCTAATAGAGTTGGATCACCGCCAGCAATGTTCCAGTCGAGTCACCACCAGTAATGTTGGAGTGCAGTCACCATGAGTAATGTTGGAGTCGGGTTACAACCAGTCATGGTACCGTTGGGTCACCACCATTAATGTGAGAGTGGGACCACTGCCAGTGATCTTCGAGTAGAGTCACCACGAGTAATGTTAGAGTACAGTCACCATAA
Source organism: Heptranchias perlo (assembly GCF_035084215.1). Taxonomy (NCBI): domain Eukaryota; kingdom Metazoa; phylum Chordata; class Chondrichthyes; order Hexanchiformes; family Hexanchidae; genus Heptranchias; species Heptranchias perlo. Next base: position 6,094,791 of record NW_027139548.1, read on the forward strand.
GTAATATTAGAGGAGGGTCAACAACTTACTTTATTTCTGGTGATTCTACTCCAACATTACTGGTGGTGACCCTTCTGTACCATTACTGCTGATGACCCTATCCAACATTACTTGTGTTGATTCTACTCTAATATTAATGATGGTGACGCTACTGTTACATTTATGGCGGTGACCCTATTCTAACATTATTGTGGTGACCCAACCGTAACATTACTAGTTGTGACACTGCTCTAACATTACCGATGGTGAATCTAATCTAACATTACTGACGGTGATCCTACTCTGACATTACTGGTGGTGACCCAACTCAAACATTAATGGTGGTCAATCTTCTATCACATTATTGATGGGGACTCTACTCTAACATTACTGGTGGTGATCCTACTCTAAAATTACTGGTGGTTACCCAACTCTAACATTATTGGTGGTGACCCTATTCTAATATAATTTTTTAAAATTCGTTTATAAGATGTGGGCGTCGCTGGCAAGGCCAGAATGTTTTGCCCATCTCTGATTCCCGTGGAGAAGGTGTTGGTGAGCCACCGTTTTGAAGCTCTGCAGTCGGTGTGGTGAAGGTTCACCCACAGTGCTGTTAGGAAAGGAGTTCAAGGATTTTGACCCAGCGACGATGAAGGAACGGCGTTATATTTCCAAGTCGTGTTGGTGTGTGACTTGGAGGGGAACGTGCAGGTAGTTTTGTCCTTCTCGGTGGTCGAGGTCGTCGGCTAGTGAGGGGCTGTCGAAGTATCCTTGGTGAGTTGCTCCAGTGCATCCTGTGGATGGTACACACTGCAGCCACATTGAGCCGGTGTTGAAGGGAGTGAATGTATAGCGTGGTGGATGGGGTGCCAATCAAGCGGGCTGAGTGGAATCGAGCTTCTTGAGTGTTGTTGGAGCTGCGCCCATCCAGGCAAGTGGAGAGTATTCCATCACATTTCTGACTTGTACCTTGTAGATGGTGGAAAGGATTTGGGGGTGAGGAGGTGAGTCACTCGCCAAAGAACACCCAGCCTCTGACCTGCTCTTGTACTGAATGTGTTTATATTGCTGGTCCAGTTAATTTTCTGTTCAATGGTGACACCAGGATGTCGATGATGGGGGATTCGGCGATGGTAATGCCGTTCAATGTCAAGGGGAGATGGTTAGACTCTCTCTTGTTGGATAAGGTCATTTGTCTAGCACTTGTATGGCGCGAATATTACTTGCCACTTATCAGCCCAAGCCTGGATGTTGTCTATGTCTTGCTACATGCGTGCACGGACGGCTTCATTATCTGAGGGGTTGCGAATGGAACTGAACACCGTGCAATCATCAGCCAACATCCACAATTCTTACCTAATGATGGAGGGAAGGTGATTGCTGAAGCAGCTGAAGATGGTTGCGCCGAGTACATTGCCCTGAGGAACTCCTGCAGCAATGTTCTGGGGCTGAGATGATTGGCATCTAAGAACCACTACCGTCTTCCTTTATGCTAAGTACAACTCCGGCCATTGGAGAGTTATTCCCTGATTCCCATTGACTTCAATTTAACTCGGGCTCCTTGATGTCACATTCGGTCAAAAGCTGCCTTGATGTCAAGGGCAGTCACTCTCACCTCACCTCTGGAATTCAGCTGTTTTGTCCATGTTTGGACCAAGGCTGTAATGAGAACTGGAGCAGAGTGGTCCTGGCAGAATCCAACCTGAGCATCGATGAGCAGCTTATTTGTGAGTAAGTGCAGATTGATAGCACTGTCGACGACACGTTCCATTACTTTGCCAATGATTGAGAGTAGACTGATGAGGAAGTAATTGGGCGAATTGGATTTCTCCTGCTTTTTGTGGACAGTACATACCTGGGCTATTGTCCGCATTTGCCGGTAGATGCCAGTGCTGAAGCTGCACTGGAACAGTTTGGCTAGGGGCGCGGCTAGTTCTGGAGCACAAGTCTTGAGCACTACCGCCGATGGTGAACTGAACCTAACATTACTGGTAGTGACCCATCTCTAACATTACCAATGGTAATCCAACATTAGCATTAATGGTGGTGACCCTACTCTAACATTACCGATGGTGATTCCAATCTAACATTACTGGTGGTGATGCTAGTCTAACATTACTGGTGGTGACCCTACTCTAACATTACTAGTGGTGACGTTACTCTCACATTTCTGGTGGTCACCCTGCTCTAACATTATTGATGGTGATATTACTCCAACATTATAGATGGTGACCTTATTCCAAAATTATTGTTCGTGATCCTACTCTATCTTTACTGGTCGTTCCCTTACTCTAACATTACCGACAACTGAAATTTGCGCTCAAGCCGCTTCTCGATCGTCGATTTCCTGTTGGTAGACAACGGCGGCGTTCAAGTTGCCAGCTCTCTGATGCTGATTCCATGTGAGGTGGTGCATTTTGGCAGGAAGAATAAAGAGGTCGCATACTGCTTGATTAATTAGATTCTAAATGGGTTGGATAAGCAAAGGGATCTCGGAGTACATATATATAAATCACCAAAAGTAGCGACGCAAGATAACAAGGCCATAAAAAAGGCAGACCAAGCACTGGGGCTAATTTCTTGCGGGATAGAATTGAAAAGCAGAGACGTGGTGTTCAACTTGTGCAGAAACTTGTTTAGACTACATTTGGAATATTCCATTGGGTTCTGGTATCTATCCTATATAATGGCTATTGAGGCATTGAATAAGGTCCTGATAAGATTCAGAAGTATGATTCCAGAACTGAGAGGATGAACTTATCAAGAGTGGCTGAGCGGGCCGGGGCTCTTTTCGCTCGAGAAGAGAAGGCTGAGAGGTGAACTGATAGAGGTCTTTAAGATAATGAAAGGGATTGATAGATTAGACAGAGGGAAAACGTTCCCAACTTGTGGGGCAGTCCAAAACTAGGGGCCATAAATATTAGATGGTCACCAATAAATCAAATAAGGAATTCAGGAGAAACCACTTTACCCAGAGAGTGGTGAGAATGTGGAACTCGCAGTGACAAGGAGTAGTTGAGGCGAATAGAATAGATGTCTTTAATAGGAAGCTGGATAAACAAATGAGGGGAAAAGGAACAGAAGGATTTGGTGACAGAGTGAGATGAAGTCAGGTGGAAGGATGCTCGTGTGAAGCATTGCGTTGTGCCAACTGGAAATAAAAATCGCGAGAGATATGGTACATTATCGAAGACCTTTTGAAAATCCAAGTGTATTACCCTTCCCTATTCTTTCTGTTACTTTTTCAAATAATTTAACACCGTTGTTCTATCGTGACCGCCCCTTTTGAAATCCGTGCTGACTACTCGTTATTTTTATTTTCGGTTTCTGGATGTTTTTCTCTTTCATCCTTGAGTAAAAATCCTATTATCTTTCCCACCACCGATGATACGCTAACTGCTCCATGGTTCCTGGTATCACCAATTACTGACATCTCAATAAACTATTGCTTGTTCTTTCGAAGTTGGAGGTGTATCTGATGATGAATATGATCAGTGCCCTTATTCCCGTTGCCAATCCGATCCTGCTTTCTATTCATTGCGGGAATTGGAGCGCACACATTCTCTGCCCTTCTTGAGGTGTCTGCGATTCTTGTCCCATTACTATGGCTGTAAGCACAGAATTGAAATCTTAATCCATGACTAATAGTTGCAAATCCGGAAAAAAACTCCATCAGCACCTGTTCCAGTTTATTTTAACATAGAATATACAGCACAGCAACCGGCCATTCGGTCTAACAGGTCTGTATTGGTGTTTATGTTCCACACCAGCCTTCTCCCACCGCTCTTCATCAAACCCTATCGGCATATCGTTCTCTGCCTTTCTCCCTCGTGTGTTTACACAGCTTCCTCTTGAATGCATCTCTGATAATCGCCCCAACCATCCCACATGCTGGCGAATTCCACATTCTCACCACTCTCTGGGTGAAGTAGTTTATCCTGATTACTTTATTGCATTTATTTGTGAATATCTTATATTTACGGCCACTAATTTGTAACTATTACCCACTCAATGCATTTTGCTGGAGAAATAATCCATTTGTATTATGTAACGATCCTCCACTCACTGCTAATTTGCTGGAGAAATGACCTTGCTTTTATCGGGGGATTCTACTTTCGGTCATGAGTTCTGTTTGCTGTAGTTTTTAGTGATTTCTTTAAAAAATAGACACTGTAGACTGTTTGCTGTAGTCCACTGTTTAAACAGGCTCTGTTTGCTCAGTAAATAGATATTGTTTGCTCTTAAATACACACTTTGCTGTGAGTCCAGCCGGAAATCCCGCATGCCTCCAACTCATTGGCTGAAACGATGGTGTGAATAGACACACTGGCTACTCTTTGATATGCCCTGCTACTTCCTCAGTATTTGTCAGGTCTGGACCTCAGAAACGCCGCCTTGGACGTTCAAAGATGGAAGAAGGCGATTAACCTCGCCAGCCTGCCAAACCTGACAACAACCCCCACTCAGACCTACCGTCAGCCTGAAGAGGCAAACGGCTCTCAGCCAGAAACAATAAGAGAAGTGCTGAGCATCCTGATCTGTGTCGGGTAGAGGTCAGATTGAGGTGAAGGGGTCAGATAGAGAAGAAGGGGACAGATTGGGAAGAACGGGTCAGATTGAGGAAAAGAGATCAGATTGCGGAGAAGTGGTCAGATTGGGGAGAAGGGGCCAGATAGAGGAGAATGGGTCAGATTGTGGAGAAGGGGTCAGATTGTGGAGAAGGGGTCAGATTGAGTTGAAGGTATCAGACTGAGGAGAAGTGGACAGATTGGGACGAACGGGTCAGGTTGAGGGAAAGAGATCAGATTGCGGAGAAGTGGCTGGATTGAGGAGTAGGGGTCAGTTTGCGGTTGGAGTGTCGTATGTTTCAGTGAACGGAATGTAATTCCCTATCACAGCAAGTCAGGGTCGCTGTGACGCTTTAGCTTCAAAAATTGGCCGTGTGGGTGATAGTGAGGAGGAAAGCTGTGGACTGCAGGAAGATATCAATGGACTGGTCAGGTGGGTAGAAAAGTGGCAAATGGAATTCAGCCCAGAGAAGTGTGAGTGAATGTAATTGGGGAGGGTAAACAAGGCAAGGGAGAACACAATAAATGAGAGGATACTGATGAGGTGTGGAGGAACAAAGGGAGCTTGGAGTGCATGTCCACAGATCCCTGAAGGTAGCAGGATACGCAGATAAAGTGATTTAAAAGGCATACGGGAAACTTTCCTTTATTAGCCGAGGCGGAGAATATCAGATGAGGGAGGTTATGCCAGAACTGTATAAAATAATGCTTAACCCAATGAGTCCTGCGTACAGTTCTGGTCACCACAATACAGGGAATATGTGTTTGCAATAGAGAGGGTACAGAGGAGATTGACGAGGATTTTGCCAGGACAGGAGAATTTTAGCTATGGGCAAAGATTGGATAGGCTGGGTTGTTTTCGTTGGAAGAAATGAGGCTGATGGAATATTTAACTGAGGTATGTAAAATAATGATGGGTCTGGATAGAGTGGATCGGAAGGACCTATTTCCCATAGTAGACGGGTCAGTGACCAGAGGGCAACGATTTAAAATAAATGGTAGAAGGATTAGACGGGAGTTGAGAAGAATCTTTTCACCCAGAGCGTGGTGAGGGTCTGGAACTCACTGCCTGAAAGGATGGGAGAGGCAGAAACCCTCAACGCATTAAAAAAAGTCCTTGGATGTGCACTTGATGGGGGGACAGAGCAAGTTCTGGAGAGTGGGATGAAGCAAGATCGCTCTTTTGCGGCCGGCACAGACACGATGGGCAGAATGGATTCCTTCTCTGCAGTCACTTTCTATGATTATATGATTAAACTGCCACTCAATTTACACATTAAAGCATCATTAAACGCCAGGCAGCTGAAGTCTACCGCCTAAAAATATAAATATCACTCAGCTGCATAATCATTCATTGAACAGCAGCTGCTTAAGGAAGTCAGGGATGAGTCAAAAGAAACACATTGGCCCAAACAAAGCTTCTTTATCAGTTTCAAAATGCTGGAAATATTACCCTAACCCTAAACCTAACCCATGTTCATTCGGCTTTCATTCTCTGCATTTCACATTCCATCAGCGATTCATGATTATTTCTGCTGGAGATCAAACAGATGATGTTAAAACTGGCCAGCAAAAAGGTGAATTTACAGGACAATAACTAGAATTTAAAGATTAAACGAAAAGGTAATTTTCCAGGACAACATCTGAAGATTAATGATGAAATGAAAATGTGAATTTACAGGATAACATCTAGAAATTAAAGACTAAGTGAAAAGGTGAATTTACAGGACAACATCTAAAGATTAATGATTAAATGAAAAGGAGAATTTACTGGATAACATCTAAAGATTAATGATTAAATTAAAGCAGAATTTACAGGACAACAATCTAAAGATTAATGATTAAATGAAAAGGTGAATTTACAGGATAACATCTAAAGATTAATGATTAAATTAAAGCAGAATTTACAGGACAACATCTAAAGATTAATGATTAAATGAAAACGTGAATTTGCAGGACAACATCTAAAGATTAATGATTAAATGAAAAGGAGAATTTACAGGATAACATCTAACGATTAACGATTAAATGAAAAGGTGAATTTACAGGATAACATCTAGAGTTTAAAAAGTAAATGAAAATTTGAATGACAGGCGAACAAATAGTATTTAAAAATTGAATGAAAAGTTGAATATACAGAACAACAGTTAGAATTGAAAGGTCCAATGAAAAGGTATATTTGCAGGACAACATCTAGAATTTAAGGAATAATTGAACAAGTGAATTTACAGGACAATTGAAAGATTAACTGAAAAGGTGAATTCACAGCACAACAACCAGAACTTAAAGTTTAGATTCAAAGATGAATTTGCAGTAGAACTTGAATCTAAAGATTAAATGAAAAGCTGAATTAGCAGGACAACAATTAGAATCTAAAGATTAAATGAAAAGGTGAATTTGCAGGACAACAGTTGGAATCTAAAGATTAATTGAAAAGGTGAATTTACAGGACAACTACTAGAATCTAAAGATTAAATGAAAAGGTGAGTTTACAGCACAACAACTCAAATTCAAAAAGGCCAATGAAGCAGAAATGTCACATGTTTGCCACAAACATTTGTTGTTTCATTTCTTGGAAGTGAATCCTGGAGCCAGATACTCATTTGTGTGAACATCCTGATCAAAAGGCCGAAACTGTGACTCATTAACTGGAGACTGTCTGACGGATACTACAATCATTGCCCTGTTGCAATTGTATAAATTCAGGGCAATAAGGAATAGATTGGCGTCACAAAAGACCTGATACTGAGGTTAATAGAGCCGGGATCAGAATACAGTTAATTTATACGGAGTTAGAATCGGGATAAACAAACAGCCAATGTTCGAAAGGGAAGATAATTCCAAACATTTAAAGTTTCAACTCAATAAGTTCACTGTGTCTTTCCGTCTGCTCTTTGATCCCAATAAACTCACAGCAATCTATGAGAGTTCACTGTCACCTTCCCTTTGCAGTTTGATCCAAATAAACTAACATTAACCACTGAGAGTTCACTGTGTCCTTCCCTCTGCTGTTTGATGCAAATAAACTCTCATCAATCTGTGAGAGTTCACTGTGCCCTTCCCTTTGCTTTTTGAACCCAATAAACATACAACTATCTATGCCCCTTGCTATCTTTACGTTCCGATAATAAAGAAATGTTATGGTGATCAATAAAATCAAAATGAGTACACGGAACTGATATCGTCAACAGAACGCAGGTTCTCTCCGTGGTCTTCTGAACCAGAGATGGAAGAGCTGGGGGAAATGTAATGACTGTTACCACACAGCGAATTAATGACCTTTGTTAAAAGATCAATAATTCATCAGAACAATTCAGAATAAATGCGACTGTGTTTGATTCAGATCGAGCTCTGCTCTGGAGAACAGGACAGTGAGGGATTGTACTCATCAATCGTGTTTATGCCTGTGATGAGGAAATGATGTTTTCCCAAGGTGTGTTCATTGATGTGCAGAACTCACAACACTAACTTACCCTGGAACTTGAACTGGTATCAAGATCCACAGCACAAGGTAAGGACCTGGAATATAGTAAGCTCTATTATTATCTTTCGTTTTACCGGAATGGACGCATCGCCGTTTATTTATGCAGCAATTCGAGGTTATTGAAAAGTTGTTGTGTCCAAGTTGGATCAGGTAAGAAAGGATTGTTTTTTTTAAACAAAATAACTGCCTGGAAGCAGCGCCATTTCACAGAATAAAACTTCCAAATGCAAAGTCAAACGCTAAAATTCTACTGTTGTACGTCGTATTCAAATGTAATTCTTGTTTGTGACACGGTTATGATCAAAAAGTTAGAGGTCGAGACTTTTCAACAAAATACAGAATCCGTCATCATCACCGAAATACAATGTTTCCAGCTCCGGGAGGTTTACGCTTTGACCCGCAGTGACCTCAGGATGCGAGGGCGACTTGGTGCCAAACCGAGACAAATGCCTCCGTGTTGCCAAGAGGAGTAACCGCTATCACTTTGGCATTTAACTCTTGTAATTGTGTAAAGTCGGACGAGGATTGAAACACCACCCGAACTGAGTGTGGGTGAGGAGGTTATTGCTGAGTGAATGTTGCTTGATTGCGCCATTGATGAGTCCATCCATCACTTTGCTAATGATTGTGAGGTGGCTGGTGGGGAGGTAATTTGTTGGATTCAGTCCGTCCATAATTTTGTGGCTGGGACATAGCTGAACATAACAAAAACATTTCTCTAAAGAGCAAAAATTCCACTTGGACTGTCAAGCAACCATAGTCAACACGTGAGGTAAGACTCAATATAAAGCTGAAGGAAGTGACTCACACAAATGCAAAAAAAGCGGTAATTCAGGGGACTGGGAAAATATAGAAAACAACCAAGGGGCACAAAGAAAATATTAAGAGCTGCAGAAAGGGAATACGAAACAAAACATGCAAGTAATCTAACGGCTAGTAGTAAAAATATATTAGGAGCAAGAAAGTAGCTGAAAAAGAGATGGGTCCATTAAAGGCAGACTGATGTGATTCGGTAAAAGCTTACAAGGGAATAGCGGATTTATTCAACAAACACATTGCATCCATTTTCGCAGTAGAGGAAGAGGACAAAATACCAGTGATATGAGGGAAACTAAAAATAAATCAAAGGGAGGAAACTACTTTATTCATAATGATAAATGGAGAAAATGATGGGACTCAGGATAGATAAATCTCCAGAAGCTGATGGTTTCCACAAAGGGGATTTAGAAGAAGTAGGGGTGGGAATTGCAGCTACGTTAGTTGTAATCTTTCAAAGCTCTCTTCATTTGGGAATTGTGCCATCAGACGGGAAAATTAAGATGGGTGAGATAGTGAAACCAGGTAATTATATGCCTGTCAGTTTAACATCGGTTGAGGGGGAGTTAATAGAATCGGTCATTAAGGATAGAGTGAGAGAGCATTTGAGCAAATATGAACTGAACAGAGAGAACCAGCATGGCTTTTTTTAAAGGTAACACAGGTCTGACTGATCTAATTTAATTGTTTGAGGAGCTCACTTATAAAGTAGACAAAATGGTATCTATGGAATTTATCGATGTGGAGTTGCAGAAAACATTTGATAAGGTTCCTCACAAAAATAATTGGAAACAATTAGAGCGCATGGAATTGGAGGCAGCCTTTGCACTTGGGTTAGAAATTGTTAGGGAGGTTGGTTTCATAATTTGTCTTGTATTTCAACAGGTTAAAGGGAGTGGATAGGGTGGGTGGAGAGAAATTATTTCCTTGAACGGGCAAATATCCTTCAGAGGTACGATGGGCCGAATGTCTTCCTTCTGGGCAGTAAAAGTCTGTGATGTTGCAAATAATTAACCTGTCGGCTGCAGACTTTCACTGTAACACGTGATTCACCTCCACAGCTGCTTCAATCCACAACAACTCTGCCTGATCCTCATTTTCATACAGGCAAAGCTACATCCACGCAGTCCTATTCATGGCAAAGTTCCAGTTTGAACGATTGATGCAGACACGATGACAGTCCCATTAGTTACAATGTTCCAGTTTGAACGATTGATGCAGTCACTATTGTAGTCCTATTGGTTACAATGTTCCAGTTTGAACGATTGATGCAGTCACTGTTTTTTGTCCTATTCGTTACAATGTTCCAGTTTGAACGATTGATGCAGTCACTATTGTAGTCCTATTAGTTACAAAGTTCCAGTTTGAACGATTGATGCAGTCACTGTTGTAGTCCTTTTGGTTTCAATGTTCCAGTTTGAACGATTGATGCAGTCACTATTGTCGTCCTATTAGTTACAATGTTCCAGTTTGAACGATGGTTGCAGCCACGATTACAGTCCCATTTGTTAAAATTTTTCAATTTGAGCCATTGATGCAACCACGAGAACAATCCCATTATTTACAATGTTCCAGTTTGAACGATTGATGCAACCACTATTACAGTCCTATTAGTTACAATGCTCTCGTTGGAATTAATGATACATCCGCTGTCATGGTTATATTGATTACAATGATTCTCTTTGAGCTAACGATAGATCCCCTGTTATTTATTTTTGTTTTTGTGTAACAGATCCCCCCATTATTATTCAGCACATTGCTTCATCAGAAATACTTATCGATTCGCTGTTACAGCCCTGTCTTCTGCCTGGGACCTATATCTCCCCATTCACTGTTAACTTCCTGTTCCGTGAATCGGTCGATGTCGGACATATTCCTCCATACATTGTACAGCTGTGTTGTCCACTTCAGGGTCAAACTTGTTGGCGAACAAGGGTTTCTGTTGGACGATCCAGTGCAGATCTGCAGAAGCATAAACACAGACTTGATGGCGGTACCTTCCTGTACAAGGCGGATATAAGGCACCTTTCTCAACATCACCAGCCTCAAAAGACCACTTCACTGCTCGAGTAAGGATTGGTGGGTCACCCCTACGGTGCCTGGGAGTGTCTGGAATGGAGCCGGGTACCTCGGGCATTCTCTGCAGGGTCGCCCAGATGTGTTCATCGGGGCTGTAGGTGTCCTCCGACCACTTGAAAAACGCCTGGATTTCCGAGTTCACAAATAAATTACTCACAAACTCTCTGGTGACCATAATGTATGCGGCCCCCACAAACATGGGGCTCCGTATGGGAGGGGGGCTCTTCTCTCGATCTGTTAAGACCACAGTTCCACGGATATCATAATGAAACTTCCATCGTCTCTGAAAGTCAAGAAAAGAGCAATCATTTCTCATTTTCCAACGTCATCCTATTTTATTTCTACCGTAACATAACTAACAGCGGTATCGATTAATGATACATTTAGACTTTAGATAATGTTTTTTTGCTTGTATAAATTTTGCATATAAAATTCTGATACATAGAGCAGCTCAAAAGAGGAAATCTAGCAGAAATGATAAGGTGGAGGCTCACTGCACAGCTACTAATGGCCGATTGAAGGGAAATGATACGGGAAATGTCAGCAGATTAGGTCAGATTGGTTATTTAGAATTGCTCTGGTCACCCACAAGTATGGAATTTAGACACGTGAAATAAAATAAGCCAATCAACAATCGCATCTGAAAGAAAAGTGTGTCAAGGCTTTGAAAACAATGTATTTAACAGCAAATGATCATCTGCCAGTTCCCTGGGAAGAGGGCCCAATACGGTAAATAGGAAGTTATCCTTCTATTATTCTACATGTTCCTATGTTGCTATGTTCCTCTGAAGTTATCCTTCTATTCTCGTGCCCAAACCGAGTGATTTCAAACATAAGATGTGGGGCATGAGGCAGCCTAACTCGAGGTTCAAGTCAGCGCTTGACTCTCCAATGAAGTGAAGCGGGAGATGTGAGACCACCGGCAGGGGGTAATGTCACACCCCTTGTGATTCAGGTGACGTGTGGTGTAACTGCAATTTGATGATGAGCAAGTTCCAATCATCCACTCCTTCAAATATCCATTCAGTTCCTTTTGATTACATATAACCGCTTCCACTGCCCCCTTTGGCGGCTGAGCAGACATGAAGCTGGCGCATTACCTGTTTGTATCCCGGTGGACGGTCCGAATCTATCACATTTGAGCCGTTCATGGCAATGAGACTGTTGACCATCTCTCGGTTGGTTTTCGTTGGAAAGTCTTGTCCACACACATTGATGAGATATCTCCACGGGACTGAGCTCCTCAGCAGCTCTTCCATGCAATTCAGATCAGCCTGAACCCTGGACCATGACGCGTACGTCACCGTCTCTAATTTACTGGCAACGAAGACATTACTGAAACAAGAGGCGATGGCCTGGACGGCCGAGTGAAACTGTTTTGGAGACTTCCTGTCCACGTGGACGCAGTACACATTCTGAGGAGCGTAAATGCTTCTTAGGAGCCTCTCAAACATCTCGATCTTTTCATAGATCACCATAGAATAGGCCAGAGGGAAATCGCGTTCCTCGGTGCTTGAGGAGAAAGTGTTGTATTTGCGGTGTCTAACAAAAGAATCGCAGTCCCGGGTCATTGTCAAGTAATCGATTTCAGTGAAGACTTTGTGTTTGTTTGCGATTGTAATCGAATTGATTAGAGCTTTTTTAACGGATTCCGGGTCACCGCTAATTATCTTCCAGCAACTCGAGTTCATTTCTGACTTATTGAGAGATGCATTTCGCTCAACATAACCTGGTTTTAGTTTAACTGGTTTCCAATAGTTTACCAACAGATTTCCTCTCCGGGAAAAATATCCACCAAGAAAAGTCACAGCGAGTCCGCACAGGGTTGACATCAGTACCGCCCGCCTGAAGGAACACCATGCTAATATCATCATTGCCCTTTCACGAGTATTTAAAATGTAAATCTGTGATCCGATTTCCAGATATAATTCTTATGCAAATATAAACTTTGAGGAATTGTGCTCTTGACAAGGAGGCACTTTGTTCCAGGAATTTGGATAAATTTGGCACCGAATTTTCAGGCACCAATGAATTCAAATCGGATGCTCGGGGATGACAACAGCTACCGTGGCTTCATTGGGTTTCAGCTGTCAGCTCTGTTGGACAGGTCGCACCTGCTCCTGGTGTCTTGTCCCCCTTCCAGTGTGCCTTTGTGATCGGTCAGACCTTGCACCTTCCCTCACTCTCTCAATCAGTCACTCGCTCACTCTCTCCGCTCTTTGCGCTTTGTGGCACTTAGCGTCTCAATTTCTTGTCGCAGAGATTCAATCTTCGCTTCACAAAAGTCCCTGTAATAGGTTTCTCCCTCGTGTAACCGCTGTCAGTCGGTGTACCGTTTGGAGGCATTTAGCGTCTCAATTTCTTGTCGCAGAGATTCAATTTTCACTTCACAAAAGTCCCTGTAATCGGTTTCTCCCTCGTGTAACCGCTGTCAGTCGGTGTACAATTTCCACATTCTCTATTGCCTTTTTCGTAACTTAGGCTTTTCCGTAAACTTTTACTGAAAGATGGGAGAAGGCTCGGGCGGGTCTCATGAAAGATTCAAGACCTTAAACGGAAAGGACGAGGAAAGCGATAACAGAGTCCAGAACAAGAGAGCATAGCGTCAAACATGGACGAGAAAAAAAAAAGAAAGACGAACATTCACACAGCGCCTTTCATAACCTCAGGATGTCCCAAGAGGCTTTACGGCCAGTGTCGTCACAGTTGTAATGTTGGAAACGCGGCAGTTGCTTTTGGGTACAGCAAGATCCCACGAACACCAATGTGATAATGACCGGATAACCTGTTTCAGTGATGTTGATTGAGGCACAAATATTGGCCGGTACACCGGGGCAGTGGAATAACAAACTTCGACCTGAGAGGGTAGACTCTCATTTGAAACACGGCATCACGCATCGGACAGCGCTCCCTTAGTACTGCCCCTCCGAGAGTCCAGGGCGACATCAGTAGCGTCCGGAGTTACAGGACAGGGTTCCAATCCCTGTCTGTCTGAACTGCAAATTCTGAAGTCGGGAGGAGGCGTCACTGGATCAGGACTGGCTAAATCCCCAAAGTCCGTGTTCCTGCTTTCTGTGCTGGAGCCGCTCTTAAAATGTGTCCGTTGGGAGACTGGTGGAGATCAGGAGTGGGTTCATCCCTGAAATGTCCGGTGTAAAATGGGCTCCCCCCTGAGATCGCACACTTACAGAATTGTCGCATCCTCGGCGCTGGAGAACACATCAGACCGCGGGAAATAGACTTTAGAGAGAAAGGAGAACGGGAGGAATGAAAGAATAAAACACGGAACTGAAGCTTAGAAATTGCATGAACCTTGTCTCGGTTCGGCAATGATTGTCAGTTTCTTTATTACCCTGTGGATTTTGCAGGTTATTTCATTTTATTTCCTTACAACCAGTCAGGCAGAATGTCCTTGTTTATTTTGGCAAGTCCCAAGTTTGGAATTTGACCTGAGCCTTGTTTTATGAGATTCAGAGCTCACTCTCTGTGTGAAAGCAGCTGCCGCACCTCAGGATGGATTTCAACTAAAACATTCCTCAGTTGTTTCAGGACAGGGAGCGGCCTCTCTGACGAAATCACATCGAACCGATTTGACAATTCGCTGCTGCTTCGACTGTGAACAAAGTTTATTTTCAATTTTACTTTCTCTCTTCTTGTTCCAGGGAAGTTCAGTAAAACAGACACATGGTTCGAAATAAATTGTTACATTTCCATCTGGGACATTGTTCGCTAAAAGTCCAAGCGATTTCCTGATGTTTGCACTTTCAACACAGGGCCCAAGAGCCGGTGTCTTGTCAGTGAGCTGAGCTGTTTCTGTCGGTGAGGACATTAACCATTTAACCGGTGAATTAAACTATCCCTGACCATCAATCGCCTCAGACACTGGGGGAAAGATCACTGACATTCCAAAGTTACATTTATCACTGTAAATCTTCACTAGATACACCCGTGACATTGTTAAATGCAGAAAAGCTCATTCCTGCACTAGAGTCGGTATAAAGATTGAATTTTCCTCTTTTTCAGCTTGGCTATCACAGAGTAATCACGGGATGGGAGTGTCCGAAAAGAGACAATGTTTGAGGACAGATTGTGATGGTAATTCCGAGGGATGTATTGCGATATTTCATTTCACTCTCTCATTTCTCCTTTGTTTTTTGACCCAGATTAAGTATTTACTCGGGCCGGAGACAGAGGTTCAAGCGTCGGCCCCAAACTTCCCCAATATTTGTCTTCGAGTGAACTCTCCCGCCACAGACCTTCTCTTTCCTGCTGGAACTCACCCGCCTCATACATAGGAACATTGGAACAGGACGAAGCCATTCAGCCCCTCGAGCCCACTCCGCCATTTGATAAGATCATGGCTGTTCCCTGATCTCACTCCATATACCTGCCTTTGGCCCATATCCCTTTATATCTTTGGTTGCCAAAAAGCTATCTATCTCAGATTTAAAATTAGTAATTGAGCTGGTATCAATTGCCGTTTGCGGAAGAGAGTCCCTAACTTTTACCACCCTTTGTGTGTAGAAGTGTTTTCTAATCTCACTCCAGAAAGGTCTGGCTCTAATTTTTGGACTGCGCCCCCTCGAATCCCTAACCAGCAGAAATGGTTTCTCACTATCCAGCCGATCTGTTCCCCTCAATATCTTATAAACTTCGATCCGATCATCCCTTAACCTTCTAAACTCTGGAGAATACAACTCCAATTTGTGTAATCTCTCCTCGTATCTTAACCCTTGAAGTCCGGGTATCATTCCAGTAAACCTACGCTGCACTCCCTCCAAGGCCAATATGTCCTTTCGAAGGTTCGGTGCCCAGAACTGCTCACAGTACTCCAGATGCGGTCTAACCAGGGTTTTGTATAGCTGCACCATAATTTCTGCCCCCTTGTACTCCAGTCCTCTAGATATAAAGGTCAGCATTCCATTAGCCTTGTTAACTATTTTCTGCACATGTTCATGACAATCAATGTTCTTTGCACCTGAACCCCTAAATCCCTTTGAACGTCCACTGTTCTTAACTTTTTGCCATTTAGAAAGTGCCCTGTTCTTCTCTTTCCTGCTTGAACTCTACCGCCACAGACCTTCTCTTTCCGACCAAAACTCTCCCGCCACTGATCTCCTCTTTCCGACTACAACTCTCCCGCCACAGACCTTCTCCTTCTTGCTTGTTTCCATCCATCGCTGATTTAAGCTGAGAGTTTTCTATTCAACCGAACAAGCCGAGCGCCGATCGCCGATCGCGGACCCCCAAACCCAATGTCCATCCGCCTGCAACGATCGCGGACCCCCGACCCCAATCACGGAAGCCGGCACTGACCCAAGATTCCGCCCCCCCAACCCCATCAACGATCGCGGACACCCGCGATATTCCCCGATCCAGACACCCACACCCCTCGCCGATCTGACGCCATATCGGTCCACCCATTACTGACGACCCTCGTACCAACCTATGCCCCGTGCCAACACATGCCAAACTATGCCCCGTGCCAACCCATGCCAACCTATGTCACCGTGCTCCCCATGCCCCCCATCCGTACAAACAAAGACTTACCTGAAGGGTTATCTGTACACGTGCTCAAAAGCAAAATACTGTGGATGATGGAAATCTGAAATAAAACCAGAAAATAATGGAGAAGCTCAGCAAGTCAGTCAGCGTCTGTGGTTAACGTTTCAGGTCGAAGATATTTCGTCAGAACTAGAAGATATGAAAAGAGTTCAAGATTTTCAGCAAGTCCAGTGCCAGGGAAAGATTGGGGAGAAGAGTAAAGAACAAAAGGGAAGGTCTGTGGCAGGAGAGTTCAATTCAAAATAAATATTGGTGAAGTTTGGGGCCGTCGCATGAGGATCTGTCTCCGGCCCGAGCAAATCCCTAATTCTGGTCAAAAAACAAAGGGGAAATTAGAGAGAAAAAGGGAATATCGCTCTGAATCTCATATAACAAGGGTTAGATTAAATATCGCTCTGAATCTCAAATAACAAGGGTCAGATCAAATATCGCTCTGAATCTCACAACAAGGATCAGATCAAATATCGCTCTGAATCTCATATAACAAGGGTTAGATCAAATATCGCTCTGAATCTCAAATAACAAGGGTCAGATCAAATATCGCTCTGAATATCACAACAAGGGTCAGATCAAATATCGCTCTGAATCTCACAACAAGGATCAGATCAAATATCGCTCTTAATCTCACAACAAGGATCAGATCAAATTCCCAATTTGTGACTTGCCAAATTGAAAAAAAGGAAAGTTTATCTGATTAGTTGTGATGAAATAACAAGGATATAACCTTCAAAATCTGCACGGAAATAAAGAGGCAGAAAATCATTGCAGGTTTAAGGTAAGTTCATGTAGATTCTCAGCTTCTGTTCCATGTTTTATTCTTTTATTCCTCCCGTTCACCTTTCTCTCTGAAGCCTATTTCCCGCGGTCTGATGTGTTCTCCAGCGCCGAGGATGCGATTATTCTGTGAGTGTGCGATCTCAGGGGGGAGTCAATTTTACACCGGACATTTCAGGGCTAAACCCACTCCTGGTCCCCACCAGTCTCCACACGGGCACAATTTAAGGGCGGCTGTCGGACAGAAAGCAGGAACACGGACTTTGGGGATTTACCCCATCCTGCCCAAGTTGCGCCTCCTTCCTTCTTTAAAAATTGCAGTTCAGACAGACAGGGATTGGAACCTGTCCTTGTACTTTCTTGCGGATTTTTACTGTAACACTCAATCAACCTTTCTGTGCCCAGTGTTTTTGTTATTGAACTAATCAAAGGCGGGACCAGCAATTCACACTGAACACGTAGCTCAGCTTAGTAAAGGGTTAATACATTCGCACTGGTGGATCATCGCTCTCTGCCGAGCACCTGGACAATCAGCCTCTGGTGACATGAGGCCCGCCCGAGCGCGATCCAGTCACAGGATCGGAGAAAGATCGACAAAAATGTTTACACCGATTAATTAAAATAATTAATTACTGATTCACACCACAATGTCAGTTTCGGTCAGTTGGAAAAGGATGTGAATTAGCTGGGAGAATAGAGCAGGAGCTTCTGTTTTTGGTGAAATAAGTTCATGTTAATGAGGCGTTTATCTATCAAACTCACTCAACGAATAAAACAAGGAGGGGTTGTTGCCTTTTGAGATAAATTGACCTCAGAAATGTGTTAGTTTCAAACCGACCACAGGATTGAAGCGATCTCCTTCACAGATAAAAGGATCCTGGTCACTGGTCTTGTGTAATTAACTATTTAAATTTCTAACAGGTAGAAGGGCCCATCATTAATCTTTATATAAAAAAGTAATTATTATATTAGCCAAAGTTTGGAGGGCCTGTCACTGACCTTTATATAAAAAGTAACCTCTGAAATAACCAACAGGTCGGAGGGTCCATTACTAAGCTTTAAATAAAAAGTAAGTACTCGAATTATAAGAACATAAGAACATAAGGAATAGGAGCAGGAATAGGCCAATCGAGCCTGCTCCGCCATTCAATAAGATCACGGCTGATCTGATCCTAACCTCAAATCTAAACTCATGTCCAATTTCCTGCCCGCTCCCCGTCATCCCGAATTCCCTTTAATTGTAGGAAACTGTCTATTTCTGTTTTAAATTTATGTAATTACAAATTGTTGGGAGGCTCCATCATTAATCTTTATTTATAAAGTATCTATTCAAATTACAAACAGGTGGGAGAGTCCATCACTAATATTTATATAAAATTAAGCATTCGAGTTACCTACGGTTAGGAGTGCCCATCACTAATATTTATACAAAATGCAAGTGTTCGAATTACATCCACGTCGGAGGGTCCATCACAAATCTTCATATAAAATGTAAGTGTTTTAATGAATTACAGGTAAGAGGGTCCATCACTAATCTATATATAAACAGTAACTATTTTACTTACCTGCAGGTAGGAGGGCCCATCACCATTCATTATAAAAAAAAATATTTACTCCGATGAGAAAAATGGGAAAGAAAGGAAAACATTCTTGAAATAAAAAACGAAGTACTCCAATTACCAGCAGGTAGGAGGGCCCATCACTAATCTTTATATAAAAAGTATCTATTCGAATAACCAACAGGTAGGAGGGTCCATCACTAATCTTTATATTAAAAGTATCTATTCGAATAACCAACAGGTAGGAGGGTCCATCACTAATCTTTATATTAAAAGTATCTGTTCGAATAACCAACAGGTAGGAGGGCCCATCACTAATCTTTATATAAAACGTATCTATTCGAATAACCAACAGGTAGGAGGGCCCATCACTAATCTATGTGTAAAAGTATCTATTCGAATAACCAACAGGTAGGAGGGCCCATCACTAATCTATATATTAAAAGTATCTATTGGAATAACCAACAGGTAGGAGGGCCCATCACTAATCTTTATATTAAAAGTATCTATTCGAATAACCAACAGGTAGGAGGGCCCATCACTAATCTTTATATTAAAAGTATCTATTCGAATAACCAACAGGTAGGAGGGCCCATCACTAATATTTATACAAAATGCAAGTGTTCGAATTACATCCACGTCGGAGGGTCCATCACAAATCTTCATATAAAATGTAAGTGTTTTAATGAATTACAGGTAAGAGGGTCCATCACTAATCTATATATAAACAGTAACTATTTTACTTACCTACAGGTAGGAGGGCCCATCACCATTCATTATAAAAAAAAAATATTTACTCCGATGAGAAAAATGGGAAAGAAAGGAAAACATTCTTGAAATAAAAAGGAAGTACTCCAATTACCAGCAGGTAGGAGGGCCCATCACTAATCTTTATATAAAAAGTATCTATTCGAATAACCAACAGGTAGGAGGGTCCATCACTAATCTTTATATTAAAAGTATCTATTCGAATAACCAACAGGTAGGAGGGCCCATCACTAATCTTTAAATAAAACGTATCTATTCGAATAACCAACAGGTAGGAGGGCCCATCACTAATCTTTATATAAAAAGTATCTATTCGAATAACCATCAGGTAGGAGGGTCCATCACTAATCTTTATATTAAAAGTATCTATTCGAATAACCAACAGGTAGGAGGGCCCATCACTAATCTTTATATAAAAAGCATCTATTCGAATAACCAACAGGTAGGAGGGCCCATCACTAATCTACATATAAAAGTATCTATTCGAATAACCAACAGGTAGGAGGGCACATCACTAATCTATATATTAAAAGTATCTATTCGAATAACCAACAGGTAGGAGGGCCCATCACTAATCTATATATTAAAAGTATCTATTCGAATAACCAACAGGTAGGAGGGTCCATCGCTAATCTATATATAAAAAGTATCTATTCGAATAACCAACAGGTAGGAGGGCCCATCACTAATCTTTATATAAAAACTATCTATTCGAATAACCAACAGGTAGGTGGGCCCATCACTAATCTTTATATAAAAAGTATCTATTCGAATAACCAACAGGTAGGAGGGCCCATCACTAATCTATATATTAAAAGTATCTATTCGAATAACCAACAGGTAGGAGGGTCCATCACTAATCTATATATAAGAAACTGCACAAAATATCAAGTTTGGATTGCACATCTCTAATCCATACATAAAAAGTTACTACTTAAATTATAAACAGGTCCGAGGGTCCATTGTTAATCTTTCTATAAAAAGTAACGACTCGAATTACCAACAGGTAGGAGGGCCCATCATTGATGTTTATTTTAAAAATAACTGCTCGAATTTTAATCTGGTAGGAGGGAAGTCACGAATCGTTATACGAAAGGACAGACTCGAATTATAGGAACAGAGGAACATCGGAACAGGAGTGGGCCATTCAGCTCCTCGAGCCGCTCCGCCATTTCAGAAGATCATGGCTGATCTGTGATCTAACTCCATATACCTGCCTTTGGCCCATGTCCCATTATAACTTTGGTTGGCAAAAAGCTATCTATTAGATTTAAAATCAGCAATTGAGCTCGCATCAATTTTTAGACAGTGCCCCCGAGTCCGAGAATCCCCAACCAGCGGAAATAGTTTCTCTCTATCCATCCTATCTATTCCCCTTAAAGTCTTATAAACTTCGATCAGATCACCGTTTAACCTTCCAAACTCCAGAGAATAGAACCCCAATTTGCATAATCTCTCCTCGTAACTTAACCCTTGAAGTCCGGGTGTCATTCTAGTAAACCTACGCCGCATTCTCTCAAAGGCCAATATGTCCTTCCGAAGGTGCGGTGTTCAGAACTGCTCACAGTACTCCAGGTGCGGTCTAACCAGGGTTTTGTATAGCTGCAGCATAACTTCTGCCCCCTTGGACTCTTGTCCTCTGGATATAAAGGCCAACATTCCATTAGCCTTATTGATTAATTTCTGCACCTTTTCATGACACTTCAATGATCTATGCACCTGAACCCCTAAGTCCCTTTGGATATACACTGTTTTTAACCTTTTACCATTTTCAAAGTACCCTGTTCTATCCTTTTTTGGTCCAAAGTGGATGACCTCACATTTGTGTACATTGAATTATATTTGCCACAGTTTTGCCCATTCACCTAATCTATCAATATCGCTTTGTATTTTTATGTTTTCATCTACACAGCTTACAATACCACCAACCATTGTGTCATCGGCAAACTTAGTTATGAGACTTTCTATGCCTTCATCTAAGTCGTTAATAAATATTTTGAATAATTGAGGCCCCTGGACAGATCCCTGCCGAACACCACTTGTGAAGTCCTGCCAATGTGAGTACCTACCTATTATCGCAACTTTCTGTCGCTTTTCGCTCAGCCAACGTCCTAACCAAGTCCGTGCTATTCTCTCGATTCCATAGTCTTCCAGCAAAGCTAACAGTCTCTTATGTGAGACTTTATCAAATGCCTTCTGGAAGTCCATATAAATAATATCCATTGACATTCCCTTGTCCACTACTTTAGCAACTTCTTCAAGAAATTCAATCAGATTTGTGAGCCACGACCTGGCTCTCTCTGATTAACTGAAAATTCTCAAGGTGTTCAGTCACCCTATCCTTAATTATAGACTCCAGCATTTTCCCCACAACAGATGTCAGGCTAACTGATGTATTATTCCCGGGTTTCCCTCTCTCTCCTTTCTTAAAAAGCGGAGTGACATGTGCAGTTTTCCAATCTGGAGGGACGTATCCTAAATCTAGATAACTTTAAAGGATTATAGTTAGGGCATCTGCAATGTACTCACCTACTTTCTTTAAAACCCTGGGATGGAAAACATCGAGGTATTTGTTACTGTTTAGTGCTATTATTTTCTTCATTTATCTTGTTTTACTCATGCTAATTTTATTGAGTCCCTTTCCCCGATTCAATATTAGTTTTCTTGGGATTTCCGGTATGCTATCCTCTTTTTCGACTGTAAATGCTGACGCAAAGTAATTATTCAACATGTCCACCATTTCACCATTTCAGTTTTTAAGGGGCCAACACTGCTCCCGACCACCCGCTTTTTCCGAATATAACTATAAAAGTTCTTCGTAATTGTTTTGATATCCCTTGCAAGTTTATTTTCATACTCTCTTTTTGTAGCCCTTACCATCTGTTTTGTGACCCTTTGTTGATCTTTGTATCTTGCCCATTCGCCAGGATCTGTGCCATTTTTTGCATTTTTTTAATGCCCTTTCCTTATGTCTTATAATGTCCTGACCTCTTTAGTTGTCAATGGCTGTTTTTTTTTGACAAGTCGAGTTCTTGCCCCTCAGGGGCATAAACCAGTTCTGTATCACGTCAAATGTTTCTTTAAACATTCCCCACTGATCATCAGTCGTTTTACCCATTAACAGATTTGCCCAGTTTATTGTGGACAGTCTCTTTGAAGTCGGCCTTACCCAAGTCTCGGATCTTCGCAGCTGATTCACTTTCAAACACTGCCTTGAACTCGATCATGTGATGATCGCTATTGGATTAATGTTCGCGCACAGTTAAGCTGTTAACTAAATCTGGTTCATTACTCATTACTCATTACTAAATCTATTATGGCTTGCCCCCTTGTTGCTTGTAGGACATACTGCTGTGGAAAACTATCCCAAAAACACTGAAGAAAATCACTAACTTTCTGACAGTTGCGAGTCTGCTTTTCCCAATCTATGTGAAGGTTAAAGCCCCCCATTAACACCACTCTGCCTTTGTTACACACTTGCCTAATCTCTGCATTTATACAATCTAGCACTGCAGAGCTGCTGCCAGAGGTCCTATGCACAACACCCACTGTAGTCTGAGATCCTTGCCTATTTCTCAATTCAACCCATAATGTCTCTGTTGGCTGCTTACCTCTCGGTATGTCCTCTTTTATCACGAAGGCTACTCCTCCCCCTCTTCAATTTTCCCTATCTCTCCTGTAGACCTTATAACCCGGTATATATTGTTACCAATCCTGACCATCCTGTAGCCATGTCTCAGTAAAATCGATCATGTCATACCCTCCAATTTGAATTTGAACCTGTAGTTCATTAAATTTATTCCTTATACTCCGTGCATTTGTGTGTAGAACTCTTAGTTGAACCACCCACCCTCGCCTGACCTTCAGCTTTGATGCTGGATTAATCGCTTTACACCTAATAATTTTCACATTATCTGTAGTGTCTAAAGTATACTTTCTTTATGCTGCTCTACGCTTTTCCCTTTCACTTGTTCTTGAACAACTGTTTCTACAATTTTATTGTAAATTTTCCCTGGGCTTTCCCCACTCTTGCTGCTCTCAACTTGACTCCCTTCTGACACCCCGCTCAGTTGCCCAACCCCCTGCCACTCGAGTTTGAACCTTCCCCAACAACACGAGCAAATACCCTCGCGAGGACAATGGTCCCGGTCCCGCTTATATATTCCCATCTTCCCCAGAACCAGTCCCAATGTCGCAGGAATCTAAATCCCTCCCTCCTACACCATCCCTGAAGCCACGCATTCATCCGATCTATTCTCCTGTTCCGATGTTCACTCGCACGTGACACTGGTAGTAATCCTGAGATCACTACCTTTGAGCTTCTGCTTTTTAATTTATCTCTTAACTCCTTCAATTCACCTTGCAGCAGCTCATCCCTGAGGCCCAAGGCAGAATGGTCAAAAAAAGTACAAGCCCATGGGATGCAAGGGAAAGTGGCAAGTTGGATCCGAAATTGGATCAGTGGCAGGAAGCAAAAGCGAATGGTCGACGGGTGTTTTTGTGACCGGAAGGCTGTTTCCAGTGGGTTTCCACGGGGCTCAGTACCAGGACCCTTGCTTTTTGTGGAATATATTAAAGATTTAGACTTAAATGTAAGGGGCATGATTAAAAAGTTTGCAGATGATACAAAAATTGCCCATGTGGTTGATAGTGCCAGACTCTCAGTAAAGGAAGATAGAGTTGAGATACAGGATGGCTGAAAATGATAAAGAAGTGGTACTTAAAAGGCTGATTGTACTTAAAGTGGATATATCACCCGGTCCGGATGGGATGCATCCTCGCTTGCTGATGGAAGTAAGGGTGGAAATTGCGGAGCTGCTGGCCATAATCTTCCAAACATCCATAGATACGGGGGTGGTGTCAGAGGATCGTAGAATTGCAAATGCTACGCCCTAATTCAAAAAAGTGTGTCAGGATGAACCCAGCAAATGTAGGACAGTCAGTTTAATCTCAGTGGCGGGGAATCTTTTAGAAACAATAATCCGGGGCAGAATTAACAGTCACTTGTGCGAGGTGGATTGATTAGGGAAAGCCAGCACGGATTGTAAAAGACAAATCGTGTTTAACTAACCTGACAAAGTTTTTTGATGAGTTCCAAGAGAGGGGAGATGAGGGCAATGCAGCTGATGTAGTATATATGGTCTTCCAAAAGGCTTTTGATAAGGTGTTGCATGGTAAGCTTAGCATCAAGATTGCGGCCCATCGAATAAAGGGGGCAATAGCAACATGGATACCGTATTGGCTAAGTGACAAGAAACAGAGAGTAGTGGTGAACGGCTGTTTTTCGGACTGGAGGGAAGTGTACTGCGGTGTTCACCAGGGGTCTGTGCTGAGACCACTGCTTTTCTTGATATAGATAAATGACTTGGACTTTGAGAGTACATGGCATAATCTCAAAATGTGCAGATGACTTAAAACTTGGAAGGGTATAAACAGTGAGGAGGATAGTGATAGACATTTCAGAGGATATAGACAGGCTGCTGGCATGGACAGACACGTGGTTGATGAAATTTAATGCAGAAAAATGCGAACTGATGCATTTCAGCAGGAAGAACGAGGAGAGTCAATATAAACTAGAGGGCACAACTCGAAAAGGGGTATAGGAACAGTGAGATCTGGGGGTAGATATAGAATAATCGTTGAAGGTGGCAGGGCAGGTTGAGAAAGAGGTTAAAAAGCGTACGGAATCTTGGGCTTTATAAATAGAGGCATAGAGTGCAAAAGTATGGATGTCATGATGAACCTTTCTGAAACACTGGGTCGGCCACAACTGGACTATTGTGTCCAGTTCTGGGCACCGCACTTTAGGAAAGATGTGAAGGCCTTCGAGATGGAAAGATGTGAAGGCAGAAGAGATTGACGAGAATGTTTCCAGGGAAGAGGGACTTTTGTTATGGGGATAGACTGAAGAACCTCGGGTTGTACTTCTTGCGACGAGATTTGATAGAGGTATTCGGAATCAAGAAGGGAGAGTAGGGAGAGTGAAACTCTTCACAATGACGGAAGGGTCAAGGACCAGATGAGATAGATTTAAGTTCATTGACAAAATAACCAAAGGTGACATGATGAATAACTTTTTTACACAGTGAGTGGTTAGGATCTGGAATGCACTGCCCGAGGGCGTGGTGGAGGCACATTCAATGATCGCCTTCAAGAGGGAACTGGGTAAGTACATGAAAGGAAAATAAAATGCAGGGCTATGGGGATAGAGCGGGCGAGTTGGACAAGCTGGATTGCACTTGCATAGAGCTGGCGAAGACTCGATGGGCCGAATGGCTTCCTTCCATGCTGTAACTTTTCTATGATTCTATGAATCTAGTGAGGAGGAAAGCTGTTGGCTGCAGGAAGATATCAGTGGACTAGTCAGGTGTGCGGAAAAGTGGCAAATAGAATTTTATCTGGAGAAGTGTGAGGTAATGCATTTGGGCAGGGCAAACATTGCAACGGAGTACACAATAAAAGGGAGAACACGGAGAGGGGCAGAAGAACAGAGGGGCCCTGGAGTGAATGCCGACAGATCACTAAAGGTAGCAGGACAGTTTGATTAAGTGGTTAAGAAGGCATACTGAATACGTTACTTTATTAGCCGAGGCATAGAATATAATAGCAGGGAGGTTATGCTGGAAGTGTATCAAGCAGTGGTTAGGCCACAGCTTCAGTATTGCATGCAGTTCTGGTCACCACATAACAGGAAAGATGTACTAGAGACGGTACAGAGGAGATTTAATAGGATGTTGCAAGGACTGAAGAATTTTAGCTCTGAGGAATGATTGGATAGGCTGGGGTTGTTCTCTTTGGAACAATGGAGGCTGATGGGAGATTTAAGTGAGGTGTGTAAAATTATGAGGGGCCTAGATAGAGTGGATAAGGAGGAGCTATTTCCTTTAGCAGGGTTGCCAGGGATGAGAGGACATAGATTTAACATAATTGGTAGAAGGATTAGATGGGAGCTACGGAGAATTTTTATCATCCAGTGGGAGGTCGGGATGTGGAACTCACTGCCTAAAATGGTGGTCGAGGTAGAAAACCTGAACTCATTTAAAAAGTACTTGGATATGCACTTGAAATGCCATAACCGACATGGTTATGGACCAAGTGCTGGAAATTGGGATTAGGCTCGAAAGCTCTTTCTCGGCCGGCACAGACATAAAGAAGGAAAAAAATCCAATCCAGCCAATTACCGCCCCATCAGTCTACTCTCAATCATATGCAAAGTGATGGAAGGGGTCGTCGACAGTGCCATCAAGCGGCACTGAATCACCAATAACCTGCTCACTGACGTTCAGTTTGGGTTCCGCCAGGCCCACTCGGCTCCAGGCTTCATTGCAGCCTTGGCCCAAAACTGAATTAAAGAGATGAATTCCAGAGGTGAGGTGAGAGTGACTGCCCTTCACAGCAAGGCAACATTTGACCCAGTGTGGCATCAAGGGGCCCGAGTAAAATTGAAGTTAATGGGAAACAGTGGGAAAACTATCCATTGGCTGGAGTCATACCTAGCACAAAGGAAGATCGTAGAGCTTGTTGGGGATCAATCATCTCAGCCCCAGAACATCGCTGCAGTAGTTTCTCAAGGCAGTGTCCTCGGCCCAACCGTCTTCAGCTGCTTCATGGATGACCTTCCCTCCATCATAACGTCAGAAATGGGGATGTTCGCTGATGATTGCACAGTGTACAGTTCCATTCGCAACACTTCAGTTAATGAAGCAGTCCGAGCCCATATGCAGCAAGACCTGGAAAAGATCCAGGCTTGGGCTGATAAGTGGCAAGTAACATTCGCGTCAAACAAGTGCTAGAAGATGACCGTATCCAATAAGAGAGAGTCCAACCACCTCCCGTTGACATCCAATGGCATTAGCATCGCCGAATCCCGCACCATCATCATCCTGGGGGTCACCATTGGCCAGAAGCTGAACTGGACCAGCCACATAAATACTTTGGCTACAAGAGCAGATCAGACACTGGATATTCTACGATGGTAATGAAGTTGAATGTCAAGGGGAGGTGGTTAGACTCTCTCTTGTTGGAGATGGTTATTGCCTGGCACTTGCCTGACGCGAATGTTACTTTGCTGATGATTGAGAGTAGACTGATGGGGCGGTAAATGGCCGGATTGGATTTGTCCTGCCTTTTGTGGACAGGACATACCTGGGCAATTTTCCACCTTGTCGGACAGATGCCAGTATTGCAGCTGTACTGGAACAGTTTGGCTGGAGGCGAGGCTTGTTCTGGACCACAAGGCTACAGCACTGCAGCAGGTATGTTGTCGGGTCCCAAAGCCTTTGCTGTGTCCAGTGCACTCAGCCGTTTCTTGATATCACGTGAAGTGGATCGAATTGGCTGAAGACTGGCTTCTGTGATGGTGTGGATATCAGGAGGAGGCCGAGATGGATCATCCACTCGGCACTTCTGGCTGAAGATGGTTGCAAACACTTCAGCCTTGTCTTTTGTACTCGCGTGCTGGACTCCGCCATCATTGAGGGTGGGGATGTTTACAGTGCCTCCTCTTCCCATAGTTGTTTAACTGTCCACCACCATTCACGACCAGATGTGGCAGGACTGCAGAGCTTTGATCTGATCCGCAGGTTGTGGAATCGCTTAACACTGTCTTTCGCATTTTGCTTCCGCTGTTCAACATGCCTGTAATCCAGAGCTGGAGCTTCACCAGGTTATAACTGTTTAACAATATTAAGTGCATGACTTTGACTTGGCTTCTTCCTTGACTGTTTGCAAGAATGAGTTTTAGGATAACCTAATCGAGGGTGAGTAAATTAAATTCGTTTTGATCCCAACTGTGTTAAATGTAAAACAGTTCCGGAACCGAATCAGGTAACATTCACCCCTCCAGATAACTCGGAGGGAAAAGCACAGACAATTCCTTAGTGAGGGGTTAAAGGTGGAAACCAAGGATTCGCCTGATTCCTGGGCATTTATTTGTCAGTATATCAAATCCAGCTTTTCTAGAACAGGACATCCACGACGTTGGAAAATACATGAATTCACAGCACAGGAGATTCTGTGCGTCTGTTGCCGTGTATGGGCCACTTGAACACAAGAATGGACAGGAACAATTAATGGATTGGGAAAGTGAATGGACGCATACCGTTAATGGATTGGGAGAATGAATGGACGGATACCATCAATAGATTAGGAATTGAGTGGACGGGAACCATAAATGGATTGGAAAAGTGAATCGATGGACACCATTAATGGATTGGGAGAGTGAATGGATGCTAGAGTAGGCTCTCCACCAGTAATATTAGAGTAGGGTCTCCACCAATAATGTTAGACTACCGTCACCACCAGTATTGTTAGAGCAGGTTAACCACCAGAATGTTAGAGTTGGGTCTCCACCAGTAATGTTAGAGTTGGGTCAGCCCTGTAACGTAATAATAGGGTCACCGCCAGCAATATTAGAGTAGGATCACCACCAGTAACGTTACATTAAGGTCTCCAACAGCAATGTTATAGTCGGGCCTCCAACAGTAATGTTCGTACAGGGTAACCACCTGTAATATTAGAGTCGGATCACCATCTGTAATATTGGAGTAGGGTCACCACCAGTAATGTTAGAGTAGAGTCAATACCTGTAATGTTATACGAGGTTCACCACCAGTCATGTGAGAGCAGGGTCACCGCCAATAATGTTAGAGTAGGGACATCACCATTCATGTTCGAGTCGGATCACCACCAGTAATGTTGGAGCAGGGTCTCGACCAGTAATGTTAGAGCAGGGTCTCAAATAGTAATGCGAGAGTCGGGTCACCTAATGTTAGAGCTGAGTCATCACCAGTGATCATCGCAGTACAAAACACTTTTTAATTCTGGAATGGATGTGTGAAGTATTTACTGAATTCATGAGGCATCAAGAACCTGAAGCAGTGTCCAGGATGGATGTTCCCAACCCGGTTCACGGGGCGTGCACAGAGCATATTCCCTCAGGGATTACTTTCCGTTCATTGATGTGAATGGACGGAGTTTCGTGGACTGAGCTGTGCAATTTCCCCATTGGCGCCCCCTGCCCACTGAAGAGGAAAATCGCGCCTTGTTTGTTAAGTGACTGTAACTAACGCTAATTATTGTGTAACCTGATTTTTTCACCGGGACACCGATTGTTCTATAAAAGGGGAGTCTTTACAGATCTCAGATACACTCCAGTCGGGACCGTAAAGTGTGAGCGAATTCACACATTCTTCTAAAAAATGGAAAAGCCAACAATTCTTCACATAAAGGAGATTTACTTCCCTGTTCTCGCAGCCTTTGGTTTTCCCGGTAAGTCAATATAACCTGTTGTTTCACAACTGTTCACTATCTCACTGTAAATGATTATGTAAGAAATTCCGAGAATGTCCTGATTTCAGAGTCGCTTATCCACCGGGATAAATGAGTGAATATCAGCGGGAATCCTCGCAGTCCGCGCTGCCTGTGAGGCGCTGCTCTGATCGGTAAATCGTGGGGACCGGGCGATCAACATTCTTCCCGATACGAGGTAGCGCGAGGCTGATTCCCCGGTCCCTCCAACAGAAATGGATCACTAAAGGATGTGCTACCTATTGCCCCGGGTCATCATTTTATTTGTACCGTTGTTCCTTGTCTCCTTTCAGTTGATAACTCCTCGGTCTGCAGCCACCTCCACCCAACAGGAGACAAATCCAGTACAGCCAATTAACGCCCCATCAGTCTAGTCTCAATCATCAGCAAAGTGATATAAGGTCTCATCGACAGTGCTTTCAATCGGCACTTACTCACCAAAAACCTGCTCACCGACATTCAGTTTGTGTTCTGCCATGGCAACTCGGCTCCAGACATCATAACAGCCTTGGTCCAATCATGGACGAAAGCGCTGAATTCCAGAGGTGAGGTGAGAGAGACTGCCATTGACATCAAGGCACCAAGGAGCCCGAGTAAAATTGAAGTCAATGGGAATCAGGGGGAAAACTCTCTAGTGGCTGGAGTCATACCAAGCACAATTGTAGATGGTAGTGGTTATTGGAGGCCAATCATGTCAGCCTCAGGACATTGCTGTAGGAGTTCCTCAGGGCAGTGTCCTTGGCCCAACTATCTTCAGCTGGTTCATCAATGAACTTCTCTCCATCATAAGTCAGAAATTGGGATGTTCGCTGATGATTGCACAGTGTTCAGTTCCATTCTCAATCCCTCAGGTAAAATATCAGTCCGTGCCCGTATGCAGCCAGACCTGGATAACATCCAGGTTTGGGCTGATAAGTGGTAAGTAGCATTCGCCCCAGACAAGTGCGAGGCAATCACCATCTCCAACAAGGGAGAGTCTAACCACCTCCCCTTGACTGCATTACGGCATTACCATCGCCAAATCCCCCACCATCAACATCCTGGGGGTCACCATTGTCCAGAAACTTAACAGGAACAAGCCATATAAATACTGTCGCTTTAAGGGCAAGTCAGAGGCTGGGTATTCTATGGTCTGTGATTCACTCCATGACTCCCCAAAGCCTTTGCAACATCTACAAGGCACAAGTCATGAGTTTTGTCGAATACTCTCCACTTGCCTGGATGAGTGCAGCTCCAACAACACTCGGGAAGCTCGACACCATCCTGGACAAAGCAGCCCGCTTGATTGGTACTCCATCCACCACCCGAAATATCACTCCCTTCACCACCAGCGCACAGTGGCTGCAGTGTGTACCATCCACAGGACGCACTGCAGCAACTCGCCAAGGCTTCTTCGACAGCACCTCCCAAACCCGTGACCTCTACCACCTGGAAGGACAAAGGCAGCAGGCACATGGGAACAACATCACCTGCATGTTCCTCTACAAGTCACACACCATCCCGACTTGGAAATATATCGCCGTTCCTTCATAGTCGCTGGGTCAAAATCCTGGAACTCCCTTCCTCACAGCATTGTGGGAGAACCTTAACCACACGGACTGCAGCGGTTCAAGAAGGCGCCTCCCGATCACCTTTTCTAGTGGAACTAGGGATGGGCAATAAATGCTGGTCTCGGCAGCAATGCCCACATCCCTCGGGGCGATTATAAATAGAAAAATCCAAGAGTTCCGACCTAAATTGAAGCTTTTGTCTCGGATGAATGTTTTTCTTGAATTCGAAACTTTCCAGTAATTGCTGTGAAATTATATTTAAAACTGCTGACATCTGATGCAGCTCCCGAGACCCCGCTCGACAGAAAAACTGAAGGAAATAAATTTAAATTTCGATATTTTGTCCCATGGGGCCGCAGCAGTAAATTATGAAATCGGGTCGGTTCATCACATGGGTATCAGCCTCATGGCGGGATGGTTTTAGTGCTCAACACTGTATTGAAATATGTGTTTGGACGTATGTCAGGAAATCCGTTTACTGATTGACTGCCGAAAATTTACAACTTCCAATACCATCCAATGTTTCCCTTTAGGCACTTTTCTTTGCACCTGTACCGTCCCTGCGAGGTGCTCCAGTTTAGCCTGGACCGTACAGTTATAGTGTGAGTGGAACCTCAATCTAGTGTTAGTGGCGACAGCGATGGAAATGAAATTCGGGACAGATGGATGACGGACGGATGATCCGATGTCGCCTGTTTTACATTATCGCCAAATGTCCAAATCTCCCTGTTGATTCTTCAGTGCCTGGGTGTCGGTTGCAGTGGGGACGCTCTCCGTCACCATTCCCCAGACTGACTCCGAGTGACACTCCCCCCGCTGCCTTGACAACGTCTGACTGAAGTAAGCTGAAAAGACGGCGGATTGTCAGTCCCTCGATATTGAGTGTTTAGTGTTTTCTTTCTTTTAAATAAAGTGTCGTCATCGCTCGCCTATATTTAAAAAAGAACCCGTGTGCATTACCCTAAGTAGGAAATCATCAGAACATTTCCCCACAATATGCTGTGTGATTTATCTGAGTATCCCCGTTACTTACCTCTTGTCCCTCTTTCTTACAGCGAACCTAATGACAATCCTGATTCTTTCCAGAGGAAATTGCGGTCTTTCCAAATGCATCTCTATCTATATGGTGGCCATGGCTACAGCAGATCTACTGGTCATCATCTTCAATGTAATAGAGCATCAAATATTCAACCAAATCTTTCCACTTCAATTCCTGTCCTACACTGTCATTCGTAAGTTCATGATCTGCATTAATTGTACCAACCTGGATATGTCGGTGTGGTTCACAGTCTCGTTCACATTTGACCGATTTGTATCTATATGTTGTCAGAAGTTTAAAACAAAGTATTGCACAGTGAGAACTGCGGCTGCGGTTATAACAACGCTCTCTGTCCTGATCTGTTTAGAAAACATCCCCCATTGGTTTGCATTTGAACATACACAAATAATTAACAATGTTCAGTGGGGTTTCCGCCCCGTATTGGACTTTTTTTCATCGCCTGCAGGTGTAATGTACACATGGTTAGAAAGTATTTTAATTCTGTGGATTCCTTTTGCTTTAATATTTCTGTTTAATTGTTTGACAGTCAGACGCATTTTAGTGGCCAGCAGAGCCCGCAGGGGCCTCCGGAGTCACAGCAGTGAGAATAAGAGCGACCCAGAGGTGGCGAACCGAAGGAAATCTATTATTTTACTGTTCACTGTATCTGGTAGTTTTATACTGTTATGGCTGACAGCTGCCGTGAACTCTTTAGCTATCAGTCTGGTCGTGTATCACCGACCGGATTATACAGCTCCTGCTTATATCGCCACTGAAATCGGAAATATGCTCATGTATTTGAGTTCCTGCACAAACACGTGTATTTATGCAGCTACCCAAACGAAATTCAGGGAAGAGCTGAAGAAGTTTTTGAAATCTCCTTGGACATTTATTCTGATGTTGATGAAATAAATGAAAAGTCAAACCAAAGCTTCCTGTCCGAACTTGAGCTCAATTACAGTCCGTGTTACATTTTAGATTGGCCGTCTTTCTTTGTTGTGAAATGAACCAGTATCAGAAAACACTTCTTCTATTTTATACCCTGAGTTTGATGCCTGCTGCTTTCCTAGGGTGAACACAATAGTTTCCTGATAAAACAGCTCAAAATTCAAAGAGAACAGTCATGATTGAGCTTCAGCAGTTGGGTTGAACATGTGGGCGGCAGCGTTAACTGTCTTACACTCTTGGTGCTGGAATAGGACACGCCAGTTTAATTAATAATTAATGTTTTCTTTAGTACTGAAGCAATGAAGGGTGTTACAACCATAGTTATTTGTAATTATTCTGTAATCTTGGTGTGAATGTTTCAGGCCCTGTTCTCCCCTTCAGACACCGCTCCCCATTGTCTCCTGGCCCAATAGAACGGGACCACTGTCTCCTGACAAGTGACAAATAATGGAGACAGCATGAAATTGACTCGTCAATGTGACGTTAGGCGTCTCTGTTAACAGATATTTATTAAAATATCAGTTGATCATCAAAATGTTGGAATAATGTAACAGACCATTTGACCCAACTCAGTCATTGCCGGCGTTTTCCCTCCACTCTAGAAAATAGTTCCAATCACTTGATCCGCCCAATCTCAAAATCCCTTCAGTCTATTTTTATTCACACACCCGAACAATTTCATCTTGAATATGGGCATGATTTCTGCCTCTGTAATTTCCGCATCTTCACAAATCTCCATGTGAAGAGGTTTCTCCCACCCTCAGTTCTAAATCTCTTACATTTATTCTATAATCTATGGCCGTTGGTTCTTGATCCCTCAACTAATGGAAGCTTTCTGCTTCTATCTATCCTGTCTCGTCCATTCTTATCTTAAATCACCTGGATACGACTCGCCACAAGATATCAATCTGGTATCAATACACAATCTAGTGAAAGTCAGGAACGTGTTGTTAAGATGTTTAATTGATATGTTTCTCTTGGAGATGGCGGTGTTCTTGCTTATACTGAAAAATGGGAAGAATGTATTTGCTATCTTGGCCACTGCCCAAAACATTGGGTCCGTGCAGTGAGGGATTCTAATCAAACCCCTCCAGACGCCCCGATCTGTTGAGAGAGAGCCTGAAAGGGCAGGAATGGCTTCTATCGGATATCTCGTGCTGCCTGATCTTGGGATATCGCTGTGTTTACTGAAGTGACGTGTTGCTTGTGAAGCAACCAGCATCAGATATATAGAGATGCATGGAAGGAGAAGCTAGATAAACACATGAGGGAGGAAAGAATATATGGTTATGCTGATAGGGTTAGATGAAGAGGGCTAGAAGGAGGACCGTGTGAGGCATAAAGACCGGTGTTTGCCAGTTGAGCTCAATGACCTGTTTTGTGCTTTATATTCCATATAATTCTATGTAATTCTGTGATGAAGCTGCACTGAAGAACGGGTCCAAGACATGGTCAATCACGCTGACACCACCACTACATGAAATGATTAATGTGGCACTGGACAGTATGTGAAACCAATGGGTAGAGATCTGTGCAATTGAATAGTTCGAGACAGATACATAATGATGATGAGATATTGTTCAGTGTTGGCCTTAAATACGGTAACTCCAACCCAGGGAGCACTGCAAGGAAATTGAAATTCACACTGTCCTGAAGTGTGCCAATGTGATACTGTATTGGTTTCTCCTTATATTATAGTAATGTTAATTTTTCGCCTTTGCATTTGAAGCAGGGAAGCATACGTCAATTTAAAGTCTCACTGGGCTGTTGGGCCAGGGCTGACCCTGCAGCAATGGTCAGTTTCAGGATGAAATAATAAGAAACTTCATTAAAGAGGGATCATTACATATTGATTCATAATTTCAGAGAACTTTAATAATTTGATAACAGTGTCGGAAACCGGTTAGTTCTTCAAACGAAAACATCTGGGCACACATAACCAATTGAATTGGAGCGAGTGATACAGAAACAAGAATGGACTTATTAATAGCGGTAGAATTGCATGTGTATGGACCAAGGGAGAAACTATCGATGATATAACGAAGTAAGGGAATTATACTTGTTAGCCCAATAGAAAAAGAGCTCGGTTTGTAAAGAAAACTATCGTTATTGATAAAGGATAAGTCAATTCCATTCTCCTTATGTGGAGTTGCATTTTAACTTCCATATAATTATGTGATCTATAATTGTGTATTTTTCCAGGTACCGGGAGTGAGAAAATGTATAAAAACTGTCTGTTTGTAATGAGTTTTCGGATTGGTAAAAGTCTAAGATACTGAGCTCAGAACTGTAAAAAGGTTGAATCCCAAATAACCTGCATCAGGTGTGGTTGTAAGTACAACCTTTTAAGTGTATGTTTAAGGACTATTGTATGCACTGTGTGCTTAATAAACTTATGACACCTCACTTCAATGTTCAAGAACATTACTGTGAACCTTTCGTTAACAATAGCCTTAGTACTTTAATTGTGAATGGCCTTCATTTAATCATTATGATTCAGTGCCCCTTTTACCAGTCAATCTTTAACATTCCAGTTGATCCTGAGATTCTCCAAAGTCCAAACTCCACATGGTTGCAGGTCCCCGTGGATCCGAGGCTGTGCCTATCCGACGGGAATCGATCTCGTGGGGAAATGGTGCTGGGTTGTGGGCAGTTCCGTATAATAGGCACATTTCCATTTTACCGGAAACAGCATTTAAGGCACGAGTCCAGCAGCAGGCAGAGGATTTAATTCCATCAGTCAGCGACGTATCTGCACTCAATCACAATCATGAGAAGTCGATGTGCATTCAAACACATCATCCAAAATCAACAGGTAAAATAGAAAGCAAAGTCATGATCAAGTAAACCATTGCATTACCGTGTCAAATTCAATCACAAAATGTGGTGATTCCCCGCCCCCTGTTTCTGATCAAACTGTTGTTCTTTTCCCTTGAGTTTCTCTATTTCTAATTGAACAGTTCCTGTGTTCCCCCTATATTCCACTTTATTCTATTTCTAATTGAACATTTACTGTGTTCCCCCTTATTCCTCTTTACTCGATTTCAAATTAAACATTTGCCCTAGTCACTTATATTCCTCTGATATCTATTACCAATTAAATCGTTGCTGTGTTCCTTTGAATTCACTTGTTGTCCATTTCTAATTCCCCTAAATCCCCCTGTTCTCTATTTCTAACTGAGCCGTTACTCTATCCCCCTGAATTCCCATTTATTGTATTTCCAATTAAGCAGCTCGTGTTGCCCTAAATTACTCCGCCTCTATTTCTAATTAAGCAGTTACTGTGCTCCTCTAAATTTCCATATCCTCTAATTTTAATTTTATAGATTGGGAAAGGAGCCGGTTCCATCGATCGACAACTCGTTCACTCAAATAATGTTTCCGCAGATTAGTTTAGAATTTAACCCCTTCAAGTGCAGCCTATGTCCTCTGGTTCTACTGTTCTCGGCAACGTGAGACAACTTGTCATTTATTACGTTACCTAATGCAGTCACCGTACTGTTTCGCACACACTCTGGTCCTGGATATTCTTGGGGCCTCTGTATGTTTGTCAGAGGATTGTTAACACGATAAGGTTAATTGAACTGTTGGTGCTAAGGTCAGCTACAATTCAACAGTTTCAGTGCTTTAGTTGATAATTTAATTCAGAATCTCTCAGTTGCGATCATAACCCTGTATATAATTAAAAGCAGACTTGGCCTGTTGGTGAAATCTCACCATGGAAATCTCACTGACTGATACACTCTACGTCACTACACGTCGTTACAAACAAACGTCGTGAGTGGCCTGTAGGATCACATTCGATTTAATGTTTGTTGAGTAATTTGCTCGTGGCCCAATAAAAAATGCGAATGCAATGTTGGCCTTTATCTCAAACGGTCTGGAATACAATGGGGAACAAGTTATGCTTCAGTTGTATAGAGCTTTGGTCAGATCCCATCAGGAACACCTCATTCTGTTTGGGAACTGCATCTCAAGAAGTACCTTGGAGGGGTGCACTGTAAACATCGCCTTAAATATTCAAAGCTAACAGAGACGCATTGAGATGTCGAACCCACGCTCTAAATTACACAATGCTGAGGACGTACCGCTTGGCCACTGCAGTGTCTTCACGAACCTTTGGTGACCCCGGACATTACCCCAGAGGTCAAACATCTTTCAATATTAATATCTGAATTCATCTTCCCTACAAGGAACGTGGCTCTGTCTGATAGTAGGTACTTATCTAACGTCTCCTTAAATGTATCCATGCTATTCGCCTCAATTACTCCATGCGGCAGCAAGTTCCACATTCGAACTTCCAAAGAAGTTTCTCCTCAAATCCCTAGTGGATTTATTGGTGACTATCTTATATTAATGGCACCAAGTTTTGAATACCCCCACAATCAGAAACATTTTCTCTTTGTCTACCCGCTCAAACCCCTTCTTAATTCTAATGACCTCTATTAGGTCCCCCCTCAAACGTTTCTTTTCTAGAGAAAAGAGCCCCAGCCTCTTTAGCCGTTCCTGCTGGTTATAAGCTCTCAGCCCTGGTATCTTCCTCGTAAATAATTTTTGCACCATATCCAGCGTCTCTCTATCCTTTTTGCAATATGGAGACCACAATTGTGTACATTACACTAAGTGTGGTCTAACTAAGGATCTGTTCAAGTTTAACTAACTACTCTGTAGGAGTAGGTGGTCTCCTCAGTCATCCTCCCAAAACACAACACCTCACGCTTATTACTGTCTAAATTCATTGGCCATTTACATTTCCATTCTGTAAGTTTGTTAAAGTCTTCTTGTATTTTGTTGCAGTCTTCCTGAGCATTAACTATCCCCCAAACTATCCTCCAACTTGGTTTCAGCCCCAAATGTTAATAATGTGCTTCCGATTATCATGTCCAAATAATTTGTGTAAATGGGTAGTAATTGTGTTCCCAGCACGGATCCTTGTGTAACACCACTTTCTACCTTCCGCCAGTTTAAGTAATACCCACACTCTGTTTTCTGTTTTGTACCCAGTTTGCCATTCATTCTGCTATTGTACCCTGACTCCACATGCTCTGATTTTAGTCACGAGTCTTCTATGTGGTAACTTATGAAAGTCTGTATGAAAGTTCAGTGCAATAGGAAAGTCGTTGGATTGGGACATATCAATGGAATGGGAAAGTCAATGGACTGGGATATGTCAATGGATTGCGAAAGTCAATTGATGGGCGAATTGTCAATAGTACGGTAAACCGATCGCTGCTTTTATTTCTGACTCTTCCTCTCTCATTCTGTCCGTCACTATCTCTGCCGTCATCTATCTCTATCTGTCTCAGTCGCTTTGTCTGTTTTAATGTCCGGGTTCCTTTGTCCCCATTTTCTGTTGCTTTGATGCAGGAGGTCTTTCTATCGGTTGGGTGCCAAGAGACACGGGATCCCGAGTGAGCTTTACACACTCTCTCCCTTTCTCTCTAATACCACTATCACATTTTGAGGATCACAGGGTCAGAGAAGGAAACAGATCGAAATAGATTTGTGCCAAAGAAGGAAACATTTGCCTCTGTCCTGTTTCAAAACCACAAAATGAAGGAATTGTAATCTCTGGGAAAACGCCTCACGTAGAATTGTTAAAGGCTCTAAGTTTGCAGGGGGAGTTTGACATTCCAGCTGAGACGGCGAGAAATAAAGAAACGTGGCCGTTAAGCTGCTTCGTGAAATCGTTTCATTAAAGATTGGAAGCTTAAAGCAGGCGCAGGGGTCAAACCCGCCCTCTTCCGATAGACAAGATCGACGGCCTACCTCTTGGACACCGCACCTCACCACAACTCCCCTACTATATTTGCAATAGTGCCATTGGGCTAGGTACAACTTTACATCCGAAAAACAGCATCTCTGAGAGCGCAGCATTGAGAGAGTCAGCCTGGATTTTTGTTCCGTCCCTGGATTGGGGCATAAAATCGCGACCTTCGAACTCAGAGGGGAGGGAATTCCACCACAGAAATCACCTCCAAGGCGAAAAATGTTCCATTGCCCTCGATTCCAGAAACCTTGTACAACCACCCTGGCTCTGCACTTTTTCAAAAGTCCCCTGTCAGGCTAAACATCTATCACTCTTCTGCTCCTCGTACATTGACCCTTAGAATCGATATTGAACAGGGGGTTGCAGAATATCCGCCTCCTTGTCTTTTTTAAATTCGTTCATGGGATGTGGGCGTCGCTGACGAGGCCAGTATTTATTGCCCATCCCTATTTGCCCTTGAGAAGGTGGTGGTGAGCCGCCTTCTTGAACCGCTGCAGTCCGTGTGGTGAAGGTTCTCCCACAGTGCTGTTGCGAAGGGAGTTCCAGGATTTGACCCAGCGACGATGAAGGAACGGCGATATATTTCCAAGTCGGGATGGTGTTTGCCTTGGAGGGGAACGTGCAGGTGCTGTTGTTCACATGTACCTGCTGCTCTTGTCCTGCTAGGTGGTAGATGTCGAGGATTTGGGAGGTGCTGTCGAAGAAGCCTTGGCGAGTTGCTGCAGTACACACTGCAGCCACTCTGAGCCGGTGGTGAAGGGAGTGAATGTTTCGGGTGTTGGATGGGGTGCCAATCAAGAGGGCTGCTTCGTCCTGGATGGTGTTGAGCTTCTTGAGTGTTGTCGGAGCTGCTCTCATCCAGGCAAGTGGAGAGTGTTCCATCACACTCCTGACTTGTGCCTTGTAGATGGTGAAAAGGCTTTGGGGAGTCAGGAGGTGAGTCAGTCGCTGCAGAATACCCAGCCTCTGACCTGCTCTTGTAGCCACAGTATTTATATCGCTGGTGAGCCCCCAGAATGTTGATGGTGGGGGATTCGGCGATGGTAATGACGTTGAATTTCAAGGGGAATGGTTAGACTCTCTCTTGTTGGAGATGGTCATTGCCTGGCAGTTGTCTGGAGCCAATATTACTTGCCACTTATCAGCCCAAGCCCGGATGTTGTCCAGGTCCTGCTGCATGCGGGCTCGGACTGCTTCATTATTTGCGGGGTTGTGAATGGAACTGAACACTGTGCAATCATCAGCGAACTTCCCCATTTCCGACCTTGTGATGGAGGGAAGGTCATTGTTAAAGCAGCTGAAGATGGTTGAGCCTCGGACACTTCCCTGAGGAACGTCTGCATCAATGCCCTGGGGCTGTGTTGATTGGCCTCCAAACAACCACCACCATCTTCCTTTGTGCTAGGTATGACTCCAGCCACTGGAGAGTTTTCCCTCTGTTTCCCATTGACTTCAAATTTACTTGGGCTCCGTGGTGCCACACTCGGTCAAATGCTGCCTTGATTTCAAGGGCAGTCACTCTAACCTCACCTCTGGAATTCAGCTCTTTTGTCCATGTTCGGACCAAGGCTGTAATGAGGTCTGGAGCCGAGTGGTCCTGGCGGAACCCAAACTGCGCATCAGTGAGCAGGTTATTGGTGAGTAAGTGCCGCTAGTTTGCACTGTCGACGACACGTTCCCTCACTTAGATGATGATTTAGGGTCGACTGATGGGGTGTTAATTGGCCGGATTGGATTTGTCCTGCTTTTTGTGGACAGGACATGCTTTGTATCCTGGAATCTTCCCATGCGCCAGTGGGGACCTGGGGTGGAGAGCGGTGCCCAGAGCATTGGCTGTTGGCGCGAGTTCACTGATACACAGGCCCGTCGGTCAGTTCTGCGGCCTGGAGGAAACCGTGTATCACAGATATCTGGAGTGTGAGAGTTTTGCCGCCCCTGTTCTGTTATATAAAGCGACTGTTCCTACATTCTTGACTACACTTCAGCCGAACGCTCCTCATCGTGGGCCACCCGGTACATGAAGCAGGTCGGAGGACCAACTCGTGGGTTAAAACCGCCATCGACAGGTGCAGTATACGTGGGATCCGAGAGGGGCGTGGGTCGCTCCGACTGCCCGCCTCTCTTCCACTTTATCACCCAGAACAGCAACTCGCGGGTCACTGGTGGAAAAATGGCATTTATTTGCTAAAATTCGGCCATTTTACAATTAGTTTTATATTTCCCGCTGAAATACATTGGAACTTGTCCTGATTCATAGAGTTATTTAAAAAAAAACAGATGTGAAAGGAAACAGACAGGGAAATGGATAGAATCAGGCGCGCACACAATTTCTCTCTCTCTCTCTCACTTTCCCTCCGCGAACATGTGCTTTATTCCAAGAGCCAGTGCGTGGAGCGAGATGGACCTGTTCCGATCACCGTGTCATGGGATCCCTTAACTAGATACTGGGCAGACAAAGGGACGTAAAGATAGTCTTTGCATTTATATAACGCTTTTCACAACCTCAAGATGTGAACGCCCAAAGCAATTTACAGCCCATGAAGCATTTGTGAAGTTTGGTCATTGTTGTAATGTTGGAAACGCGGCAGCCAATTTACTCACAGTTTTGTCCGACAAACAGCAAAAGAAGGCAACTCTGACAGTCCAGCACTGGGAGTGTCAGCCTGGACTGTGTGTTCAGTGTCTGACACTGGCACCAGAATCGTGTGGAATTTGATGTTGAGGGGTCCAGTTCCCGACATCGGGTTATTTGCGTGCTTCTAGGCCTGAAAATCCAACTATGTCTACCCGCGTGGGATGGAATCCCACTCCTAATACAAATGTAGTTATGTTAAACCATCTTTGTTTGTGGATCGGTTCAATTCATCAGATATTTAAATTACGTGGCAGGAAATGCAGCAGAATATTTATCAGCAAATGGTCCATATTTATCGAAAAATGTTACATATTTATCACCAAATGGTCCATATTTATCAGCAAATGGTCCATATTTATCAGCAAATGGTCCATATTTATCACCAAATGTTCCATATTTATCAGCAAATGGTCCATATTTATCACCAAATGGTCCATATTTATCAGCAAATGGTCCATATTTATCAGCAAATGGTCCATATTTATCAGCAAATGGTCCATATTTATCATCAAATGTTACATATTTATCAGCAAATGGTCCATATTTATCACCAAATGTTACATATTTATCAGCAAATGGTCCATATTTATCAGCAAATGGTCCATATTTATCAGCAAATGGTCCATATTTATCAGCAAATGTTAAATATTTATCATCAAATGGTCCATATTTATCAGCAAATGTTACATATTTATCACCAAATGGTCCATATTTATCAACAAATGGTACATATTTATCAGCAAATGCTTCATATTTATCAGCAAATGGTCCATATTTATCAGCAAATGGTCCATATTTATCAGCAAATGGTCCATATTTATCGAAAAATGTTACATATTTATCGAAAAATGTTACATATTTATCAGCAAATGTTCCATATTTATCATCAAATGTTACATATTTATCAGCAAATGGTCCATATTTATCGAAAAATGTTACATATTTATCAGCAAATGGTCCATATTTATCACCAAATATTCCATATTTATCAGCAAATGGTCCATATTTATCACCAAATGGTCCATATTTATCAGCAAATGGTCCATATTTATCAGCAAATGGTCCATATTTATCATCAAATGTTACATATTTATCAGCAAATGGTCCATATTTATCACCAAATGTTACATATTTATCAGCAAATGGTCCATATTTATCAGCAAATGGTCCATATTTATCAGCAAATGGTCCATATTTATCAGCAAATGGTCCATATTTATCAGCAAATGGTCCATATTTATCAGCAAATGTTAAATATTTATCATCAAATGGTCCATATTTATCAGCAAATGTTACATATTTATCACCAAATGCTCCATATTTATCAACAAATGGTACATATTTATCAGCAAATGCTCCATATTTATCAGCAAATGGTCCATATTTATCAGCAAATGGTCCATATTTATCAGCAAATGGTCCATATTTATCAGCAAATGCTCCATATTTATCAGCAAATGCTCCATATTTATCAGCAAATGGTCCATATTTATCAGCAAATGGTCCATATTTATCAGCAAATACTCCATATTTATCAGCAAATGGTCCATATTTATCAGCAAATGGTCCATATTTATCAGCAAATGGTACATATTTATCGAAAAATATTACATATTTATCAGCAAATGCTCCATATTTATCACCAAATGCCAAAAATAATTATCACCAAACGATCCATGTTTATCACCAATTGTTCCATATTCATCACCAAATGTTTCATATTTATCACCAGTGATTAATACTAAACGTGCTTTTAAAGCTTAGTTTAGACCTGATCAGAACATAAGAAATCGGAGCAGGAGTAGGCCACTCGGCCCCTCAAACCGACTCCGTCATTCAATCAGATCATGGCTGACCTTCGACCTCGACTCCACTTTCCCGCCCGATCCCCATATCCCTTGATTCCCCTCGAGTCCAAAAATCTATCGATCTCAGCCTTGAATATAATCAATGACTAAGCATCCACAGCCCTCTGGGGTAGAGAATTCCAAAGGTTCACAACCCAGTGAAAAAGGAAATAAGAGAGGCAAAGAGAGAGTATGAGAATAGACTGGCGGCTAATACAAAAATCAATCCAAATTCTTCGACAGGCATGTAAAAAGTAAACGGGTAGTAGGACACGGATTGCGACTGATTTGGAACCGAAAAGGAAATCTCCGCTTGGAGGCAGAGGGCATGGCTGAGGTACGAAATGAATACTTTCCATCTGTCTTGAGAAGAAGATGCTGCCGCAGTAACAGTAAAAGAGCAGGCAGTTCAGATCCTGGATGGGGTAAAAATTGTTGAAGAGGACGTACTAGAAAGGCTGGCTGTACTTAAAGTAGATCAGTCACCCGGTCCAGATGGATGCCTTCTAGGTTTCCGAGGGAAGTAAGTGTGGAAATTGCGGACCTACTGGCCATAATCTATCAATCATCCTCAGATACGAGGGTGGTGCTGGAGGACTGGAGAATTGCAAATGTTACACCCTTGTTCAAAAAAGGCTGTAAGGATAAACCCAGCGACTACAAGACAGTCAGTTCAACCTCGCTCGAGGGGACACTTTCAGAAACATTAATCCGAGACAAAATTAACACTCACTTGGACAATTATGGGTTACTCAAGGAGAGGCAGCACAGATTTGTTCAAAGCAAATCATGTTTAACTAACTTGATTGAGTTTGTTGATGAGGCAACAGAGATGGTCGACGAGGGGAAAGCAGTTGATGTGGTGTGTATGTGCTTTCAACAGGCGTTTGATAAAGTGCCACATTATAGGCTTGTCAGCAAATTTGAAGCCCATGGAATAAAAGGGGCCGTGGCAGCAAGGATACGAAATGAGCTAAACAACAGGAAACGGAGAGTAGTGGTGAACGCTACTTTTCGGACTTGAAGGAAGTATACATTGGTGTTCCCCGGGGGCCGGTACGAGG
This sequence comes from Heptranchias perlo, assembly GCF_035084215.1. Taxonomy (NCBI): domain Eukaryota; kingdom Metazoa; phylum Chordata; class Chondrichthyes; order Hexanchiformes; family Hexanchidae; genus Heptranchias; species Heptranchias perlo. The sequence continues at coordinate 6,139,544 of NW_027139548.1, forward strand.
ACCACTGCTTTTCTTGACATATATTAGTGACTTGGACTTGCATGTGCAGGGCACAATTTCGAAATTTGCAGATGACAAAAGACTCGGAAGTGTAGTCAACAATGGGGAGGATAGTGATAGACTTCAGGACGATATAGACAGGCTGGTGGAATGGGTGGACACGTGGCAAATGAAAATAAACGAAGAAAAATACGAAGTGCGACATTTCGGTGGGAAGAACGGGAAGAGGCAATATAAACTAATGGGCACATCTCTAAAAGGGGGAGAGGAGCAGAGAGATCTGGGGGTATATCGGCACAAATCGTTGAAGGTGTCAGGTCAGTATGAGAAAACTGTTAAGAAAGCATACGGCATCCTGGGCTTTATTAACAGATGCACGGAATACAAAGCAAGGCGGTAATGATGAGCCTTTAGAAAACGATGGATTATTGTGTCCAGTTCTGAGCACTGCACTTTCGGAAGAATGTGAAGGTGTTGGAGAGGGTGCACAAGAGATTTACGAGAATGATTCCAGGGATGAGGGACTTGAGTTACGTGGATAGATTGGAGAAGTTGGGATTGTTCTCCTTAGAGCGGAGAAGGTTGTCAGGAGATTTGATGGAGGTGTTCAAAATCATGAAGAGTCCAGACAGAGGAGATAGAGAGAAACTGTTCCCATTGGCGGAAGGGGAAAGAACGAGAGGACATAGATGTAAGGTGATTGCCAAAAGATCCAAAGGTGTCATGAGAAAAAAAAACGTTTTTTACACAGCGAGTAGTGAGGATCTGGATAAGTCTTTAAAGGGAAAAAAATAGCTGTGCTACAGGAATAGGGCGGCGGAGTGGGACTAGCTGGTTTGTTTTTGCAGATAGAGAGCATGGACTCGATGGGCCAAATGGCACCCTTCCGTGCTGTAAGCATTCTATGATTCTATGATTCTATTTGAATGAAATAATTACAGGGCTATGTCGAAAGAGCAGGGGAAAAGGACTAATTGGGTAGCTCTTTCAAAGAGCCGACATAGGTACGATGGGACGAATGGCCTCCTCCTGTACTGTATCTTACTATCATACTATGATACTGTGTATCACTGACACAGTGTGGTTGGTAGTTTCAGGTGAGTATTTCTAGATTCTGCAGTGCAGCAACGAAAGTAAAAAGAAAGGTAAGGTCTGCAGGTCTTATGGCAAGTAAGGTTTTAAAGTGAATCAATGTCTTAGTGTGGCTAACATTCTGGAAATTAAGAGTAATTTAAAGGAGTAAACTCCTTAAAGGGAGTAACTAACGAGCTTAATTTAAGGCAGGTCATGGCAGCAGAGCTCGCACCCCTGAGATGCTCCTCCTGCGCTATCGCACCCGTGATATGCTCCTCCTGCGCTATGTGGGAAGTCATGGACACTACCGGTGTCCCTGGCGATCATGTGTGCAGGAAGTGTGTCCAGATGCAACTACTGGCCACCGCATTTCGGAGCTGGAGCTGAGAGTTGATTCACTGTGGAGCATCCGCGATGTTGAGATTATCGTGGGGGACAACACGTTCAGTGAGGTGGTCATACCGCAGGTAATGATTATACAGGCAGCAATAAAATGGGTGAACGCCAAACAGAATAAAAGGAATAGGCAGGTAGAGCAGGGGTCACCTGGGAACATCTCCATCTCAAACAAATATTCCACTTTGGAAAGTGCCTCCCTGGTGCGACGGTGAAGGACGTCACGGAGAGGCTGCGGGACATTCTCAAGGGAGAGGGTGAACAGCCAGAGGTCGTGGTCAATTTTGGTACCAACGACATCGGTAAATAAAGGGATGAGATCCTGCAAGCAGAATATGGGGAGTTAGGAAATAAATTAAAAAGCGGGACCTCTTACGCAGTAATCTCAGGATTACTCCCAATGCCTCGTGGAAGCGAGAGCAGAAATAGGAGAATAGACCAGATGAATTTGTGGCTTGAGAGATGGTGCAAGAGGGAGGGGTTTCAATTCCATGGGCATTTGGACTGATTCTATGAAAGGCGGGACCTGTACAAGTTGGACGGGTTGCACCCAAGCAGATCCGGGAACAATATCCTCGCGTGGCATTTCCTAGTTCTGTTGGGGAGGGTTTACAGTGGTATGGCAGGGGGATGGAAACCAAAGTACAGGTACAGATAGGACAAATTCAGACCCGGAAACGGGAATTGAAAAGCAGTTAGTGATGCAGTAAGCGACGCAGAAAGGCAAACAAATCTAAGGTTAAATCGTGTTCAGCACAGGAATCTGACGGGGATAAAGGGTATATACATCAATGCAAGAAGTATTACAAACAAAGAAGATGAGCAAATGGGCACAGTTGGACCGATGGCAGCATGATTTAATTGCTATAACGGAAACCTGGCTTAAAGAGGTGGATAATTGGAAGCTCAATATCCCTGGATATAGAGTTTGCAGGCAGGGTAAAGTGGGTGATAAAAAAAGAAGGGTGGGTAGTATTATTGGTTCAAGAATCAATTACAGTTGTGAGAAGGGATGATAAGCTAAATGCATCATCAATCGAGGCCATATGGATTGAGCGACTCTCAATCATCAGCAAAGTGATGGAAGGTGTCGTCGACAGTGCTATCAAGCGGCACTTACTCACCAATAACCTGCTCACCGATGCTCAGTTTGGGTTCCGCCAGGACCACTCGGCTCCAGACCTCATTACAGCCTTGGTCCAAACATGGACAAAAGAGCTGAATTCCAGAGGTGAGGTGAGAGTAAAGCTCAGCATTTGACCAAGTGTGGCACCAAGGAGCCCAAGTAAAATTGAAGTCAATGATAATCAGGGGGAAAACTCTCCAGTGGCTGGAGTCATACCGAGCACAAAGGAAGACGGTAGTGGTTGTTGGAAGCCAATCACTTCAGCCCCAGGACATTGCTGCAGGAATTCCTGAAGACAGTGTCCTCGGCCCAACCATCGTCAGCTGCTTCATTAATGACATTCCTTCCATCATAAGGTCATAAATGGGGATGTTCATTGATGATTGCAGTGTTCAGTTCCATTCGCAACCCCTCAGTTAATGAAACAGTCCGAGCCCGCATGCAGCAAGACCTGGACAACATCCAGGCTTGGGCTCATAAGTGGCAAGTAACATTCGCGTCAGACAAGTGTCAGGCAATGACCATCTCCAAAAAGACAGAGTCCAACCACATCCCCTTGACATTCAACGGCATTACCATCGCCGAATCCACCACCATCAACATCCTGGGGGTCACCATTGACCAGAAACTTAACTGGACCAGCCATATAAATACTGTGACTGCAGGAGCAGGTCAGAGGCTGGGTATTCTGCGGCGAGTGACTCAACTCCTGATTCTCCAAAGCCTTTCCACCATCTACAAAGCACAAGTCAGGAGTGTGATGGAATGCTCTCCACTTGCCTGGATGTGTGCAGCTCCAACAACACTCAAGAAGCACCACACCATCCAGGACCCGAAACATTAACTCCCTTCAACACCGGCGCACAGTGGCTGCAGTGTGTACCATCCAGAGGATGCACTGCAGCAAATCGCCAAGGCTTCTTCGACAGCACCTCCCAAACCCGCGACCTCAACCACCTAGAAGGACAAGAGCAGCAGGTACTTGGGAACAACACCACCTGCACGTTCCCCTCCAAGTCACGCACCATCCCGACTTGGAAATATATCGCCGTTCCTTCATCGTCGCTGGGTCAAAATCCTGGAACTCCCTTCCTAACCGCACTGTGGGAGAACCTTCACCACACGGAATGCAGCGGTTCAAGAAGGCACTCACCACCACCTTCTCAAGGGCAATTAGGGATGGGCAATAAATGCCGGCCTCGCCAGCGACGCCCACACCCCATGAACGAATAAAAAAAAATCATCATTCAATACTGTAGGCTGTAATATTACACGTTTCAATATTCCAGGCTGTAATGTTAAACTATTCAATACTCCAGCCAGTAGTATTACACGATTCCACACTCCTGGGTTAATATTGCAGGGTTCTGAAGCCCAGGCTGTAATATGAAATCATTCAATACACAGAGATAAAGGATCCTGAAAAATTTATTGCACAGAAGTCGGCCATTCGTCCCATCGTGCCCGTGCCGACGGGCACGATGGGACGAATGGCCACCCAGCCTATTCCGACTTTTCAGCTCATGGTCTGTAGCCTTGCAGATTACAGCACTTCAAGTGCACATTCAGTTACTTTTTTAAAGTGATGAGATTTTCTGCCTCTTCCACCATTTCAGGCAGTGGGTTCCAGACCCCCACCACCCTCTGGGTGAAAATATTTCTCCACAACTCCATTCTAATCTTTCCACCAATTACTTCAAAGCTGTGAGCCCGAGTTTTTGAACTCTGTAAAGAAAACAGGTCCTGCCTGTTCACTCTATCTGGGCCCCTCGCTGTCCAAATCCTCAATTATATCTTAAATCTCCTCTCAACCCCCTCAACTCCAAAGTAAACGACGCAGGCCTATTCAATCTTCTCCCAAAGCTAAAATTCTCCAGTCTTGGCAACATCCTTGTAAATCTCATCTGCACCTTTTCCAGTGCAATCACATATTTCCTGCAATGTTGGGACCAGGGCTGTACGCAGTGCTTTAGCTGTGGTCTGACTCGTGTTTTATACAGTTCTAGCAGAACTTCCCTGCACTTATATTCCATGCCTCGGCTAATAAAGCAAAGCATCCCGTACGCCTTCTTAACCTTCTTATCTAGCTGTCCTGCTATCTTCATGGATCAGTGGAGATTCACTCCAAGGTCCATCTGTTCCTCTGCACTTCTCAGTATCCCACCATTTACTGCGAATTCCCTTGCCTTGTTTGCCATCCCCAAATGCATTACCTCACACTTATTAGTATTGAATTCCATTGACCACATTTCTGCCAACCTGACAAGTCGATTGATCTCCTCCTGCAGTCTGCAGCTTTCTTCCTGACTATCATCCGCACGACCAATTTTTGTATAATCTGCAAACTTCTTAATCATGCCCCCTACATTTAAATCTAAGTCATTGATATCTTCCTGTGGAACGCCACTGGAAACATATTTCCAGTCACAAAAGCACCCGTTGACTATTACACTTCGCTTCCTGACACTGAACCAATTCTGAATCCAATAAGTAACGAATGGATTGATTAAAAAAGGGATGATAGATTATGAAAATAAATTAGCAAAAAATATAAAAACAGATAGCAAGAGTTTCAAAAGTTATGTAAAAAGAAAAAGGGTGGCTGAGGAAAACATAGGTCGCTTAGAGGATGAGACCGGGAAATTAATGGTGGGAAACATGGAGATGGCAAAAATGCTGAACAAATATTTTGTTTCAGTCTTTACGGTAGAGGACACTAAGAATATCCCAATACTGAACAAACAGGGGGCTCGAGGGGGAGGGGCTAAATACGAATAAAATCACAAAGGAATTTGTACTCAGTAAATTAATGGGACTCAAGGCGATCAATCCCCTGGACCTGATGGCTTACACCTTAGGGTCTTGAGGGAAGTGGCAGTGGGGATTGTGGATGCTTGGTAATAATTTTCCAAAATTCTCTGGACTTGGCAAAGGTCCCGGCAGATTGGAAAACTGCTGAGGTAACACCCTTATTTAAAAAGAGTGGTAGGCAGAAGGCTGGAAATTATAGACCAATTAGGCTAACATCAGTGGTGGGTAAAATTTTGGAGTCTATTATTAAGGAGACAGTAGCGGAATATTTGGATAAACATAATTTAATAGGACAAAGTCAGCATGGCTTTATGAAGGGGAAGTCATGCGTGACAAATTTGCTTGAGGTCCTTGAGGACATAACGTACAGGGTGGATAAAGGGGAACCAATGGACGTAGTGTATTTAGACTTCCAGAAGGCATTCGACAAGGTGCCACATAAAAGATTATTGCTCAAGATAAAGAATCACTGGATTGGGGGTAATATTCGGGCGTGGGTGGAGGATTGGTTATCGAACAGGAAGCAGAGAGTTGGGATAAATGGTTCCTTCTCGGACTGGCAACCAAAAGCCAGTGGTGTTCTGCAGGGGTCGGTGCTGGGTCCCCAACTCTTTACAATCTATATTAACGATTTGGAGGAGGGGACCGAATGCAACATATCAAAGTTTGCAGATGATACAAAGATGGGAGGGAAAGTAGAGAGTGAGGAGGACATAAAAAACCTAAAAGGGGATATGGACAGGCTGGGTGAGTGGGCGGAGATTTGTCAGATGCAATACAATATTGGAAAATGTGAGGTTATGCACTTTGGCAGGAAAAATCAGAGAGCAAGTTATTATCTTAATGGAGAGAAACTGGAAAGTACTGCAATACAAAGGGATCTGGGGGTCCTAGTGCAAGAAAATCAAACAGTTCGTATGCAGGTGCAGCAGGTGATCAAGAAGGCCAACGGAATGTTGGCTTTTTTTGCTCGGGGATAGAATATAAAAACAGGGAGGTATTGCTGCAGTTATATAAGGTATTGGTGAGGCCGCACCTGGAATACGGCATACAGTTTTGGTGTCCATACTTAAGTAAAGACATACTTGCTCTCGAGGCAGTACAAAGAAGGTTCACTCGGTTAATCCCGGGGATGAGGGGGTGGACATATGAGGGGAGGTTGAGTAGATTGTGACTCTACTCATTGGAGTTCAGAAGAATGAGAGGCGATCTTATTGAAACGTATAAGATTGTGACGGGGCTTGATCGCGTGGATGCGGTAAGGATGTTCCCAAGGATGGGTGAAACTAGAACTAGGGGGCATAATCTTAGAATAAGGGGCTGCTCTTTCAAAACTGAGATGAGGAGAAATTTCTTCACTCAGAGGGTAGTAGGTCTATGGAATTTGCTGCCCCAGGAAGCTGTGGAAGCTACATCATTAAATAAATTTAAAACAGAAATAGACAGTTTCCTGGCAGTAAAAGGAATTAGGGGTCACGGGGAACGGGCAGGAAATTGGACATGAATTTAGATTTGAGGTTAGGATCAGATCAGCCATGATCTTATTGAATGGCGGAGCAGGCTCAAGGGGCCAATTGTCCTACTCCTGCTCCTATTTCTTATGTTGTTATGTTGTGTTCTTATCTGCCACTTTCCCATGGGCTTTTACTTTGCTGACCAGTCTGCCATTTGGGACCTTTTCAAAAGCATTGCTAAAATCCACGTAGGCTACATCGAATGCGCTACCCTGATCGACCCTCCTTGTTACCGCCTCAAGTTCAATTGTATTAGTCAGACACGACCTTCCCTTAACAAATCCACGCTGACTCTGCTTGATAAATTCTAAATGACGATTAATACTCTCCTCAGAATTGTTTCCAATAATTTTCCCACCACCGAGGTTAGGCTGACTGTCCTGTAATTTCTCGGACTGGCACTTTCTCCCCTTTTAAACAACAGTATAACTTTAGCAGTCCTACAGTCCTCCAGCAACACATTTGCAGCCAGAGGGGATGGTTGGAGCCTCCGCTACTTCCTCCGTTGCTTCTCTTAACAACATGGGATACATTTCATCTGGGCCTGGCGATGTATCTGCTTTTGAAGATGCTGAACACCTTTATACTTCCTCTCCGCGATGATGTTGACCCTACCCTAATGGTGGCGATCCTACAGTAACATTAATGGTTGAGATCCTACTCTAATATTACTGGCGGAGACCCTACTCTAACATTACAGGTGGTGACCCGACTCTAACATTACTGTTGGTGACCCTACTCTCACATTATTGACGGTAAATCCTACTCTAACATAGTGATGGTGATCCTACACTAACATTAATGATGTTGTTTCTATTCTAACGTTACTGGTGGTGAGCACACTCGAACATTACTAGTGGCGGCTGTTACCTATTTCACTGCAACTGGGTCATTCCCAACCGAACCTGACAGTGCAGAACACAGCTGGCCTGTCAGAGCAAAGTGACCATTCAATTTATCACCCGGAGAAGCAGCTCACTTGTCTGCTCAGGAACTTACTGGTGGGGAAATATTTATTCGTTTGAAATCGAAGTTTAACAATTGTTTCCTTAAAATAGTGTTTGCCGTGTCCTGGTGAATATGTTTAATATACTATAAACTACATTTCCACCGAGAGATGGAGAAAGGTACACACAATTAGTTCCTGCTTAGTTTTTTTTCCAATTCTGTTAGTTTCTTCTATTTTCTGTCTCTCTCTTTTTCTTTATCTTTCTATCTCTGGCTATCGGTCTCTCTCAGTACCTTTTATGCCTCCTTCTCAGCCTATATCTTTCACTCTCTCTCTGCTGCTCTTTCTCTTTATGGCTGTTTCTTAATCTGTATGAGTGTGTCCCTCTTCCCCTGTCTCTCTGTCTCTTTCCCACTCTCTGCAATAGAAAGAAGAACAGTGGAAATGATACTGAGCCCCATGGGTCACTTCCAAAGCAGATTTTCCTCGACCTGAATCAACGAGTGGTTAAGGCGTTGGGTTAAAATCCAATACACGTGGGTTCCAACCTCATTCGTGGTAACTTTGACCAACAATGAGTTTCATAATTACTTTCACATCTACTGGTCGAATATATACTGAATCTGCATCAAAATATTCAGAGATTTAAAATCGATAGAACAGAAGGTGCCACATTTTATCTGTCTGTTTCAGTCTCAATCCAACATTCCCTTGTTTACATTTATTACAGATGGTCAGGAGACTTTCCCAATCAATAAATTTAAAATTATAAATAACCGGAACCCCAGCCATTTCCAGTCCCAGTTTCCGGTGTGGATGCAAGCACAAATCAGGCCGAGCCCGTCTTTTTCAGATATTCACTCCTGTAGTACAGCGAGGCCGGTAGTACAGACACTGAATACAGACGCAGCACCCAACGCGTGAATTACTCCGGCATTGAGCTTAAAGCACCGAAATATCCAACCGCTCATCAAGTGACCGTGAGCAGCCCCAGGCACAGGGGCTGCAGTAAAATCATTGGACATGGGCTCGGGATCTCTCACTTTAAATGAAACATCAATGAATAGAACACATCAAAGGATTGGGAGCAGGGAAAGGATTGGGAATGGTTAATAAATCGAGAAACATCAATCGATTACAAACTCTCAATTGTGTTGCAAAGATAATGGTTTGGGGAATTATCAATAGATTGGGAGTCATCGAAGGATTCGGAAATATCAATTGTTTGGAGACCACGATGAGGTCGGTCAAGTTTGAGAAAAATACTTATTTTCATAAAATCGAAGATATCGAAGACATCACTTTCTCTAACAGTCTCTTTCTGTGCAAAAGAAAAAAAGGAAAAGGAAAAGTGTAATGAACACTGAGCCCAAGAATCGCTATTCTCGAGTAAACGGCTCGAGCAGAATTGTTAAATATTTAAAGTTCACTGGGAGTTTGATATTACAGCTTCGATGGCGGGAGACAATGGCCTCCTGATGTGCTGTTTCATTCTCTGAATCTATGATTCTATTATTTCGTTAATGAATGGCCTTGTAATTTATAAGATTACTTCCCCAGTTCTTGATTCCCTCACCAGTGTTTCTCAGTATCTGCCCCATCAAATCATTTTTACATTTTAAACACCTCGATCAGGTCACTCCTCAATCTTCTCTACTCGCGGGAATACTCGTTTGGACTATGCAAACAGTCCTCATAATTTAACCCGCTAAGCCCCGGAATCATTCTGGTGAATCTGCACGGCACCCCCATCAAAGCCAGTATATCCTTCCGGAGATCTGGCGCCCAGAACTGAACGCAGTATTCCCGATGGGTCTGACCAAGGCTCAATACGACTGAAGCATAGCTTCCGCCCCTTTGTATTCCAGTCCCCTTCGGATAAATGGCAATATTCCATTGGACTGTTTGAGAGCTATTTGATCCTATCTATTAGATTTTGATGATTTGTGAACTTGGGCTCTTCAATCTCTTTGCTCCTCTACAGTTCCAAACTTCTCACAATTTAGAAAATACTCGGATTCATCTGTCTTGGTTCACATTTATCCTCAACATAAGAACTTAAGAAATAAGAGCAGAAGTAGGCCTTCCGGCCCCTCGAGCCTGCTCCGCTGTTCGTCATGATCATGGCTCATCTTCTAACTCAACGCCATTTTCCTTCACTATCCCCATATCCCTTGATCCCTTCAATATCTAGAAATCGACCGATATCTGTCTTGAATGTACTCAATGACGGAACATCCACAGTCCTTTGGGGTAGAGAATTCCAAAGATTCACCACCCTCTGAATTAAGAAATGTCTCCTCATCTCAGTCCTAATTGGCCTACCCCTTTTTCTGAGACTGTGACCCCTTTTTCTAGACTCCACAACCAGGGGATACATCGTCCCTACATCTACCCTGTCGAGTCCTGCTAGAATTTGATATGTTTCAAATAGATCACCTCTCATCCTTCTGAACTCAAGAGAATAGTGGCCTCGTCTACTCATACGACAATCCCGCCATCACAGGAATCAGACTGGTGAACCTGCGTTGCACTGCCTCTATGGCAAGTATATGCTTTCTTAGGTAAGGAGAGCAAAATTGTACACAATACTCCAACTGCAGTTACACCAAGGCTCAATGTAATTGCAGTAAGACATCTTTACACCTGCACTCAAATCCTCTTGTAATAAAGCTCAACGTACCATTTGCCTTCCTAATTGCTTGCTGCATCTGCATGTTAGCTTTCAGTGACTCATGCACAAAGACATCTAGGTCCCTTTGAACATCAATATTTCACAATCTCTCAGCATTTAAAAAAAAGCTTTGCTTATCTGTTTTTCCTACCAAAGTGGATAACTTCACATTTATCCAGCTTATATTTAATCTACCATGTTCTTGCCCATTCATTTAGCCTGTCTATATGGGCACCGAGCCTTCGGAAGGACATATTGGCCTTGGAGGTAGTGCAGCGTAGGTTTACTAGAATAATACCCGGACTTCAAGGGTTAAGTTCCGAGGAGAGATTACACAAATTGGGGTTGTATTCTCCAGAGTTTCGAAGGTTAAGGGGTGATCTGATCGAAATTTATAAGAAATTAAGGGGGACGGATAGGGTGGACAAAGATAAATTATTTCCGCTGGTTGGGGATTCTCGGAGTAGGGGGCACAGTCTAAAAATTAGAGCCAGACCTTTCAGGAGCGAGATTAGAAAACATTTCTACACACAAAGGGTGGTGGAAGTTTGGAAATGTCTTCCGCAAATGGCAGTTTATATTAGCTCAATTGCTAAATTTAAATCTGAGATAGATAGCTTTTTGGCAACCAAAGGTATTAAGGGATATGGGCCAAAGGCGTGTTTATGGAGTTAGATCACAGATCAGCCATGATCTTATCAAATGGTGGAGCAGGCACGAGGGGCTGAATGGCCTACTCCTGATCCTATGTTCCTATGTTCCTGTATCCCATTGAAGCCTCTTTGCGTCCACCGCATAACGAACGCTATTTGCCATTGTTTTTCCCACTCTTTAATCTACCGATGTGCCGATGTAGCTTCCCACTCCCATTTGCACTAAACACTGCCCGTCCTACCTTAGCGTCATGTTCAAACTTGCATATACACTATCTATTGCTTCATCCAAATCAATATTAAATATGGTGAAAAGTTGAGGCCCCATTACAGATGCGTGGTGAATATCACTTGTCACATTTGAATCCATTGTTAAAGAGCGTCTCGATAGTGAGAGGGAGAGTATTTGTGAAGTGAAGCCTGTGGGAGTCAGTCAGTCTGGATGTGTGAGAGAAATGATCTGTACTTGTGGGATTAATACAGAATCAATTGCAAAATGTGGAGATTGTCATGTTCTATGCCAGCCAGTGAAGGTCGCTTTGTGAACAAAATTAGCAAGACTCCTGATCGTTCAGTTGGTAAAGCATCAGCCTTTTAATTTGAGAGTCGAGCGGTCAAGTCCCTTTTTCGGGATTTGCTTTTCATTGAAGGTTCTCAATTCCCAATCTTCATTAACAGCATTAAATTGAAGCGTTTTTCACTGATCCTTCCTTCTGCCTCACAAAGATTGATCAATGCATTTAGCAACTTTGCAAAAATATTATTCCGCTTTGTGTCACAAACCCCTTGAGATAAAGTGCAACATGCCCTTAGCCGTTTTGATTGTTTTTTTTACTCTCACCAAATTTTAATGCTTGTGAACTTGGACTCTCAATTCATTTTGCTCCTCTACAGCTCCGAGCTCCGTACCATTTAGAATATGTTCCGATTTATCTTTCTTCTTTCCGAAGTGGATGACTTCGCACTTGCCCACAATCGCCTCCACTTGCCATCATTTTGAGACCTGACTTAATCTATCTATGGCCCTTTGTAACTTTCTGCTCCCATTTGCACTACTTACTATGCCTCTTAGTGTCTTCTTCAAAGTTCGATATACAACTCTCTATTTCTCCATACAAATCATTCATAAATATGGAGAAAAGTGGAGGCTCCAGCACAGATCCCTGGGGAACATCACTTGTCACAACTGACACCAGTGTTAAAAGATTGTGTAATTAATGGCAGGGAGATTATTTATGAAGTGAAGCCAGTGGGTGGCAGTCAGTCTGGGTGTGCGAGAGATATGCGCTGCACGGGCGGAATTGCTGCAGGAGGAAATACAGAATGTGGCAGTGGAATGTTCCAAGTCAGCCAGTGAAGGGCGCTTTGTGAACAACCAATTTAAGAGCCCGGGTGGTTCATTTGGTAAACGGATGGCTCTGTTGGTAAAACATCGGACTTTTAACCTGAAGAGCCGAGGGTTTAAGTTCCTGATCAGGGGTTACTTTTAAATCAAGATACTCAATTCCCACTCTCCATTCAGCACCATAAATGGGAACATTTCTCACTGATCCTTCCTTCTGCATCAAAAAATGGATCAATACGTTTCGAAACTTTATTTTTCTCGTTCTTGAAAGCTCCAAATGTCCCCCAGCATTCAAAGTCTCTTGAGGGATCGGGTTCCAGATTTCTACTACCCTTTGTGTGAAAATGTGCTTCGTGAGATCGATACTGAACGGCCGAGAAGTAATTTGTAGATCATTCCTCTTGTTCTTGATTCACCCATCAGAGGAAACATTCTTTTGCGACCTGCCCGATAAAATCATTTCAATACTTTAAACACATCGATCAGTTCACCGCTCAATCTTTTATAGTCAAGGAAATACAAGCCATGTTTATACAACCTTTCGTCATAATTTAACCTGCTAAATCCAAGTATCATTCTGGTGGATTTGTGCTGCACCCATTCCAAGGCCAATAAATACTTCCTGAGATTCGTTGCCCAGAACGGAACGCAGTACTCCCGATGTGTTTGACCAAGGCTCTATATAACTGAAGCACAACTTCCGCTACTTTGTGTTCCAACTCCCTTGAGTTAACGTGCAACATTTCAGCAGACGTTTTGACTGCTATTTGCACCGATCTATTGGTTTTAATGATTGTGAACTTGGATTCCCACATCTCTGTGCTCCTCTACATCTCTTGGCTTCTCACCATTTCGAAAATGCTCCGAATTATCTTTCTTGATTCCTAAGTGGATGACGTCACACGCCCACAATGACCTCCATTTGCCATAGTTTTGTGCCCTCACTTAATCTGTCTATGTCTCTTTGTAATTTTCCGCTCCTATTTGCAATACTTACTGACCCTCCACACTTAGTGTCTTCTTCAAACTTGGATATTCAACTCTCCATTGCTTCAACAAAGTTATCAATAAACACAGCGCCATCGCTGGCGAGAGAGTGTAATTACAGCGTGATAGGTTTACAGAGGCATTCTCAGATTTAATTTTGGCAAGTAATTTAAAATTGGAGTAATAATCGTCACAAATTTGTGAAAGAATCTTGAAAGCAGGAATTGAGGTTTTGTACACAGTAAGTGCACGTACTTATAAGATTTTCAATGTATTAATTGACAGATATTATTATTGGAAAGGAATCTTTTAATATGAATAAGTATCAGGTAGTACGGATAAGATGAGGCAACTGGTAAGATGTGTGTACAATATAAGGAGAAGGCCGATTAGGAACTCCTTCAGCGTCTGCACTTCAGCCCAGCACCTTCTCCCAACCCATCCACAAGCAAACGGTGGACATGTGGAAACGGGGTCAGACTGGGGGAAAGGGGCAGATTGAGGAGAAAGAAAATCGTGTTTGACTAACTTGATTCACTTCTTTAATGAAGTGATGGAAAGGGTTGATGAGGATACTGCAGTTGCTGTTCTGTATTTTGACTGTCTGAAGGTATTTTAATAAAGTATCACATAATAGACTTGTTAATAAAATTAAAGCCCATTCGAATAAGGGGACAGTGGGGGCATTGATTCAAAACTGGCTAAGGGACAGAAAGCAGAGCGAAAGGTGAACGGTTGTTTTTCAGAGTGGAGGGGAGCACACAGTGGTGTTCCCGAGGGGTCAGTATTAGGACCACTGCTCTTTTTGATATATTTCAATGACCTTGGGTATGGAAGTTATAATTTCTAAGTTTGCTGATGACACAATACTCGAAAAGTAGTAAACAATGTGGAGAATAGTAAAAGACGTCAGGAGGGCAGACAGACTGGTGAAATGGGCAGACATATAGCAGATGGAATGAAATGCAGAGAATTATGAAGTGATTCATTTTGGTCGGAAGAATGAGAAGAGGCAATATAAACTAAATCGTACAATTTGAAGTGGAGATGTCGGCAATGGACTTGGGTGGACAAATGTAAGGTGTCGCAGAACACCAGGTTATAGTCCAACAGCTTTATTTGAAATCACACGCTTTCGGAGCTTTACTCCTTTGTCAGGTGAGTGAGGGGTTGGATAAAGGCACAGCATATATAGTCAGAGAACAATGCAAGGTGATTACAGATAATCGTTCGAACTGCCCCTTATCACAGCTCGGCAGAGAGATAATCACAGCAATCAAAGGAGTGGATGGTGTTCAGACAGGTTAGTCAGGGACCCATTACATCCAAGAATACTAAATACACAAGGGGTCAGATCACAAAGAGAGAGAGAGAGAGATACCGAAAAGGCAGAGAGAGAGAGAATGACCAGTTGTATTAAAAACAGATAACTTTTTTTCATAGGTGGGGTGACATGTAGCGTGAAATGAACCCATAGATCCCGGTTGAGGCCGTCCTCATGGGTGCGGAAAAAAGTTATCTGTTTTTAATACAACTGGTCATTCTCTCTCTCTATCTCTTTCTGGTGTCTCTCTCTCTCTCTGTGTCTGTCTTTGTGATTTGACCACTTGTGTAATCAGTATTCTTGAATGCAATGTTTCCTTGACTAACCTGTCTGAACACCATTCGCTCCTTCGATTGCTGTGATTATCTCTCTGCCGAATTGTGATAAAGGGCAGTTAGAAAGATTATCTGTCAGCACCAGGCATTGTTCTCTGACTATATGTGCTGTGCCTTTTCCAACCCTTCACAATTGACGAAGAAGCAAAGCTCCGAAAGCTTGTGATTTCAAATAAAGCTGTTGGACTATAACCTGGTGTTGTGCGACTCCTTACATTTGTACTATTTGAAAGGGTTGCAGGAATATCGGGGACCTGGGGGTACACATTCACATCTTTTAAGTGGCAGGACAAGTTGAGAAGGCTTTTACAAAAGCAGGTGGAATCCTGGGCTTTATGAATCGTGGCATAGAGTGCAAAAGCAAGGAAGTTATGTTGAACATTTAAGAAACAATGGTTCGTTCTCAGCTGGAGTATTGCGTTTAATTCTGGGCACCATACGTCAGCCAAGATGTTACAGGCCTTATTGAGGGTGCAGAAGAGATTCACCAGAATAGAACCAGGGATGAGGGACTTCAGTTACGTGTGAAGATTGGAGAGGTTGTGATTGTTGTATTTGGAACGGAGAAGGTTATGGAGAGATTTGATAGTGGTGTTCCAAATTATTAACGGTTTTGATACAGTAGATAAGTAGAAACTGTTTCAAGTGGCAGAAGTGTCAGTAACCAAAGATCAGCAATTTAAAGTGATCGGAAAAAGAGCCAGAGGCGACATGAAGAAATATGTTTTACACAGCGAGTTGTAATGGTCAGGAATGCACTGTTTGAAAGGGTAGTGAAAGCAGATTCAATAGTAATTTTCAAAAGGGTATCAGATAAATACGTGAAGGGAAAAAATGCAGGGCTATGAGAACGATCAGAAGAATGGGACTAATTGGATAACTCTTTCAAAGATGCAGGCACGATAGGCTTAATGGCCTCTTCCTGTGCTGTACATTCTATGATACTATGACACTATGATTGAGCAGAAGAGGTCAGATTGGGAGAAGGGATAAGATTGGGAGAAGGGTCAGATTGAGGAGAAGGGTCAAATTTAGGAAACGAGATAAGATTGGGGAGAAGTGTTATGATTGGGGAGAATGGTCAGATTCGAGAGAAGGCATGAGATTGGGATGAAGGGGGCAGATTGGGGAGAAGGGATAAGATTGGGGGAAGGGGTCAGATTGAGGAGGTGGGGTCAGATTGAGGAGAAGAGATAAGATAGGGGAGAAGGGTCAGATTGGGGAGAAGTGGTCAAATTGAGAAGAAGGGGCAGATTGAGGAGAAGTGGTCAGCTTGAGAAAAAGGGTCACATTTAAGAGAAGGAATCATATTGAGGAGAAGGGATCAAATTGTGCAGAAGAGGTCAGGTTGAGAAGAAGAAGTCAGATTCACTAAAACGGTTCAGATTGGAGAGGACGGGTAAGATGGAAACATAGAATGATACTGCACAGAACGAGACCACTCAGTTTATCGTGCCCGTGCCAGCTCTTTGAAAGAGCTGTCCAATTGGTGCCACCCTCCAGCACGCCACCTCCCACCCCGCCTCGCGCTATTCCCCATACCCCTGGAAAAGTATGGGATAATAAATGAAAGTCAGCATTTAATTGTTAAAGGAAACACACGTTTGACTAACTTGATTGAGTTCTTTAATGAAGTACTGGAGAAGGTTGGTGATGGTAGTGTGGTTGATATTATGTATCTCGACTCTCAAATTGGGTTTGATAAAGTACCACATAATAGATTGGTTAGCAAAATTAAACCACATGGGATTAAAGGGGCAGTGGCAGCAAGGATACAAAATTGGCTAAGGGACAGAAAGTAGAGAGTTGTGGTGAACGGTTGTTTATTAGACTGGAGGGAAGTATAAACTGGTGTTCCCAAAGGGTCAGTAGTAGGACGAATGCTATCAGTGTTAGATGTCAATAACCTGGACTTGGGAATAGAGGTTATAATTTCAAAGTTTGCCTGTGACACGAAACTCAGAAATGGAGTAAACAATGTGAAGGATAGTAACATACTTCAGTTTGACATGGAGAGACTCGTGAAATGGGTATACTCAAATCAGATAAAATTAACGCAGAGAAGTGTGAAGTGATACATTATCGGAGTCTATATGGGTAGAACTGAAGAATAAGAAGGGAAAGATCACTTTGATAGGATTGTACTGCAGACCCCCAAATAGTCAACGGGAAATTGAGGAGCAAATATGTAAGGAGATTACAGACAGCTGCAAGAAAAATAGGGTGGTAATAGTAGGGGACTTTAACTTTCCCAACATTGACTGGGACAGCCATAGCATTAGGGGCTTGGATGGAGAGAAATTTGTTGAGTGTATTCAGGAGGAATTTCTCACTCAGTGTGTGGATGGCCCGACTAGAGAGGGGGCAAAACTTGACCTCCTCTTGGGAAATAAGGAAGGGCAGGTGGCAGAAGTGTTAGTGAGGGATCACTTTGGGACCAGTGATCATAATTCCATTAGTTTTAAGATAGCTATGGAGAAGGATAGGTCTCGCCCAAAAGTTAAAATTCTAAATTGGGGAAAGGCCAATTTTGATGGTATTAGACAGGAACTTTCAGAAGTTGATTGGGAGAGTCTGTTGGCAGGCAAAGGGACGTCTGGTAGTGGGAGGCTTTCAAAAGTGTGTTAACCAGGGTTCAGGGTAAGCACATTCCTTATAAAGTGAAGGGCAAGGCTGGTAGAAGTAGGGAACCTTGGATGACTCGGGAGATTGAGGCACTAGTCAAAAAGAAGAAGGAGGCATATGGCATGCATTGGCAGCTGGGATCAAGTTGATCCCTTGAAGAGTATAGAGATTGCCGGAGTAGAGTTAAGAGAGAAATCAGGAGGGCAAAAAGGGGATATGAGATTGCTTTGGCAGATCAGGCAAAGGTGAATCTAAAGAGCTTCTACAAATACATAAAGGGCAAAAGGGTAACTAGGGAGAGAGTAGGGCCTCTTAAGGATCAACAAGGTCATCTATGTGCGGAACCACAAGAGATGGGTGAGATCCTGAATGAATATTTCACATCGGTATTTACGGTTGAGAAAGGCATGGATGTTAGGGAACTTGGGGAAATAAATAGTGCTGTCTTGAGGAGTGTACATATTACAGAGAGGGAGGTGCTGGAAGTCTTAACGCGCATCAAGGTAGATAAATCTCCGGGACCTGATGAAATGTATCCCAGGACGTTATGGGAGGTTAGGGAGGAAATTGCGGGTCCCCGAGCAGAGATATTTGAATCATCCACGGTTACAGGTGAGGTGCCTGAAGATTGGAGGGTAGCAAATGTTGTGCCTTTGTTTGAGAAGGGCGGCAGGGAAAAGCCTGGGAACTACAGACCAGTGAGCCTGACATCTGTAGTGGGTAAGTTGTTAGAAGGTATTCTGAGGGACAGGATCTACAGGCATTTGGAGAGGCAGGGACTAATTAGGATCAGTCAGCATGGTTTTGTGAGAGGAAAATCATGTCTCACGAATTTGATTGAGTTTTTTGAAGGGGTAACCAAGAAGATAGATGAGGGCTGTGCAGTAGACGTGGTCTACATGGACTTCAGCAAAGCATTTGACAAGGTACCGCATGGTAGGTTGTTACATAAGGTTAAATCTCATGGGATCCAAGGTGAGGTAGCCAATTGGATACAAAATTGGCTTGACGACAGAAGACAGAGGGTGGTTGTCGAGGGTTGTTTTTCAAACTGGATGCCTGTGTCCAGCGGTGTGCCTCAGGGATCGGTGCTGGGTCCGCTGTTATTTGTTATTTATATTAATGATTTGGATGAGAATTTAGGAGGCATGGTTAGTAAGTTTGCAGATGACACCAAGATTGGTGGCATTGTGGACAATGAAGAAGGTTATCTAGGATTGCAACGGGATCTTGATAAATTGGGCCAGTGGGCCGATAAATGGCAGATGGAGTTCAATTTAGATAAATGTGAGGTGATGCATTTTGGTAGATCGAATCGGGCGAGGACCTACTCCGTTAATGGTAGGGCGTTGGGGAGAGTTTTTGAAAAAAAGAGATCTAGGAGTACAGATTCATAGCTCCTTGAAAGTGGAGTCACAGGTGGATAGGGTGGTGAAGAAGGCATTCGGCATGCTTGGTTTCATTGGTCAGAACATTGAATGCAGGAGTTGGGATGTCTTGTTGAAGTTGTACAGGGCATTGGTGAGGCCACACTTGGAGTACTGTGTACAGTTCTGGTCAGCCTATTATAGAAAGGATATTATTAAACTGGAAAGAGTGCAGAAAAGATTTAGTAGGATGCTACCGAGACTTGATGGTTTGACTTATAGGGAGAGGTTAGACAGACTGTGACTTTTTTCCCTGGAGAGTAGGAGGTTAAGGGGTGATCTTATAGAAGTCTATAAAATAATGAGGGGCATAGATACGGTCGATAGTCAAAATCTTTTCCCAAAGGTAGGGGAGTCTATAACGAGGGGGCATAGATTTAAGGTGAGAGGGGAGAGATACAAAAGGGTCCAGAGGGGCAATTTTTTTCACTCAAAGGGTGGTGTGTGTCTGGAACGAGCTGCCAGAGGCAGTAGTAGAGGCGGGTACAATTTTGTCTTTTAAAAAGCATTTGGACAGTTACATGGGTAAGATGGGTATCGAGGGATATGGGCCAAGTGCAGGCAATTGGGACTAGCTTAGTGGTATAAACTGGGCGACATGGACATGTTGGGCCGAAGGGCCTGTTTCCATGTTGTAACTTCTATGATTCTATGATTCTATGGTAGGAAGAATGAGGAGAGGCAATATCAATTAAATGGTGCAAATTTAAAGGGGGTCCATGAGCAGGGAGACTTCTGGGTAAACAAAAGCACATTTTTGAAGGTTGCAGAGCAAGTTGAGAAGGATGTTAAAAAGGATATGGGATCCTTGGCTTTATAAATAGAAGCATAGAGTACGAAAGCAAGAAAGTTATGCTGTTAGGATACTGTGAAATCCATTAGTACAACCCATGTCATGCAGTGCTCATGAGATTGGTACCAATGAATCTCTTTGCTCGCTCACATTTCTTAGCTTCTCGTATCTGTAGTACTATTTTCAGTTCTGTTCTCCGCACCTCACAAATGATATATTGGCCTTGGAGGAGGTGCAGAACAGATTAATCAGAATGATACCAGGGTTAAATTATGAGGATATGTTGCATAGACTAGGCTTCTATTTCCCCGGGAATAGAAGATTAAGGACAGATTGTTTGAGGTGTTTAAGATGATTAGAGCATTTGATAGGGACAAAAAAACCTCTTTCCTCTGATTAGATAGTCCAGAACAAGGGGGCATAACCTTGCATTTAAGCTAGACTGTTCAGGGGTGATGTCAGGAAGCACTTCTGCACATAATGGATAGCGGAAATCTGGAACTCTGTCCCCTAAAAAGCTGTTCCGGTTCGGGGTCAATTGAAAATTTTTAAAACTGCAATTGATAGATTTTTGTTCGGAAATTATATTAAGGGTTAGTTAAAGCTCGTAGATGGATGTGAGGTACAGGTCAGCCAATTATCTAATTGAATGGTAGAGCAGGCTCGTGTGGCAGGAAGGCCTCCTCCTGATCCAATGCTCCCACTTTTACAACATTTAGAAAATACGCCGATTTACCTTTCTTGGTTCCAAAGTGGATGGCTTCACACTGCCCGCAATTCACTGCATTTGTAATAGTTTTGCCCATTCACTTAATCTGCTTACGTCCCCTTGTAACTTTCTGCTCCTATTTGCACGACTTACTCTCCTTCCTAAATGTGTGTCACCTTGAAACTGGGACATACAACTCTCTATTGCTTCATCCAAATTATTAATTGTTACAGTGAAAAGATAAGGCTCCAGTACAGATCAATGGGGATCATCACTTGTCACATCTGACGCCACTGTTAAAGAGCTTGTAATTGGTGGGAGGGTGATTATTTGTGAAGTGAACCCTGTGGGATGCAGTCAGTCTGGGTATGCGAGAGAAATGCGCTGTCCAGGCGGGATCACTGCAGTCGGAAATGCTAAATATGGCGGGCGGGGCATGTAACCTTGCATGTCAGCCAGTGAAGGTCGCTGTGTGCACAGCCAACGTAAGAGCCCGAATAGCTCAGCAGATAAAACAACAGATTTTTATAAACCGGAGAATCCAAGGACCCCTCGTGGACGTATTCAAAATAATGAGGGGTTTTGGTAGAGCAAATGGGGAGAAACTTTCCTCTGACAAGTGGGTCGGTAAACAAAGGTCATAGATTTAAAATAATTGGCCACAGAACCAGAGCGTAAGTGAGTGGACATTTTTTCAGACGGAGGGTTGTTGAGATCTGGAACACACTCCCTGAAAGAGTGGTGGAAACAGATTCTACAGGAACTTTCAAGAGGGAATTGGACATGCATTGAAGAGGACTAATTTGCAGCGTTATGCGAAAAAGCTGGGGCGTGGGATTGAATTGGACATCTCTTCCTAGAGCCAGCACAGGCACGCCGGGCCGAACGGCCTCCTTCTGTGCTGTAAGGTTCTTTGATTCTCTGATCACTGCCTTGATGGGAATGAGACTGTCAGCATTTCTCAACAGCTCTATCCCTTCCGGTTCCCACAATATTTGATTCACATGAAGTGTCAAATGAGATCTTTCTCTTCCGACAGCCTAACCCCTTCTCCTTATTGTAAAACCATATCGTCCAGCTCATACTCTGGTGTAGCTGGTCCACACTCTCTCGCTGGGAACTCTGGAGCTCTGACGTCTCTTCCTAAACTCTGTCTGCCCTTCCACATCAGCGTGTCTGTTACTAGCTTTCTGTCCAACTTAATGTTCTCACACCGGGTGCACCCACTTCAAGGCAATAAACGGACTCACTTGCCACCTGCTTTCATCTCTCCTCTTGAATGAGAAACATAGAAACATAGACAATTGGAACAGGAGCAGGCCATTCGGCCCATTCGGCCCTTCGAGCCTGCTCCGCCATTCAATATGATCATGGGTGACTCTCAATCTCAATGCCATACTTCAGCTCTCTCCCCATACCCCTTGATGCCTTTTGTGTCTAGAAAAATATCTAGCTCCATCTTAAATATATTCAGTGACTTGGCCTCCACAGCCTTCTATGGTAGATAATTCCACAGGTTCATCGCCCTGTGAGTGAAGACATTTCTCCTCATCTCATTCCTAAATGAGTTAACCCGTATCTTGAGACTGTGATCCATGGTTCTGGACCCCACCCCCAGCCAGGGGATACATCCTCTCTGAATCAAGTCGGTCTAGACCTATCAGAATTTAATATGTTTCAATGAGATCCCCTCTCATTCTTCTAAACTCGAGTGAATACAGGCCGAATCGACCCAATCTTTCCTCATACGACATTCCTGCCATCCCAAGAATCAGTCGGGTGAACCTTCGCTGCACTCCCTCAATGGCAAGGATATCCTTTCCTCGGTAAGGAGACGAAAACTTCACACAATACACCAGGTGCGGTCTCAACAAGGCCCTGAGTAACTGCAGTAAGACATCCTTGCTCCTGTACTCAAACCCTCTTGCAACCAAGGCCAACATAACATTTGCCTTCCGAACTGCTTGCTGCACCTGCATGTTTGCTTTCAATAACTGGTGTACAAGGATAGCTAAGCCCCTTTATAAATCAACATTCCCCATCTATCATCATTTAAATAATGCTCTCCCTTTTTGTTTTTCCGTCCGTAGTGGATAACTTCACATTTATCCACATTATAATGCATCTGCCGTGTATTTGTCCACTCACTGAACTTGTCTAAATCGCCTTGAAGCATCTTTGCATCCTTCTCACAATTCACGATCCCACTTAGTTTTTTGTCGTCAGCAAACTTAGAAATAATACATTTGGTTCCCTCATCCAAATTATTAATATATATTGTGAACAGCTGGGGCCCAGCACTGATTGCTGTGGTACCCCACTAGTCAATGCCTGCCACACCGAAAATACCCATTTATTCCAACTCTCTGTTTTCTGTCTGTTAACCAATTTTCAATCCATGCAGGACATTACCACCAATCCCATATGCTTCAATTTTGCACACGAGCCTCTTATGTTGGAATTTATCAAAGGCATTCTGGAAATCCAAATAAACCACACCCACTGGTTCTTCCTTATCTATTCTACAAGTTACAACCTCAAAAAACTCCAGTCGGTTTGCAAACACGATTTCCCTTTCATAAATGCACGTTGACTTTGTCTAATCCCGTTGATATTTTCTAAGTGTCCTGTTATCATATCCTTTATAATAGACTTTAGCATTTTCCATCCGACTGATGTTGGACTGAACTTTCTGTCGTTCCCTGTTTTCTCTCTCCCTCCCTTTTCAATAGTGGAGTTACATTTGCCACCCTCCAATCTTACCCAGACCCTATTTGTCAGTGCAATCTTAGGAACATAGGAACATAGGAACATAGGAACAGCAGCAGGCCATTCAGCCCTTCGTGCCTGCTCCACCATTTGAAAAGATCATGGCTGATCTGCGATCTAACTCCATATACCCGCCTTTAGCAAATATCCCTTAATACCTTTGATTGCTAAAATACTATCTATCTCAGATTTAAATTTAGCAATTGAGCTAATATCACTTGCCATTTGCGGAAGAGAGTTCCCCCCTTCTACCACCCTTTGTGTGCAGAAATGTTTTCTAATCTCTCTCCTGAAAGATCTGGCTCTAATTTTTAGACTGTGCCCCCTACTCCTAGAATCTCCAACCAGCGGACATAGCTTCTCTCTATCCATCCTATCCGTTCCCCTTAATGTCTTGTAAACGTCGATTTGATCAACCCTCTTCCTTCGAAACTCCAGAGAATACAACCCCAATTTGTGTCATCTCTCCCTTTAACCTAACCCTTGAAGTCCGGGTATCATTCCAGTAAACCTACGCTGCACTCCCTCCAAGGACAATATGTCCTTCCGGAGGTGCGGTGCCCAGAACTGCTCACAGTACTCCAGGTGCAGTCGAACCAGGGTTTTGGATAGCTGCAGCATAACTTCTGCCTCTTTGTACTCTAGTCCTCTCGATATAAAGGCCAGCATTCCATTCGCCTTATTGATAATTTTCTGCACGTGTTCATCACACTTCAATGATCTCTGTACCTGAAACCCTCGGTCCCTTTGGACATGCACTGTTTTTAACTTTTTACCATTTAGAAAGTACCCTGTTCTAACCTTTTTTGATCCAAAGTGGATGACCTCACATTTGTCTACATTGAATTCCATTTGCCACAGTTTTGCCCACTCACCTAATCTATCAATATCCCTTTGTAATTTTATGTTTTCATCTAAACAGCATACAATACCACCAATCTTTGTGTCATCGGCAAACTTAGATATGCGACATTCTATGTCTTCATCGAGTCCTTAATAAATTTTGTGAATAATTGAGGCCCCAAGACAGATCCCTGCGGGACTCCACTGGTCACATCATGCCAATGTGAGTACCTACCCATTACCCCTACTCTCTGTTGCCTTTCGGTCAGCCAACTTCCTAACGAAGTCAGTACTTTTCCATCGATTCCATGGGCGTCTATCTTAGCTCACAGTCTCTTACGCGGGACCTTATCAAATGCCTTCTGGAAGTCCATATAAATAACAGGTATGTGTTTGTGTGATCTGTACTTTCCTGACACAATTTGGTTATCCTTACTCCTATCACTTTCCTGCACTGCATCCTTGTCTTTTCTATTTAGCATTCTTGATTTCTCTGCAGCGGGAACCCTCCCCACTTATTTAGTTTAAAGCACTATCTGCCTCCCTCGTTATTCGATTCGCTAGAACTCTGGCCCCAACATGGTTCAGGTGTCATCTGTCCCAACAGAACAGCTCACTCTTTCCCCAGTACTGGTGCCAGTCCCCCTCGAATCGAAACACCTTTCTCCCACATCAATATTTGAGACACACATTCATCTCCCTGATCCGATTGAACCAATGCCAATTTGCTCGTCGCTCAGGTACTAGTCCAAAGATTATTATCTTTTTGGTTCTGCTTTTTAATTTAGTCCCGAGCTGCTCAAACTCTCTGAGCAGGACCTTTTTCTTCGTCCTACCTATGTCGTTGATACCTCCGTTGACCACGACAACTGGATCCTCCACCTCCCACTTCAATTTTTCTCCAGCCCGGAGGAGATGTCCTTAACCCTGGCACCTGGTCGGTAACACAGCTTTCGGGACTCAAGCTCCTGGCTGCTGAGAACAGTGTCCGTCCCCCTAACTATAATGTCGCCTACTACAACCACCTTCCTTTTTACTCCCCCCACTTGAACGGCTTTCCGTACCACGGTACCATTGTCAGTTCGTTTATCCTCCCCACAGTCTCCTCACTTGTCCACAAGAGTTCCAAGAACCTCAAATCTATTGGTCAAGCGCAGGGACTGAGGCTCCTGCTCTCCAACCTCCTGGATCTCCGGACCTGCCTCACTCGCAGTCACACCCTCCTGTCCCTGACCACGTGTCAATTCTAAAGTATTTAATCGAAGTGGTGTGGCTGCCTCCTGGAGGGAAAGGTCCGGGTAGCTTCCTCCCTCCTTGATATCTCGCAATGCCCACTGCTCGGACTCCAGCTCCTCAACTCGCAGCCGAAGTTCCTTGAGCCACAGACACTTACCGCAGATGCAGTCGCCCTGGACAAAAATGTCCACAAGCTCCCACATATTGCTGCAGCAACACATCTCCTGTTCTCCCATTGTTTTACTTATATAATTAATTAAGTTAGTGTTAATCAAATTATTTACCTCTTTTAATTTATCAGACCAATTAAATTAAGTTGAGTTTTCAAAATTTAGTTCTCTGCTATTTGTTAACTTAAAACTTAGCCCACAGTCACCACCAATCACTTACCTGCCTCACCAGTGACGTCACACTGCAGTTTTCTCTTGTTGCAGGTCTGCTGCTTTTATCCCCGCTCTCGGGCCTCGGTCTGCTGCTGCTTTTATCCCCGCTCTCGGGCCTCGGTCTGCTGCTGCTTTTATCCCCGCTCTCGGGCCTCGGTCTGCTGCTGCTTTTATCCCCGCTCTCGGGCCTCGGTCTGCTGCTGCTTTTATCCCCGCTCTCGGGCCTCGGTCTGCTGCTGCTTTTATCCCCGCTCTCGGGCCTAGGTCTGCTGCTGCTTTTATCCCCGCTCTCGGGCCTCGGTCTGCTGCTGCTTTGATCCCAGATCTCGGGTCTCGGTCTGCTGCTGCTTTTATGCCCAATCTCGGTCTGCTGAGGCTCAGGTCCGCCGCCGCTCTGCGGAACAAGATTGGAAAACAAGGCAAAGCAGCACCTCCGTCCCACACTTCACCGAACTCCCATACTTCCGAAACTCTCAAATTGCTCACTCCGTGCCTGCGACTTGATACGAATGTTCCCCTTTCACGCTGAATTGCAATAATGGCTCTTTCTTCTGGTGCGCTTCCATAAGGAAGTTACACGTCATGGTAACAGACAGGAGCTGAGAATAAGCATTACTTCACTCTCGCAGATAACTGTTAATGAACTTTCAGGAACCTGCTCTAATTCCGCTACAGGATCCCTGCTGATGCTGCTGTTGCCCCGGTGAACCCCACAAGTAATACTGCAGTTACCTTCAACAGGTTTTATTTTCCTTCATTTTATTTTATTTCATATCATTGCCCAACATCTCCCATTTTTCAGATTACCAAGAATCTTTGTTTTGATTTAATTTTATCTATTTTTTAACCAATCTGGGAATCAGTGACCAGGGAGATTTCAGTAGAGTTTTCAGTTCTTCTCTAAATTTCCTCTGGGTAACTGCATAAATACACGTATTTGTGCAGCAACTCAAAAACTGGAGCAGATATCCGCTTTCAGTGGCGATATATCCAGGGTTTGAATAATTACCTTGGAAATAAACGGTGCTCGAAAGCCTGGTGGCAGAAAAACTCACGGCAGCTGTTATCCACAACAGTATGAAACTGCCCGATATAGTGAAGAGTAAAATGATGGATCTCCTTCGGTTCTCCATCTCTGGGTCACTCTTATTGTGAGTGCTGTGACCGCGGAGTTCCCTGCGGGCTCTATTGGCCACTAAAATTCTTCTTACTGTCAAAGAATTAAACAGTGCTATGAAAGCAAAGGGAAGCCATGGTACTGACAGAGTCTGGATCCAGCTGTATGCTTCCCATGCAGGTAATGTAAAAACTTCCACCTTTGGCCAGCATCCCCACTCCACAGTGTTAATTATTCTTTCAGGTCCATATGAAAACAACATAGGAATGCCTTTTAAATAGGCCAGCACAGTGATCGTTACTGTAACCACGATTGCCGTTCTCTTGGTCCAATACTTCCTTTTAAATTCTTGAAAGCAAATCGACACAAATCGGTCAAATGAAAACGAAACTGTAAACCATACCGACATATCAATTATGACAAAATTATTGTACAGAATGAACTTACAAACCACAGTGTAGGACAGGAATGAATACGGAAAGTGATAATTGAATATCTGATTGACTATTACATTGAAGATAATGACCAGTAGATCTGCTGTTGCCATGGCCACCATGTAGACAGAGACACATTTGGAAAGGCCGCAATTTCCTCGGGAGAGAATCACAATTGTCACTACATTTGCTGTAAGAAAGAGGGAGAAGAGGAAAGTTACTGGGGGCACTCAGTTGAATCTCACTGTGTATATTTGAAATGTTCAGCAGTGATGCTCCTTACGGTGATGTACACGGGCTCTTTTTTAACGGAGAGCATTAGCGAGAATGTTAAAAAGAAGGAATACATGACACAGAAAAATAAAAGTGAAAAAATAGCTGGTCCGAGATTTCCAAGAATTGTCTGGAAACGGGGAGCACCTGGAGAATGAGGATTGGGGGAGGGAAGCGAGTGACCTTGTTGATCTTTGAAAGTCAATAAGTAACCAGATTCTCTGTCATCCATCCAGATATATATTTCGGTGCAGAGTTGAGCGCTGAGCTCACACCGCCATGAAGGTTTCACCACGGATTCCACCCACTCAAATTTATCAGTTATCCCCTGAATTGGTGCTACTGATTTGCCCACGCATTCCGCCCAGGCGATCGTTAACCTTAGATGGTAAAGTCCAAAATCTACCCCGGAATATCCCAGAGGGCGCTGAAGGATAGCAGAGTGACAACTGGAGAAACCCGCAAAGGTTCTTTGCAGCAGGAGGCATCCCCCTGGGCAGCGTTAGCTGTGGTATAAACAAATGTTACACACATTATCTTTTAAAGTCACCTGTTGGATGGAGATGTCTTTAATCCAAGTAATTGCCCACATTAAGCAGAGTGATCATAGAATTACAGACCCACACACCGATACAGTTTATAAGAAGGCCATTCTGCCCATCGTGCCTGCCAGTAATTAAATTGGTGCAATGCAATCAGGCAACACAATCTTTAGTGAGCTGACTACTGTGCAATAGAAGGACGTAACCCGCCCTCCTGCAGTCAAGCGAGAAAATACGAGCACCCGTTGTCTCCGGTGTATCGACCAGAATAGCGTCTTGCCGACAGCCCGGACTCGTTGGTTAAGAACTGTTATTTATTACTTTTTCCAAGCGACTCTGTGATTTTACAATGAGGTTATTATCGGTAATCGGTAACATGATCAAACAGGCTCCAAAGCGGTCACATAGTCAACAGCTATTGAACATTTGGATACAATGTCTTACCCGGAACACCAACGAATGCCAGAATAGGGTAGTAAATATCTTTTATCAGTAGAATTGCTGCCCGTCCCATTTTTGGAAGAGCAGGTGAATTCCGTCCAGCTTTATGGTTCAGACTGACGAATATCCGAGATCCATAACTGCTCCCCCTTTATAGATCAATCAGTGCCTCGGTGAGAAAAACAGGTTACATAAAATTGACGTTAGTTACAGTCACTTAACAAATAAGGGGAGATCTTATGTTTAAGCGCACCCGGGAGTGCCAATCGGGAAATAATGTACTTCCATGCTTGAAATTCCCTCCAAAAAAATTAATGAACGGAAAGAAACCCCAAAGGGAATGTGTTAGTTCTGAGATCCCTGTGGGTCCTTCTAATAATTAGGCGAAATCTTCCCTCTTCTATAATGAAATTAAAATTGTTTTGTAATGTGATGATGACCGGTGATGATTCGTCTCTAACATTACTTGTGATGACCCAACACTAACATTAATGGAGGAGAATCTACTGTAATATTACAGGTGATGACTCTACCGCAAAGTTACGAATTGTGACTCATCTCTAACATTAGTGGTGGTGATTTTACTCCGAAATTACTGATGTTGACTCTAGTCTAACATTACTGATGGTGACATTACTCTAACATTACTGGTGTTGACTGTACTCTAACCTTAATGGTGGTGAATCTTCTCTAACATTACTGATGGTGACCCGACTCTAACATTACTGGTGTTGACACGAGTCCAACATTGCTGATGGTGACCGTACTCCAATATTACTGGTGGTGATCCTACTCTAACATTAGTGGAGTTGACACTATTCTAACATTACTGATGGTAACTCAAATCTAAAATTAATGATGGCAATCCGACTCTAACATTACTCCTGAAGACCCCACTCTAATATTACTGTTGGTTATTCTACTCTAACATTACTTTTGGTGACAATAAACTAATGTTACTGATGGTGATCTTTCTCTAACATTACTGTTAGTGACTCGACTCCAACATTATTGATGCTGACTCTATATCTCGAACATTACTGATGGTAACACTTCTCTGACATTACTGGTGGAGTCTCTAATCTAATATTAATGGTGGTGACCCGACTCTAACCTTACTAATGGTGACACTTCTCTGACATTACTGGTGGTGTCTCTACTCTAACATTACTGGTGATGACCCCACTCTAACTTTACTAGTGGTGAATCTACATTAATATTTATGATGGTGATTCTTCTCTATCATTAATGGTGGTGACCCTAATTTAACATTACTGGCGTTGACTCTATTCTAAAATTACTGCTGGTGACCCTACTCTAACATTACTGGTGGTCACCCTGCTCTAACATTACAGGTGATGATTCTACTCTAACGTTACTGGTGTTGAAATGAATCCGAAGAGATTTTGGTGTCTCTAATCTAAAATTACTGGTGGTGATTCAACACTAACATTACTGGTGATGACCATAATCTAACATTACTGATGGAGAATCTACTCTCACATTAATGATCGTGATCCTACTCTAACATTACTGGCGGTGATCCTACTCTAACATTACTGGTGGTGATCATACTCTAACATTACTGGCGGTGATCCTACTCTAACATTACTGGTGGTGATCCTACTCTAACATTACTGGTGGTCGCTCGACTCTAACGTTACTGGTGGTGATCCTACTCTAACATTAGTGGTGGTGATCCTACTCTAACATTACTGGTGGTGACCCTACTCTAACATTACTGGTGGTGATCCTACTCTAACATTACTGGTGGTGACCCTACTCTAACATTACTGGTGGTGATCCTACTCTAACATTACTGGTGGTGATCCTACTCTAACATTACTGGTGGTGATCCTACTCTAACATTACTGCTGGTGATCCTACTCTAACATTACTGCTGGTGATCCTGCACGAATATTACTGGTGGTGATCCTACTCTAACATTCCTCCTGGTGACCCCACTCTAATGTTACTGGTGGTGATTCTACTCTAACATTCCTCCTGGTGACCCCACTCTAATGTTACTGGTGTTGATTCTACTCTAACATGAATTGTGGTGATCCTACTCTAACATTACAGGTGGTCGCTCTACTCTAACATTACTGGTGGTGACCCTGCTCTAACATTATTGGTGTTCACTCCACTCAAACATTACTTGTGATCACACAACTCTAAAATTACACATGCCGATTCTACTCTAACATTATTTTAGTGAACCTAGTCTAACATTATTGGTGCTGAATCTGTTCTAACATTACTGATGGTGATTCTTCTCTAACATTATTAATGGTGACCCTATTTTAACATTACAGGAGATGACCCTACTCTAACATGACAGGGGTTGATCCTACTCTAACATTACATGGGGTGATCCTACTCTATCATTACTGGTGGTGACTCCACTCTATCATTACTGGTGGTGACTCGATTCTAGCATTACTGGTGGTGATACTACAAGAACATTACTCGTGATGACCTTACTCTAACATGACTGATGGTGAACATTCCATAACATTACTGATGGAGACACTACTCTAATATTACTGCTGCCCCCATGCACTAACATAACTGAAGGCGACCCTTCTCTAAAATTACTGGTGATGAGCGTACGCTAACAATATTGGTGGTGACTCTACTCTTACATTACTGGTGGTGACCCAACTCTAGCATTGCTGGTGGTGAATCTACTGTAACATTACTGGTGGTGACCCTACACCAACATTACTGGTGATGATCCTAATCTAACATTACTGTGGTGACTCTGCGCTAGCATTACTGGTATTGACCCTACTCTTACATTACTGGTGGTGACCCACTTCTAACATTACTGGTGGTGACAATACACTAACATTACTGGTGGTGACTCTACTCTAACGTTCCTGCTGGTGACCCGACTGTAACATTACTGATGGTGACCCTACTCTAACATTACTGCTGGTGACCCTACTCCAACATTAATGGTGGTGACCATACTCTAACATTACTGATGGTGACGCTTCTCTAACATTACTGGTGGTGACTCTAATCTATCATTACTGGTGGTGACCCTACTCTAACATTACTGGTTGTGACACTACTCTAACATTAATGGTGATGCATCTTCTCCAGCACTACAGATGTTGATTCTCCTCTTACATTACTGGAGGTGATTCTGCTCCAACTTTATTCGTCGTGATCCTAATCTATCATTACTGATTGTGATTCTACTCGAACATCATTGGCGGTGACCCTACTGTAACATTAATAGTGGTGACTCAACTCTAACATACTGGCATTGACCAACTCTAACATTAATGGTGGTGATCCGACTCTCACATTACTGGTGGTGGCTCCACTCTTATGTCACTGGTAGTGACCCTACTGTAATATAACTCTTGTTGACCCTTCTCTAACGTTACCGATGGTGACTCTACTATAACATAACTGGGGGCGACTCTATTCTAAGAGTACAATATTACTCTTGTTGACCCATCTCTAACCTTACTGGTGGTACCTCAACTCTAACATTACTGATTGTGACCCTACTCTTACATTAATGGTGGTGAAACTACTCTAACATTACTGATGGTAATTACACTATAACATAACTGATGGTGACTCCATTCTAACAGTACTAGTGATGAATCATCTCTAACATTGCGGGTGGTGACTCTACTCTAACATTACTGGTGGTGACCCGACTCTAACATTAATGATGGTGACCCTACTCTTACATTAATGGTGGTGAATCTAATCTAACATTACTGGTGGTGATTCTTCTCCAACATTATTAATGGTGACCCTATTCTAACATTACTGGTGTTGATGCTAGTCTAACATTTCTGGTGGTGCCTCTACTATAACATTACTGGTGGTGACCCAACTCTAACATTACTGGTGGTGATCCTACTGTAAAAATACTGGTAGTGACTCTACTCTCACATTAATGGTAGTGACTCTGCTCCAATATTATTGGTGTTGACTCTACTCTAACATTCATGATGGTGATACTCCTCTAACATTATTGCTGGTGACCCTACTCGAAGCTTAATGTTGGTGACGCAACTCTAACATTAATGGTGGTGACACTACTCTCACATTAATGCTGGTAACTCTATTCGATCATTACTGGTCGTGACCCGACTCTAACATTACTGCTGGTGACCCGACTCTAACATTACTGATGGTGAATCTGCTCGAACATTACTTGATGACTACACTAACATTACTCGAGATGACACTACTCTAATATTACTGGTGTTCATCCTGCTCTAACACTATTGCTGGTGACCCGTCTCTAAAATTACAGGTGGTGACCCTATTCTACTATTACTCGTGTTGACCTTACTCTAACATTAATGATGGTGATCCTTCTCGAACATTACTGATGGCGACCCTACTCTAACATCACTGGTGGTGACACTACTCTAATATTACTGCTGCTCAAACGCTCTAACATAACTGAAAGTGACACTTCTGTAAAATTACTGGTGATGAGCATACTCTAACAATGCTGGTGGTGACTCGACTCGAACATTACTGGCGGTGACTCTACTCGAACATTACTGGTGGTGACCCGACGATAACATTACTGGTGGTGACCCTGCTCCAACATTACTGGTGTTGACTCTACTCTAACATTACTGATTCTCCTCTAACATTATTGGTGGTGACCCTACTCTAAGCTTAATGTTGGTGGCTCGACTCTAACATTACTGATGTCGACACTACTCTAACAATACTGGTGGTGACTCTACTCAAACATTACTGGTGGTGATCCAACTCCAGCATTACTGCTGTTGAACCTCCTCAAACATTCCTGGTGGAGACACTATTCTAATATTACTGGTGGTGACCGTAATCTAACATTACAGGTGGTGACCCTAATCTAACATTACTGGTGGAGACTCTACCCTAACTTTACTGGTGGTGATCCTTCTCTACGATTACTTATGGTGACGCACCTCTATCATTACTGGTAGTGACCCTATTCCAACATTACTGGTGTAGACTCTAATCTGACTCTAATTCTCCTCTAACATTAATGGTGGTGACCCTACTCTAAGCTTAATGTTGGTGATGCAACTCTAACATTATTGTTTGTGACATTACTCTAACATTACTGATGGCGACACTACTCAAACATTACTGGTGTTGACCCTTCCGAAACATTCCAGGTGGAGACTCTACCCTAACATTACTTGTGGTGATCGTACCCTAACATTACTGGTGGTGACTCTAATCTAACATTAGTGGTGGAGAACCCACTCACCAACATTACTGGTGGTGACTCCGCTCTAACATTACTGATGGAGATCCCTATCTATCATTACTGATGGTGAATCTACTCTAACATGACTGGTGGAGATTCCACTCTAACATGAATGGTGGAGAATCTCTCTCAAATTACTGATGGTGATTGTCCTCCAACATTATTAGTGGTGACCCTATTGTAAGCTTAATGTTGGTGACACTGCTCTAACATTTCTGGTGGTGACTTTACTATAACATTAATGGTGGTGACGCTATTCTAACGTAACTGCTGGTGACTCGACTCAATCATTACTGGTGTTGACCCGAGTCCAACATTAATGGTGGTGACACTACAGTAACAATACTGGTGGTGAATCGAACAAACTTTACTGGTTGTGATGCTGCTCAATCTTTACTGGTCTTGACTCTACTCTAACATGACTGGTGGTGATCCTTCTCTAACATTACTAATGGTGAGCCTACTCTAACATTTCCGCTGGTGATTCTAATCCAACATTACTCGTAGTCACCCGACTCTCACGTCACCGATGGTGATCCTTCTCTAACAATAATGATGGCGACACTACTCTAACAATACTGGTGATGAGTCTCCTCTAACATTACGTGTGGTGACCCTAGTCTAACATTACTGCTCGGGACCTTTCTCCAACATTGCTGGTGGTGACCCAACTCTAACATTGCTGATGGTGATCCTTTTCCAACATTACTGTTGGTGACATTACTCTAACATTACTGATGGCGACACTACTCTAACAATACTGATGGTGATCCTACTCTAACACTACTGGTAATGACCCTTCCCAAACATTCCTGGTGGAGACTCTTCCTTAACATTACTGGTGGTGACCCTAATCTAACATTAGTGGTGGAGAACCCTCTCTCTAACATTACTGGTGGTGACTCTGCTCTAACATTACTGATGGAGATCCCTATCTATCATTACTGATGGTGAATCTACTTTAACATGACTGGTGGAGATTCTCCTCTGACATTAATGGTGGAGGATCTCTCTCAAATTACTAATGGTGATTGTCCTCCAACATTATTTGTGGTGACCCTACTGTAAGCTTAATGTTGGTGACACTGCTCTAACATTTCTTGTGGTGACAATAGTCTAACATTACTGGTGGTGAACCTACTCTAACATTACTGATGGTGACCCTTCTCTAACATTACTGGTGGAGACCCTACTCAAACTATCCTACTGGTGACTCTACTCCAACATTACTGATGTTCACCCTCGTCTAACATTAATGGTGGTGATCCTGCTCTAACATTACCACTGGTGATTCTACTCCAACATTACTCGGAGTCACCCGACTCTCACATTACTGATGGTGATCCTTCTCTAACATTACTGATGGCGACACTACTCTAATAATACTGGTGGTGACTCTACTCTAACATTACTTGTGGTGACCCTAGTCTAACATTACTGGTGGTGACCGTAATTTAATGTTACTCGTGGTGACCCTACACTAAGATTACTGGTGGTGACTCTGCTCTAACATTACTAGTGGTGACCGTACTCTAACATTACAGCTTGTTATCCTTCTCTATCATGACTGATGGTGACTCTACTCTAAAATTACAGTTGGTGATTCTACTCTAATATTACTGGTGGTGACTCTACCCTAAAAATAATGGTTGTGATCCTACTCTAACTTTACAGGTCGTGATCCTTCTCTATCATTACTGGTGGTGACTCTACTCTAACATTGCTGGTGTTGAATCTAATCTAACATTACTGGTGTTGAATCTACTCTAACACTACTGATGGTGACCCTACTCTAACATTATTGATGGTGACCCGACTCTAATGATACTGGTGGTGAATCTACTCTAACATTACTGATGGTGACCCTACTCTAAATTTATTGATGGTGACCCTATTCTAATGATACTGGTGGTGAACCTACTCTAACATTACTGGTGGTGATTCTACTCTAACATTACTGGTGGTGACCCTACTCTAACGATATTGCTGGTCACTCTACCCTTTCATTACTGGTGGTGACACTGCTCGAACATCACTGGTGTTGACCCTTCTCAACATAAATTTGGTGAATCTACTCTAAAATTACTGGTGGTGATGTACTCTCAGATTACTGATGGTGATTCTACTCTAACATTTCCAGTGGAGAATCTAATCTAACATTACTGGTGGTGATCCGACTCTAACATCACAGTTGATGACTCTAGTCTAACATTACTGGTACTGTCGCTACTGTAACATTACTGGTGGTGACTCTCCTCTTACTGGTCGTGACTGTACTCCAATATTACTGGCGGTGATCCTACTCTAATATTACTGGTGGTGACTCTACTCTAACATTACTGGCGGTGATCCTACTCTAACATTACTTATGGGACTCTACTCTAACATTATTGGTGTTTGTCCTACTCTCACATTACTGGTGGTGATCCTACTCTAACATTACTTGTGGTGACTCTACTCTAACATTACTGGCGGTGATCCTACTCTAACATTACTTATGGGACTCTACTCTAACATTATTGGTGCTTGTCCTACTCTCACATTACTGGTGATGATCCTACTCTCACATTACTGGTGGTGATCCTACTCTAACATTACTTGTGGTGACTCTACTCTAACATTAATGGTGGTGATCCTACTCTCACATTACTGACGGTGATCCTATTCTAACATTCCTGGTGGTGACTCCAGTCTAAAATTACTGGCGGTGATCCCAATCCAACATTACTGGTGGTGACTGTACTCTAAGATTTCTGATGGTGATTCTACTCTAACATTACGGTGGAGAATCTACTCCAGCATTACTTGCGGTGACCCAACTCTAACATCACAGGTGGTGATTCTAGTTTAACATTACTGGTGCTGTCGCTACTGTAACATTACTGGTCGTGACCCTCCTGTAACATTAATGGTTGTGTATCAACGCCAACCTTACTTGTGGTGACTGTGCTGTAAGATTACTGATGGTGATTCGACCCTAACTTTACTGGTGGTGACCCTGGTCCAACATTACCGGTGGTGACTCTACTCTAACATTATTTATGGTGACTCCAGTCTAACAATACTGGTGGTGACTCGACATTATCATTACTTGCGGAGACTCTACTCTATCATTACTGGCGGTGATCCTGCGCTCACATTACTGGTGGTGACTCTATTCTCACATTACTGCTGGTGATCCTACTCTAACATTACTGGCGGTGATCCTACTCAGCATTACTGGTGGTGATCCTACTCTAACAGTACTGGCGGTGTCCTAACTGTAACATTACTGCTGGTGACACTACTCGAACATTACTGGTGTTGACACTTCTCTATCATTAATGCTAGTGACTGTACTCTAAGATTACGGATGGTGATTCTACTCTAACATTACTGGTGGTGACTCTACTTATTGGTAGTGAATATGCTCTAACATCACTGGTAGTGACCCTCCTCCATTATTACTGCTTGTGGATCATCTCTAAGCTTAATGATGGTGATTCTACACTTACTTTACTAGGGGTGATTCTACTCCAACATTACTAGTGGTGAGCCAACTCTAACATCAATGCTGGTGGCCCTGCTCTAACATTACTGATGGTGACCCGACTCTAACATTACTGGCGGTGAACCTACTGTAACATTAATGGTGGTGATTCTACTTGAACATTACTGATGGTGAATATACATTATTATTACTCGTGGTGACGTTATTCCAACATTTCTGGTGGTGATCCTACTCTAACATTACTGGTGGTGACCCTACGCTAATATAACTTTTTTTATGTGTTCATTAGATGTGGGCGTCGCTGGCAAGGCCAGCATTTATTGCCCATCCCTGATTCCCCTTGAGAAGGTGGTGGTGAGCCGCCTTTTTGGAGTGAACTGCTGCAGTCCGTGTAGTGAAGGTTCTCCCACAGTGCTGTTAGGAAGGGAGTTCCAGGATTTTGACCGAGCGACAATGAAGGCACGGCGGTATATTTCCAAGTCGGGATGGTGTGTGACTTAGAGGGGAAGGTGCAAGTCGTGTTGTGCACATGTGCCTGCTGCCCTTGTCCTTCTAGGTGGTCGAGGTCGTGGGTTTGGGAGGTGCTGTCGAAGTAGCTTTGACGAGTTGCTGCAATGCCTCCTGCGAATGGTACACACTACAGCCACAGTGCGCGGGTGGTGAAGGGAGTGAATGTCTAGGGTGGTGGATGCGGTGCCAATCAAGCGGGCTGCTTTGTCCTGGATGGTGTCGAGCTTCTTGAGTGTTGTTGGAGCTGCACTCATCCAGGCAAGTGGAGAG
The DNA here is from genome assembly GCF_035084215.1 of Heptranchias perlo. Classification (NCBI taxonomy): domain Eukaryota; kingdom Metazoa; phylum Chordata; class Chondrichthyes; order Hexanchiformes; family Hexanchidae; genus Heptranchias; species Heptranchias perlo. The sequence goes on from NW_027139548.1 coordinate 6,177,848, forward strand.
TATTCCATCACGCTCCTGACTTGTGCCTTGTAGATGGTGGAAAGGATGTGGGGAGTTGGTAAGACTCTCTCTTATTGGATATGGTCATTGCCTGCCACTTGTAAGGCGCGAATGTTACTTTCCACTTATCAGTCCAAGCCTGGATGTTGTCTACGTCTTGCTGCATGCGGGCGCGGATTGCTTCGTTATCTGAGGGGTTGCGAATGGAACTGAATATTGTGGAATCATCAGCCAACATCCCCATTTCTGACCTTATGATGTCGGGAAGGTCATTGCTGAAGCAGCTGAAGATGGTTGCGCCTAGTACAATGCTCTGCAGTACTCCTGCAGCAATGTCCTGGGGCTGATATGATTGGCTTCCTAGAACCACTCCCGTCTTCCTTTTTGCTAAGTACGACTCCAGCTACTGGAAAGTTTTTCCCCTGATTCCCATTGACTTCAATTTTACTCGTGCTCCTTGATGTCACATTCGTTCAAATACGGCCTTGATATCAAGGGCAGTCAGTCTTACCTCACCTCTGGAATTCAGCTCTTTTGTCCATGTCGGGACGAAGTCTGTCATGAGGTCTGAAGCCGACTGTTCCTAGCGGAACCCAAACTGAGCATCGTTCAGCAGGTTATTTGTGAGTAAGTGCCGTTTGATAGCACTGTCGCCGACACCTTTCATCACTTTTCCGATGATTGATATTTGACTGATGAGGAGTTAATTGGCCGGTATGGATTTGTCCTGCTTTTTGTGCGTAGGACATACCTGGCAATTTTCCACATTGTCGGATGGATGCCAGTGCTGAAGCTGTACTGGAACAGCTTGGCTAGAGGCGCGGCAAGTTCTGGAGAACAAGACTTCAGCACTACCACCGATGGTGAACTGAACCTAACATTACTGGTGGTGACCCATCTCTAATATTACTGGTGTTTACCCAACACTAACATTAATGGTGGTGACCCTATTCTATCATTACTGGTGGTGACGCGACTCTCAAATTCCTAATGGCAACCCTACTAACATATTACTCGTGGTGTCACTACTCTAACATTACTGGTCGTGATCATACTTTAACAATACTGATGGCGACGCTACTCTAATATTCCTGGAGGTGACCATGCTCTATCATTACTGGTAGTGACCCCACCCTTACATTACTGGTGGTGATCCTACTCCAATATTACTGCTGGTGACCGTACTCTATCGTTCTTCGTGTTACCCCACTGCGACATAACTGATGGTGACTCTACACTAATATTACTGGTGGTGAACCTACTCTAACTTTTCTGCTGGTGACCCTACTGTAAGTTTACTGCTGTGTGACTCTACTGTCACATGACTTGTGGTGACCCAACTCGAACATGACTGATCGTAATGCTACTATAAATTACTGGCAGTGACCCTCCTCTAACATTACAGATGGTGACTCAACTCTAACATTACAGGTGGCGATACTACTCTCGCATTACCTGTGGTGACCCGACTCTAACATTACAGTTGGCGACCCTACTCTAACATTACTGGTGGTCACCCTGCTGTAACATTATTGCTTGTGATCCTTCTCAAACATTACTGCTGGTGATCCTACTCTAGTATTACTGGTGACGATCCACTCAACATTACTGATAGTGACTACTCTAATATTACTGCTGGTGATCCTACTCTAACTTTGTTGCTGGTGATCGTCCTCTAACATGCCTGGAGGTGACCCTGCTCTTACATTACTCGGAGTGACTCAACTCTAACACTACAGCTGGTGATCCTTCTCCAATATTACTGTTGACGACCCTTCTCCATCATATTTCGTGGTACCCTGCTGCGACATAACTGATGGTGACTCTACACTAAAATTACTGGTGGTGAACCTGCTCCAACATCGCTGTTGTTCACCCTACTGTACGTTTGCTGCTGGATGACACTACTGTCACATTACTTGTGGTGACACTTCTATAACATTACAGATGGTGACTCGACTCTAACATTACAGTTGGCGATACAACTCCCACATTACATGTGGTGACCCTACGCTACCATGACTAATTGTGATCCTACTATAAAATTGCTGTTGGTGACCCTACGCTAAAATTACAGGTGGTGACTCCACTCTAACATTGCAGTTGGCGACACCACTCTAACATTACTGGTAGTCACCCTGCTGTAACATTATTGGAGGTGATCCTATTCCAACATTACTGATGGTGACCTTATTCCAATATTATTGTTGGTGATCCTACTCTAACATTACTGACGGTGACCTTATTCCAATATTATTGTTGGAGATCCTACTCCAATATTACTGATGGTGACCTTATTCCAATATTATTGTTGGTGATCCTACTCTACCATTACTGACGGTGACCTTATTCCAATATTATTGGTGGTGATCCTACTCTACCATTACTGATGGTGACCTTATTCCAATATTATTGTTGGTGATCCTACTCTAACATTACTGACGGTGACCTTATTCCAATTATTGTTGGTGATCCCACTGCAATATTACTGATGGTGACCTTATTCCAATATTATTGTTGGTGATCCTACTCTACCATTACTGACGGTGACCTTATTCCAATATTATTGGTGGTGATCCTACTCTACCATTACTGATGGTGACCTTATTCCAATTATTGTTGGTGATCCTACTCTACCATTACTGATGGTGACCTTATTCCAATATTATTGGTGGTGATCCTACTCCAACATTACAGATGATGACCTTATTCCAATATTACTGATGGCGATCATACTCCAACATTACAGATGATGACCTTATTCCAATATTATTATTGGTGATCATACTCCAACATTACTGATGGTGACCTTATTCAAACATTATTGTTGGTGATTCTCCTACAACATTAGTGATGGTGACCTTATTCCAATATTACTGTTGGCAATCCTGCTCCAACATTACTGATGATGATCTTATTCCAATATTATTGTTGGTGACTCTGCCGTATCTTTACTGGTGGTTCCCATACTCTAACATTAACGACAACTGAAATTTGCGCTAAACCGCTTCTCGATCGGCGATTTCCTGTTGGTAGACAAAGGCGGCGTTAAAGTCTTCAGCTCTCTGATAATGACACCATGTGAGGTGGTGCATTTTGTTTGGAAGAATAAGGAGGGCACATACTGCTTAAATAATGAGAGTCTAAATGGGTTGGAGAAACAAAGGGATCTCGGGGTACAGATATACAAATCACCAAAAGTAGCGATGCAAGATAACGAGGCCATAAAAAAGGCAGACCAAGCACTGGGGCTCATTTCTTGTGGGATCGATTTGAAAAGCAGAGACGTTCTGTTAAACTTGTGCAGAAACTTGGTTGGACTGCATTTGGAAAATTCTATACGGTTCTGGTATCTGTGCTATAAAATGGTTATCGAGGCATTGAAGAAAGTGCTGATAAGATTCAAATGGATGATACCAGAACTGAGAGGATGTAATTATCAGGAGAGACTGAGCGGGCCGGGGTGCTTTTCGTTCGAGAAGGGAAGGCTGAGAGGTGACCTAATCGAGGTCTTTCAGATAATGAAAGAGTTTGATAGGTTAGACTGAGGGAAACGTTCCCAACTTGTGAGGCAGTCCAAAACTAGGCGCCATAAATATCAGATGGTTACCAATAAATCAAATAAGGAATTCAAAAGAAACCACTTTAGTCAGAGAGTGGTGAGAATGTGGAACTCGCAGTGACAAGAAGTACTTGAGGCGATTAAAATAGATGCCTTTAAGGGGAAGCTGGATAAACTAATGAGGGGAAAATGATTCGAAGGATATGGTGATAGAGTGAGATGAAGTCAGGTGGAAGGAGGCTCGTGTGCAGCATTGTGTTGGGCCAAATGGAAATAAAAATCGCGGGAGATATGGTACATTATCGAAGACCTTTTGAAAACCCATGTATATTACCACCAATGTATTACCCTTCCCTATTCTTTCTGTTACTTCTTCAAATAATTTAACACGATTGTTCCAGCGTGACCGCCCCTTTTGAAATCCGTGCTGACTACTCGTTATTATATTTTCGGTTCTGGATGTCTTTCTATTTCAACTTTGAGTAAAAATATTTCTATCTTTCCCACCACCGATGTTAAGCTCACTGGTCCATAGTTCCTGTAAGCACTAAGTACGAATAGCTCAATAAACTATTGCTTATTATTTCGAAGTTGGAGGTGTAACTGATGATGAATATGATCAGTGCCTTTATTGCCGTTGCCAATCTGATCCTGCTTTCCATTTACTTGCGGAATTGGAGCACACACATTCTCGAGATGTCTGCGATTCTTGTCCCATTACTTTGGCTGTAAGCACAGAATTGAAATTTTAATACATGACTAACAGTTGCAAATCCGGAAAAAAAACTCCATCTGCACCTGTTCCAGTTCATTTTAACTTAGAATAAACAGCGCAGCAACTGGCCATTCGGTCTAACAGGTCTGTATTGGTGTTTATGCTCCACACCAGCCTTCTCCCACCGCTCTCCATCAAACCCTATCGGCATATCGTTCTCTTCCTTTCTCTCTCGTGTGTTTACACAGCTTCCTCTTAAATGCATCTGTGCTCATCCCCTCAACCATCCCATGGGGTTGCGAGTTCCACATTCGCATCACTCTTTGCGCGAAGTTTCTCCTGATTACTTTATTGCATTTATTTGTGACAATCTTATATTCATGGCCACAAATTTGTAACTATTACCCACTCAATGCATTTTGCTGGAGAAATAATCCATTTGCATTCTGTAACTATCCTCCACTCACTGCTACTTTGCTGGAGAAATGACCTTACTTTTATCGGGAGAAGTTGTTCTAGTTTCGGTCATGAGTTCTGTTTGCTGTAGTTTTTAGTGATTCTTTTAAAATAGACTCTGTAAACTGTTTGATATAGTGCGCTGATTAAACAGGCTCTGTTTGCTGAGTCCTGCCGGAAATCCCGCACGCCTCCAACTCATTGGCTGAAACAACGGTGTCAATAAACATTCTGGATATTAGAACATAAGAACATAAGAACATAAGAACATAAGAAATTGGAGCAGGAGTAGGCCAATCGGCCCCTCGAGCCTGCTCCGCCATTCAATAAGATCATGGCTGATCTGATCCCAACCACAAATCTAAAGAACACAAGAAGTCGGAGCAGGACCCGGCCACATAGCCCCTGGGCCCTCTCCGCCACCCACAGGGCATTGACCGATCCGAACGCAGCTTCATGTCCAATTTCCTGCCCGCTCCCCATAACCCCTAATTCCCTTTACTTCTAGGAAACTGTCTATTTCTGTTTTAAATTTATCTAATGATGTAGCTTCCACAGCTTCCTGGGGCAGCAAATTCCACAGACCTACCACCCTCTGAGTGAAGAAGTTTCTCCTCATCTCAGTTTTGAAAGAGCAGCCCCTTATTCTAAGATTATGCCCCCTAGTTCTCGTTTCACCCATCTTTGGGAACATCCTTGCTGCATCCACCCGATCAAGACCCTTCACAATCTTATATGTTTCAATAAGATCGCCTCTCATTCTTCTGAACTCCAATGAGTAGAGTCCCAATCTACTCAACCTCTCCTCATATGTCCGCCCCCTCATCCCCGGGATTAACCGAGTGAACCTTCTTTGTACTGCCTCGAGAGCAAGTATGTCTTTTCTTAAGTATGGAGACCAAAACTGTATGCAGTATTCCAGGTGCGGTCTCACCAATACCTTATATAACTGCAGCAATACCTCCTTGTTTTTATATTCTATCCCCCTAGCAATAAAAGCCAACATTCCGTTGGCTTTCTTGATCACCTGCTGCACCTGCATACCAACTTTTTGATTTTCTTGCACTAGGACCCCCAGATCCCTTTGTACTGCAGTACTTTCCAGTCTCGCGCCATTAAGAAAATAACTTGCTCTCTGATTTTTCCTGCCAAAGTGCATAACCTCACATTTTCCAATATTATATTGCATCTGCCAAATCTCCGCCCACTCACCCAGCCTGTCTATATCCCCTTGCAGGTTTTTTATGTCCTCCTCACTCTCTACTTTCCCTCCCATCTTTGTATCATCTGCAAATTTTGATATGTTGCACTCGGTCCCCTCCTCCAAATCGTTAATATAGATTGTAAAGAGTTGGGGACCCAGCACCGACCCCTGTGGAACACCACTGGTTACTGGTTGCCAGTCCGAAAATGAACCATTTATCCCAACTCTCTGCTTCCTGTTCGATAACCAATCCTCCACCCATGCCAGAATATTACCCCCAATCCCGTGATTTTTTATCTTAAGTAATAATCTTTTATGTGGCACCTTGTCGAATGCCTTCTGGAAGTCTAAATACACTATGTCCACTGGTTCCCCTTTATCCACCCTATACGTTATATCCTCGAAGAACTCAAGCAAATTTGTCAGACATGACTTCCCCTTCATAAAGCCATGCTGACTTTGTCCTATTAAATTATGCTTATTCTTTGATATGCCCTGCTGCTTCCCCAGTATTCATCAACTGGTGCCAGGTGTGGAGCTCAGAAACGCCGCTTTGGATGTTCAAAGATGGAAGAAGGCGAGCAACCTCGCCAGCTTGCCAATCCTGGCAACAACATCCACCCCTACCTACCGCCAGCCTGAAGAGGCAAACGGCTGTCAGCCAGAAACAATAAGAGAAGCGCTGAGCAACCTGATCTGGGTCGGGTAACGGTCTGATTGTGGAGAAGAGGTCAGATAGAGGCGAAGGGGTCAGATTGTTGAGAAGGGGTCAGATTGTGAAGAAGTGGTCAGATTGAGGAGAAGGTGCCAGATTGATGAAAAGGGGCTGGATTGGGGAATAGGCGTCAGATTTGGGAGAAGGTGTCAGATTGGGGAGAAGGGGCTGGATTGAGGAGCAGCGGTCAGATTGCGGAGAAGAGACAGATTGAGGTTGGAGGATGCTTGTTGCAGGTTGATGGCGGTTGGAGTGTCGTATGTTTCTGAGGGAATGGCCTGAGACGTGGCGTTGGAGCGGAGGCATTTTTTTTGACGGGACTTGTGTTGACAGGGCAGCTGTAAGTATATAGTGAAGGGCATGTAAGCTGTGAGCGTGAAGTGAACGGAATATAATTCCCTATCACAGCAAGTCTGGGTCGCTGTGTCTTTAGCTGCAAAAAATTGGTCGTGTGGGTGACAGTGAGGAGGAAAGCTGTAGACTGTAGGAAGATATCAGTGGACTGGTCAGGTGGGCAGAAAAGTGGCAAATGGAATTCAACCCAGAGAATTGTGAAGGATTGCAATTGGGAAGGGCAAACAAGGCAAGCGAGTATACAATAAAGGGGAGGATACCTGTGAGGTTTAGAGAAACAATGGGACCTTGGAGTGCATGTCCACAGATCCCTGAAGGTAGCAGGAGAGGTAGAAAAGGTGTTTAAAAAAGCATACGGGAAACTTTCCTTTATTAGCCGAGGTGTAGAATATAAGAGCAGGGAGGTTGTGCTAGAACTGTATAAAATAATGCATAGGCCACAGCTTGAGTCCTGCGTACAGTTCTGGTCACCACATTACAGGAAAGATGTGATTGCACTGGAGAGGGTACAGAGGAGTTTCACGAGGATTTTGCCAGGGCTGGAGAATTTTAGCTTTGAGAAAAGATTGGGGAGACTGGGTTTGTTTTCTTTGCAACAAAGGAGGCTGAGGGGAGATTTAATTGAGGTTTATAAAATTATGATGGGCGAAGATAGAGTGGATAGGAAGGACGTTTTTTTTCCCGTAGTCGAGGTGTCAGTGACCAGGGGGCAAAGATTGTAAATAAATAGAAGAAGGATTAGACGGGACCTGAGGAAAATCCTTTCACCCAGAGGGTGGTAGGGGTCTGGAACTCACTGCTGAAAGGATGGTAGAGGCAGAAACACCCAAATCATTAAAAAAATGTCCTTGGATGTGCACTTGAAGTGCCGTAACCTACAGGGGGACGGAGCAAGTGCTGGAGAGTGGGATAAAGATGGATCGCTCTTATTCGACCGGCGGGGACGCGATGGGCAGAATGGCTTCCTTCTGTGCAGTCACTTTCTCTGATTGTATGATAAAAATTCCACTCAATTTACGCATTAAAGCATCATTGAACACCAGGCAGCTAAAGACTGCCGCCCAAAAATAATAAATATCACTCAGCTGCATAATCATTTCTTGAACAGTAGCTGCTTAAGGGAGTCAGGGATGAGCCATAAGAATGACAATGGCCCAAACAGGGCTTCTTTACCAGTTTCAAAATGCTGGAAATATTACCGGAACCCTAAACCTAACCCCTGTTTATTCGGCTTTTATTCTCTGCATTTCTCATTCTTTCAGCGATTCATGATTATTTCTGCTGGAGATTAAACAGATGATGTTAAAACTGGCCAGGCAAACAACATTTGAACAGCGAAAGCAAATGATTATCATGGGGATCAGGAGTACGCCATTCAGCCCCTCCAGCCTGATCCGCCATTGAATCAGATCGTGGCTGATCCATACCTTAGCTCCATTTTATCGCCATCATTCGATATCACGTGATAACCTTACCTAACAGGTATCTATCGATCTTAGTCCTGAAATCCCAATTGTCTCCCAGCATTCTAAGCCAATTGATGGAAGAGATTTACAGATTTCCACTCCATTTGTCTTTAAGTACACTTCCTGATTTAACTCCTGAACGAGGAGAAGGGGACAGATGGAGGAGAAGAGAAAAAATTAGGAGACTGGGTCGGATTGCGGAGAAGGTGCAGAATTGAGAATAAAAGTCAGATTGAGGAGAAGGGATCAGATGAGGAGAGGGGGACAGATTGGGGAGGAGAGTTGAGAAGAGTTTGTTTGAGGAGACGGAGACGGATTGGGGAGAGGGAGTTTTTTTGGGGAGAAGGGACCACATTGAGGAGAAGGGGTCAGATTGGAGAGAAGCTTCAGAGCGGGGAGAGGGGTCAGTTTAAGGAGGAGGGGTCAGATATTGGAGAACAGACCAAGTTGAGGAGTGGCGAGAGATGGAAGTTGGTGGAGACTCGGTGCAGGTTGATGGCGGTTGGAGTGCGGTATGTTTGAGATGGAATGGGCTGTGAAGAAATGTTGCACTGAAGCAAACTTGTGATGGTCCCTGTGTGGACAGGGCGGCTGCGAACGTGAAGTGAACGGAATGTAATTCCCTACCACAGCCAGTCAGGTCACTGCCTCCTTAGAGCTTTGGAGCCTGGTACAGCATCAGACTTTTAACCTGTGGGTCGAGGGTTCAGGTCCTTGATCAGGCGCTGCTTTTATCAGCGAAAAGTCCATTCAATTTACACCTTAATGCTCCGCCATTAAACGCCGGGCAATTAAAACCTACAGCAAAATAAAATAATGTCACTGAGCACTGTATTTATTCAGTGCACAGCAACTGCCCAGTGAAGAGTGAGCTGAACGCCATTGAAACAAAGAGAACGTTTTTAACCAGTTTAAAAATGCTGGGAAATCTTTGCCCGTGTTCTCTTCCATCAACTCTATTCCTTCATCTTTCTTTCTCTTCATTTCCTGTCCTATCGGCGGTTCATGATTATTTCTCATGGAGATTAAAACCGAGCATGTTACATCTGGCCGTAAGGCAGTCGACATTTGAATAGAAAAGACAGGTGATGAATAAAGGGAACATGAGTCGGCCATTCACATCCTCGAGCCTGTTCCGCCATTCAATCAGATCAAGGCTGATGAGACATCAACTCAATTCCCCCGCCGTTGTTCCATATCGCGTGATACTCTTACCTAACAAATATACATCGATCTCAGTCCCCAAATGGCAATTGACCCTATCATCCCCACCCTTTTGGGGGAAGAGATTTACAGATTTCCACCGGCATTAGTGTGAAAACGCTCCGCCAGATTTCGTTCTTCAATGACCTAGCTCCAATGGGTCAGATTGAGGAGAAGGGATCAAATTAGGGAGAAGGTCAGATCGTTCACAGGGGTGTGATTGAGGAGAAGGGTTCAGGTTGAAGAGAAGGGATCAGATTGAGGTGAAGGTCAGACTGTGGAGCCTCTCACTTTTCCTGTCACCATCAAAGATTTGTGTGCATAAACCCCCAGGTCTCTCTGTTCCTGCACCCTTTTTACAATTGTACCATTTACTTTATATTGCCCTCCTCATTCTTCCTACCAGAATGCATCATTTCGCACTTCTCTGCATTAAATTGCATCGATCATGTGTCAGCCCATTTTACCAGCCTGTCTCTGTTCTCCCGCAGCCTGGTAGTATCCTCCTCACTGTTGAACACATTCCGAGCTTCTTCTGAGCTGCACGTTTGAAACGATGCCCTATATACCCATTCTCTATATTCCCAGGTCCATGTAATTAATATAGAGCAAAACCCGAAAAAAATCATTCTCTTCACCACCGGCGCACTGTGACTGCAGTGTGTACCACCCAGAGGATGTACTGCAGCAACTCGCCGAGGTTTCTTCGACAGCACCACCCAAACCCGCGACCTCTACAACCTAGAAGGAAAAGGGCAGCCCGCACATGGGAACAACACCACCTGCACGTCCCGCTCCAAGTCACACATCATCCCGACTTGGAAATGTATCGCCGTTCCTTCATCGTCGCTGGGTCAAAATCCTGGAACTCTCTTCCTAACAACATTGTGGGAGAACCTTCACCACGCGGACTGTAGCGGTTCAAGAAAGCGGCTCACCACCACCTTCTCAAGGGCAATCATAGATATGCAATAAATGCTGGCCTCGCCAGCGACGCCCACATCCCATGAACGAATAAAAAAAAAGGAGTTTTCCTATTACCGACCCCTAAGGGATACCACCGTATACTTCCCTCCAGTCTGAAAAAGAACCGTTCACCACTACTCTCTGGTTCCTGTCCCTTAGCTGAGTTCATATCCATGCTGACACTGTCCCTTTAATGCCATGGGTTTGAAAGATGCTAACAAGTCTATTATGTGGCACTTTATCAAACGACTTTTGAAAGTCCATATACACAACACCAACCGCACTCCCTCATCAACTCTCTCCGTTACTTCTTCAAAGTACTGAATCGAGTTAGTCAACACGATTTACCATCAACAAATTCGTGATGGCTTTCATGCATTAACCCATATTTTTTACGTGCCAATTAATTTTGTATCAGATTAATTTCTCTAAACATGTCTCCACTATCGACGTTCGGCTGATTAGCCTGTAAATGCCGGCTTGATCCCTCTCCCCTTTTTTGAACAGGAGTGTATCATTTGCAATCCTCCAATGCTCTGGCTCCCATATCTAAGGACAATTAGAAGATTGTGGCCAGATCATCGGCAATTCCCACCCTTACTTCCCTCAGGAACTTAAGATGCATCCCATCCAGGCCGGCTGACATTTCTCAGTTGAGCGCTGCCAACCTTTTAAGTACCTCCTCTATTTTTATCCGATACAATGTCTCTACTTCCTCTTTTATTGTGACATTTGCAGCATCGCCTTCTTCAGTGAAGACAGTTTCAAAGTATTAATTTATTACCTTGGCCATGATCTCTGCCTCCACAAGGCGATCGCCTTTCTGATCCTGAATCGCACCCAACACCCCACCCTTTCCTTTTCCTATTTATATGTTTATAAAAGACTTGTGGTTCTATTTTATGTTAACAGCTAATCTATTCTCATATGCACCCTTTGTCCCTCTTATTTCCTTTTTCAGTTCTCCCCTGTACTTTTTGTATTGAGCTTGGCTTGGTTCTCTACTGAATTAAGAACAGACATTTATCTAAAAAAAAGACACTGTTCCGTTTTAATGATTTGGATGAAGCAATAGTGAAGTTTTATAAGCAAGTTTGAAGACGACATTCAGGTGGAGGGATCAGATTTAAGTGCATTGTCAGATTTTTTAAAAAACAGGCGAGATTAAAGAGAACTGGCCAGAGTGAGAAGAAGGGGTCAGATTGGAAAGAAGGGGTAAGGGTGAGGAGACGGGTTGAGATTGGGGAGAAGAGATCAGATTGGAAATATCGGGTCAGGGTGAGGAGAAGAGTTCATATTTGGGAGAAGAAGTCAGATTGGAAAGAAGGGGTCAGGGTGAGGAGAAGAGTTCAGGTTGCGAAGAAGGGATAAGATTGGAAAGAAGGGGTCAGATTGGAAAGAAGGGGTCAGATTAGAAAGAAGGGGTCAGATTGGAAAGGAGGGGTCATATTGGAAAGGAGGGGTCATATTGAGGAGAAGGACTCAAATTGGAAAGAACAGTTCGAATTGGGGAGAAGGGAGAGATTGAGAAAAATGGGTCAGTTGGGGAGAAGGGGTCAGGTAGAAGTTGGCGAACACTTGGGACAGCTTGATGGTGTTTGGAGTGCGATATGTTTGAGGTGGAATCTGCTAAGAAGAAGTATTGAGCTGAAGTGATTTTGTGACGGTCGGTGTGAGAGCCTGTGGTGAAGGGAATGCAGTTCCCTACCACAGCCAATCAGGGCTGCAGCGGCCGATCGGTTGGAGAGCTCGGATAGTTCTATCGATAAAACAACGGACTTTTAATATGAGGGTTCTAGGCTCAAGACCCTGGTCGAACACTACATTTATCAATGAAAACACCACTCAATATAGGCTTAAATGGATATGAATTCGTCGAGTTTTATGGTGCTGCATGAATGTTGGCGTTGATAATCCTGTGCAAACCGATTTGAGTTCTTTGAGGTTGTAACTGGTAGAATAGATAAGGGGGAAACAGTGGATGCGGTGTATTTGGATTTAAGAAGACATTTGATAAAGTCCCACATTGGAGTTTGGTGAACAAAGTTGGAGCACATGGCATTGGGGGTAATATACTGGCATGGTTTGAGAATTGGTTAACAAACAGAAAACAGAGAGTCGGAATAAACAGATCTCTTTCAGGTTGGCAGACTGCGACTAGTGGGGTAACGCAGGGATCGATGCTTAGTCCCCAGCTATTCACAATCTCTATCAATGATTTGGATGAGGGGACAAAATTTAATATTTCCAAGTTTGCTTATGATACTAAACTCGGTGAGAATGTGAGTTCTGAGGAGGATGCATAAAGGCTTCACGTGGATATAGACAGGTTAAGTGAGTGGGCAAGATCTTGGATATACAACTCTCCATTGCTTCATCCAAGTCACTAATTATTATGGCGAAAAGTTGAGACTCCAGTGCAGATCCCTGGGGACAATCACTTGTCACATCTAACGCCATTGTTAAAGAGCGTGTAGTTGATGGAATGGTGAGTTTTTTTGAAGTCATCCTGGGTATGCGCGGGAAATACGCTGTCCAGGCGGGATGACTGCAGTAGGAAATGCCAAATATGGCCGGCGGGGTGGGGTAATCTTTCATGTCAGCCAATGAAGGTCGCTCTTTGAATCAACATTAGAGCCGAGATAGCTCAGGAAGCACTGCTTCATACATTTAATCTGAGGTTTCAGGATTCAAGTCCATGTTCGGGTGTTAGTTTTAAATCAAGATTCACGATTCCCACTCTCCATTCAGTACCATAAAATAGAAGCATTTCTCAATAATCTTTCCATCTGCCTCGAAAAAAATGATCAATATATTTGGAAACAGTTCCTCCTTAATTACTCTGTTAAAAACGTTTATGATTACGAAAACCTCTGTCAAATCTCCCTGAAGCGTCTCTGTTCTGAGGAGAACAGCCCCAGCTTCTTCAGTCTCTCCACATAACTGAAGCCCTCATCCCTGGCACCATTTCGGTAAATCTCTTCTTCGCCCTCTTTAAGACATTGACGTCCTTCCTGAAGTGTGCTGCACAAAATTAAACATAATACATCAGCTGAGGTCTAACCAGCGTTTTATAAAGGCTTAGCATAAATTCCTTGATGTTGTACTCTCTGCCTCTATTAATGAAGCCCAGGATCCCATATGCTTTTTTAACAGCATTCTCAACTGCTAACAACCTTCAAAGATTTGTGTATTTGTACCCAGAAGTCTCCCTGCTCCTGTACCCCCCTTTGAAACTGTACCATTTCGTGTATATTGGTCTCCTCATTCTTCCAACCAAAATATATCGCTTCACACTTCTCTGCTTAAATTTCATCTGCTAAGTCTTTGCCGATTTCACCAGTCTTTCTCTGTCCTCCTGAAGTCTGTTACTATCCTTCACATTCTTCACGATGTTACTGAGTTTCGTTTCATATGCAAACTTTGAAATTATGCCCTCTATACCCAAGTCCAGGTTATTAATATATAGCAAAAGGTGCAGTGGTACTAATATTGACCTCTGGAGAAGACCAGTGTTCACTTTCCTCCAGTCTGAAAAATAACCGTTCACTACTACTCTCTGCTTTCTGTCTCTCAGCCAATTTTGTATCCTCGCTGCCACTGTTCCGTTTATCCCATGGGCTTTAATTTTGATAACACGCCTATTATGTGATACGTTATCCATCAACTTTTCAGAGTTCATATAAACAACATCAAGCATTCTCCCTTCATCAACCCTCTCGGTTACTTCATCAAAGAACGAACTCAAGTGGTGCCAGGGTTGAGGGATTCAGTTATGTTGGGAGACTGGAGAAGCTGGGGTTGTTCTCCTTCGAACAAAAAATTTCAGGGGAGATTTCATAGAGGTGATCAAAATCATGAACGTTTTTGACAGAGTAAATAAGGAGAAAATGTTGCCAGCGGCAGAAATATCGATAAACAGAGGACACAGATTTAAGTTGATCGGCAAAAGAGCCAGGGGCGATATGAGAAAATATATATTTTGCAGCGAATTGTTATGATCTGGAATGCACTGCCTGAAAGGACGGTGGAAGCAGATTCTATCGTAACTTTCAAAAGGGAATTGGATAAATACTTGAAGGAAAAACATTTACAGGGTTATGGGGAAAGAGTAGGGGAATGGGACGAATTGGATAGCTCTTTCAAAGAACCGGTCAAGGCACGATGAGGCGAATGGCCTCCTCCTGTGCTGTACCTATTATGATAATATGAAATACACTAATACAACCCATTACATGCAGTGCTCATGAGACTGGTACCAATTGATCCTCTACAATTCCGAGCTTATCGCATCGGTAGTGCAGTCCCATCGGGTGGACTGTGTTCTGATACGGGCACTGCACCTCAGGAAGGATATATTGGCCTTGGAGGGGGCGCAGCAGAGATTCATCAGAGTGATAACGGGGCTAAAAGGTTTAAATTATCAGGATCCGCTGGAAAGACTAGATTTGTATTTCCCTGAGAATAGAAAATTAATGGCAGATTTGGTTAAGGTATTTAAGTTGATGACAGCATTTGAAAGGGACGGAAAACCTTTTCCTCTGGTTTGGTCGTCCAGAACAAGAGGCCATAATCTGAAAGTTAAGCTCGATTGTTGAGGGTTGACATCAGGAAGCACTTCTGTACATAATGGGTAATGGGAAGGCGGAAATCTCTCCTTTAAAAATCAGTTGAGGCTAGGGGTCAATAGAAAATTTGAAAACTGCCATTGATTGAGTTTTGTTAGGCAAGTGTATTAAGGGTGAAGGAACCAAGGCGGGGAGATGGATTTGAGATACAATTCAGCCAATGGTCCAATTGAATGTCGGTATGGCCTCGTCCTGTTTCAATGCACCCACGTTCTAAACATTTGTAAATTACTCCGATTCATCTTCCTTGATTCCAAAGTAGATTACCTCACATTTTCTCACAATGAACTCCATTTGCCATAGTTTTGCCCACTCACTTAATCTGTTTACGTCCCTTTGTAACTTTCTGCTCCCATTTGGACGACTTACTATTCCTCCTCACTTAGTGTCATCTTCAACCTTGGATGCACAGCGCATTTCTCTCACACACACCACACCTAATGCCGGCCACAGGCCGCACTTCATATATACCTTCCCGAAAGAAGGATATACTTGCCATAGAGGGAGTGCAATGAAGGTGCACCAGACTGATTCCTGGGATGGCGGAATTGTCGTATGAGGAGAGATTGAGTAGACTGGGCCTTTATTCTCTGGAGTTTAGATGAATGCGAGGTGATTTCATTGAAACATACACAATTCTTACAGGTGTCGAAAGGGTAGATGCAAGGAGGATGTTTCCCCTGGCTGGGGAGTGTAGAACCAGAGGTCTCAGTCTCAGAATAAGGGGTTGGCCATTTAGGACTGAGATGATGAGAAATCTCTTCACTCAGAGGGTGGAGAATCTTTAGAATTCTCTGCATCAGAGGGCTGTGGAGGCACAGTCATGTGGTACATTCAAAACAGAGATCGATAGATTTCTAGATATTAAAGGCATCAAGCGATATGTGGATAGTGCAGGAAAATGGCGTTGGGGTAGAAGATCAGCCATGATCTTGATGAATGGTGGAGCAGGCTCGAGGGGCCGGATGGCCTACTCCTGCTCCTATTTCTTATGTTCTTATGTTGTGGGTAAGTATGAACCATGATGGATGAATCAAAGTATTTTCTAAATTGTGAGAAGTTTGGAACTGTAGAGGAGCAAAGAGATTGGGGAGTCCAATTCACAAATCATCAACATCCAAAACACAGGTACGAATAGCCATCAAACAGTCTTATGGAATATTGCCATTTATCTGATGGGGACTGCAATACAAAGGGGCGGAAGTTATGCTTCAGTCGTATTGAGCCTTGGTCAGACCCATCGGGAGTACTGCGTTCAGTTCTGGGCACCAGATCTCAGGAAGGATATACTGGCCTTGAAGGGGGTGCCGCGCAGATTCACCAGAATGATACCTTGGCTCAGCGGGTTAAATTATGAGGACTGTTTGTATAAATCAAGTGAGTATTGCCGTGAGTAGAGAAGATTGAGGAGTGACCTGATCGAGGTGTTTAAAATGTAAAAATGATTTGATGGGGCAGATACTGAGAAACACTTCCCTCTGGTGAGGGAATCAAGAACTGTGGGAAGGGGTCCATTCGGCCCATCGAGGCTGTGATGGCTCTTTGTAAGAGTAATCCAGTTTCTCGCATTCGCCCGCTCTTTCCCCTTAGACCTGATCTTTTTCCCTTCAAATATTCATCCCATTCCTTTTTTAAAGCAACGATTGAATCTGCATCCACCTCCCTTTCAGACCGTGCATTCCAGATCATCACTACTCGCTGCATAAAAAAAGTTTCTTCTCATTTCGCCTTTGATTCTTTTTCCAATTACTGTAAATCAGTGTCCGCTGGTTCTCGAACCTTCCGCCAATGGGAACAGTCTCTCTTTATTTACTTTATCCAAACCCGTCATGCTTTTGAACACTTCGATCAAATCTCCTCTCACCCTTCTCTGCTCTGAGGAAAACAACCCCAGCTTTTCCAGTCTATCCAGGAAACTGAAGTCCCTCATCGATGGAAAAATTTTAGTAAATCTCTTCTGCACCCTTTCTAAGACCTTCCCTTCTTTCCTAAAGTGCGCTGCCCAGAATTGGACACAATACTCCAGTTGTGACGGAACCAGAGTTTTATAAAGGTTCAATATAACTTCCTTGCTTTTGTACTCTATGCCTCTATTTATAAAGCACATGATCCCGTATGCTTTATTAACCGCTTTCTCAATCTGTCCTGACACTTTCAAACATTCATGCACATATACCCCCAGATCTCTATGTCCCTGCACCCCCTTTAGAATTGTACCCTTTAGCTTGCATTGCCTCTCCTCGTTCTCCCTGCTAAAATGTATCGCTTCGCATTTCTCTGCATAAAATTTCATCTGCCATGTGTTCGCCCATTCCACCAGCCTGTCTATCTCCTCCTAAAATCTGTTACTACCCCCCTCACTGTTCACTACACTTCCAAATTTTGTGCCATCTGCAAATTTTGAAGTTGGACCATGTACACCCAAGTCCGAGTAATTACTGTATATCAAAAAAACAGTGTTCCGAGCACCGACCCCTGGGGAAGACCACTGTACACCTTCCTCCAGCCTGAAAAAAAACAACTTTTCATTACTACTCTCTGTTTCCTGTCACTTAGCCAATTTCTTATCCATGCTGCCACGACCGCTTTCATTCCACGGGCTTCAATTTTGCTGACAAGCCTGCTGTGTGGCATTTTATCAAACGCCTTTTGAAAGTCCCGATCGACAACATCAACCGCATTGCCCTCATCATCCCTCTCTGTTACGTCATGAAAAAAAACTCAATCAAGTTAATTGAACATGATTTGCCTTTAACAAATCAGTGCTGGATTTGCTTTGTTAATCCACACTTGTCCAAGTGACTATTAATTTTGTCCTGAATTATTGTTTCTTGAAGCTTCGCCACCACCAAATTGAAACCGACTGGCCTACAGTTGCCTGTTTTTTTCCTTACACCATTTTCTGAACAATGGTGTAAGGAAAAATGGAGTACTGTGTGCAGTTCTGGTCGCCACACTACAGGAAGGATGTGATCGCTTTGGAGAGGGTGCAGAGGAGATTCACCAGGATGTTATCAGGGCTGGAGCGCTTCAGCTATGAAGAGAGACTGGGAAGATTGGATTTGTTTTCCTTGGAGCAGAGGAGGCTGAGTGGGGACATGATTGAGGTGTACAAAATTATGAGGGGCACAGATAGGATGGATACTAAGGAGCTTTTTCCCTTCGTTGAGGGTTCTATAACAAGGGGACATACATTCAAGGTAAAAGGCGGGAGGTTTGGAGGGGATTTGAGAAATAACTTTTTCACCCAGAGGGTGGTTGGAGTCTGGAACTCACTGCCTGAAAGGCTTGTGGAGGCAGGAACCCTCACAACATTCAAGAAGCATTTGGATGAGCACTTGAAATGCCATAGCATACAAGGCTACGGACCAAATGCTGGAATATGGGATGAGAGTAGACAGGGCTGATGGCCGGCGCGGACACGATGGGCCGAAGGGCTTCTATCCGTGCTGTATAACTCTATGACTCTAACTCTATGATTTACAATTCTCCAGTCCTCTGGCACCACTCCCGTATCTAAGGATGATTGGAAGATTATGGTCAGCACTACTACAATTTCCACCCTTACTTCCCTCATCAACCGAGGTTGCATCCCATCCGGACCGGGTGACTTGTCTTCTTTCAGTACAGCTAGCCTTTCTAGTACCACCTCCTTATTAATTTCACCCCATCCAGTATCTCAACTACCTGTCTTTTTACTCTGATTTGGCAGCATCGTCTTCCTTGATAATGACAGATGCAAAGTACTAATTTAGCACCTCAGCACTGCCCTCTGCCTCCATGTGGAGATCTCATTTTTAATCGTTTATCGGCATCGCTCCTCCTCGTACGAACCGTTTACTATTGAAATGCCTGAAGAAGAATTTTGGATTCACTTTTATGTTAGCCGCTATTCTATTCTCACAATCTCTCTTTGCCCCTGTCATTTCCCTTTTCACTTCTCTGTAATACCCTGATTATGAATCTCTCGTGCTTTATACGGATTTATACTCGGTCAGGACACAACGTCTCATAGTTCCTGATTATGATTCTCTGGAGTTTTATCCGGATTTATACTGGGTCAGGACACAATGTCTCATAGTTTTTGATTAGGATTCTCTGGTATTTTATCCGGATTTATTCTGGATCAGTGCACAGCCTGACACAGTTCCTGATTAGGATTCCAGGCTATCGAACCGGACTTATTCTGGATCAGAACACAGTGTGTCACAGTTCCTGATTAGGATTCCCGGATATTTAACAGGATTTATACCGGATTAAGATCGATGGCGTCATTGTTACATCATCATAAAATATTGCATTGATTTTGGAATAGTGACATCAAAGTGATTTTCAGTTTAAAGGTCGATCCATCAGATTAATGGGGAAGGGCCATTAACGGTGAGATATTTCGTCAATCCGCCAGAAGTATAACTTCCATGGAGGGCAGTTTGAGCCGGAGTAAGCTGGTCCCTTTGAGGAGATTGTTGGTTTTGTCCCGGCCACTGTTAGGCTGAGAGTTTATCGCGTTGCTTCTTGCGATAAGTGATCAGAGGAATATTCGGCTTTCATGCTCTTTTTAATGCAGCAGACTCTGAACTGGGATCATCAAATCCCAACTTTCACGCCCTCATACCTGGGGCTAAAAATTCCGCTAGTCGGTTGCAAAATCAGGAAAGCGAGACACCCCAGGCCATAATTTTCTGTGTATTAATAATAGTGGAAGGAAAATGACGGGCCAGCGATGCACTGTTCGGGACAGGCACGGCTGGTGAGCGGAAGGAGCGCTGAGCCAGAATCCACCCCGACATTCCAAAGCGCTCTTTTTTTTGTCCAAGCATTTAAACTGATTGCTATCGATGGGTTAACACCTGCATTAAATCCCGCACACAGGAGTGTTGGACGGACACGTTAATTGTTTAATTAGATGTGAGAACCAGAGAAACACATGAACTGTTGATTTCGAAACCGGGGAATCAGATCCGCATCTGATTGGATTTGACACGTTCATGCAATGGTTAACTTGATCATTCCTTTGTTTTCCATTTTCCCTGTTGATTTTGGATGATGTTGTTGATAACACAGCGCTTTCTCACGATTGCAGCTGGGTGCAGCTGCATCGCCGAACGATGGAATAAAAACCCTGTGCCTGCGGCCTAACTCGTGCCTTAAATTTTATTGGTCGTCTGAATGCTGTTCAATGCGCCTATTGCACAGAACTGCCCGCAACTCATAACCACTTCCGCCTGACGCTGGATGCCAGCCGGATTGGCAGAGCCTGGGCTCCCCGGGGGCCTGAAACCAAGTGGAGTTTGGCTTTCGGAGAACCTCAGGATGAAGTGGAACGTGAAAGAGTGACGGGTAAAGGGCGCACTTAATCACAATTAATAAATGTAGGTCATTCACAATTACAGTACGAAGGCTATTGTTAGCGGAAAGTTTTCAGTCAGGTTCTTGAACATTGAAATGATGCGTCATAAGTTTATTGAACACACGTTACATACAATAGTACTTTAACATACACTTAAAAGTTGTACTTACACCCACACCTGATGATGGTTGGTCGGGGATTTAAAGGTATTTCAGTTCTGAGCTCAGTATCTTAGACCTTCACCAATCCCAATACTCATTTCCAACTGTCAGTTATTAAACATTTGCTCAGTTTCTCTGGTCCTCATTTCTAATTAAACAATTAACGGGCCCGTCCTACACTCCTGTGTGCGGGATTTAATGCAGGTGTTAACCTTTCGAAAGCTATCAGTTTAAATGTTTGAATAAAAAAGAGCGCTTTGGAATGTCGGGGTGGATTCCGGCTCCGCGCTCTTTCTGCACACCAGCCGTGCCTGTCCCAAACAGTTGTAAACAATTTAAAAACACCAAGTTATAGTCCAACGATTTTATTTGAAATCTACAAGCTTTCGGAGGCTTCCTCCTTCCTCAGGGAAATGAGGGAAATCACATTTCCCTGAGGAAGGAGGAAGCCTCCGAAAGCTTGTAGATTTCAAATAAAATCGTTGGACAATAGCTTGGTGTTGTAAAATTGTTTACAATTGTCAACCTCAGTCCATCACCGGCATCTCCACATCATGTCCCAAACAGTGCATCGCTGGCCGGACATTTTGCTTCCACTAATATTAATACACAAGGAATTATGGCCTGGGGTGTCTCGCTTTCCTGATTTTGCAACCGAGCAGCGGAATTATTAGCCCCAGGTATGAGGGTGTGAACAGTTGGGATGTGATCTTCCCGGTTCAGAGTCTGCTGCACTACAGATTCCGTTAAAGCCGAATATTCCTCTGATCACTTTTCGCAAGAAGCAATGCGCTAATTTTTCAGCCCATCAGTGGCCGGGATAAAAACAGCAATCTCTTGTGTTAATCCACACAATTATTCATTACATAATTACAGAAAAGTTCAATTACACCCCCATATATTTATTCCGTTGGGCAACGAAGTATAATTTCTTATTTCGTTAACATTTCGATAATTTCATTCCTGATCCTTATAATTGCAATGGTACAAAGTAAAACCTTTAATTATAAATCTGTCTTTCTTTCTTTATCATTTGGAACAATTGCAAATGAAGATTTATGTCCAGGTATTTCCCTTTGCAGAACTAACAGCTTTCCACACTTTTATCATATGATTAAATTTCTCTGAAATTTATGATTTATTATGTAATCGTCTGTCTTTAATGAAGTTTCTTACTATTTTTTCTTGAAACTGACCATTGCTGCAGGGTCAGCCCTGGTCAAACAGCCCAATGGGATTTTAAATTGCCTTTCTCTGCCCCGCTTAACAGGCAACCTTAAAAGGTAAATATTACTATAATATAAGGAGAAACCAATGCAGATTACCAGTTTCAGGACAGTCTGATTAGTGCTTTCCTTACAGTCCGTCCATTGTTGGCATTCGAGTGTTTAAGGTCAACAATGAAGTGTATATCAACAGCACCATAAATCTTTCTCGATCTATTTATTGGGCAAATCTCTACCCATTGCTTTTCCATATGTTCCCACTCTCTGGACCCACATGAACCATTTCATGTAGTGGTGTTGTCACCGCGACTGACCATGTCTTGGACCGGTTCTTCAGTCCATCTTCATCATTCATCTCGCTTGGTGGTTTCGTCATGCTCAACGCATCATTTCTGTGAACACAGCGATATCCCAAGATCATGCAACACGAGACAACCGATAAAAGCCATTTCTGCCCTTTCTGGCTCTCTCTCAATAGATCGGGGTGTCCAGAGTGTTCGATTAGAATCTCTCCCTGCGCGGTCGCGATGTTTCGAGCAGTGGCCAAGCTATCAAATACATTCTTCTCATTGTTCAATATAAACAAATAGACCACCATCTCCAAGAGAATGATGTCAATTAACTATCTTAACTATACATTCCTAACATTCGCTGGATTGTGTATTGATATAGATTGATATATTTTGGCGAGTGCTGCCGATGTGATTTAAGATGAGATATGACTGGACAGGATCGATACAAGCAGAAAGCTTCCATTCGTTGAGGGATCAAGAAGTACCGGCCATAGATAAAAGGATAAATGCAAATGATTTAGAACGGAGGGTGGGAGAAACATCTTTGCGTGCAGAATTACGTAGCTGTGTAATTTAAGGATCAGAAATCATATGAGTGGGCTAATTCATGGCAGATGCAAAGCAATACGGATAAATGTGAAGTTATCCACTTCGGAAGGAAAAACAGAAAGGCAGAGAATTACTTAAATGGTGATAGATTTGGAAATGTTGATGCACAAAGGGACCTGTGTATCCTTGTACACAAGTCAGTGAAAGCAAACATTCAGGTGCAGCAAGCAGCTAGGAAGGCAAATGACATGTTGGCCTTCATTGCAAGAGGATTTGAGTACAGGAGCAAGGAGCAAGGGTGTCTTACTGCAGTTATACACGGCATTGGTGAGACCACACCTGGAGTATTTTGTGCAGCTTTGGTCTCCTTACCTAAGAAAGGATATACTTGCCATAGAGGGACTGCAGCGATTGTTCACCAGACTGGTTCCTGGGATGGCAGGACTGTCGTATGAGGAGAGATTGGGTCGACTAAGCTTGTATTCCCCAGAGTTTAGAAGAATAAAATGTGATCTAAATGAAACATATAAAGTTCTGACAGGGCTAGACAGACTGCAGGGAGGATGTTTCCCCTGGCTGGGGGTTCCAGAACGTGGGGGTCACAGTCTCTGGATACGGAGTACGACATTGAGGACTGAGATGAGGAGACATTTCTTCACTCAGAGGCTGGTGAAGCTATGGAATTCTCTACCACAAAATGCTGTGGAGCCCAAGTCATTGAATGTTCTTTAAGAAGGAGCTAAATAGAATTCTAGACACAAAAGTTATCAAGGGGTAAGTGGAGAGAGCGGGAATATGGTATTGAGATAAAGGATCAACCATGATTATAATGAATGGCGGAGCAGGCTCAACGGGCCGAATGGCCTACTCCTGCTCTATTTTTCGATGTTTCTATATCAATATTCAACATTAAGTTCGATAGATGGATGATTAAAATAGGTTGAAGGGATATTGAGACCGCGGGCAGATAAAGTGATTGGAATTAGTTATTTATTTTCCATTTATTCCTTCATGGGAAGCGGGGGTCTCTGGCAAGGCCAACAATTATTGCCTATCCCAAATTGCCCTTGAGAATATGGTGGTGAGCCGCCTTTTTGAACCGCTGCAGTCCGTGTGGTGAAGGTTCTCCCATGGTGGAGTTCGGTAGGGAGTTCCAGGATTTTGAAAGAAGCGACGATGAAGAAACGGTGATATATTTCCAAGTCGGGATGGTGTTTGACTTGGAGGGAAACGTGCAGGTGGTGTTGTTCCCATGTGCCTGATGCCCTTGACATTCGAGGTGGTAGAGGTCGCTGGTTTGGGAGGTGCTGTCGAAGAATCCTTGGCGAGTTGCTGCAGTGCATCCTGTAGATGGTACACACTGCAGCCACGGTGCGCCGGTGGTGAAGGTAGTGAATATTTAGGGTGGTGGATGGGGTGCAAATCAAGCGGGCTGCTATGTTCTGGATTGTGTCGAGCTTCTTCAGTGTTGTTGGAGCTGCACTCATCATGGCATGTGGAGAGTATTCCATCATACTCCTGACTTGTGACTTGTATATGGTGGAAAGTCTTTGGGGAGTCACGAGGTGAGTCACTGCCCGCAGCCTCTGACCTGCTCTTGTTGCCACAATATTTTTGCGGCTGGTGCAGTTAAATTTCCGGTCAATGGTGACACCCAGGATGTTGATGGTGGGGGATTCGGCGTGAATCTTAAGGGGAGATGGTTCGAGTTTCTCTTGTTGGAGATGTTCATTTTCTGTTACTTAACTGGCGCGAATGTTACTTGCCACTTATCGGCATAAGCCTGGATGTTGTCCAGGTCTTGCTTCATGCGGGCAGGGAATTATTCATTACCTGACCGGTTGCGAATGGAACTGAACACCGTGCAATTATCAGCGAACATCTCCATTTCTGACCTTATGATAAAGGGAAGATCATTGATGAAGCAGCTGAAGAGGTTTGGGGTCAGGACACTTCCCTGAGGAACTCCTGCAGTAATGCCCTGGGGCTGAGATGACTGTTCTCCAACAACCACTCCCCACTTCCTTTGTGCAAGGTATGAATCCAGCCACTGGAGAGTGTTCCCACTGATTCCAATTGACTTCAATGTTTCTGGGGCTCCTTGGTGCCACACTCGGTCAAATGCTGTTTTGATGTCAAGGGCAGGCACTTTCACCTCAGCTCTGGAATTCAGCTCTTTTGTCCATGTTTGGACCAAGTCTGTAATGAGGTCTGGACCCGAGTGGCCCTGGCAGAACCCAATCTGAGCATCGGTGAGCAGGTTATTGGTAAGTAATTGCCGCTTGATAGCACTATCGACGAAATCTTCCAACACTTTGCTGATCATTGAGAGTGAACTGATTGGCTGGTAATTGGCCGGATTGGATTCGTACTGCTTTTTTTGTGGACAGTACATACCTGGGCAATTTTCCACATTGTCGGTAGATGTCAGTGTTGTAGCTGTACTGGAGCTGTTTGGCTCGAGGCGTGGATAATTGTGGAGCTCATGTCCTCAGCACGACAGCCGGGATGTTGTCGGAGCCCACAGCCTTCGTTGTATCCAGTGCACTCAACCGTTTCTTGAAATCACGTGGAGTGAATTGAATTGGCTGAAGACTGACTTCTGCGGTGGTGGGGATATCGGGAGGAGGCCGAGGTGGATCATCCACTCGGTACTTCTGGATGAAGATGGTTGCAAACGCTTCAGTCTTGTCTTTTGCACTCACGAGCTAGACTCTGCCATCATTGTGGATGGGGATGTTAACAGAGCCTCCTCCTCCCGTTGGTTGTTTGATTGCTCGGGTGGAGGGCAAACGCCTACAAGGACTGGTTGAAAATAAAAGAAAGAGGGGTTTGCATTTATCTAGCGCCTTTCACGGCCTCAGGACGTGCCAAGGCGTTTTACATCCAATAAAATACATTTGAAGTGAAGTTACTGTTGTCATTTTGGCTGCATATTCACACGAAGATTACAGAAGAATTATAAAAAACCACGATTGCAACACCCGTCATTGGTTCGACACTAAAGGAAACTTTATCTATTAATTAAACTGGGCGTCTCATTCCAGTACCTGCGGTGTGAAACAGTTAACGCTGAAGACCTCGTGTTCTACTCCACTACTGAACCTCAGTCATGAATGTTTTCTTTGAATCTTGATCGGGAAGCGCGCTGTACTCACAGGGAACGGTTCTGTTCGCCCTGGGAAAGCAGCCGACATAAAACGCAGGGCAAAAATGGAGGACATGTTTTCTGATACCTGTTAGTTTTCACAAGGACAATCAATTTTCGTCCTGACAGGAAGACGGCCATTCTAAGATGGTACCCGGAAGCACTTGAGTTCTAATTAAGACAGGAAGCTTTGGTATATTCTTTCATTTTTTTTACAAATATCAGCATAACTGTCCATGGAGATTTCATCATCTGCTTCAGCTCTTCCCTGAATTTCGTTTGGGTAGCTGCATAAATGCACGTGTTTGTACAGGAACTCAAATACATGAGCATAAATCCGGTTTCAGTGGCGATATAGGCAGGAGCTGCATAATCGGCTTGATAATGCACGGTGTGTGTCAGTCTGGTCGTTAAAAAACTAACGATAGCTGTCAGCCACAACAGTATCAAACTGCCCGACACAGTGAACAGTAAAATGATGGATTTCCTTCGGTTCTTCATCTCTGGATCGCTCTGATTCTCACTGCTCCGACCCCGGAGTCCCCTGCGGGCTCGACTGGCCTCTAAAATGCATCTGACTGTCAAACAATTAAACAGTAATATCAAAGCAAAAGGAAGCCATGCAACGAAAACACTTTCTAACCAGGAGTAAGCTGCACCCGCAGGTGATGAAAAAAAGTCGAGTTTGTTGCGGCAACCCCAGTGAACACCGTTAGTTATTCGGTCAGGTTCATATGCAAACAAAAAGGGGATGTTCTCTAAACAGATCAGGACAGAGATCGTTGTGATAACCGCAGCCGCAGTTCTCACTGTACAATACTTTGTTTTAAACTTCTGACAACATATAGATACAAATCGGTCAAATGTGAACGAGACTGTGAACCACACCGACATATCCAGGGCAGCAGGATTCATGCACAGAATGAACTTACAAACGGCAGTGTAGGACAGGAATGGATATGGAAAGTGATAACTGAAAATGTTATACAAGGTTACATTGAAGATAATGACCAGGAGATCTGCTGTTGCCATGGTCACCATGTAGACAGAGATACATTTGGAAAGGCCACAATTTCCTCTGGAGAGAATCACGATTGTCACTAGGTTCGCTGTAAGAAAGAGGGACAAGAGGTAAGTCACGGGGACAGTCAGAGAAATCTCACAGCACATTGTGGGAAATATTTCGATGTGATCTTACTTAGGTTTATACACACGGATTCTTTTATTTATACACGAGAGCGCTGACGACATTTTGTTTGAATGAAATAAGTCATTGAAACTCAATGTAGAGAGAGTGAAAATCTGCCGTTCTTCCAGCACCCTTCAGTCAGCCGTCGTCAAGAAGTAAATATAATTTCACAGTAATTACTGGAAAGATATGAATTCAAATAAAATATTCAACTGCGACAATAACGTTCAGTTTTGGTCGAAACTCTGGCCTTTTTCTATTAATAACCGCCCCAGGAAACTGCTCGGTAACAGAGCGGCAGCTGGTGGAACCGCGAAGGTTCTTTGCAGCCGAGGAAAGGGGAGCAGGTCCCTGAGCGGCAATCAGTTCTCAAATTATCTTTCAACGGCCCCTGTTGGTGGAGGTGACTGCAGTCTGGGGAATTATCAACTTGAAGTGCACAGGTAACAACGTTACAAATGAAATGGTTAACAAAGACACCAAGCAACACATTCTATAGTGATCGATGCACTGTTGGCGGGGCCGGGGAATCAGCCTCGTCCTCCATCGTATTGGGAGCAACATTGATCGCCCGTTGCCCACGATCTCCCGATCAGAGCAACGCCTCACCGGCGCCGCGGATTGCTAGAATTCCCGCTGATATTCACTAATTTATCCCGGTGGATCAATGACTCCGAAATTAGGACATTCTCGGAATTTGACACATAATCATTTAAAGTGAGATAGTGAACAGTTATGAAACAACAGGTTAAATTGACTTACCGGGAAAACCAAAGGCTGCGAGAATCGGGTAGTAAATCTCCTTAATATGAAGAATTGTTGGCATTTCCATTTTTAGTAGAGTGAGTCAATTCTGTCCGGCTTCACGGTTCCGATTTGAGTGTATCTGAGATCCGAAAATACTCCCCCTTTATAGAACAATCGGTGCCCCGGTGAGAAAATCAGGTTACACAATAATTGGCGTTAGTTACAGTCACTTAACAAACAAGGTGGAATTATCCAACCCAGTGCTCCCCGGACGCCAAAGGGGAAATTACACAGGACAGTTCGTGAAATTATTTCTATTAAAATTCAAGAATGGAAAAAAATCCCAGAGGGAATGGAGTGTGCGCATGCCCGGTGAACCCAGAGGGAAACATCCTCCCGGGAACTCTGTTAGGTTTTTGGGATCTCATATTAATTCATTGAAGTCTTGACTCACTCATTACCGAGATAAAACAAATTTTGTGCTCTGATGATGAATGTTGATGACTTGGCTAGAACATTACAGGTGGCGTCTCGACTGTAGCATTACTGGTGGTGATCCTGCGCTAACATTACTTGTGACGATCCGACTCTAACATTACTGGTGGTGATCCTACTCTAACATTACTGGTGGTGATCCTAGTCTAACATTACTGATGGTGATCTGACTCTAACATTACTGGTGGTGATCCTACTCTAACATTACTGGTGGTGATCTTACTCTAACATTACTGGTGGTGATCCTACTCTAACATTACTGGTGGTGATCCTGCTCTAACATTACTGGTGGTGATCCTACTCTAACATTACTGGTGGTGATCCTGCTCTAACATTACTGGTGGTGATCCTACTCTAACATTACTGATGGTGATCCTACTCTAACATTACTGGTGGTGATCTTACTCTAACATTACTGGTGGTGATCCTACTCTAACATTACTGGTGGTGATCCTACTCTAACATTACTGGTGGTGATCCTACTCTAAAATTACTGATGGTGATCCTACTCTAACATTACTGGTGGTGATCCTACTCTAACATTACTGGTGGTGATCCTACGCTAACATTACTTGTGACGATCCGACTCTAACATTACTGGTGCTGATCCTACTCTAACATTACTGATGGTGATCCTACTCTAACATTACTGGTGGTGATCCTACGCTAACATTACTTGTGACGATCCGACTCTAACATTACTGGTGCTGATCCTACTCTAACATTACTGGTGTTGATCCTACGCTAACATTACTTGTGACGATCCGACTCTAACATTACTGGTGGTGATCCGACTCTAACATTACTGGTGGTGATCATACTCTAACATTACTGATGGTGATCCTACTCTAACATTACTGGTGGTGATCCTACTCTAACATTACTGGTGGTGATCCTACTCTAACATTACTTGTGACGATCCGACTCTAACATTACTGGTGCTGATCCTACTCTAACATTACTGATGGTGATCCTACTCTAACATTACTGGTGGTGATCCTACGCTAACATTACTTGTGACGATCCGACTCTAACATTACTGGTGCTGATCCTACTCTAACATTACTGGTGTTGATCCTACGCTAACATTACTTGTGACGATCCGACTCTAACATTACTGGTGGTGATCCGACTCTAACATTACTGGTGGTGATCATACTCTAACATTACTGGTGGTGATCCGACTCTAACATTACTGGTGGTGATCATACTCTAACATTACTGGTGGTGATCCTACGCTAACATTACTTGTGACGATCCGACTCTAACATTACTGGTGGTGATCCGACTCTAACATTACTGGTGGTGATTCTACTCTAACATTACTGGTGGTGATCCTACTCTAACATTACTGGTGATGATCCGACTCTAACATTACTGGTGGTGATCCGACTCTAACATTACTGGTGATGATCCTACTCTAACAATACTGGTGGTGATCCTACTCTCACATTACTGGTGGTGATTCCTACCCTAACATTATTGGTGGTGATCCTACTCTAACATTACAGATGCTGACCCGACTCTAACATTACTGGTAGTGACTCTATTCTAAGATCACTGGTGGTGATCCGACTCTAACATTTCTGATGGTGATTCTCCTCGAACATTACGAGTGGAGGCTCTTACCAGTTTCACTGCTACTCGGTCGTTCGAAACCGAAATTTCCGGTGCCGAACACAGCTGGCCTGTCAGAGCAAAGTGTCTCTTCACTTTATCACCCGGAGCAGCTGCTCGCGGGTCTGCTCAGGAATTCATTGGTGGGGAAATATGTATTCGTTTGAAATCGATCTTTTACAATTATTTCCTTCAAATAGAGTTTGCTGAGTCCTGGTGAATGTGTTTAAAATGGTTTTAAATACTTTTCAAGCGAGAGATGGAGAAATGCACAGAAAAAGTGGACACACACAATTGGTTCCAGCTTAGTGTTTTTCCAATTCTGTTATTTTCTTTTATTTTCTGTCTCTCACGTTTTCTTTATCTTTCTATCTCTGTTTATCTGTCTCCCTCAGTCTCTTTTATGTCGCCCTCTCAGTCTATTTATTTTTATCTAACTTTCTCTCTCTCTTTGCCACTCTTTCTCTGTATGGCTGTTTCTTAATCTCGATGTGTGTGCCCTCTTTCCCTCTCTGTCTGTTTCTTTCCCACTCTCTGCAATAGAAAACAGAACCGTGGAATTGATACTGAGCCAACTTACCCCATGGGTCACTTCCCATGCCGACGTTCCTAGACCTGAATGGACGAGTGGTAAACGCGTTGGGTTAAAATCCAATGCACATGGGTATTAACCTCACTTGTGGTAGCTTTGATTAACAATGAGTTTCATGCTTACTTTCACGTCTGCTGGTCGAAATCTGCATCAAAATAATCAGCGATTTAAACTCCATAGAAGAGACGGTTCCACATTTATATCTGACTGTTTCAGTCTCAATCCAACATTCCTTTATTTACTTTTGTTACTGATGGTCAGGAGACTTTCCCAATCAATAAATTTAAAATTATAATTAACCGGAACCCCAAACATTTCCGGTCCCAGTTTCCGGTGTGGATACACGCACAAGTCAGGCAGAGCGCGTCCCTCTCAGATATTCACTCCTTTGGTACAGCGAGGCCGGCCGTGCAGACACTGACAACAGACGCTGATCCCAACGCCTGAATCACTCCGGCATTCCGGGAAATGCACCGAAATATTCAGCCGCTCATCAAGTGAACGTGAGCAGCCCCATGCACAAGGGCTGCAGTAAAACCATTGGACATGGGCTCGGGATTTCTCCCGTTAATTGAAACATCAGTGATTGGGAAACATCAAAGGATGGGGACCAGCGAAAGAATTGAGAATGGTGAATAGATCGAGAAACCAATCGATTACAAACTGTCAATTGTGTTAGAAGGATAACGGTTTGGGGAATCATCAATAGATTGGGATTCATCGATGAATTCGGAAACATCAATTGTATGGAAACCACGATGAGTTTGGACAAGTTTGAGAAAAATACTTATTTCCATAACATCGAAGATATCGAGCACATCATTTTCTCAACCAGTCTCTTTCTGTGCAAAAGTGAAAGGAAAAGTGTAATGAACACTGAGCCCAAGAATCGCGACTCCTGGGGAAGCGGCAATAGCAGAATTGCTAAATGTTCAAAGTTCACACGGGGAGTTTGATATTACAGCTAAGATGGCGAGAGACAATGGCCTCCCGAGTGCTGTTTCATTCTATGAATCTATGATTCTATTCTTTCGTTAATGAATGGCTTTGTAATTTATAGGATTACTTCCCCAGTTCTTGATTCCCTCACCAGAGGAAAGTGTTTCGCAGCATCTGCGCTACCAAATCATTTTTACTTTTCAAACACCTCAATCAGGTCACTCCTCAATCTTCTCTGCTCCCGGGAATATTCAGTTGGTTAAGACAAACAGTCTTCATAATTCAACCCGCTAAGCCCGGGTATCATTCTGGTGAATCTGCGCAGCACCTCTTTCAAGGCCAATATATCCTTCCTGAGATGTGGTGCCCAGAACTGAACGCAGTACTCCCGATGGGTCCGATAAAGTCTCAATACGACTGAAGCATAACTTCCACCCCTTTGTATTCCTGTCCCCTTCAAATAAAGGGCAATATTCCATTAGACTGTGTCATGGCTATTTTTACCTGTCTATTAAATTTTAGTGATTTGTGAACTTGGACTCCCCGATCTCTTTGCTCCTATACAGGTCAAACTTCTCACAATTTAAAAAATACTCTGATTCATCTGTCTTGGTTCACACTTATCCACAACATAAGAACATTAGAAATAGGAGCAGGAGTTGCCCATCCGGCCCATCGAGCCTGCTCCGCTATTCAACAAGATCATGGCTGATCTTCTAGCTCAACGCCATTTTCCTTCACCATCCCCATATCCCTTGATCCCTTTAATATCTGGGAATCTATCGATCTCTGTTTTAAATATACTCAATGACTGAACGTCCACAGCCCTCTGGGGTAGTGAATTCCAAAGATTCACCACCCTCTGAATGAAGAAATTTCTCCTCATCTCAGTCCTAAATGGCCTAACACTAATTCTGAGACTCTGACCCCTGATTCTGGACTCACCAACCATGGGAAACGTACTCCCTCCATCCACCCTGTCGAGCCCTGTTAGAATGTTGTATGTTTCAACGAGATCACCTGTCATCCTTCTGAACTCTGGAGAATACTGGTCTAGTCGACTCAATCTCTCCTCATACGACAATCCCGCCATTCTCGGAATCAGTCTGGTGAACCTTCGTTGCACTCCCTCTTGAGCAAGTATATCCTTTCTAAGGTAAGGAGAACAAAATGTACACAATAAACCAGGTGCTGTCTCAACAAGGCGCTGTTTAACTGAAGGAAGACATCTTTACTCCTGCACTCAAATCCTCTTGTAATAAAGGTCAACGTATCATGTGCTTTCCTAACTGCTTGCTGCATCTGCATGTTAGCCTTCAGTGACTCATGTACGAGGACACCCAGGTCGTTTGGAAGATCAATATTTACCAATCTCTCAGCATTTAAAAAAAACTCTGCATCTCCGATTTTCCTACCAAAGTGGATAAATTCACATTTATTCACATTATATTCATTTACCGTGTTCTTGCCCACTCACTTAACCTCGTCTATATCCCCATGAAGCCTCTTTGCATCCTCCTCACAACGGACACTAGTTGACATTGTTTTGTGCACTCACTTAATCTACCTCTGTGTCTATGTAGCTTCCCACTCCCATTTGCACTAAACACTGCCCGTCCTACCTTAGTGTCATCTTCAAACTTGGATATACACTATCAATTGCTTCATCCATGTCAATAATACATATGGTGAAAAGTTGAGGCTCCAGTACAGATCCGTGGTGAAGCTCACTTGTCACATTTGAGTCAATTGTTAAAGAGCGTGTAGTTGGTGAGAGGGAGAGTATTTGTGAAGTGAAGCCTGTGGGAGGCAGTCAGTCTGGATGCTCTGTGCATGTGGGATTAATGCAGAATCAAATGTAAAGTGTGGGGGTGTAATGTTCCATACCAGCCAGTGAAGGTCGCTGTGTGAACAAAATTAGCAAGAGCCCTGATCGTTCAGTTGGTGAAGCATCAGCCTTTTAATTTGAAAGTCGAGGGTTCAAGTCTCTTTTTGGGAGTTGCTTTTCATTCAAGGCTCTCAATACCCAATCTCCATTAACAGCAATAAAATTGAAATGTTTCTCACTGATCTTTCCTTCTGCCTCACAAAAAATGATCAATGCACTTCGCAACTTTGCAAAAATGTTATTCCACATTGCATCACAAACCTGAGATAACGTGCAATAATCCCTTACACTTGCTTTTTGTACTATCTACCAACTTTTAATGATTGTGAACTTGGATTCTCAAATCTCTTTGCTCCTCTGCAGCTCAGAGCTTCTTACCATTTACAATATGTTGCGATTTATCTTTTTTGGTTCCTGAGTGGATGACTTCGCACTTGCCCACAATGGCCTCCCCTTGACATCGATTTGCGCCCTTACTTAATCTGTTGATGGCCCTTTGTAACTTTCTGCTGCCATTTGTACTACTTACTGTCCTTCCTAACTATGTGTCAACTTCAAACTTGGATATACAACTCCCTATTGCTTCATCCAAGTCATTAATTATTATGGTGAGAAGTTGAGGCTCCAGTACAGATCAATGGGGATCATCACTTGTCATATCTGACGCCACTATGAAAGAGCGTGTAGTTGGTGGGAGGGTGAGTATTTGTGAAGTGAAACCCGGGCGAGGCAGTCAGCCCGGGTATGCGAGAGAACTGCTCTGTGCAGGCGGCATTACTGCAGTAGGAAATGCAAAATATGGCGGGCGGGGTGTGTAATCTTTCATGTCAGCCGGTGAAGGACGCTGTTTGCACATCCAATGTAAGAATCCAGGTAGCTCTGTAGGTAAAGCATCAGATTTGTTTTTAACCTGAAAATTCAAGGTTCAAGTTCTTTTCCAAGCCACAGTTTTAAATCAAGATTTTCGATTCCCACTCTCCATTCAGTATTACAAAATAGAATCATTTCTCAAAAATCTTTCCTTCTTCCTCAAAAATTGGTCAATATATTTGGGAACAATTTATCTTTAATGACTCTGCCAAAAATTATTTCAAATCTCCGTAAACCTTCTCTGTTCCAAGGCGAAGCACTCCAGCTTCTTCAGTCTCTCCACATAACTTAAGCCCCTCATCCCTGGCACCATTCCAGTGAATCCATTATTTACCCTCTCTGAGGCCTTGACATCCTTCTTAAAGTGTGGTGCCCAGAATTTAACAAAAAACTGCTGCTGAGGCCTAATCAATGTTTTATTAAGGTTTAGCATAACTTCCTTACTTTTGTACTCTATGCCTTTATTAATGAAGCCCAGGATCCCATCTGTTTTTTGAACAGCCTTCTCAATTTGTCCTGCCACCTTCACAGATTTCTGTATGTGTACCCAGAGGTCTGTCTGTTCCTGTGCACGCTTTAAAATTGTACAATTTAGTTTACATTGGTCTCCTCATTCTTCCTGCCAAAATGAATCGCTTCACGTTTTCTGCATTAAATCCAATCAGTTACGCGTCTAACCAATGCAGTAGCCTTCCTCTGTCCTCCTGAAGTTTGTTACTATCCTGAACATTTTTTAATACGTTTCCGAGTTTCGTGTTATCTGCAAACTTTGAAATTATGCCGTCCATACCCAAGTCCAGTTCATTCATAACACCGACCCCTGGGGAACAAAAAACATAAGAAATAAGAGCAGGAGTCGGTCATCCAGCCCCACGAACCTGCTCCGCCATTCAACAAGATCATGGCTGATCTTCTACCTCAACGCAATTGTCCTGCACCATCCCCATATCCCTTGATGACTTTAATATCCGGAAATCTATCGATCTCCGTTTTGAAAGGACTGAATGACTGAGCCCTCACACCCTCTGAGGTAGAGAATTCCAAAGATTCACCACCTTCTGAGTGAAGAAATTTCTCCTCGTCTCAGCCCTAAATGGCCTATCCCTTATTCTGCGATTGTGACCCCTGGTTCCAGACTCTCCAGTCAGGGGAAACATCCTCCTTCCATTTACCCGATCGAGCCATCCAAGAATTTTGCATGTTTCAATGAGATCACGCCTCATTGCTCTAAACGCTAGAGAATACAGGCTGAGGATATATTTTATCTTTATATATTCAGGCAGAATATAGAAAGATCAGAGGGGAAGTGAAAAAGGAAATAAGAGGGGCAAAGAGAGATTATGAGAATAGACTAGCGACCAACATTAAAGGGAATCCAAAAGTCATCTGCATACATGTTAACAATAAATGGGTAGTAAGAGGAGGGGTGGGGTTAATTATGGACCATAAAGCAGATCTTATGGTCCATAACATGGTTACATTCCATATCCAATTAGAGGGTGAGAAGGTTAGTTCTCAAACAAGCGTACTGAGCTTGAATAAAGGAGACTATGCTGGTATGAGAGCGAAATTGATTAAAGTGGACTGGGAAAATAGATTAAAGGGTAAGACGGTTCATGAGCAGTGGTGTTCATTTATGGAGTTATTTCACAACTTTCAAAAAATATATATTCCACTGAGGAAAAAAGGGTGTAAAAGAAATGACAGCCATCCATGGCTAAGTAAAGAAATTAAGGATAGTATCCGACTAAAAACAAGGACATTTTAGGTAGCCAAACTTAGTGGGAGGATAGAAGATTGGGAAGTCTTCAAAAGACAGCAAAAAGTAACAAAAGGATTGATTAAGAAAGGGAAGATAGATTATGAAAATAAATTAGCAAAAAATATAAAAACAGATAGCAAGAGTTTCTACAGTTATATGAAAAGAAAAAGGGTGGCTAAGGCAAACGTCGGTCCTTTAGAGGATGAGACCGGGAAATTAATGGTGGGAAACATGGAGATGGCAAAAATGCTGAACAAATATTTTGTTTCAGTCTTTACGGTAGCGGACACCAAGAACATCCCAACACTGGACAAACAGGGGGCTCTAGGGGGGGTGGAGCTAAATACGATTAAAATCACTAAGGAATTGGTACTCAGTAAATTAATGGGACTCAAGGCAGATAAATCCACTGGACCTGATGGCTTACATCCTAGGGTCTTGAGGGACGTGGCAGTAGGGATTGTGGATGATTTGGTAATAATTTTCCAAAATTCTCTGGACTCGGCAAAGGTCCCGGCAGATTGGAAAACTGCCAATGTAACACCCTTAGTTAAAAAGGGTAGTAGGCAGAAGGCTGGAAATTATAGACCAGTTCGCTTAACATCTGTGGTGGGTAAAATTTTGGAGTCTATTATTAAGGAGACAGTAGCAGAACATTTGGATAAACATAATTTAATAGGACAAAGTCAGCATGGCTTTACAAATGGGAAGTCATGTCTGATAAATTTGCTTGAGTTCTTTGAGGATATAACGTACAGGGTGGATAAAGGGGAACCAGTGGACGTAGTGTATTTGGACTTCCAGAAGGCATTCGACAAGGTGCCACATAAAAGATTATTGCTCAAGATAAAGAATCACTTGATTGGGGGTAATATTCTGGCATGGGTGGAGGATTGGTTATCTAACAGGAAGCAGAGAGTTGGGATAAATGGTACATTCTCGGACTGGCAACCTGGAGCCAGTGGTGTTCCGCAGGAGTCGGTGCTGGTCCCCAACTGTTTACAATCTATATTAACTATTTGGAGGAGGGGACCGAGTGTAACATATCAAAGTTTGCAGATAATACAAAGATGGGAGGGAAAGTAGAGAGTGAGGAGGACATAAAAAACCTACAAGGGGATATAGACAGGCTGGGTGAGTGGGCGGAGATTTGGCAGATGCAATACAATATTGGAAAATGTGAGGTTATGCACTTTGGCAGGAAAAATCGGAGAGCAAGTTATTATCTTCATGGCGAGAAACTGGAAAGTACTGCAGTACAAAGGGATCTGGGGGTCCTAGTGCAAGAAAATCAAAAGTTTAGTTTGCAGGTGCAGCAGGTGATCAAGAAGGCCAACGGAATGTTGGCTATTATTGTTAGGGGGATAGAATATAAAAACAGGGAGGTATTGCTTCAGTTATATAAGGTATTGGTGAGACCGCACCTGGAATACTGCATACAGTTTTGGTCTCCATACTTAAGAAAAGACATACTTGCTCTCGAGGCAGTACAGAGAAGGTTCACTCGGTTAATCCCGGGGATGAGGGGGTGGACATATGAGGAGAGGTTGAGTAGATTGGGACTCTACTCATTGGAGTTCAGAAGAATGAGAGGCGATCTTATTGAAACATATCAGATTGTGAAGGGTCTTGATCGGGTGAATGCGGTCAGGATGTTCCCAAGGATGGGTGAAACTAGAACTCGGGGGCATAATATTAGAATAAGGGGCTGCTCTTTCAAAACTGAGATGAGGAGAAACTTCTTCACTCAGAGGGTAGTAGGTCTGTTGGATTTGCTGCCCCAGGAAGCTGTGGAAGCTACATCATTAAATAAATTTAAAACAGAAATAGACAGTTTCCTATAAGTAAAGGGAATTACGGGTTACGGGGAGCGGGCAGGAAATTGGACATGGATTTAGATTTGAGGTTAGGATCAGATCAGACATGATCTTATTGAATGGCGGTGCAGGCTCGAGGGGCCGATTGGTCTACTCCTGCTCCTATTTCTTATGTTCTTATGTTCTTATGTTCTCATCGAGGGCAGTGGGCATGGCTGAGTTATTAAATGAATACTTTGCATTGGTCTTTACCAAGGAAGAAGTTGCTGCCAAAGTCTCGATAAGGGAAGATGTCGTTGAGATACTGGATGAGCTAAATATTGAGAAAGCGGAGGTACTGAAAGGCTGGCTGTACTTAAAGTAGATAAGTCACCCGGTCTGTATGGGATCCACTCTTGGATGCTGAGGGACGTAAGGGAGGAAATTGCGGAGGTACTGGTCATAATCTTCCAGACATCCATAGATACGGGGGTAGTGCTAGAGGAGTGGGGAATTGCAAATGTTAGACCCTTGTTCAAAAAAGTGTATAAAGATAAACCCAGCAACTATAGGCCAGTCAGTTTAATGTCGGTGGTGGGGAAACTTTTGGAAACGATATTCCGGGACAGAATTAACAGTCACGTGGACGAGTGTGGATTGATTAGGGAAAGCCAGGATGGATTTGTTAAAGGCAAATCGTGTTAAACCAATTTGATAGAGTTTTGTGATGAGGTGACAGAGAGGGTAGATGAGGACAATGCAGTTGATGTGGTGTATGTGGATTTTCAAAAATCTTTTGATAAAGTGCCACTCCGGAGGCTTACTATTACGATTGCACCATGGAATAAAAGTGGAAATAGGAATATGGAGAGAGAATTGGCTAAATGGCAGGAAGCACAGTGTAGTGGTTAGCAGTTATTTTTCGGACTGGAAGGAGATGAGCAGTGGTGTTCCCCAGGGGTCAGTGCTGGGACCATTGCTTCTCTTGATATTTATCCATGACTTGGACTTGGTGGCACAGGGCACAATTTCAAAATTTTAGGATGACACAAAACTTGGAAGGTTAGTGAACCGTGAGGAAGATAGCGGTCGACTTCAAGAGGAAATAAACACTCTGGTGGCATGGGCGGACACGTGGCAGATGAAGTTTAACGCGGAAAAATGCGAGGTGATGCATTTCGGTAGGAAAAATGCGGAGAGGCAATACAAACGAGAGGGCACAATTCTAAAAGCGGTGGAGGAACAGAGGGATCTGTGGGTGTATGTGCATAAATCGTTGAACGTGACAGGGAAGGTGGAGAAAGCAGTTAAAAATCGGAAGGGGTCCTGGGCTTTATAAATAGAGACATGGAGTACAAAAGCAAGGAAGTCATAATGAACCTTTATAAGGCGCTGGTTCGGCTATAACTAGAATATTGTGCCCAGTTGTGGGCACCGCACTTTAACAAGAATGCGGGGCTTAAATTACGTGGATAGATTGGAGAGGATGGGATTGTTCTCCTTGGAACAGAGAAGGTTGAGAGGATATTTGACAGGCGTGTGCAAAATCATGAAGGGTCCAGACAGAGTGGATAGAGAAAAACTGCTCCCATTGGTTGATGTGTCAAGAAGCAGAGGGCATAGATTTAAGGTGATTGGCAAAAGAACCAAAGGTGATATGAAGAAAAACTTTTTTACACAGACCAGTTAGGGTCTGGAATGCATTGCTCGAGTGAATGGTGGAGGCAGAGTCAATCATGGTCTTCAAAAGGGAACTGGATTAGTTCTTGAAACGAAAAAATTGTGCATAGCTACGGGGATAAGGCGGTGCAGTGGGACCAGCTGGATTTCTCATGCATCGAGCTGGCGCAGACTCGATGGGGCGAATGGCCTCCTTCCATGTTCTAACCTTCTATGAATCTATGATTCTAATCTACTCAATCTCTCTTCATACGACAATCCCGCAATCCCAGGGATCAGTCTGGTGAACCTTCTATGGTAAGTATATCCTTTCTTAGGTAAGGAGACCAAAATTTGTGCGCAATGCTTCAGATGCGATCTCGCCAAGGCCACTAGTCACAGTCTGCAAACCTGAAACGGACCGGTTTGTTCCTGCTATCTGTTTTCTGTCTGTCAACCAATTCTCAATCCATACCAGTACATCACCCAAAATTCCACGTGCTCTAACTTTGTTTACCAACCTCCTGTGTGGGACCTTATCGAAAGCCTTGTGAATATCCAAATACACTGGTTCCCTCTTATCTATTCTACTCGTTCCATCCTCAAAGAACCCCAATAGGTTTGTCAATTATGATTTCCCTTTAATAATTCCATGTTAACTCTGCCAAATCCTATTATTATTTTCTAACTTTCCTGTTATCACATCATTTATAAAAGATGCTAGCATTTCCATGCCACTGATGTCAGGCTGACAGGTCTGAAGGTCCTTGTTTTCTCTCTCCCTCCTTTCTTAAATAGTGGGGTTACAATTGGAGAACATCACTGTGTCTTTCCCTCCAGTCTGAAAAACAGCAGTTCACCACTACTCTCTGCTTTTTGCCTTTAAGCAATTTTGTTTCATTCGTGCCACTGTTCCTTTTATCCCACGGGCTTCAATTTTTCCAACTATTATGTGGTACGTTATCAAATGCCGTTTCAGAGTCCAAATGCCCGACATCAACCACACTACCCTCATCAACCCTCTCGGTTACTTCATCAAAGAACTCACTCAAGTGGATAAGGGACTTTCGTTTTGCTGAGAGACTGGAGAATCTAGATTGTTGTCCTTAGAACAGAAAGGTTAAGGGAGATTTGATAAATGTTTTCAAAATCATGAACGTTTTTGACAGAGTAAATGAGGGGAAACTCTTCCCAGTGGCAGACGGCACATATTTAATTTGATCGGCAAAAGAGCCAGGTGCGACAGAAGTAACCATATCTTTATGGAGCCAATTGTTAAGATCTCGAATGCACTGCCTGAAAGGGCGGTGGAAGCAGGTTCAATATTAACTTTCAGAAAGGAATTGGATAAATCTTTCATGGGAAAACATTTACAGGGCTATGGGAAAGAGCAGGGGAATGGGACTAATTCGACAGATCTTTCAAAGAACCGGTCCAGGCACGATGGGCCGAATGGCCTCCTCCTGTGCTGTACCTATTATGATAATATGAAATACACTAATACAACCCATTACATGCAGTGCTCATGAGACTGGTACCAAGGAATCTCTGTGCTCCTCTACAGCTCTTGGCTTCTCACCATTTCGAAAATGCTCCCCTTTATCTTTCTTGATTCCTAAGTGGATGACCTCACACTTGCCTATCATGAACTCCATTTTCTATGGTTTTGTGCACTCATTTAATCTGTTTACGTCCCTTTGTAACTTTTTGCTTCCATTTGCACTACTTACTGTCCCTCCTCATTTAGTGTCATCTTCAAACTTGAATGCACAACACTCCACTGCTCCATCCGACTCATTCATAAATATGGTGAAAAGTAAATAATCGAGTACAGATCCCTGAGGATCATCAATCTTCATATCAGACGCCGCTATTAAAGCGAGTGTAGTTGATGGGAGGAAGCGTATTTGTGAAATGAAGCCTGTGGGAGGCAGTCAATTGGGTGTGCAAGAGAAATGCGCTGTACAGGCGGGATGCATTAGGGATAGGGTTATGGTTAGGAAATTGTAAATGTGGAGTGTATAATGTTCCATGTCAGCCGGTGATTGGAAGTAATTCACCATTAGAGTCAGTTAGGGTCGCTGTGTGGTATCCGTTTCAGGGTCTGGATATTTCTGTCGGTCGAGCAGCAGACTTTTATTATGAGGGTCACG
The DNA here is from genome assembly GCF_035084215.1 of Heptranchias perlo. NCBI lineage: Eukaryota > Metazoa > Chordata > Chondrichthyes > Hexanchiformes > Hexanchidae > Heptranchias > Heptranchias perlo. The sequence continues at coordinate 6,219,551 of NW_027139548.1, forward strand.
GATTCAAAACCCTGTTCTGGCGCTGCTTTTATCAATTAAAACACCACTCAATTTACACATTAAATGATTTTGATGTCAAGTTTTAAAGAAAAAGTTAACCAATTATTTCAGGCAGCAGGAAAGATCGGCGTTAATTATTCGAGTTTCGCAGTGCTGCATGAATGTAAGAATTTATAATCTTGTGTTAAAAGCAGCGCCTGAACAGGGACTTGTATCCTCGAACCTCACAATAAAAGTCTGCGCTCCACTGACTGATCGATCCGGGTTCACTCTTTTAGTTTAACATAGCGACCTTCGCTGGCGGACATGGAACATTACATCTTTCACATTCTGCATTTCCGTCTGCAGTGATCCCTCCTGCACAGCGCATTTCTCACACACACACCACACCTAATGCCTGCCACAGGCCGCACTTCAGATATACTCTCCCTCCCATCAACTACACACTCTTTTATGCTTTGTGCTTCCTGGGGTTGCGTGAATGTAAGAATTGATCATCTTCAGTTAAGTGTGAGGTGAGTGCAAAGCTGTGCAGAATGTGTAAGGGTCTTAAACTAGGGTCTGAAATTTAAAGAAAGCCAATTGGGTGGGTAAGAGGGGCGAGTTGGCTAAGGTAGATTTAAAAGATATGGCGGTAGATAAGCAATGGCGAATAATAAAGAATTATTTTTTTTAAATTATCAACGAATATACATTCACTTGAGGAATAAAAACTCCAGAGGAAAATTTATCCAACCGTGGCGAACTAGAGAAGTTAAGGATAGTATTAGATTAAAAGAAGATGCTTAGAATTTTGCCAAAAAGACGTGTAAGCTTAAGGATTGGAAGGGTTTTAGGAATCCGCCAAGGATGACCAAGAAATTGATAAGGAGGGAGAAAAATGGATATGAGAGTAAACTAGCAAGAAATATAAACACACATTATGAGAGCTTCTACAAGTATATAAAAAAGGAAGAGATTGGTGAAAGTAAACGTGGGTCAATTAGAGGCAAAGACAGGTGAAATCATAATGGTGAATAAGGAAATGGCAGTGTTGAGGGAAGTCACCGGTTAACGGTTTTAGCTTAGTACACAGAGGAAGAGTCAATTCTCTCTTAATTCTCAATTCGCTTTATTAACGTTATTAGATCATGTACATACCGCTTATACGTCTAGTTAGATATAGGCATGTAGTTTACAGCAGGTTATACAGGTTTATACTCAAACTGGGATTTAAACGCACACCCACTAGGTTTCTCTATTAATACTCCCCGAGTATCAAGCTTTAAACGCACACCCACTAGGTTTCCTGACGACACTCCCAGAGTGGTCCCAGAATAGAAAGGATATTATATTACCCGGAAAGGAGAGACGCTGCTGGCCAGGCAATTCTCCCTCTTACTCCCGACGTCGTCTCCACGTCCTTGACGCAGGGTTCCTACTTCCACGAGGGTTAGTTTCCAGAGTCTCCCAGAGTCTCCTTCACAAACAAAGACACACCAACAAAAACACACACACACACACACACACACACTCTCCCTCTTGCTCACAAACAAACAAAGACACACACTGAGCCCAAGCCAGTAACTCCTCAGTTTTTATTCCCCAAGTCTGTCTTTTCGAACGATGCTGTCTTCTCCGGTTGGCTCAGAGTTGCTGGAGTGACCGATGTCATCCCCTGATTGGCTCTGTTCAAAGAGTTCAGGTAGCACACCGTTTCTTTGTCTCTCTAAGAAGCGGAACGAATTCAAACCGGTTCTGGCCAGTTCAGACCAGTGACTGAACTCCAGGTCACCTCAGTTCAAAAGGTCAGTGTCTTTGTTAGCACTTTGAATCCAGCTCAGCAGTCTTCTGCAGCCTCTGGCCAACATCTCCCCCCTTTTGATCCAAAGATGCCTATCTTAGGATCATTATTCTCCCTTTCTAGGTACCACTCCTGAGGCCGTCATTGTCCCCCAATGGGTATGTTACATCCGCGATTTCATATGATTATAGAAAAAACAATATAAATGGTTATATAAACAATACAAAAAGGAAGCGTATAAAATATACTTCACACACTGTCCTTATGTTGATAATCGCTTCTTCTGTTTCATTATAGCGCTAACATTCAATCGTTGCAAAATTTCATTTTTCCACCTTCTAAGCTGATATACATTGAATATGACAAGTATTAATGCACATAAAATCACAATTAGAGCAGCATGTGATAAAATTCTGACCCATGGATGTATTTGAACATTAGATCCCCAATTCCAAAACTTATTCCAGAACCCAGGGTCCTGTAACAGTTCACCTGCTTTATCAGCATGCGTTTTAATTATTTTAGTGTGTTTAGTCCATTGATGAATTATCTGATTAGCTTCCTCCGCTATTTGCATCCAATCTGCAGTCAGGTGCGGAATGGGTGGTAGTTCGGTAGGAAAATATTTCCACAGATCCTGGTCTATATCGGTACGTTGGACTGTGAGGTTTTCGTTTATTACCATCCTCATTATTGGCTTAGGCAGAACTTGTCCACCGACAACCAAGTCTGAGGTCACATTGTTAATGGCCACATTGTGACCTTCCAGAGGGCACTGTTTCCATCCTTTGTTATAGTTCATAGCCGCTGTGGCTATGTAATACCTTTGTCCCACAAGGGCGTATTGTAAAAAGGACTGGTTGTTAACTGGCAAAATGGACAATGAACAATTTTCATAAGTACTGAACCCACAATTAGTAAGTTTCTGTCTCGTTATCTCTTCTGGACAGGCCCAGTGATTCCCTCCTTGGTGACACTTTGACAAATCTACCCCTTTCTCAGCACCATCCATTACAATAGCATGAGATGGTGGATTGCTCAAAGAGAGCCAAGTATCCTCATGATTCTTGGCCACGTTATGAACTCTTTTTAAAGGATAGGTCAAATTGCTTCCGTGCCGGGGAATATGAAACACCGCCCCAACGTAATATTTCCCTTTATCCTCAGGACAGGTACCTAACACCCTGTTAGCTAAGGTTAAACTTCTGAGGTGGCATAGAGGTGTTTCTTCTCCGACCCATTTCTCTAACTGTTCATCCGACACCCAGTCTGGAACTTGGTGTGTATTGAACTGTAACAAATTAGTACCAATCATAGTGAACACCCAGCCAGTATATATGGCACACGTCTCAGCCTTATGGGCCTCCTCTGAAGTATTAGCCGTACGGTCAATGATCAAATTTATTGTAACCTGTAAAGGTTTCAACAATTTTACTGTGTCTCAGGTCACTTGTGATGCATCCTGTCCTATTTGGCTGTCTCGTATTTGATCCCGATAACCCTCTCCAGTAATAACCTGTATTTTCTGCTGGAGGGATTGTATCTGGTTTTCCAACTCAGCTATGTCCAACGTATTAACTGTTGCCACGCCCGATGCATAACCTGCCCCTGCCAGTTCTAATAGCCCTCTCTTTTTCCTGTTTTTTACTGACCGGAAATCGTTCCTGCTTAACTGTCTCCTAAGGAGGTGGATAAATAAGTGTTTTGTGGCGTATGAACACCATTCTGGAGCAGTTATTTCAGTCAAATTGAAGACCACCTGCACATGTTGATATCCCGGTACCAAAGTGACAGATTCTCCCGTTTCCTCCAGTACCAGACCTACACCGTTTGTTTTGTACTGAGCTTCGCTACATCTAGGTTCCGGTGTGGTTTTAATCACTGGAGGGGGTGGTGTGGTAAGCCTCCTCGGGGTCCTGAAAATTATGAAGGGTCCTGGCCCCCGACAGAAACTCCTGTCTGCAACCCTTAACGCCCTTTTTGCTCTATCCCCTTTCTGTGTTGTGTCTTCCTTTATACAATTAATGATGATCCAGCCGATCTTTCTAAAACGCCGATTATATCCACCCCAATCAATATATCTCTGGTACGAGTCACTACCCCAATCAATATTTACATAGGTGTGATCCCAGTGGACCATAATTTTACCTCCATAAATGGACCCACAAATTGATTAATAATATTTCCCTCTGGGATTACCGATAATGTCACCTCTAGAACTGTGATACATGAAAACTGTACTCCCGCTGCCTCCGGTATACCCAAAGTCTTTCCTACACACGCGAACCCATTCACTCCCGTATAATACAAATTTAAATCCCCTCTTTTCCCTTTGTTGGTTCGGACTGTCTTATTCTGCAGAGCAAAGTTGTCCCTGGTCTCGGGATATCCCTCCGCCGTCGACACTGCTTCAGACACGTTCATTCGTCCTGACGACTCCGAGGCAGGTTCAACCACAGTTCTGATGATGATCAAACCGATAGCAACAAAATGCATCATCCCCTTCATTCTAGGCTGGACCTGGAATAAACAAGCGTAATTTCTGCTCTTATGTACAGTTTCTTTTAGGTACTATCATAAGTCCAGTCTCTCCATATACTGAGCCAGACCGTCCAAATCCTGTTCCCAATTTGTTTCAGATTCTAACCGTCCGTTTCTTCGAACCCACTTCCTCCCCCTTTTTGTTTTATGTTCCAGGATCCGCCTCTGCATGTGAACGGACAGTGTCAAATTTGTGTTCAATCACCTCCTCTTGGACGTGTAACTGGTCCAATTCTTGATCTCCGTGACCTTCAAAATTCGGAACATCGTTAGCATCGAGCAGCACATGCCAATGATGATTATCTTGTTTTTCTCCTACCAACTTTAGCTGATTAATGTGGTACCAGCCACTCTTATCTGGTGCCGTTAATATTCTGTATACAGATGGGCTAGCTTTGTCTACTATCTCATAGGGACCGGCAAACTTTGGACTCAAGAATGAGGTGGGCTGGTATATTCTAATCATTATTCTCTGTCCAGGGCTCAACTCTATCCAGATCCCACAGCCAGTTCTCCTTTCCCCATCCTGTACTGATGAAGAGACATCCACAAAAATTTTAAAATAGGGTTCTTCCTTTCCTGTTTCCTTTGTCTATCTGCTTTCAGGCCCCGTCGTAACACCTTCTTTTTGTTTTGATACAAATGGGCCCTTGGGGTCATTTGCTATCATCAATTGACACTCATGTTTTTCTCCCTGATAAACTAAGTTGTCTGCTAACACAGTGCTGGTTTTTACCCCCTTTACGGTTATATTTCTCCCTTGCAGCAACAATGTCCATCAAGCAATTCTATTTTGGCTAACTGAACCATCCTTTATCCTTCCATCTAACAGTAGCTGTACTGGGGTGTGTTCTGTTAATATTGTAAGTGGGTTTAGTCCCACTATATAAGTAAAATGCTGCACTGCCCAAAAGACAGCGAGCAAGTGTCTTTCGCATACCGTATATCCCTGCTCTACTGGTGAGAGCACACGTGAGGCGTACGCTACTGGTCGTAATTTTCCGTGTGTCTCCTGTAATCGAACTGCCGAGAGGGTGGTGTCTGTGGTAGCCACCTCCAATGCAAAGGTTTCGTTGGATTTGGAGCTTTTAAAGCAGGCGCAACAGCTAGTGCTTGCTTTAAATCAGTCATGGCCTGGCTGTGTTCTGTTTTCCACTCCCAGGCCACATTCTTTTTTAATAATTCCATCAGCGGGGCCGCCTTTGTGGCGAATCCATCAATATGGTCCCTGCAATATCCCACCAACCCTAAGAAGGACCTTAACCCTTTCACATCCCGCGGAACAGGGAGTCTGCCGACTGTCTCTACCCTTCGCTTGTCAATGTCCCTTTGTCCCGGCGTCAGAATCACTCCCAAGGAAGTAACTTTTTGTTTCATGATCTGCGCTTTTTTAGGGTTAATCTTTAATCCCAAGTCATGTAACAACTGCAGTAATTCACTTAGCAGTTGATAATGTTCCTTCTTGGTTTCAGTTTGTAGGAGTAAGTCGTCTACATACTGCATTAGACATTCAGGCCTTGAGAATCCTTTTAACCCTTCCCTCAGTCGTTGGTGAAATATGGACGGGGAATTGTGAAACCCCTGCGACAGGGCGGTCCATGTATATTGCTGTCCTTGGAAAGTAAATGCAAATTTATATTGACATTCTTTCTCCAGTGGAATAGACCAAAAACCGTTACTTATGTCCAAAACCGTAAACCACTGCGCATCTTCATTTTGTCGAGCTACTGTCTCTGGGCTAGTTGCTACAGTAGGGGCTGTTAGCGGGGTGACTTTATTTAATTCTCTGTAGTCCATCGTTAGTCGCCAGCTACCGTGGGGTTTCCTTACTGGCCAAATAGGTGCGTTATTAGTAGAAGCTATTGGTCTTAATATCCCTTGCTGCAGCAGACTCTGTATCACCTTCTCTATCACTTCTTCTGCTTGTTTTGGGAAACCATACTGCTTCTGTGGTTTTGGGTCTTGACCTTCTATACACACACTCCCGGTCATTTTCCCACAATCATGTTTATGTCGGGCAAATACCATTGAGTTTTGTGCAATAATTTGTTGTACATCACGATCGTTACTCATTTCTCCTGGTTCTATCCACATTTCCCCGATCGTGCATATCCTATCCTGATATTCCCCCACCGGGACGAGTGTGTGATTTATACTGCCCATGCCCAAAGGCATTTGCCAAATCATACAATTAACAGGGTCGAAGCAAAATCCCGCTTTGGCCATATAGTCACTCCTTAATATATGTTCTTGTTCTCTGGGTAATTTAATAAGGACCACTGAATGCTCTATCACTATGTCTCCCACACCGATTTCCAACGGGACACTCACATATCCCACTTGTGAATGCCCTGTGAATCCACTGAGAATAATTTTATTTTGAATTTTCCAATCTATGTCATTGATCTGAGTGGTGTTAACGGTGGTTCGAGATCCCCCTGTGTCCCAAAGAAATGTAAGAGGGCGGCCTCCGACCCTACCATTCACTAGGCGTCTCCCCATGTCATCCAACCGCGCGTCACACACCCATAACGGAGAGGCCTGACACCGTCATTGCAGTTCAGGGTACAACCCGGAACTCGGTGATATTTCTATCGTATCACACTGAGGACTTGGTCTATTCAGCCCTTCCACGGGTAGGCTCTGATTCCTTCCCCGACCTGCACTCTCTCGTCTTCTGTTTGGGCAGTCCCTTGCGAAGTGTCCCTCTTGGCCACAGTTATAGCATTTGGACACCTCGCCTTGAGTTCTCCCCGTTCCTGAGAAGGTTCCTTTGCCTCTACCTCTTCCCACTGTCTGATAAGCTGGAGGGGGTTCCCCCTTAGTAGGTCCCCTACCTTTATTTCTCCAATTTATCACCTGATCTTTAACAGGCATTCCTCTGTCCCCGGATGCCTTGGATCGTTTGGGTATTTCCCTTTCCCATACTCTAACCATCTTCCTGATTATCCAGGGTTCCGTATGTGTGTCATCAGCGGGGTCAAACTGATCTAGTGCCTTCCTCGACTCCTCAGTGCCATGCGACACTAGTGTTCTCAACCATCGGTTCCTAACCTCCCGCTGTAAATAATCCCTGTCTCAGTCTGTACCATAGACCCCCTGAAACACCGCCCAAATGCGAGCCGAAAATACAGTGGGGTGTTCACCTTTCCTTTGATAGCATCTCATCAGCGCCTCCACTGGATCCCCTCTGTTATCGCCCATGACAGATAATACCTGGTCCTTTTAGGCTTCATTTGTGCCTCTACCAAGTTTTTGTTCCTCCGGTAGGGCGGAGTGTATATGTGGGTGAAGGCACATTAGGATTAATTTCCTTTCCTCAGCATCGTCTAAGCCATGTATCGCTCTCTGTTGCCTGACCGCTAGGAACAACTCCCTAGGATCATCCCCAGGCGCACACGTTCCAATATCTTTCGCAATAACCCTCAGTTCCTGTACCCCAAGTGGGGTGGAATATGTCATATCCTGACCATCTTCCCCCATCTGTGCTCTAGTAGTTACCAGGGGGGCCATTGGGGCAGACGGTTATTCCTGCTCTGGAGCATATGCTGGCGGTGGGTCCCCTAGTGGAGGTTCCCTATCACCGCTGCTCTATCCATCCGCCTTGTCTGCTGAATCATCCCAACCCACATCCCCGAAACCACTTTCTTCACCTCTCCCGGGTGCAAAAGCACACAATATGCCCCTCTGTGCGGCTAGCTGATCTTGCAGCCTCCCTATCACCTTCTGACACGTTGTGTGATCGCCAGTACTACTCCTCTTCTCCTGAGCTGCTCTGTGAATCACATTCATAGCAGTTTTTAAATCACTACATTGTTGTTTCCATCTCTCCACCTCAGCTTTAGCTGGTTGGGCTTCTCCCTCTCTCTTATTCTTTCATTCGTCAATTTTTCGCACTGTAACTGATATTGGTTCATGTGCATCAAATCTGCACTTCTCTGTCCCTGTAGATCAGTTACCTTCTCACTAAGGCGGGCTATCTCCTCACGGAGTTTTTTATTCTCTTCCCCTAATTAATCTTGGATTTTCTGAGTCTCTTCTTTCTCTCTCCTAGCTTGCTGTCGGCATTCTATCCATTCCTCAAGTAAACATCCGATCGCTACGGACTTTTGTATCTTTTAAAATTTCCTATCTGACATCTTTGTTTGCGCAATTTTCCAAAGGATCTCCCCAACAGGCGTTCCCTTGTCTTCAATGTGACCCGCATACGTATTGCGGCCACTTCCCGATTACGTATTTTTGAAGGAGTCCCTTCCAATCAAAACAGTCCAAGTCCCCAGGGCTTGGTGATTTCCCTTCATTCGTCATCTTGTGTTATTAACTATGAATTAAGCCAAACTCCTGTTCTCTGTATACTTTGCCAAATTCGGTTCGCCTCGAGGCTCCCACTGACGCAACGGAGAGATTTATCCTCGAGCCCACCCAGGCACGCCAATATGTTGACCGGAAGTCACCGGTTAACGGTTTTCGCTTAGTACACAGAGGAAGAGTCAATTCTCTCTTAATTCTCAATTCGCTTTATTAACGTTATTAGATCATGTACATACCGCTTATACGTCTAGTTAGATATAGGCATGTAGTTTACAGCGGGTTATACAGGTTTATACTCAAACTAGGATTTAAACGCACACCCACTAGGTTTCTCTATTAATACTCCCCGAGTATCAAGCTTTAAACGCACACCCACTCGGTTTCCTGACGACACTCCCAGAGTGGTCCCAGAATAGAAATGATATTATATTAACCGGAAAGGAGAGACGCTGCTGGCCAGGCAATTCTCCCTCTTACTCCCGACGTCGTCTCCACGTCCTTGACGCAGGGTTCCTACTTCCACGAGGGTTAGTTTCCAGAGTCTCCCAGAGTCTCCTTCACAAACAAAGACACACCAACAAAAACACACACACACACACACTCTCTCTCTCTTGCTCACAAACAAACAAAGACACACACTGACCCCAAGCCAGCAACTCCTCAGTTTTTATTCCCCAAGTCTGTCTTTTCGAACGATGCTGTCTTCTCCGGTTGGCTCAGAGTTGCTGGAGTGACCCACGTCATCCCCTGATTGGCTCTGTTCCAAGAGCTCAGGGAGCACACCGTTTCTTTGTCTCTCTAAGAAGCGGAACGAATTCAAACCGGTTCTGGCCAGTTCAGACCAGTGACTGAACTCCAGGTCACCTCAGTTCAAAAGGTCAGTGTCTTTGTTAGCACTTTGAATCCAGCTCAGCAGTCTTCTGCAGCCTCTGGCCAACAGCAGAGACGCGAAACAAATATTTTGCATCTGTATTCTCATTGGAAGGCACAAAAACATACCAAAATAAGGGGTACCAAGGGTCCAATGAGAATGAGGAACTGAAAGTAATTACGATTAGTGAAGAAAAAGTACTGGAGAAATTAATGGGACTGAAAACCGAGAAATCCCGAGACCAGATAGCCGACACCCTAGGATATTAAAAGAGTTGGCTGCAGAGATAGTGAATGTATTTGTTATCATCTTCCAGAATTATCGAAATTCTAGATTGGTCCCCGCGGATTGGAAGGTAGCAAATGTAACCCCGGTATTCAAGAAAGGAGGGAGAAAACAGAGAAATATAGGCCAGTCAACCTGACTTCAGTCCTGGAAAAATGCTACACGTTGTAACAGGGTACTTAGAAAATTATAATATTATTCGGCAGAGTCAACACGGTTTTATGACACGGAAAACGTGTTTGACCAATCTATTAGAGACTTTTGAGGGTGTAACATGCGAGGTATGTAATGGGGAATCAGTGGATATAGTATATTTGGATATTTAAAAGGCATTTTATAAGGTGCCACACTGGAGGTTGTTGCACATCAGGGCTCATGGGATTGGACGTAATATATTAGCATGGATTGAGGATTATTTAACGGACAGAAAACAGAGAGAAGGAATATAGGGGTCATTTTCGGATTTGCAGGTTGTAACTAGAGGGGTGCCGCAAGGATCAGTGCTTGGACATCAGCTATTTACAATATTATATCCTTGCTGTGATCGGCATTCCAGGTAAATAATGTCAGACATGTGAATACCTGTATAATGCTGTATATTGGTTAACATATTAAAACCGTGGCCATCTTTTTTATATGGTTACTTGTATGGCAGGAATATTTACACCCTCGGCATGCAGCGCTTATTATGGTTACATACTAGGTAACGATAGAATCGAAAACAATACCAGAGGCAACGGAGTGTGCACATGCTCCGTGAACCCCGAGGGAAACATCCTCCCGGGCATTCTGTTAGGTTCATTGGGTCTCATATTAATTCAGTGAAGTCTTGACTCAATCATTACAAAGATGAAACAAATTTTGTACTCTGATGATGAATGTTGATGACTCGGCTAGAACATTACAGGTGGTGAGTCTATTCTAACATTGCTGGTGGCGACTCTATTCTAACATTGATAGCGGTGACACTGTTATAAAATTGCTGGTGGCCACTCGACTACAAAACTACTGGTGGCGACTCGACAATTACATTACCAGTGGTGACTCTACTCGATCATTACTGGTGGCGACACTGCTATAACATTAATGGTGGCCCTACTCTAAGATTACTGGTGGTGACCCTACTCTAACATTACTGGTGGTGATCCTACTCTAAGATTACTGGTGGTGACCCTACTCTAACATTACTGGTGGTGACCCTACTCTAACATTACTGGTGGTGATCCTACTCTAACATTATTGGTGGTGATCCTACTCTAACATTACTGGTGGTGATCCTACTCCAACATTACTGGTGGTGACCCTACTCTAACATTACTGGTGGTGACTATACTCGAACATACCAGTGGTGAACACAATCGAAAATAACTGGTGATGAACCTGCTCTAACATTACTGGTAGTGAAACTACTCCAACATTACTGATGGTGAACCTACGCTATCATTACTGGTAGTGATCCTGCTCTAACATGACTGGTGCTGAATGTACGCTATCATTATTGGTGGTGATCCTACTCTCACATTACTGGTGGTAATCCTGCTATAAAATTGCTGCTGGTTCATAGGAACATAGGAACAGGAGTAGGCCATTCAGCCATTTGATAAGATAAGAACAGAAGAACATAAGAAATAGGAGCAGGAGTAGGCCAATCGGCCCCTCGAGCCTGCTCCGCCATTGATTAAGATCATGGCTGATCTGATCCAAACCTCAAATCTAAAGAACACAAGAAGTAGGAGCAGGACCCGGCCACTCAACCCCTGGGACCGCTCCGCCACCCACAGGGCCTTGACCGATCCGAACTGAGCTTCATGTCCAATTTCCTACCCGCTCCCAGTAACCCTTAATTCCCTTTACTTCTAGGAAACTTGGATGATCTGTGATCTAACTCCATATACCTTCCTTTGGCCCATATCCCTTAATTCCTTTGGTTGCCAAAAAGCTATCTATCTCAGATTTAAATTTAGCAATTGAGCTAGTATCAATTGCCGTTTGTGGAAGAGAGTTCCAAGCTTCTACAACCCTTTGTGTGTCGAAATGTTTTCCAATCTCGCTCCTGAAAGGTCTGGCTCTAATTTTTCGACTGTGCCCCCTAATCCAAAAAATCCCCAAACAGTGGAAATAGTTTATCTCTATCCACCCTATCTGTTCCACTTAATATCTCATAAACTTCGATCAGATCACCCCTTAACCTTCGAAACTCTCGAGAATACAACCCCAATTTGTGCAATCTCTCCTCGTAACTTAACCCTTGAAGTCCGGGTATCATTCTAGTAAACCTACGCTGCACTCCCTCCAAGGCCAATGTGTCCGTCCGAAGGTGCCGTGCCAGAACTGCTCACAGTACTCAAGGTGGGGTCTAACCAGGTTTTTTATCGCTGCAGCATAACTTCTGCCCCCTTGTAACCTAGTCCTCTGGATATAAAGGCCAACATTATATTTGCCTTTTTGATTATTTTCTGCACCTGTTCATGACACTTCAATGATCTATGCACCAGAACCACGAAGTCCCTTTGGACATCCACTGTTTTTAACTTTTTACCATTGAGAAAATACCCTGTTCTATCCTTTTTTGGTCCAAAGTGGATGACCTCACATTTGGCTACATTGAATTCCATTTGCCACATTTTTGCCCATTCACCTAATCTATCAATATCGCTTTGTAATCTTATGTTTTCATCTACACTGCTTACAATGCTACCAATCTTTGTGTCATCGGCAAACTTAGATATGAGACCTTCTATGCCTTCATCTATGTCATTAATAAATATTTTGAATAATTGAGGCCCCAAGACAGATCCCTGCGGGACTCCACTCGTCACATCCTGCCGATGTGAATACCTTCCCATTATACCTACTCTCTGTCGCCTTTCACTCAGCCAACTTCCAAACCAAGTCCGTACTTTTCCCTCGATTCCATGGGCTTCTATCTTAGCTAACGTTCTCTTATGTGGGAACTTATCAAGTGCCTTCTGGAAGTCCATATAAATACCATCCATTGACATTCCCCTGTCCATTACTTTAGTCACATCTTCAAAATATTCAATCAGGTTTGTCAGGCACGACCTACCTTTCAGAAATCCATGCTGGCTCTCCCTGATTAACTCAAAATTCTTGAGGTGTTCAGTCACCCTATCCTTAATTATAGACTCCAGCATTTTCCCCACAACAGATGTTAGGCTAACTGATCTATAATTCCCCGGTTTCCCTCTCTCTCTTTTCTTAAAAAGCGGAGTGACATGTGCAATTTTCGAATCTAGATGTACAGTTCCTGAATCTAGAGAACTTGGAAAGATTATAGTTTGGGCATCCACAATGTGCTCACCTGCTTCCTTTAAAACCCTGGGATGGAAACCATCTCGTCCTGGGGATTTGCCACTCTTTAATGCTATTATTTTCTTCATTACTGTTGCTTTACTTATGTTAATTTCATCGAGTCCCTGTCCCCGATTCAATATAATTTGTCTTTGGATTTCCAGCATGCTATCCTCTTTTTCGACTGCAAATACTGATGCAAAGTAATTGTTCAACATCTCCGCCATTTCCACATTGTCAATGACAATATCCCCACTTTCAGTTTTTAAGGGGCCAACACTGCTCCTGACCACCCTCTTTTTCCTAATATAACTATAAAAATTATTCGTATTGGTTTTGATATCCCTTGCAAGTTTATTTTCATACTCTCTTTTTTAGCCCTTACTATCTGTTTTGTGACCCTTTGTTTATCTTTGTATCTTTCCCATTCGCCAAGATCTGTGCCATTTTTTGCCTTTTTGTATGACCTTTCCTTATGTCTTATACTGTCCCTTGCCTCTTTCGTGGTCCATGGCTATTTTTTTGGCAATAGAGTTCTTGCCCCTCAGGGTTATAAACCGATTCTGTATCATGTTAAATGTTTCTTTAATCATTTCCCACTGATCTTCAGTCGTTTTACCCATGAACAGATATGCCCAGTTTACTGTGGACAGTCTCTGTGTCATCCTATTGAAGTCGGCCTTGCCCAAGTCTAGAATCTTAGCAGCTGATTCACTTTTTTCCCTTTCAAACACTACATTGGTGACCCTACTCTAACAGTACTGGTAATGACCCGACGCAAATATTACTGGTGGTGATCCTATTCTAACATTGCTGGTGGTGATCTTAATCTAACATTATTGGTGTTGATCCTACTCTAATCTTACTTCTGCTGACCCTACTCTAACAATACTGGTAGTGTGTCTACTGTAACAATACTGGTGGTGATCCTACGCTAACATTACTGGTGTTTACCGTACTGCAACGTTACTGGTGGCGAGTTTACTCTAACATTATTGGTGGTGACCCTACTCTAACATTAATGGTGTTGACCCTAGTCTAACATTACTGGTGGTGACCCGACTCTAACATTACTGGTGGTGATCCTACTCTAACATTACTGGTGGTGACCCTACTCTAATATTACTGGTGGTGATCCTACTCTAACATTAATGGTGGTGATCCTACTCTAATATTACTGGTGGTGACCCTACTCTCACATTACTGGTGGTGATCATACTCTAACATTACTGGTGGTGACCCTACTCTAACATTACTGGTGGTGACCCAACTCTAATATTACTGGTGGTGATCCTACTCTAACATTACTGGTGGTGATCCTACTCTAATATTACTGGTGTTGATCCTACTCTAATATTACTGGTGTTGTTCCTACTCTAATATTACTGGTGGTGATCCTACTCTAATATTACTGGTGGTGATCCGACTCTAACATTACTGGTAGTGAACCTAGTCTAACGTTAATGATGGTGACCCTACTCTAATATTACTGGTCGCGAATCGACACTAATATTACTGGTGGTGATCCTACTCTAATATTACCATGTTTATCCCATCCAATATTGTTCTCTCCTCCTTAACTACAATCTCTGCATCGTTCCCCTCTTTTGTGAAGACAGACTCAAAGAATTCCTTCTTCGGCCTCCACACACTGGCTACCTCTTTGGTCTCTAATTGGCCCTACTCCTCTCTTAGTCTTGCACTTTATGTATTTATAAAACATCTCTGATTTTACTTGCCAATATTTTTTCATACCTTCACTTTGCTTTCCTAATTTTCCTAGTTTCCTTTTTAATTTCACGCCTGCACTTTCGAAACTCCTCTCGGCTTTCCGCAGTTTTGAGCTTTTGGTATTTGACATAAGCTTCCTTTTTTCTCCCTTATCCAACTCTGTATGCTCCTTGATATCCAGGAGGCTCTCGATTTTGGAGTCTCACGCTTTTTCTTTGATGGAACATATTTGCTCTGAACCCTCACTATCTCCTCCTTGAATGCTTCCCACTGCTCTGACACTGATTTACCTTCAAGTAGCTGTTTCCAGTCCACTTTTGTTAAATTATATCTCAGCTTAGTAAAATTGGCCTTTTCCCACTTGAGAACGTTTATTCCTGGTCTATCTTTCTCCTTTTCCATAACTACGCTAAATCTAACTGAATTATGATCACGAATACCAAAATGCTCTCCAATTGATAATCCTTCCAATTCTTTTGCAATTCATTCACGTGCAAATTAGGTAGATTTCTTCCTGAAAATATCATTATGGGTTACAGTATATTAGAAATTAGAGACATGATATGTGGTAAGTGTCACATGCTTGGGAGGAACAGGTGATTTTGGTCCTATGTTTCTTAAAGTTCTCTACCACTGGAGATTTCCTCACCACACGTTGTAGGCTCTGCTGTGGACTAATTGATAGAGACTAAATGCTCGGATTAGTAAATCACAAAGAATTAAAACAAATGTACAGGACATAAACAGGCCATTCTGCCCAACTGGTCCATGCCAGCGTTTATGCTCCACCTGAGCCTCCGTCCGCCCTTATTCATCTAATCCTATCAACATATCCTTTTATTCCCTTCTCCCTCACGTGTTTCTGTAGTTTCTCTTCATGCTCGTCAGCTCAACTACTCCTTGCAGGAGCGAGTTTCACATTCTAACCAGTCTCTGGGTGCAGAAGTTTCTCCGGAATTCCCTATTGGATTTATTAGTCTCTAGCTTATATTTGTGACCCCTCGTTCTGGTCTCCCCCGCAAGTGGAAAAATCTTCTCTACATCCACCCTTTCGTACCCTCTCATTATCTTAAAGACCTCGATCAGGTCATCCCTCAGTCTTCTCTTTTCTGGAGAAAAGCTCCCCAGCCTATTCAATCTTTCCTCAAAGCAGATCTTTATTGCACCTTCTTTTCAAGGATGACATAAGGACAGTAGTGAGAAAGGATCTTTACTCAGATAATGAGAAAATAGAATCAGAGGAGAAATCAAGAAATATGACGAGCTTGTAACAAAGGTAATGCAGTAATCGTAGGAGAGTTTAATCTTTATATATACTGGGCAAATCAAAATTGGCAAAAGTATTTTTGAGGACAAGTTCATGGAATGCATTTGAAGCAGTTTCCTAGAACAATACATCTTGGAACCTAAAATGGAACAGGCTGCTTTAGATGTTCGCTTGTGTAATGAGACAGGGTTAATTAGTAATGGATCCTTGGGGAAGAGTGATCATAATATGATAGAATTTCACATTGAGTTCGAGAGTGACATACTTAAGTCCCAAACTGAAGCCTTAAACTTAAACAAAGCCAATAACATATGTATGAGGGCCGAGTTGGCTAAACTTGATTGGAAAATTAGATTAAAGGATAAGACAGTAGATAAGCAATGGTGAACATTTAAATAAATATTTCATAATTCTCATTGAATATACATTTCAATGAGGCATAACAACTCCACAGGAAAAGTGATCCAGCCGTGACGAACTGAAGAATTCATAGAATCATAGAATGTTACGGCACAAAAGGAGGCCATTGGGCCCATCCGTGCCAGCCGAAAAAGTGCTATCCAGCTTAATCTCACTTTCCTGCACCTGGCCCATGGCCCTGTAGGTTATGGCACTTCAGGTGTTAATCCAAGTACTTTTTAAATGATTTGAGGTTTTCTGCCTCTCCCACCCTTTCAGGCAGTGAGTTTCAGATCCCCATCACCCTCTGGGTGAAAAAAAATCTCCTCAGCTCCCCTCTAATCCATCTACCCATTACTTTAGATCTATTTCCCCTGGTCACTGACCCCTCTGCTGAGGGAAGTACGTTCTCCCTATCCACTCTATCTATTCCCGTCATAATTTTACATACTTCAATTAAATCTCCCCTCAGCCTCCTTTGTTCCAATGAAAACAATGTTTTATACAGTTCTAGCACAACCTCCCTGCGCTTATATTGTATGCCTCAGCTAATAAAGGAAACTATTCCGTATGCCTTTTTAACTGGCCTACCTGTCCTGCTACATTCAGGGATCTGTGGACATGCACTCTAAGGTCCCTTTGTTCCTCCACACCTCTCAGAGTCCTCCCATTAATTGTGTGCACCCTTGCCTTGTCTGCCCTTCACAAATACATTACCTCACACTTCTCTGCATTGAATTCTATTTGGCACTTATCTGCCCACCTAACCAGCCCATTGATATAGAATCATAGAATCATAGAAGTTTACAACATGGAAACAGGCCCTTCGGCCCAACATGCCCATGTCGCCCAGTTTATACCACTAAGCTAGTTCCAATTGCCTGCACTTGGCCCATATCCCTCTATACCCATCTTACCTGTAGTCTACAGCTTTCCTCCTCACTATCAACCACACGGCCAATTTTTGTATCATTTGCAAATTTCTTGATCAAGCCCCCCATATCCAAGTCCAAACCATTAATATCGGCACAAAAAGCAAGGGTCCTAGTACTGAGCCTTGCGGGACCCCACTGGAAACAGCCTTCCACTCGCAATAAGTTAAGCTTAGTATTAGATTAAAAGAAGAGACTTATAATGTTGCCAAGAAGAGTTGTAAACCTGAGGATTGGGAGAAATTTAGGAACCAGCAAAGGATGACCAAAAGATGATAAAGAGGGAGAATATGAGAGTTAACTGGCAAAAATATAACAGATTGGTAGATCTTCTTCAAGCTTGTAAAAAGGAACAGAATAGCAAAAGTAAACGTCTGTCCCTTTGAGGCTGAGACAGGAGAAATTATAATGGGGAATAAGGAAATGGCTGAGAAGTTAAACAAATATTTTGTATCTGTCGTCACATTAGACGTCACAAAAATCATACCAGAAATAGATGGGAACCAAGGGTCTAATGGGAGTGAGGAACTCAAAGTGATTAATATTCGGAAAGGAAAAGTACTGGAGAAATTAATGGGGCTAAAAGCCGACAAATCGCCTGGGCCTGATGGTCGCAGAGATAGTGAATGCGATGGGTCTGATCTTCCAAAATGCTATAGATTCTAGAACGGTCCTAGTGGATTGAAGGGTAGCAAATGTATCCTCGCTGTTCAAGAAAAGAGGGAGAGAGAAAACAAGGAACTACAGGCCAGTTAGCCTGACATCAATCGTCGGAAAAATATTGGAATCTATTATTAAGGAAGTGATAACAGGGCACTTAGAAAATCATAATTTGATTAGGCAGAGTCAACATGTTTTTATGAAAGGGAAATCGTGTTTGAAAAACCTATCAGAGTTTTTTGAGGATGTATCAAGGTAAATAAAGGGGAACCAGTCGATGTAGTTTATTTGGATTTTCAAATGGCATGCGATAAGGTGCCACATAAAAGGCTGTTGCAGGAGATAAGGGCTCATGGGGTTGGTGGTGATATATTAGCATGGATTGGTTAATGGACAGAAAACAGTCAGTAGGAATAAAAGGGTCATTTTCTGGATGGCAGGATGTAGCTAGTGAGGTGCTGCAAGGATCAGTGATTGGGCCTCAGATATTTACCAGCTACATTAATGATTTAGATGAAGGGGCCGAGAGTATTGTTTCCACATTTGCTGATGATACAAAGTTCGGTGGGAAAGTAAGCTGTGAGGAGGAACAAAGAGTCTGCAAAGTGAGTGGGCAAAAAAGTGGCAGATGGAGTATAATGTGTTTAAATATGAGGTTATTCACTTTACTTTGGTAGGAAGAATAGAAAAAGAGAATATTTTTTAAATGGTGAGAAAATATCAAACGTTAGTGTTCAGAGGGATTTGTTTGTCCTTGTACACAAAACAGAGAAAATTAACATGCAGATACAGCAAGCAGTTAGGAAGGTAAATTGTATATTGGCATTTATTGCAAGGGGGTGGAGCACAAGAGTAAGGAAACCTTGCTGCAATTGTACAGGGCTTTGGTGAGACCACACCTGGAGTACTGTGTACAGTTTTGACCTCCGTCCCGAAGGAAGGATTTACTTTCCTTCGAGACAGTGCAACGAATGTTCACTAGATTGATTCCTGGGATGAGAGGGTTGTCCTATGAGGACTGATTGAGTAGAATGGACCGACGCTCTCTGGACATTAGAAGAATGACACGTGATTTCATTGAAACATATTGGGCCCGAAATTGGGCCGTGGAGTGCGACAAGACCTCTCCAACATCCAAGATGGCGTCATGTGTGCGCACACACGTTTCCAGCGTGAAGTGCGCCATCTTGGTATAGGAGTTAGCGCAGGCGCAGATAGCGAATACTGGAATCGTGTAAAGTAGGGAGAAAACGGCTTCAATCAGTGTGCAACGCTGATTTAAAGTGATAGACACCATTTTGGGACTTAACGCTCAACTCAACGCACAGTTTGAACCCCGACCATCTGAACGTGTCTCAGCGTGCCTGGGGGAGTCCCCACCAACGCTATTTAAAGGGGCCATCCAGGATTTACGGGTTAGTGGCTGGATTATTTCTTCTGGCTGCCGAGACGTTTGTAACTGTTTTTGGAGGTCTCTTAGACGTCAATACTCGGACGCGGTGACATAGCATAACATTTAGAGCCAGGACGTGCAGGAGTGAAGTGTGAAAATGTTTTTACGCACAAAGGGTTGGAGACGTTTGGAACGCTCTTCAGGAGATGGCACTCGGTGCTAGCTCACTTGTGAATGTTAAATCTGAGATTGATAGATTTATGTGAACCAAGAGTAATAAGGCAAATGGGGCTAAGGCGGGTATATGGAGTTAGGTCATATGTTCACCATGATCTCATTGAATGATGGAACAGGCTCGAGGGGCTACATGCCACTCCCACTTGCTGCCTCTTGATATGCGCCACCTTCTCCTGCAAAAAAGCGGGACGTGTTTCTGGGTGATGTGCCTGTCATGGTTGAATCGTGTGTGCCCTGTGAGTTGTGGGTGAGCGGGTTGGAGCAGTGGTAATGTATAAGCGTGAGAGGAAGCATCTTGTTGGAAGAGTTGATTACTGATGGAATTAGTTTGTTGGTATGTGGGTGATGGGAGGTGGAGTGTGTGGTGCAATTTGTAGGAGAGGCCACTTGACCGTTGACCTCACTCACCTTGTCCACTCATGTCAAAGCATTGATCTTCTTCCTGCACTGCATCCATGTTCATGATGATGTGCGCCTGACATTGACTTTGTCCCCCACTGCCTCCTGCTGTCTCATGGATATATAACTGGAGGGCCTCTTGCACCCTCCCCACCGCCCAACCCCCTGTCCCTCCTTCTGTCCACCTCATGCACTAAGGTCTCTAGTGCATCAGAAGAACTTTGGTGCATGCACTCTCGCAGGCTTGTACCAAAACAGTTCGGCAGATTGGTGCGGTCTGGCATGGGATGTGGGATTTAGTAGTGTGAAAAATTTATTCAATGTTTTAACATAACTCATCAGTGTGTCAACATAAGGTTGGGACCTGCATCTATGTTTTACATGTGCGCTGTCTGATCTCCGTTCAGACTCCGTGCAGACAGTAGACTGTTATTTTCAGCAAATTACGTTCCCAGCTACCTTTAAGAGATTTCTAAGCAATAACCTCCCTTTAAGAGATTGGGCTCCACCTGATGGTGGACTGTGCGAATTGCATTGATTCCACGTGAAATGGAACGCTGATTGCAGGTTCGTGCTCGGCCGGCCGAAACTTGCGTCCTGCCTGCACAGGGGTCATTGGGCGCGGGGTAAGAGTACATCACACTATCTGTCGCCAAAAACGGCCCCTATCCAATTTTTCCTGCATTGCCTCCAATTCCCCCGTTTTATTTCAGAACCTGTGTCCATTGCTGTAAAGGCAGTTTAAATCGTTTTTAGTAGCTGTTACTTTTACTTTTACACAATTTTAACTTATTCTTTTTCCTATTTATCACTCCCGGTATGTTTTTTTCAGTTATTTTGCTGTTTCCCAGACCTGGAATATTTATGGTTTCTATAACTCTGGTCCCTTTTTCTTACTCTTGTTTTATCTTTTGCACTAATATTTTCGCCTGAACCCCACCCCCCTTATCGGCTTATTAAACACCTTATTTATCCTTTCCACTCGGACTTTGGTCCCAGCCTGGTTCAGATGCCGCCTGTCCCAACGATACAGTTCCTTCCTGCCCCACCCCCATCCTTCAGCCATGTGTTTACTTTACTGATCTGTTTGTCACTATGCCGATTTGCGCCTGGCTCAGGTAATAATCCTGAGATGACTACACTGGAGGTCCTGCTTTTAAATTTAGTTCCGAACTCCTGATATTCCCATAGCAGGACCTCCTCCTTATGCCATTGGTTCTGACGTGGATCACAACAGCTGGACCCTCCCCCTGCATTTCCAGATTTTTTTCCAGTCGCTTCCAGATTTCCCTTACCCTGGAACCAAATAGGCAACAAACACTTCGGGACTCTCGATCCTGAATGCAAAGAATCGAATCTATCCCTCTAATTATCAAATCTCCCATAACTACCACCTTTCTACTCTGCACCTCCTCCCCTTGGACAGCATTTTGCTCCAGGGTGCCTTGGTCAGCATTCTGGCTGTCCTTCCCACAGTCTTCTTCCTTATCCTCATAGGTATCAAGTGATTTGTACCTGTTGGACAGGACTAGTGTCTGTGGGACCTCCTCGTCTATATCCCCTCCTATCAGACTGCCCACTGACTACCAGCCACACTATCCCCCTCCTCTATCCTCTGAGTTGTGACTGAATTCTGGAGAATGTTGTCCAGATTTTCCATCCCCTTCCTTATGTGTCAGAGTGTCTGTAACTCGCAATCCAGCTCAAGGACTCTAAGCCGACATGTGCACAGATCCCTGAAGGTCGCAGGACAGGTAGTTAAGGTGGTTACGAAGGCATACGGGATACTTTCCTTTATTAGCAGAGGCATAGAATATAAGAGCAGGGAGGTAATGGTAGAACTTTATAAAACACTAGTTCGGCCATAGCTGGAGTAATGTGTACAGTTCTGGTCACCACATTACAGGAAGGATGTAATTGCACTAGAGAGCGCACCGAGGAGATTTACAAGGATGTTGCATGACTGTAGAATTTTACCTATTAGGAAATATTGGATAGGTTGGGGTTGTTTTCTTTGGATCAGAGGAGGCTGATCGGGGATTTAATTGAAGTGTACAAAATTATGAGGTGCCAAAATAGAGTGGATAGGGAGGATACATTTCCCATTGCAGAGAGGTCAATAACCTGAGGGCATAGATTAAAAGTGATTCGTGGAAGGATTGGAGGGGAACTGAGGAAAACATTTTTCACCCAGAGGGTGATGGGGGTCTGGAACTCACTGCCTGAAAGGGTGGAAGAGGCAGAAAGCCTCAACTCATTTAAAAAGTACTTGGATGTGCACTGGAAGTGCCGTAACCTGCAGGGCTACTGACCAAGTGCTGGAACGTGGGATTAGGCTGGGTGGCTCATTTTCGGTAGGCGCGGACACGATGGGCCGAATGGCCTCCTTCTGTGCGGTAAATTTTCTATGATTCTATGATAATGCAGATAAGCAATCTGCTGCACTCTTGAGGACCACAAACAGCCGCAGCGCCTTTTTTACCCACAGTTCTCGTTGTGCTCTCGCCAACAACTCCATTCTCATCGTATTATGTGTCTCCTGGAAAGGTAGAAGGCGAACTAGATGGAACTTGGTCTTCTTTGCGTCTAGCAAATCCTGTGTTCGTATAATTATGGTTTTGGGGCCGTGCTCAGTGAGCGGAGAACAATGGGTCTGGACAATACGTCTTCCCATTTCCGAGAGTGCACAAGATCCAAACCATTGCCAGGAGGGTTACTGGTCTCACTTTATTAAACTGTTAAACTTGACATCTAACAACAGACAGATCTCGGACTCTCTGTCTCCCATCTCAATGTGAAGATACTCGAGGGGCCTCGGGGCTGGTGGGAATGTACCAGGCCTGAGTCAGCACCGACAAGAGAACTGGAAACTAATTAATAACAGATTGCAACCCTGAATTAAGCAATCGTAATTTCACATTGGGAAATGATCTAAGTGTGAGTGACTGTTTATCTGAGAGGTCAGGCAGTGTGTTACATGGGCGAGAAGAGTTTCGGATGGAATATAAGGTCCAATCATGATGGTTTTTAGAATTTTCATTATTTAAATAATTTAGCAATTAACCACAGTGGATATTTCACTCCATTCTTTAACTCGTCTCTGAATTTACTCTGGTTCCCTGCATAAATAAATGGGTTGATGCAGGAACACCAAAACTGAAGCATGAATCCACTTTCCTCCAGAATAAAGTTTGATTCATCGAAATTAGAACCTGAGAAATAACTAACGTTAGCAATTAGGACATAGAGGAAAGTTATGAGAAACAACAACCATAACAGGATGAGACTGCCCGAAATACAGATGAGCAAAACAAAGGATTTTCTCCGGCTCTCCATCTCTGGGTCACTCTGATTCTCAACTTTGCTGCGGACCTGGAGTCTTCTGCGGATTCTAATGGCCGCTAAAATGTGCCTGACGGTCAGAGCATTGAGCAATAAAATCAGAATGAATGGGAGAGAAGGGGTTAAAATGCGGTGAATCCAGTCAAATGTGGCCCATGCGGGTGAGGTATAAAATATTAACTTTATCTTGCAGAACCAGGGTATATTGTTAATTGTATACAAAGGTTCATATATAAAATACCAGAATGTATTTTTTAAACAGCTCAGGACACAGACCGTTCCTATACCAACAGCCGCCGTTTTCTCGGTACAATATGTTGTTTTCAGCTCCTGACAACAAATGGCTACAAATCGATCAAAGGTGAACACGACCGTTACCCAGACAGAACCGACTCTAATTGCATAAATTAAGACAAAACTGAGACTCCAGACCGGGGTGATGGACAGGAAACTGAATGGGAAATAAATCCCCACAATCCGGTTTAATATCACAGCCGTGATAATGACCAGGAGATCCGTCACCGCCATGGACACCAGGTAGCAAGTAATACATCTGGAGAGACCGCACCTTCCTCGGGACAGGATCACAATCACTGCCAAGTTAACTGGAAGAGAAAAAAGGGGAGGAAATGTCTGTGTGCGAGCGAAAACAGGAAGATTAGTGATCCGACTCCCAGCAAAATGATACGTTTGACAGAATTAGGTGTGAAATTTACAACGTTGACACTTGATCCTGAGATGAAATCGATCCCATACCCTTTGGATTCCCATTTCTCTGTTTAAAATAATCATCCGGATTATAAATGAGACAGGCCAAAGACATCGGCATGTGAATTAATATAAAAACACAATGGGAACAAGAAACCCATTGAAACCAACGTGGGAACGTCAAATAGACAAGAAAAGGAACAGGTCTTAAAGAATCAGTAAAATAATTCATAATAAATGCGAAGATTAGGTGACGGGAAAGCGCATGTATTGCAGAAGATATTTCAGAGAATAAATCATAAAACACTCGACAATAAAACTGGAAACATGCAAGAAAGAACAAAAAACTTGCATTTAAAACCGATGTTGTCCCATTGGCGACCCAATCACTCTCATCGATGAATTCCTGTCAAATCATTCACTGTTGGAAAATTCAACAGTCAGCTTGTCCAAAGAGATTCCCAAACAGCGGGAGGGGTGAACAGACAATTGATAATCTCTGAATTTGCGTTGGGAATGTTGGCGAGTAGACAGTGAGAACTCCAAGTTCTTCTGCTAATAGTCACCTGGGATCTTCAATGACCAGCTGACCCATTGGGACTGGCAGATGATGAGGTATCATTCGGAGAAAGCCCTTCCGACACGCTCCCTCGTTACAACTCTGCGCTGTTATGAAAAATTATCGGCTTTGTCCTGTAATGGATAGTGAACTACAACTTTGTGACTCAGAGATGAGAGATGGCACCAGTTATACAATGTGGAGAAAAGAACGAAAACGGGAACAGTCCGGGACATTGGCAGGTGAAAAGAGCAGGACGGACACCCGGAATCAGCAGCGGTCACTGGAAAACCGTCAGCAGCAGCTAATGTGGAAGAGCAGTGCCAGGCTGAACCAATGAATGGAGTTCATAGAATCATAGAATCCTAGAAGAGTAACAGCGCGGAAGGAGGCCATTCGGACCATCATGTTTCTGCCGGCTCCATGCTAGACCAATCCAGCTAGACCCACCTCCCCGCCCAATTCCCATAGCCCTGTATTTTTTTTCCTTTTAAGTACTTATCCAACCCCCTTTTGAATGCCATGATTGAATCTTCCTCTACCACCCCCTCGGGCAGTGCATTCCAGATCCTAAACATTCATCATGCAAAAAAGTTTTTCCTCACGTCACCTTTGGTTCTTTTGCCAATCATCTTAAATCGATGTCCTCTGGTCCTTGACCCTTCCGCCAATGGGAACAGTTTCTCTCTGTCTCCTCTGTCTAGACCCTTCATGATTTTCAACCTTCTCTGTTCCAAGGAGAACAACCCCAGCCTCTCCAGTCTATCCACGATTCGAAAGTCCCTCATCCCCGGAATCATTCTAGTAAATCTTTTCTGCACCGTCTCCAAGGCCTTCACATCTTTCCTAAAGTGTGGTGCCCCGAACTGACACAATACTCCAGTTGTGATCTAACCAGCGTTTTATAAAGGTTCATCATAGCTTCCGTGCTTTTGTACTATATGCCTCTATTTATAAAGCCCAGAATCCCGTACGTTTTTTTAACCGCTTTCTCAACCTGCCCTGCCACCTTCAACGATTTGTCTACAAATACGCCCAAATCTCTCTGTTCTGGTATCCATTTTGGAATTGTGCCCTTTAGTTTATAGTACCTCTCCTCGTTCTTCCTACCGAAATAGATCACTTCACATTTTTCTGCGTTAAATTTCACCTGACACGTGCCCGCCCATTCCACCATCCTGTCTGTATCCTCTTGAAGTCTATCACTATCCTCCTCACTGTTTACTACACTTCCAAGTTATGGGTCATCTGCAAATTGTGAAATTGTGCCCTGTACACCCAAGTCCAAGTCATTAATATATATTAAGAAAAGCAGTGGTCCTAGTTGCGACCCCTGGGGAACATCACTGTGTACCTCCTTCCAGTACGAAATACTACCGTTCATCACTACTCTCTGTCTCCTGTTACTTCGCCAATTCTCAATTCATATATTGCCCTTTATTCCATGGCCTTCAATCTCCAGGACAAGCCTATCGTGCGGCATTTTATCAAACGCCTTTTGAAGTCCATATACACATCAACCGTATTGCCCACGTCGACCCTCTCTGTTAACACATCAAAAAACTCTATCAAGTTAGACCGATTTGCCTTGAACAAGTTAGAGACTGAGAGCAGAAAACCAGCGCTGTGCGAGTATGGGGCAAATGAAGATTCTTTAATAAAAGAGCAACTTGTTACATTCCTTATATTTTTGTTAACAACTCGCTCCGTAACAATATCCTTTAAATCAAATCAATCATTGAATTCAGTCGGGAATATTTAATCTCATCGATGAATCGTTTTTTGAGATTTGCCTGTTTTGTAAATAGTATTCAAAACGAAGACAAGTAAACTAATCATTTAATAAAGCCAGTCAGTAATGAATATATCCAGTGATTAAATTCAACCAGCTGCTTCACGATTATTCAGTTCCATCATTGATTGGTTGAATTATTTATAAATCCAGTCAATATCACAAACATTTAGTAAAACTAACACAGAGATTTGATTTAATTAATGCAGCGATAACTGACAGTGAACGCAACCAGACTTACTGCCGTGTAGAATGCTGGGATCGGAAGCAGAGAATTCTTACCCTAATGCTGCTGTTTAACGGATCGCCAGCGGTTCCACTTCGTACTCATATGTGCAGCCCCCGATGTATCTTCCAGGTTAATTTCACAATTACAGTGAAATTGCCCTCAGTATCCAGAACGGTCACGGTAGCCGAGGGCTGAGGGCGCCCTTAGAACTGAACCCACCACCGGTCAGTTTGCAGCAGGTTATAAAGTAATTTCGATGCATAGCTTATAATAACGTGATAATGCCACTCACAATGCAATAGCTGTAATACAATATATACTCTGATATAAAAGTGTTACATTTCACTGTGCAGGACGAAGACCACAACATAAATTCATATACGCCGTGATAACAGTGTGATAATTCAACCACCTAATAGTGTCAATAGCACAGTGGAACTACATGCACACTATGCTAACAGTTGAATATTGGGAAAATACTGGCTATCCTCTCCATTACCAAGACCACCTACTTACACCTCCATAACTTCGCCCATCTCCACACCTGCCTCAGCTCATCTGCTGCTGAAAGCCTCATCCGATAGCCTTTGTTAGCTCTGGACTCCAATATTCCAATGCTCTCCTGGCCTACCTCCCAGCTTCCACCCTCTGTCAGCATGAGCTCATCCAAAACTCTGCTGCCCGTATCCCAACTCGCACAAAGCCCCATTCACACATCCACCGCTGTGCTCATTGATTTACATTGGCTCCCGGTCATGGAACGCCTCGATCTTAAAATTCTCATCCTTGCTTTCAAATTCCATCATGGCTTCGCCCTTCCCTATTTCTACAACCTTCTCCAACCCTACAATCAAGATCTCAGCATTCCTCCAATTCTGGCCTCTTCCACATCCCTGATTCTCATCCCTCCACCATTGGCGACCTTAAGCAGCCCAGGCCGTAAACTCTGGAATTCCCTCCGTAAACCTCTCCACCTCGCTCTCCTCCTTTAAATCGCTCCTTAATACCAACCTCTTTGACCAAGCTCTTGGCCATCTGTTTTGGCATATCCTTGAGTGGTTCAGTGTCAAACTTTCTTTGATAACACCCCTGTGAAGCAACTTGGGACATTTTACTATGTTATAGGTGCTATATAAATGTAAGTTGTTACTGTTGAAGTTGCTAATTCACTGACGGTAATGCGTACCAATACCGATATAAGCGAATAATGATACCGTTAAAGGGGAGAAATTATACCGTTAAAGGGTAGAAATGATCCATTAACCGGGAGAATGATAACCATAAAGGGGAGTAATTATACAATTAAAGAGAAGAGATGATACAGTTAAAGAAGAGAAATTATACCGTTAAAAGGGAGAAATGATAACCGGGAAATAAGAGCAGTGGTACAGTTAAACAACGATTTACGTAACTAATAGCTAATTGCAATACTTTACCTGGAACACCGATAACTGCAAGGACGGGATAGTAAAGGACAACCACCAGACCTTTTGGTGATCCGTGCATTTCTATGAGAAGCTCTGAGGTGCGCTGCACGACATTCAAGTGTTGTCTTATTTATACCTGAAACAGCCTCCAGGGAGACAATTAGATATTTGATCTTCTATATTTATTACAGTAATTGAAAACAACAGATTAGTGCAGCCGCTGCCAGGCTCGTGTTTTTGTTTTGATGGATTATCTTCTATTGGATCTGACACGACTCTAAAATGGGAAACAACAGAGGTCCCGAACACATTTGGTATCATTTCCATGGTGTAATGGTGAGCACACTGGACACTGAATCCAGCGATCCAGAATTCAAATCTCCGTGGAACCTATTTTGGGGGAGGTTCTCTGGTGCTGTGGGGGAGGGTTTAAACTATTTTGGCATGGGGTGGGCACCAGAATGTAGCATTAGTAAAGGTGAAGCAAAGTGCGCAAAGGATTGGGAGAGAGGGATAGCACTAGATTAAGAAATTGTACAGCATTAGATGGGATGAAACGAAGAGCGGATCCGAGAAGGTCTAGGATAGGTGTGTGTAAAAGCACGAAGCGTGGAAAATAAGGCTGGTGAGCCGCCGGGTCAAATCGCCACATGGGAATATGATGCAGTAGCGATCACGGAGACCAGGCTCAAAAAAGGGCAAAATTGGGTATTGAATATTGCTTGATACAAGGTGTTCAGGAAAGATGGGAAAGGAGGAAAAAGGAGGTAGAGGGGGTGGCAGTGTTGATGAAGGAGAATATTGCAGTGCTGGAGACAAAGCTGGTACTCGAGTTCGGAGAATTTCAAACACTTCTCTCAGTAACTGCACCGGGCAAAACGATATCTCACTCCCATCATTAGTAAATCTCACTCCCCTCAGTTACTGCATCCTACTCCACTCAATCACTATATCCCACACACATCAGTCACTACATCGCAGTGCTCAATGCCCATGCATCCGACTCCCTTAATTCACAACAACCTACAGCACTCAATCACGGCATACTACTCCCCTCAGTCACTGCATCCCACCACTGACAGGCAAGACAACACATTCCCTTCCGTCACAGCACCTCCCTCCCCTCAGTCATCACGTCCAACTCCCCTCCATCACGGCATCCCAGCACCCTCAGTATCCACATGACACTCTCCTCAATAATTACAGCCCACTCATCACAGTCATTGCAATCTACTTCGCACAGTCACTGCATCCCACTCCCTTCAGTCACTGCATCCTCCTCCCCTCAGTCACTGCATCCCACTCCCCTCAGTATCCACGTCCCACTCCCCTCAGTCACTGCATCCTACTCCCCTCAGTCACTGCATCCCACTCCCCTCAGTATCCACATCCCACTCCCCTCAGTCACAGCATCCCACTCCCCTCAGTCACTAAATCCCACTCCTCCAGTCACTACATCCCACTCCCCTCAGACACTTCAGCTCACTCCCCACAGTAACTACCTCCAGGACCTTTCAGTCGTTACATCCCACTCTCCTCAATCAGTACATCCCAATCCACTCATTCACTACACCCCACTCCTCTCAGTCACTACATCCAACTACGATCAGTCACGACTTTCTTCTCCCTTCAATCTCTACCTCCCACTCCCCTCAGTAACTGCATCCCACGCCCCTCAGTCACCACATCCCACTCCACTCAATCTCTACCTCCCGCTCCCCTCAGTCACTAACTCCTAGTTCTCTAAGTCAATACATCCCACTCCCCCCAGTTACAATATCCCACTCCCCTCATCACTACCTCCCACTCCCCCCAGGCAATACATCCCTCTCTCCTCAGCCAGTGCATCCCACTCTCCTCAGCCACTACATCCCACTCCCCTCAGTCACTTCATCCAACTCACCTCAGTCACTTCAACCCACTGCCATCAGTCACTACATCCCACTCCCCTCAGTCACAACATCCTACTCCCCTCCGTCACTACATCCCACTCCCCTCAGTCACTACATCCCACACCCATCAGTCACTACTTCCCACTCCCCTCAGTCACTACATCCCACTCCACTCAGTCACAACATCCTACTCCACTCAGTCACTACATTCCTCTCCCCTCAGTCACGGAATCCCTCTCCCCTCAGTCTCCATTTCCCACTACCCTCAGTCACTACATCACAATCACTTCCGTCCCGGCATTCCAAACGCCTCAGTCAATTCAGCTCACTCCCCTCAGTCACTACCTCTAGGTCCTCTCAGACACCACATCCCACTCCCCGCAGTCACATCATCCCGTTTCCCTCAGTCACTAAATTCCTCTTGTCTCAGTCAGTACCTCCCACTCACGTCTTTCAATATCCCACTACCTTCAGTCACTGCATCCAAATCTCTTCCGTCACGACATCCCACTCTCCTCCGTCACGGCATCCCATTCCCCTTAGTCTCTTCAGCCCACTCTCCTCAGTTACTACATCCCATTCCAGTCAGACAGTGCATCCCACTCGCAACAGTCACTCAGCCCACTGCACTCAGTCACTTCAGCTCACTCCCCTCAGTCACTGCATCCCACTGCCCTCAGTCTCTTCAGCCCACTCCCCTCAGTCACTGCATCCCACTGCCCTCAGTCACTTCAGCTCACTCCCCTCAGTCACTTCAGCTCACTCCCCTCAGTCACTGCATCCCACTGCCCTCAGTCACTTCAGCTCACTCCCCTCAGTCACTGCATCCCACTGCCCTCAGTCACTTCAGCTCACTCCCCTCAGTCACTTCAGCTCACTCCCCTCAGTCACTGCATCCCACTGCCCTCAGTCTCTTCAGCCCACTCCCCTCAGTCACTGCATCCCACTGCCCTCAGTCA
This sequence comes from Heptranchias perlo, assembly GCF_035084215.1. NCBI lineage: Eukaryota > Metazoa > Chordata > Chondrichthyes > Hexanchiformes > Hexanchidae > Heptranchias > Heptranchias perlo. The sequence continues at coordinate 6,250,580 of NW_027139548.1, forward strand.
CTTCAGCTCACTCCCCTCAGTCACTTCAGCTCACTCCCCTCAGTCACTGCATCCCACTGCCCTCAGCCTCTTCAGCCCACTCCCCTCAGTTACTACATCCCATTCCAGTTAGACACTGCATCCCACTCGCAACAGTCACTCCGCCCACTGCCCTCAGTCACTTCAGCCCACTCCCCACAGTCACTGCATCCCACTGCCCTCAGTCTCATCAGCCCACTCCCCTCAGTCACTGCATCCCACTGCCCTCAGTCTCATCAGTCCACTCCCCTCAGTCACTGCATCCCACTGCCCTCAGTCACTTCCGCTCACTCCCCTCAGTCACTGCATCCCACTGCCCTCAGTCACTTTAGCCCACTCCCGTCAGTCACTGCATCCCACTGCCCTTAGTCACTTCAGCTCACTCCCCTCAGTCACTGCATCCCACTGCCCTCAGTCACTTTAGCCCACTCCCGTCAGTCACTGCATCCCACTGTCCTCAGTCTCTTCAGCCCACTCCCCTCAGTTACTACATCCCATTCCAGTCAGACATTGTATCCCACTCCCCTCAGTCACTGCATCCTACTGCCCTCAGTCACTTCAGCTCACTCCCCTCAGTCACTACCTCCAGTTCCTCTCAGTAACTACATTCCACTCCAATCAGTCTCCACATTCCACTCCACTCAGTCACAAATCCCATTCACCTCGGTCACTATATCTCACACCAAGTCACTGAATCCTGCAGCCCTCAGTTACTAAATCACAATCTCCTCAGGCGCTGCATCAGATTCTCCTCTGTCACAGAAATCACGCTCCCCTCATTCACTGCATCCCATTCATCTTAGTCACTGCATCCCACTCATCTGAGACACTGCAACACACTCTCCTCTATCACTGCAACCCACTCAACTCAGTCACTGCCTCCCACTCCCCTCAGTCACTGAAACTCAATCCACTCAATCACTGCAACCCACTCACCTCAGACACTGCATCCCACTCACCTCAGTCAATGCAACTCACTCACCTCAGTCACTGCATCCCACTCACCTCAGGCACTGCATCCCACTCACCTCAGTCACTGCATCCCACTCCCCTCTATCACTGAAACCCACTCACCTCAGTCACTGCATCCCATTCACCTCAGTCACTGCAACCCACTCACTTCAGTCACTGCATCCCACTCACCTCAGTCACTGCAACTCACTCACCTCAGTCACTGCATTCCACTGTCCTCAGTTACTGCAACTCACTCACCTCAGACACTGCATCCCACTCACCTCAGTCACTGCTACTCACTCACCTCAGTCACTGCATCCCACTCACCGCAGTCACTGCTACTCACTCACCTCGGTCACTGCAACCCAGTCACCTCAGTCACTGCATCCCACTCCCCTCAGTCACTGCATCCCACTCACCTCAGTCACTGCTTCCCACTCCCTTCAGACACGGCAACTCACTCACCTCAGTCACTGCAACCCAGTCACCTCCGTCACTGCAACCCACTCCACTCAGTAACTATCCCACTACCCTCAGGAACTACATCCGAATCTCTTCCATTACGGCATCCCACTCTCCTCCGTCACAACAATCCCACTTCTCTCTGTCACTTCTGGTCACTCCACTCAGTCACTACATCCCACTCCCCTCAATCCCTACATCCCGCTCTACTCAGTCACAATCCCACTCCCCTCAGATCCTACATCCCACTCTCCTCAGTCACTGTCCCACTCCCCACAGTCTTAAGGTTTTAACTTCAAATCCAGTAAATTTTCGTGGTTCCTTTCGCTTTTTGATGTTTTTCATCAAATGCATTTATTTCAATGAGAGAAAACTTTTTTTCTTAAACGGCTTAAGATTCTGCCTTAATAAACAAAAACTGTCCTTGTTCTTGTTACTTTTTGCTTATCAACAAACGTATTCATTTCAGTGAGATAAAGCTTTTTTCTTAAATGGCTTAACTTTTCATCTTCGAATCCAGTAAACTTTTGTGCTTCTTGTCACTTTTTGATGGTTTTCATCAAATTAACTTAATTCAGTGTGAAAAAAGTTTTTTCTTCAATGGCTTAAGATTTTATTTTCAAATCCAGTAAATTGTCATGGTTCCTGCCACATGTTGCTTGTTTTCAACAAATGTACCTATTTTAGTGCGATAAAGCTTTTTTTTCTTGAATGACTTAAGATATTTGCTACAAACTGGTAAATCTTCGTGCTTCTTGTCACTATTTACTTGTTTTCATCAAATGGACTTAGTTCAGTGAGATAAAGCTTTTTTCTTTAATGGCTTAAGATTTTATTTTCAAATCCAGTAAATTTTCATGGTTCTTCTCACTCTTTGTTTTCATGAAATGAATTTATTTGAGTGCGATGGAGCTTTTTTGCTTGATGGCTTAAGAATTTACATTCAAATACAAAGAAAGTTCGTGCTTCTTGTCACTTTTTGCTTTGTTTCATATAATTTTCTTATTTCAGTGAGATAAAGCTTTTTATCCTTTAATGGCTTAACTTTATATCTTCAAATCCAGTAATTTTTCGTAGTTCTTGACACTTTTTATTTGTTTTCATCAAATTAACTTATTTCCGTGTGATAAAGCCTTTGGGGAAAAAATTGGATAAGGATCCGTTCTGGGCGATGGTGGCACATCCCCTCGACGAACGAACGCTCCGCAGGCAGCACGTGAACTTCGTGCTGTCTGCTACTTACGCTGAAATCTCCCATGTAGCAAGCGCAGTCCTCGCTGCTGGGAGGCTGCACGGAGAATGAGGAAGTTGGAAATGGGGCGTGGACAGCGCACTTCATCAGCTGCCTGCACTACTTAAAGATGCAGGCACGTTACTAATGGCAGATTCACAGCCAAGGAGGAGAAGGGAGAATGGCATCATGAGCAGCTGCACCAGCAAGAGAGCGGGCACCAAGATTCTTCGTTGATGCTCTGGTGGAAGGTGAGGACGAGAGGAAGGCAGTTAAGTACCCGCAGGGTGAACGGAGACCGTCGAGACTAAAGCTGCGTAGGGATTGGCAGGCCGTGGCACAGGAGGTGAATGCGAGGAGCATTGCACCCTGCAGGTGGGTGCAGTGCCGCCAGAAATGTAATGATTTGACACGAGTGGACAAGGTGAGTGAATGCAAGTGTCAAGTGGCACATCCGACCAACTGCACCAATACTCCATGCACGACACGTCCCATCACCCACCCAACCACCCACCAACAAGCACTGCCATTCATACGCAATGCTGCATCTCAATCGCACAAAATACCACACTTGCAGGCCACACAACCACCACTCAAGTCACACAAAGTGGCAGCTATTCTACCATGACAGACACTCACTAACACACTCCTATGTCTTGCAGTGAAGGTGGCGTATAACACCCGCCAGCAGGAGGGACCTGAGGCTGGACGGGCACGTCTACACGTCCGCACCCCTCTAGAGGAGACAGTGTTTAGGATCATTGGGCAGGCCCACCTACTCTGTGCCCTGCGACTACTCGGCCTCCGTCTCCTCGCAGCTTGACCTGCTAGGCGTGGCCTTCCTGCATTCTCCTAGTCATGTTCAATGTCCAACGGGAGCCCGAGCAGACCGCATATGGTTGGCAGGAATGTTGTTCCACCAGGGTTGTAATTATCCGACCTGTAAAGCAATACCTGCCAAAGCACTCTGAAAAGTAAAGTAGCAACTCTCAATAAGAATAGGGAGCTTCAAAAAACACTTCCTACTCCTCCCCCAGCCAGAAGCAAGAAGCCAGCAACTAAACTGCAACAACCGCAAGGCCCTTTGAATAGCGCTACTGGGGTGTCCTTCAGGCACTGGAAGAAACGTTAAGATGGTTGGGGATAAGACTGTGCGTTGAGTTGAGCGTTAAGGTGCAAAATTGTGTGTACCACTTTAAATCAGCGTTGCACACTGATTGTAGATATTTTCTCCCCACTTTGCATTCTTCCGGCGTTCGGGGTTAGCGCATGCGCTAACTCATATACCAAGATAACTGGAGGAGTATATGAAGTACAGGGATGACGTATTGGACATGAAGAATTGGACACAATACTCTAAGCTGCGGCCTAACCATTGTTTTATAAAGGTTCAGCATAACTTCCTTGCTTCTCTCCTCTATGCCTCTATTAATAAAACCAAGATCCTGTATGCTTCATGAACAGCCTTCTCAACTTGCCCTGCCATCTTCAAAGATTTTACGACGTACACCCCAAGTCTCTCTGTACCTGCAATCCCTTCGAAATTGTACCATTTGGCTTATATTCCCACTCCTCTTTCTTCCGGCCAAGATGTATCACTTCACACTTCTCTGCGTTAAATTTCATCTGCCATGTGTCTGCCCATTTCACCAGTCTGTCCATGTCCTTCTGAAGTCTCTTACTATCGTCCACATTATTTACTACATTTCCGAGATTCGGCTCATCTCAACTTTGAAATTATTACCATCCGTACCCATATCCAGGTCATTAATTTATATCATGAAAGCGCAGTGGTCCGAATACTGAGCCCTGGGGAACACCTCTGCATATTTCCCTCAAGTCTGAAAAACAACCATTCACCCTACTCTTTGCTTTCTGCCCCCAGCCAAGTTTGTATCCACGCTGCCACTGACCCTTTAATCCCTTGGACTTAAATTTTGCCATCATGCCTATTATGAGGCACTTTATCAAATGCCTTTTGCAAGTCCATATTCACAACATCAACCGTACTACACGTATCAACACTCTTCATGCAGACACCAAGAGGAGAGAGTTATAGATTTCCACTACCCTTTGTTTGAAAACGAGCTTCCTGATTTAAATCCAAAATGTTCATAAAGAATTGGTCAGATCTCGAAGAAGTGTAAGGATTGGGGAGGAGAAGTGAGGTTGATGAGAAGGGAGCAGATTGAGGAGAAAAGATCAGCTTGAGGAGAAGGGGACCGAATTGATGAGAAGGGGACCAGATTGAGGAGAAGGGGGCCGGATTGAGGAGAAGGGGTCAGATTGAGGAGAAGTGGTCAGATTGAGGAGAAGAGATCGGATTGAGGAGAAGGGTTCAGAATGGGGAGAAGGCGTCAGATTGGGAGAATGGGTCAGATTGGGGAGAAGTCACAGATCTCGGAGAATTGGTCAGATTTGGAAGAAGGGATCAGATTGAGGAGAGGTCGTCAGATTGAAGAGAAGTCGTCAGATTGAGAAGATGTCGTCAGATTGAGGAGAATTCGTCAGATTGAGGAGAAGGCACAGATTGAGGAGAAGGGGTCAGATTTAGGAGAAGCTGTCAGATTGAGGAAAAGGCACAGATTGAGCAGAAGGGGTCAGATTGAGGAGAAGGAGGCAGAGTCGGTGGAAGGGATCATTTGAGGAGAAGGGGTCTGATTGTGGAGAAGACGTCAGATTGAGGAGAAGGGTGCAGTTGAGGAGAATGGTTCAGATTGGCGATAAGGGATCAGATTCAAGAGAATCGGTTCAGAATTGGGAGAAAGGGTCAGATTGAGGAGAATGGGCCAGATTGAGGATAAAGTTCAGATTGGGATGAAGGAGTGAGGTTGAGTTTGGAGGAGACTCAGAGAGGTAGATGGCGGTTTTTGAGCGGTATGTTTGCGATGCAATGGCCTGAGAAGAGGTGTTTGATCTGAAGCAATTTTGTGACGTTACCTGTGACGTGGAGGAATAGAGTGCAAAAGAAAGGACGTTATGCAAAACCTTTGTAAAACGCTGATTAGGCCTCAGCTGGAGTATGGTGTTTAATTCTGGGCACCACACTTTAGGAAGGATGTCAAGGCTTCATAGAGGGTGAAGAAGCGATTCACTGGAATGATGCCAGGGCTGAGGGTCTTCAGTTATGTGGAGAGACTGGAGAAGTTGGAATGATTCGCCTTGGAACAGAGAAGGTTCAAGGAGATTTGATAGAGGTTTTGACAGAGTAATTAAAGAGAAACTGTTCCTGCTTATATTGATCATTTTTTTGAGGCAGAAGTAAAGATTTTTGAGAAATGCTTCTATTTTATGGTAATGAATGTGGGAATTGAGAAACTTGATTTAAAACTGTTGCTTAGACAGGAACTTGATTTCTGGATTCTCAGGTTAAAAAGTTGATGTTTTACCTACTGAGCTATCCGTGCTCTTACGTTGGTTGAACACACAGCGACCTTCACTGGCTGATATGAAAGATTACAAAGAAACATAGAAAATAGAAACAGGATTAGGACATTCGGCCCTTCGAGCTTGCTTCGTCCATTCAATATGATCATGGCAGACCATCTATCTCAATACCATAGTCCCGCTCTCTCCCCATACCCCTTGATGCCATTTGTGTCTAGAAATCTATCCAGCTCCTTCTTAAATATATTTAGTGACTTGGCCTCCACAGCCTTCTGTGGTAGAGAACTCAAGAGGTTCATCACCCTGTGAGTGAAGACATTTCTTCTCATCCCTGTCCTGAATGTCCTACCCCGTATCCTGGGACTGTGACCACTCGTTTGGGACACCCCAGCCAGGGGCAACATCCTCCCTGCATCAGGTCTGTCCAGCCCTGTCAGAATTTTATACGTTTCAATGAGATCCCCCCTCATTCTTCTAAACTCGAGTGAATACAGGCCGAGTCGACCCAATCTCTCCTCATAAAACAGTCCTGCCATCCAAGGAATCGGTCTGGTGAACCATCGCTGCACTCCCCCTATGGCAATTATATCCTTTCTTAGGTAAGGCCAAAACTGCACAAAATACCCCAGGCGTGGTCTCACCAAGCCCTGTATAACTGCAGTAAGACATCCCTGCTCCAGTACTCAAATCCTCTTGCAATGAAGGCCAACATACCATTTGCCTTCCTAACTGTTTGCTGCACCTGCATGTTTGCTTTCTGTGACTGGTGTACAAGGACACCCAGGTCCCTTTGTGCAACAATATTTCCCAATCTATCACGATTTAATGAATACTCTGCCTTTCTGTTTTTCCTTCCGAAATGGATAACTTCACATTTATACACATTATACTGCATCTGCATTTATTTGTGTACTCACTCAACCTGTCTAAATCGCCCTGAAGCATCTTTGCATCCTTCTCACAACTCATGATCCCACCTAGTTTTGCATCATTCGCAAACTTGGAAATCTTACATTTGGTTCCCTCATCCAAATCATTGATATGTATTGTGAATAGCTGGGGCCCAAGCACTGATCCCTGCGGTACCCCACTAGTTACTGCCTGCCACCCAGAAAAATGCATAATTATGCCTATTCCCTGTTTCCTGTCTGTTACCCAATTTTGAATCCATGCTGTATAATACCCCCAATCTCATGTGCTTTAATTTTGCACAACAACCTCTTATGTGGGACGTTATCTAAAAATCCAAATAAACCACGTCTACTGGTTCTCCCTTATCTATTCTTCCTGTTACCTCCTCAGAAAAATCCAAGTTTGTCGAACATGATTGCCCTTTCGTAAATCCATGTTTACTTTGTCTAATCCAGCTGATATTTTCGAAATGTCCTTCAATCACATCCTTTATAATAGACTTTAACATTTTCCCTACTACTGATGTTCGGGTAACCGGTCTGTAGTTCCCTGTTTTCTCCCTGCCTCCTTTTTTAAACAGTGGGGTTACATTTCCCACCCTCCAATCTGCAGGAACTGTTCCATAATATATAGAATTTTGGAAGATGACAACTAATGCATCCACTATTTCCATGGCTACCACTTTTAGTACGCAAGGATGCAGATTTTCAGGCCCCGGGGATTTATTGTCGTTCAGTCCCATTAAGTTCTGAAGCACTATTTTATTACTAATTCTAATTTCCTTTAATTCCTCCTTCTTACTGGACCCTCGGCTCGACCAGTCCATTTGGAACAGTATCTATACAGGGGACAACCAGTGCCATAGTGTCTGTACCTAAACAGTTTTCGACCAGTCACATACTGTATCTGTACTGGGGTCAAACAGTCCCATAGCGAATGGAAATACTGGGGTCGACCAATCACATATTAACTGTACCTATACTGGGGTCCAGCAGTCCCATAGGAACTGGAACTACACCGGGGTCGAGCAGTCCAATCGGAACTGTACCTATACTGGTGTCGACCAGTCCCACAGGAACAGAAACTCTACTGCGACCGACCAGTCCGAACGGAACTGGAGCTATGTTGGGGTCAACCATTCCCAAATCAAATGGAGAAAACTGGGGTTAACCAATCTCATAGCAACTGGCTTTGTAATGGGGCCGACCACTCGAATTGGAACTGCACCTATACTTGGATCGACCAGTCAAATAGGAACTGGACCTCAGTGGGGTCGACTCGTCCAATATGAACTGGACCTGTATTGAGAACGACCAGTCGCATCGGAAATGGACCTATACTGGGCCCTCACCCTCCCACCCACAACACGCTCTTTAACCGTGGCGTCAGATGTGACAAGTGATGATCCCCGTTGATCTGTATTGGAGCATCAACTTTTCACCATATTAATTAATGACTTGAATGAAGCAATGGAGAGTTGTATATCCATGTTTGAAGGTGACACATAGTGAGGAAGGACAGTAAGTAGTGCAAATAGGAACATAAAGTTACAATGGGACGTAAACACATTAAGTGAGTGGGCAAAACTTTAGCAAATGAAGTTAATTGTGGGCAGTTTGAAGCCATCCACTTTGGAACCAAGAAAGATAAATCGGAGTATTTTCTAAATGTTGAGAACGTGGGAGCATTGGAACAGGAGGAGGCCTTCCTGCCACACTTTCCTGCTCTGCCATTCAATTAGATCATTGGCTGACCTGTATCCCACATCCATCTACGAGCTTTAAGTAACCCTTAATATAATTACCGAACAAAAATCTATTAATTGTAAGTTTTGAAATTTTCAATTGACCCTGAACTTTAACAGCTTTTTAGGGGACAGAGTTCCAGATTTCCGCTATCCATTATGTGTAGAAGTGCTTCCTGACATCACCCCTGAACAGTTTAGCTTAAACTGAAGGTTATGACCCTTGTTCTGGACTACCCAACCAGAGGAAATAGTTTTTTTCGTCCCTATCAAATTCTCCAATCATATTCAACACATCAACCAAACCTGTCCTTAATCGTCTATTCTCACGTAAATACAAGCCTAGTCTATGCAACATATCCTCATAATTGAAACCTTTTAGCCCAGATATCATTCTGATGAAGCTGTGCTGCACCCCATCCAAGGCCAATATATCCTTTTTGAGGTGCGGAGACCAGAACTGAATGCAGTACTATAGATACGAGAAGCTAAGTATTGTAGGGCAGCAAAGAGATTCATCGGTACCAATCTCATGAGCACTGCATGTCAAGGGTTGTATTAATGGATTTCATAGCATCATAATAGGATAACTTTCTTGCTTTCGTACTCTATGCCTCTATTTATAAAGCCAAGGATCCCATTTCCTTTTTAACAGCCATCTCAGCTTCTCCTGCCACCTTTGGAAATGTGCTTATGAGCACCCAGAGGTCACTCTGTTCATGCACCCCCCTTTAAAATTGTACCATTTAATTTATATTGCCTCTCCTCATTATTCCTACCATAATGTATCACTTCATTCCTTTCTGCGTTAAATTTTATCTGCCATTTATCTGCCCATTTCACGAGTCTCTCCATGTCTTCCTGAAGTATGTTACTATCCTCCACATTGTTTACTACATTTCTGAGTTTCGTGTCACCTGCAAACTTTGAAATTGTACCATCTAGAACCTCGCCCAGGTTATTAACATATATCAATACGAGCAGTGGTCCTAATACTGACCGCTGGGGAACACCACGGCAACCCTTCTTCTCAATCTGACCGCGTCTCCTCAACCTGACACCTTATCCTCAATCTGACCCTTCTCCACAATGTTATCCCTTCTCTTAATCTGACCCCTTCTCTCCAATCATAGTATCATCGTAAGTACAGCACATGAAGAGGCCATTAGCCCTAACGTGCCTGAATGTTTGAAAGAGCTATCCAATTAGGCACATTCTTCTGATAAGAACATAAGAACATAAGAACATAAGAAATTGGAGCAGGAGTAGGCCAATCGGCCCCTCGAGCCTGCTCCGCCATTCAATAAGATCATGGCTGATCTGATCCCAACCACAAATCTAAAGAACACAAGAAGTCGGAGCAGGACCCGGCCACATAGCCCCTGGGCCCTCTCCGCCACCCACAGGGCATTGACCGATCCGAACTCAGCTTCATGTCCAATTTCCTGCCCGCTCCCCATAACCCCTAATTCCCTTTACTTCTAGGAAACTGTCTATTTCTGTTTTAAATTTATCTAATGATGTAGCTTCCACAGCTTCCTGGGGCAGCATATTCCACAGACCTACCACCCTCTGAGTGAAGAAGTTTCTCCTCATCTCAGTTTTGAAAGAGCAGCCCCTTATTCTAAGATTATGCCCCCTAGTTCTAGTTTCACCCATCTTTGGGAACATCCTTACTGCATCCACCCGATCAAGACCCTTCACAATCTTATATGTTTCAATAAGATCGCCTCTCATTCTTCTGAACTCCAATGAGTAGAGTCCCAATCTACTCAACCTCTCCTCATATGTCCGCCCCCTCATCCCCGGGATTAACCGAGTGAACCTTCTTTGTACTGCCTCGAGAGCAAGTATGTCTTTTCTTAAGTATGGAGACCAAAACTGTATGCAGTATTCCAGGTGCGGTCTCACCAATACCTTATATAACTGCAGCAATACCTCCTTGTTTTTATATTCTATCCCCCTAGCAATAAAAGCCAACATTCCGTTGGCTTTCTTGATCACCTGCTGCACCTGCATACCAACTTTTTGATTTTCTTGCAGTAGGACCCCCAGATCCCTTTGTACTGCAGTACTTTCCAGTCTCTCGCCATTAAGAAAATAACTTGCTCTCTGATTTTTCCTGCCAAAGTGCATAACCTCACATTTTCCAATATTATATTGCATCTGCCAAATCTCCGCCCACTCACCCAGCCTGTCTATATCCCCTTGCAGGTTTTTTATGTCCTCCTCACTCTCTACTTTCCCTCCCATCTTTGTATCATCTGCAAATTTTGATATGTTGCACTCGATCCCCTCCTCCAAATCGTTAATATAGATTGTGAAGAGTTGGGGACCCAGCACCGACCCCTGTGGAACACCACTGGTTACTGGTTGCCAGTCCGAAAATGAACCATTTATCCCAACTCTCTGCTTCCTGTTTGATAACCAATCCTCCACCCATGCCAGAATATTACCCCCAATCCCGTGATTTTTTATCTTAAGTAATAATCTTTTATGTGGCACCTTGTCGAATGCCTTCTGGAAGTCTAAATACACTACGTCCACTGGTTCCCCTTTATCCACCCTATACGTTATATCCTCGAAGAACTCAAGCAAATTTGTCAGACATGACTTCTCTTCATGAAGCCATGCTGACTTTGTCCTATTAAATTATGCTTATCTAAATGTTCCGTTACTGTCTCCTTAATAATAGACTCCAAAATTTTACCCACCACAGATGTTAAGCTAACTGGCCTATAATTTCCAGCCTTCTGCCTACTACCCTTTTTAAATAACGGTGTTACATTAGCAGTTTTCCAATCTGCCGGGACCTCTCCTGAGTCCAGGGAATTTTGGAAAACTATCACCAAAGCATCCACAATCCCTACTGCCACTTCCCTCAAGACCCTAGGATGGAAGCCATCAGGTCCAGGGGATTTATCCGCCTTGAGTCCCATTATTTTACTGAGTACCATCTCCTGAGTGATTTTAATCGTATTTAGCTCCTCCCCCCCGAGAGTCCCCTGTTTGTCCAGTGTTGGGATATTCTTAGTGTCCTCTACTGTAAAGACTGAAACAAAATATTTGTTCAGCATTTTTGCCATCTCCATGTTTCCCACCATTAATTTCCCGGTCTCATCCTCTAAGGGACCTATGTTTGCCTTAGCCACCCTTTTTCTTTTTATATAACTATAGAAACTCTTGCTATCTGTTTTTATATTTTTTGCTAATTTCTTTTCATAATCTAACTTCCCTTTCTTAATCAATCCTTTAGTTACTTTTTGCTGTCTTTTGAAGAATTCCCAATCTTCTATCCTCCCACTAAGTTTGGCTACCTTATATGTCCTTGTTTTTAGTCGGATACTATCCTTGATTTCTTTACTTAGCCACGGGTGGCTGTCATTTCTTTTACACCCTTTTTTCCTCAGTGGAATATATTTATTTTGAAAGTTGTAAAATAACTCCCTAAATGAACACCACTGCTCATGTACCGTCTTACCCTTTAATCTATTTTCCCAGTCCACTTTAATCAATTCCGCTCTCATACCATCATAGTCTCCTTTATTCAAGCTCAGTACGCTTGTTTGAGAATCAACCTTCTCACCCTCTAATTGGATATGGAATTCAACCATGTTGTGGTCGCTCGTTCCAAGGGGATCCTTAACTAGGACATTATTAATTAATCCTGACTCATTACACAGGACCAGGTCCAAGGTTGCCTGCCCCCTTGTAGGATCAGTTACATACTGCTCAAGAAATCCATCCCTGATGCACTCAATGAACTCGTCCTCAAGGCTGCTCTGCCCAATTTGATTTGTCCAGTTAATATGATAATTAAAATCCCCCATAATTATGGCTGTTCCCTTATTACATGCCCCGACTATCTCCTGATTAATACTTCTTCCAGCAGAGTTGCAACTATTAGGAGGCCTATATACTACGCCCACTAATGTTTTTTTTCCCTTATTATTCCTTATCTCCACCCAAACTGTTTCATTATCTTGATGCTTTGTCCCAATATCATTTCTCTGTATTACAGTGATTCCTTCCTTTATTAACATAGCCACCCCACCTCCCCTTCCTTCCTGCCTGTCCTTCCTGATTGTTAAATACCCTGGCATATTTAATTCCCAGTCGTTGTCACCCTGCAGCCATGTTTCTGTAATGGCCACAAGATCATACCCATACGTAGTTATTTGTGCCGTTAACTCGTCCATTTTATTACGAATGCTACGTGCATTCAGATAAAGAACTTTCAAATCTGTTTTGTGACGCTTAGTTCCTGCTTTTTCCTTTAACACTTTACCTATTACTCCATACCATCTGTCCCTTCCTGTTACGCTTTCCTCTCTCTCCCTGCTCAGGTTCCCAACCCCCTGCCACTTTAGTTTAAACCCTCCCCAACAGCACTAGCAAACACTCCTCCAGCCCTGTAATTTTTTCCCTTCACGTTTTTATCTAATACCCTTTTGAAAGTCACTATTTAATCTGCTTCCACTACCCTTTCAGGCAGTGCACTCCCGATCATTACAACTCGCTGCATAAAAATAAATATTTCTTCATGTCGCCTCTAGCTCTTTTGCCGATTACTTTAAATTGGTGACCTTTGGTTACTGACCATTCTGCCACTGGAAACAGTTTCTCCTTATTTATTCTGTCAAAACCGTTCATGTTTTTGAACACCTCTGTCAAATCTACCCTTAACCTTCTCTGTTCTAAGGAGAACAACCGCAGCTTATCCAAACTCCACGCGTAACAGAATTCCCTCATCCCTGGTACAATTCTAGTTAATCTATTCTGCACCCTCTCGAACGCCTTGACATCCTTCCTAACGTATGATGACCAGAATTAAACTCAATACTCCAGCTGAGAACTAACCAGTGTTTAATAAAGGTTTAGCATAACTTCTTTGCTTTTGTACTCTTTGCCACGCTTAATAAAGCCCATGATTCCATATGTTTTTTAACAGCATTCTCAACTTGTCCTGCCACCTTCAAAGATGTGTATGTATACTCCCAGGTCTCTCTCTTCCTGAAACCCTTTCAAATTGTACAATTTAGTTTATATTGCCTCTTCTCATTCTTCCTACAAAAATGAATCACTTCGCACTTCTCTGCGTTAAATTTCGTCCGCTATATGTCTGCCCATTGCACCAGTCTGTCGATGTCCTCCTGAGGTCTCTTACTATTCTCCACATTTTTAACGACATTTCGAGTATCGTGTCATGAGCAACATTAGAAATTATAACTTCCATACCCAAGGTCATGAATATATATCAAAAAGAACAGTGATCCTAATACTGACCCCTGGGGAACATCACTGTACACTTCCCTCCAGTCTGAAAAATAACCGTTCAACTTTCGCTCTGCTTTCTGTCCCTCAGCCAATTTTGAATCCACGCCTTGTTCGAATGGGCTTTAATTTTTTAACAAGTCTATTATGTGGTATTTTATCAAAATATCTTTAGACAGTCCATATACACAACAGCAACTGCAGTACTCTCAACAACCCTTTCCATCACTTCATTAAACAACTGAATCAAGTTAGTCAAACACGATTTTCGTTCTCCCCAATCTGCCTCTTTCCCCCAGTCTGACCCCTTTTCCATATGTTCACCGTTTGCTTGTGGATGGGGTGGGAGGAGGGACTGGGCTGAAGTGCTGACGTTGAAGAATTTACTAATCGGCCTTCTCCTTATATTGTACACGCATCCTTGCAGTTACCACACCTTATCCATATTACCTGATACTTTTTCATATTAAAAGATCCCTTACCAATAATAATATCTGTCAATTAATACATTGAAAATCTTATAGGTACATGTACTCACTGTGTACAAAACCTCAATTCCCGGTTTCAAGCTTCTTTCACACATTTGTGACGATTATTTCCCCCATTTTAAATTACTTGCCCACATTGATATCTGAGACTGCCTGTGAAAACCTATCACGTTGTAATTACACTCTGTCTCCAGCGATGGCGCTATGATTATTTATAACTTGGATGAAACAATGGAGAGTTGAATATCGAACTTTGAAGAATACACTCAGTGAAGAGGGACAGTAAGTAATGCAAATGGGAGCGGAAAGTTACAAAGAGATAGAGACAGATTAAGTGAGGGCACAAAACGATGGCAAATCGAGGTCACTGTGGGCAAGTGTGAGGTCATCCACATCCGAACCAAGAAAGATAATTCGGAGCATTTTTGAAATGGTGAGCAACAAGAGTTGAAGAGGAGCACAGAGATGTGGGAGTCTAAGTTCACAATTATTAAAACTAATTGATCGGTACAAACAGCAATCAAAATGGCTCTTGGAATGTTGCACGTTATCTCAAGGGAGTTGGAATACAAAGGGGCGGAGGTTGTGCTTCAGTTATATGGAGCCTTGGTCAAAAACATCGGGAGTACTGCGTTCCGTTCTGGGCACCGAATCTCAGGAAGTATTTACTGGCATCGCAGATGCAACAGAATGATACTTGGATTTACCAGGTTAAATTATGTTGAAAGGTTGTATAATCATGGCGTGTATTCCCTTGAGTGTAAAATATTGAGTGCTGATCTGATCGGTGTGTTTAAAATCTTGAAATGATTTTATAGGGCAGGTCGGGAAAGAATGTTTCCTCTGGTGGGTGAATCAAGAACAAGGGGCAATGATATTCAAATTACATCTCGGCCGTTCAGTATCGATCTCAGGAAGCACATTTTCACACACAGGGTCGTCGAAATCTGGAACTCAATCCCCCAAGAGACTTTGGATGCTGGGGGACAATTGGAGCTTTCAAGAATGAGAAAAATAAATCAGGCGTCCTTGCAAAGTTTCGAAACGTATTGGTCCATTTTTTGGAGGCAGAAGGAAAGATCATTGAGAAATGTTCCCATTTATGGTGCTGAATGGAGAGTGGGAATTGAGTATCTTGATTTAAAAGTAACGCCTGAACAGCGAGTTAAACCCTCGGCTCTTCAGGTTAAATGTTCGATGTCTTACCAACAGAGCCATCCGTTTACCAAATGAACTATCCGGGCTCTTAAATTGGTTGCTCACAAAGCTCCCTTCACTGGCTGAATTGGAACATTCCCCTGTTCACAAGGAGGAGAACTGACCACACATGAGGAAACCCAGCTGCTTGTAAGAGCTTCAGTTGGATTGCTGCATTGTGTTTGCTGAAAGGTGCATGTTAATCTCTATGCAACGAACTTGACTGTTACCCGCACTGTTACCGTTAGAAGATGTTATCTTAGATACTTCATGCAGTTCTCTGTCCAGCATTTCATAGAATCATAGAATCATAGAAGTTACAACATGGAAACAGGCACTTCGGCCCAACATGTCCATGTCGCCCAGTTTATACCACTAAGCTAGTCCCAATTGCCTGCACTTGGCCCATATCCCTCGATACCCATCTTACCCATGTAACTGTCCAAATGCTTTTTAAAAGACAAAATTGTACCCGCCTCTACTACTGCCTCTGGCAGCTCGTTCCAGACACTCACCACCCTTTGAGTGAAAAAATTGCCCCTCTGGATCCTTTTGTATCTCTCCCCTCTCACCTTAAATCTGTGCCCCCTCGTTATAGACTCCCCTACCTTTGGGAAAAGATTTTGACTATCGACCTTATCTATGCCCCTCATTATTTTATAGACTTCTATAAGATCACCCCTTAACCTCATACTCTCCAGGGAATAAAGTCCCAGTCTGTCTAACCTCTCCCTGTAAGTCAAACCATCAAGTCCCGGTAGCATCCTAGTAAATCTTTTCTGCACTCTTTCTAGTTTAATAATATCCTTTCTATAATAGGGTGACCAGAACTGTACACAGTACTCCAAGTGTGGCCTCACCAATGCCCTGTACAACTTCAACAAGACATCCCAACTCCTGCATTCAATGTTCTGACCAATGAAACCAAGCATGCTGAATGCCTTCTTCACCACCCTATCCACCTGTGACTCCACTTTCAAGGAGCTATGAATCTGTACTCCTAGATCTCTTTGTTCTATAACTCTCCCCAACGCCCTACCATTAACGGAGTAGGTCCTGGCCCGATTCGATCTACCAAAATGCATCACCTCACATTTATCTAAATTAAACTCCATCTGCCATTCATCGGCCCACTGGCCCAATTTATCAAGATCCCGTTGCAATCCTAGATAACCTTCTTCACTGTCCACAATGCCACCAATCTTGGTGTCATCTGCAAACTTACTAACCATGCTTCCTAAATTCTCATCCAAATCATTAATATAAATAACAAATAACAGCGGACCCAGCACCGATCCCTGAGGCACACCGCTGGACACAGGCATCCAGTTTGAAAAACAACCCTCGACAACCACCCTCTGTCTTCTGTCGTCAAGCCAATTTTGTATCCAATTGGCTACCTCACCTTGGATCCCATGAGATTTAACCTTATGTAACAACCTACCATGCGGTACCTTGTCAAATGCTTTGCTGAAGTCCATGTAGACCACGTCTACTGCACAGCCCTCATCTATCTTCTTGGTTACCCCTTCAAAAAACTCAATCAAATTCGTGAGACATGATTTTCCTCTCACAAAACCATGCTGACTATTCCGAATTAGTCCCTGCCTCTCCAAATGCCTGTAGATTCTGTCCCTCAGAATACCCTCTAACAACTTACCCACTACAGATGTCAGGCTCACTGGTCTGTAGTTCCCAGGCTTTTCCCTGCCGCCCTTCTTAAACAAAGGCACAACATTTGCTACCCTCCAATCTTCAGGCACCTCACCTGTAGCGGTGGATGATTCAAATATCTCTGCTAGGGGACCCGCAATTTCCTCCCTAACCTCCCATAACGTCCTGGGATACATTTCATCAGGTCCCGGAGATTTATCTAACTTGATGCGCGTTAAGACTTCCAGCACCTCCCTCTCTGTAATATGTACACTCCTCAAGACATCACTATTTATTTCCCCAAGTTCCCTAACATCCATGCCTTTCTCAACCGTAAATACCGATGTGAAATATTCATTCAGGATCTCACCCAACTCTTGTGGTTCCGCACATAGATGACCTTGTTGATCCTTAAGAGGCCCTACTCTCTCCCTAGTTACCCTTTTGCCCTTTATGTATTTGTAGAAGCTCTTTGGATTCACCTTTGCCTGATCTGCCAAAGCAATCTCATATCCCCTTTTTGCCCTCCTGATTTCTCTCTTAACTCTACTCCGGCAATCTCTATACTCTTCAAGGGATCCACTTGATCCCAGCTGCCTATGCATGTCATATGCCTCCTTCTTCTTTTTGACTAGTGCCTCAATCTCCCGAGTCATCCAAGGTTCCCTACTTCTACCAGCCTTGCCCTTCACTTTATAAGGAATGTGCTTACCCTGAACCCTGGTTAACACACTTTTGAAAGCCTCCCACTTACCAGACGTCCCCTTGCCTGCCAACAGACTCTCCCAATCAACTTCTGAAAGTTCCTGTCTAATACCATCAAAATTGGCCTTTCCCCAATTTAGAATTTTAACTTTTGGGCCAGACCTATCCTTCTCCATAGCTATCTTAAAACTAATGGAATTATGATCACTGGTCCCAAAGTGATCCCTCACTAACACTTCTGTCACCTGCCCTTCCTTATTTCCCAAGAGGAGGTCAAGTTTTGCCCCCTCTCTAGTCGGGCCATCCACATACTGAATGAGAAATTCCTCCTGAATACACTCAACAAATTTCTCTCCATCCAAGCCCCTAATGATATGGCTGTCCCAGTCAATGTTGGGAAAGTTAAAGTCCCCTACTATTACCACCCTATTTTTCTTGCAGCTGTCTGTAATCTCCTTACATATTTGCTCCTCAATTTCCCGTTGACTATTTGGGGGTCTGTAGTACAATCCTATCAAAGTGATCTCTCCCTTCTTATTTTTCAGTTCTACCCATATGGACTCAGTGGGCGAACCCTCGGATATATCCCCTCTCACTACTGCCGTGATGTTCTCCCTAATCAAGAACGCAACTCCCCCTCCTCTCTTACCTCCTGCTCTATCTTTCCTATAGCATCTGTACCCTGGAACATTGAGCTGCCAGTCCTGCCCCTCCCTTAGCCATGTTTCAGTAACAGCTATAACATCCCAGTCCCATGTACCCATCCATGCCCTGAGTTCATCTGCCTTGCCCATCAGACTTCTTGCATTGAAATAAATGCAGTTTAATCTAGACTTCCCTTGGTCTTTGCCCTGCTTTCTCAGACCATCTGTCCGGTCATGTTCTGTAAACTCTCCCTTACCTCCTTTTGTTTCTGTCACCACTTTATTTCCCACTGACTTCCTGCATCGGTTCCCATCCCCCTGCCACATTAGTTTAAACCCTCCCCAACAGCACTGGCAAACACTCCCCCTAGGACATTGGTTCCAGTCCTGCCCAGATGCAGACCGTCCAATTTGTACTGGTCCCACCTCCCCCAGAACCGGTTCCAATGGCCCAGGAATTTGAATCCCTCCAGCTTGCACCATCTCTCAAGCCACGTATTCATCTTAGCTATCCTGTCATTCCTACTCTGACTAACCCGTGGCACTGGTAGCAATCCTGAGATTACTACCTTTGAGGTCCTACTCTTTAGTTTAACTCCTAACTCCCTAAATTCAGCTTGTAGGACCTCATCCTGTTTTTTACCTATATCGTTGGTGCCTATATGCACCACGACAACTGGCTGTTCACCCTCCCCCTCCAGAATGTCCTGCAGCCGCTCCGAGACATCCTTGACCCTTGCACCAGGGAGGCAACATACCATCCTGGAGTCTCGGTTGCGTCCGCAGAAACGCCTGTCTATTCCCCTTACAATCGAGTCCCCTATCACTATAGCTCTGCCACTCTTTTTCCTGCCCTCCTGTGCAGCAGAGCCAGCCACGGTGCCATGAACCTGGCCACTGCCACCTTCCCCTGGTGAGCCATCTCCGCCAACAGTATCCAAAACGGTATACCTGTTTTGGAGGGAGATGACCGCAGGGGACCCCTGCACTGCCTTCCTACTCTTCCTCTGTCTGTTGGTCACCCATTCACTATCTCCCTCAGTAATTTTTATCTGCGGTGTGACCAACTCACTGAACGTGCTATCCACGACTTTCTCAGCATCGCGGATGCTCCAAAGTGAGTCCATCCGCAGCTCCAGAGCCGTCAAGCGCCACCAAATTCACCTCATTGTTCTCTACTGATATCTTGTCTGAGTTGCGACACGAGGATCTGAAGGCTAAAATGTAGAAAGCCAGCAGGTCGATGGGGAAGTGCTCACCTGCGGCAGGAAAACGAAAGAGTCTTAATTTGTTTTGATTGGATCCATCACAACCTAACGGCTTAGTGGTTGTAAATCCAGCCTTTACACTCCTGAAGACTTGTATCGATATTCCGACTCATCTTGTCTCTCACAATCGACTCAAAGTGCTTCGAAGTGCAATAACTTTTTGGACGTGCATGCGCCCTTGTTATATATCCCAATCGGCATCCATTTTGTGAACAGCAACATCCAACAAACAGCAATGAAGTGAATAGCCAGTTAATCAGTAGTTAATCTTCATTCAGTGACACGGTAATTGATTGACTTGTAACTTATCTCATTGCCCTTTGTGGCATCTTGTGTGCAATTGGCTGTCGAGTTTGTCTACAAAAGAATAGTGGCTGCACTTCATTGGCTCTGAAGCAAAGGCACTATAGAAATGCAAGTTTATTTCTCCTACTCTCTCTTCCTTTCTTCAAACTATTGTTAGTTGTGGGATAAATGTTGGTGAAGACTCCGGCAGAACTCCTTGTTCTTATTCCAATAAAGCCGTGGGATCTTCAATGTCCACATGAAAAGATTCAGGGGATAATTTTAGTCTTTGCGATGGTGTAAAATAGGCGATATCGAATTATCCATCCGTTATATGCCTCAACCGATTTTCACTTCCATCAGAATAGGAAAATTGGGCGTGGTGTATCATGGGCGGCTAATTCAAGTTAGAGTAGGTGACAGTATGAAGAATTCAGATTTCAAAACAATGAGATGTCAATGAGCAGAACCAAGTGCAGGTTGGGGGATTCAGAGTTTCGGTGGAAGAGCAGAGGAATGGTTGAACACGATGGATTAATTTCTATAATAGCACGATGAACAAAGGTGGTGCAATTAATGGGAGGCCTGTCCATTCATCTGAGGGCAGAAATCAGCCAGGAGTCTCTCTCTCCCTCTCTCTTCATTTGTACGTGTCTATTTCTGTTTCTCAAACATCAACATACATGCACACATGCACACAGAACCACACACACGCACAGAGAAACACACACACAGACACATACACATACACACATACATATAGACTTGTATATACATGCACACATAGACACACACATATGTACAGACAAACACATGCACATAGACATGCACACATAAATATCGATAGATACACTCCCACATACAGACACACCTGCACACATGCACACAGAACCACACACAGAAACACATACACATATATAAACACATGCATATACATACACACATAGACACACACATACGTAAACATAAACACATGAACCCACATACATATAGATACACTCACAACCACATACATTCACACACACACATACAATTATAAATGGAACATTGCTGCGAGTGAATCCCAGAGACCTTCATTGAAATGCCGAATATTTGGTTGAGAAATTGTAGACGGTAATACAATGAATTACACCGGGGAAACAAGGAGTGTTTTATGAGGTGTGAGAGCTTTCAACATTGCTGCTTACCGAATGGGCGCCACCTACGGTCATGGAGCTGCTATTTTAACATTAATCTGTTTATTCCTAAAAGATGAGGGCCTCCAATAGGATCATAGGAATTATTAGAGGAAACATGTGCAAGGCCCATCTAGTTCTCCTTCTACCATCGTGGTAGTCGCACAATCCAACGACAATGAAGTTGTTGAATAATCCTGGCAATCAATCTCTATCAATTCGTCGACAACAAACCCAGACATGAGGGGAGGAAAACCTCGGGTCGTGGAGAAATTTGGGAACCATTGGCCCAAAGTTCCTAACAAGCCTGTTACAGTTACCGCATATCATAAGAACATCAGAATATGAGAAATAGGAGCAGGAGTAGTCCATACGGCCGCTCGATCCTGCTCCACCATTCAAACAGATCATGGCTGATCTTCAACCTGAACTCCACTTTCCCGCCCGATTCACATGTCCCTTGATTCCCCTAGAGTCCAAATATCTAGCGATCTCAGCCTTGAATATACTCAACGACTGAGCATCCACAGCCCTCTGGGGTAGAGAATTCCAAAGATTCACAATCCTCTGAGTGAAGAAATTCCGCCTCATCTCACTCGTAAATGGTCGACCACGTATCTTGAGACGATGCCTCGAGTTCGAGACAGTGGAAACAGCCTCTCAGCATCTACCCAGTCAAGTCCACTCAGATTCTTATATGTTTCAATAAGATCACCTCTCATTCTTCTAAACTCCAGATTGTATAGGCCCACTCCACTCAATCTCTTCTGATAGGACAAACCTCTCAAACCAGGAATCATTCTAGTGAACTTTCTTTGCACCACGTCCAAGGCAAGTATATCCTTCGTTAGATAAGGAGACCGAACCTTTATTCCATACTCCAGGTGTGGTCTCACCAAAGCCCTGTACAATTGCAACAAGACTTCCTTACTTTTGTACTCCAACCCCCTTGCAATAAAGACCAACATGCCAATTGCCGTCCTAATTGCTTGGAGTACCTGCATATTAACTTTCTGTGTTTGTCTCAAATTGCTTATATACTGTATCCCGAAAGTGTTATTTTCTGATGACAGACAGAGGAATTTGATATGCATGCGTTATAAGTTGTTTCGCCACCATAACGGGGCCATTCCGAGGTTCCAAGTTCCATAATTACCAATAGTTTGGCAATATCACCTCCTGTCAATAATTTAAACAAATATTTCAATCAGGTATATCCACCTTACCCATTAAATGATTCCTTACCTGCCCCCACCTTTCTGACAGCCGCCTCGCTCAGCCTCCGGAGAATGTCTCTTTCTCTCTGCAGATCATGGTCTCTCCCCAAGCGCAGGGCAATGAAAGCCTCCGGGTCTGGGTCCACGGACAGATCACTCAGTTTCCTTTGTATATTCTGGTGAAGTGATTTCTGCTCATCAGCAGGAGCTGCTGGAACCCACAACCCAATTATTAATCAATTCTGGAGTAATGAGTATTAAAATCGAAACTAATTTGTAAAGAGCTTCTCGATAATCAGAAGGAATCTGTGGACGGTGCACACAGTACAAGAACATACAGCAGGAACATTCATTGTAGTAAACAGCGAGGAGGATAATAACAGACTACAGGAGGACATAGACAAACTGGTGAAAAGGGCAGAAACATAGTAGTTGAAATTTAATGCAGAGAACCAGAGGCGAGATGAGGAGAATTTTTATTTACGCAGCGAGTTGTTGTGATCTGGAATGCAACTGACTGAAAGGGCGGTGGCAGCAGATTCAATAATAACTTTCAAAAGGGGAATTGAATAAATAATTGAAGGGGAGAATATTGCACGGCTCTGGGGCAAAGAGCAGGGTTCGTGGGACTAATTGGATAACGCTTCCAAAGAGTCAGCACCTCCACAATTGGCCGAATTGCCTCCGTCTGTGCTGTAATCCCTCTGTGAATTTATAAAGAATAAAACAGCAGGTTTAGATTAAGCAGGAGAAACTGGAAAAACAAATCCCATTTACTGCAGTGTTCGGGTGCTGCCGGGTACGAGGCAGTAAAGAGTACGAGGGAAAGGATCATCGCCGAGGACAGTGTTGACCTGGAGCCGCGGGCCTTGTGTCAGACCCTCCTGAGCGAAGTCGGGGAGGTCGACTGGAACTTGTAAACTGGCTGGATTGGATCATTTGGCAGGTTCACCTTTTAACGTGACAGTCGGAGGCGGGTTTTAAGTGCGATGGAGTGAAACGGTCTTTGGCGAAACTCGGCAAAGTAAGTAATTCTCTTTCGTCCAATCAGCAGGTTACACCCCGCTCGCTCACTGTCACGGTTTCTCACAGAATGCTACCGAATATTTAATTTGTTTTATCTGCGCCCGGTTCAGGAACAACAGTGTCGAAAGTGCATTTAGGAACACTGGGAACAAGAGGAGGACATTCAGCCCCTCGAGCCTGTTACACAGCAACAGGAGGAGGCGATTCCTCCCGTCGATCCTGCTCCGCCATTCAATCAGATTATGGTGGATCTTCAACCTCAACTCCAATTTCCCGCCCGATCCACATGTCCCTTGATTCCTCTGGAGTCCAAAAATCTATCGACCTCAGCCTTGGCTATACTCAATGACTCAGCATCCACATCCCTCTGGGGTAGAGAATTCCAAATATTCACCCTCATGGTGTGGAATGAGCAAAGCACTGTACAGTTTCACTCCTGATCTGTCTCCTACTATTGCACCGGGCTAATCAAATCTCCCCCCCCCACCTTCAGTTTGACTTACACAAGATACTATTGGACCAGGAAATCCCATTGACTCAGTTGGCCTCCTTGTTCTGCCATTCCGACTCTGCCTACGCCTAATTATAACATCCAACGGGTCAGTAACTAAGGCTAATGTCCTGATTACCACCCCCCCACCCCCCACCCATAACCAACCTTCCTGATATTCCCATTCAAGTTGTCAATATCCCCTCTGTGCAAAGAAGACTTTCTGGGTGTTGTTTTGAATGTTGCCGTCAGAAGAATTCCTCAGTGCTTATTGATGTCGGTGGAATAATGAGATGTTGAAATGTAACAGAGAGTTACCCCTGGATTCCCCTCGCAGAATATTTCGAGGTTTCACAGCCCACGCTCTGTAATCGATAGCCGAGTCCCTGCCACATCCTGTTCAAGGAATCAGACACAGATCTTCGTTGGCATTTGTAAATTGGGGCACCGCAGGCTGCCCACCCAATGCAGGGGAGAGTCGCCTCAACCATGGCTCAACCTCAATCAACATTACCGAATATTTAAAGGTGAAATTCAAAACGTCAAATGGAACTGATCTCTCTCCAGTGATTCACGGGTGGGAACTGATCCCTCTCCAGTGATTCACGGGTGGGAACTGATCCCTCTCCAGTGATTCATGGGATGGAACTGATCCCTCTCCAGTGATTCACGGGTTGGAACTGATCCCTCTCCAGTGATTCACGGGATGGAACTGATCCCTCGCCAGTGATTCACGGGATGGAACTGATCCCTCTCCAGTGATTCACGGGATGGAACTGATCCCTCTCCAGTAATTCACTGGATGGAACTGATCACCCTCCATCGATTCACGGGATGGAACCGATCCCTCTCCAGTGATCAACGGAACAAAACTGTTCCCTCTCCACCGATTCACGGGGTGGAACTGATCCCTCTCCAGTAATTCACGGGATGGAACTGATCACCCTCCATCGATTCACGGGATGGAACCGATCCCTCTCCAGTGATTCACAGGATAGAATTGATTCCTTTTCAATGATTCACGGAATGGAACTGATCCCTCTCCAGTGATTCACTGGATGGACCTGATCCCTCTCCAGAGATTCACGGGATGGAACTGATCCCTCTCCAGTGATTCACGGGATGGTACTGATCCCTCTCCAGCGATTCACTGGATGGAATTAACCCCTCTTCAGTGATTCATGGGATGGAACTGATCCACCTCCAGTGATTCACGGAATGGAACTGATCCTTCTCCACTGATTAACGGAATGGTACTGATCCCTCTCCAGTGATTCACGGGATGGAACTGATCCCTCGCCACCGATTCATGGGATGGACCTGATCCCTCTCCAGTGATTCAATGGATGGATCTGCTCCCTCTCCAGTAAATCACGGGATGGAACTGTTTCCTCTTCAGTGATTCACGGGATGGAACTAATCCCTCTCCAGTGATTTACGGGATGGAACTAATTCCTCTCCACTGATTCACGGAATGGAACTGATCCCTCGCCACCGATTCACGTGATGGAACTGATCCGTCTCAAGTGATTCTCCAGATGGAACTGCTCCCTCTGCAATGATTCACGGGGATGGACCTGATCCCTCTCCAGTAATTCACGGTATGGAACTGGTCCTTCACCAATGATTCACGGGATGGACCTGACCCCTCTGAAATGATTGACGGGATAGAACTGATCCCTCTCCAGTGATTCACGGGATGAAACTGATCCCTCTTCAGTGATTCACGGGATGCAAGTGTTCCCTCTGCAGTGATTCACGGGATGTAACTGATCGCTCTCCAGTGGATCACGGGATGGAATTGATCCATCTTCAGTGATTCACGGGATGGAACTTATCCTTCTCCAGCGATTCACGGGATGGAACTAATCCCTCTCCAGTGATTCACTGGATGGAACTGACCCATCTCCATTTATTCACGGGATTGAACTAATCCCTCTCCAGTGATTCACGGGATGGAATTGATCCCTCTCCAGTGATTCACTGGATGTAACGAATCCCTCTTCAGTAATTCACGGGGATGGAACTGACCCATCTCCATTTATTCATGGGGTGGAACTGATCCCTCTCCAGTGATTCATGGGATGGAATTGATCGCTGTCCAGTGATTGACGGGGATGGAACTAATCCCTCTTCAGTGATTCACCGGATGGAATTTATCCCTCTCCAGTGATTCACGGGATGGAACTAATCCCTCTCCAGTGATTCACTGGATGGAATTGATCCCTCTCCAGTGAAGCACTGGATGGAACTGATCCCTCTCAAGTGATTCTCGAGATGGTACTGATCCCTCTGCAATAATTAACGGGGATGGAACTGATCCCTCTCCAGTAATTCACGGGGATGGAACTGACCCATCTCCATTAATCACGGGATTGAACTAATCCCTCTCCAGTGATACACGGGACGGAATTGATCCCTCTCCAGTGTTTCACTGGATGTAACTAATCCCTCTTCAGTGATTCACGGTGTGGAACTGATCCCTCTCCAGTAATTCACGGGGATGGAACTGACCCATCTCCATTTATTCATGGGGTGGAACTGATCCCTCTCCAGTGATTCATGAGATGGAATTGATCGCTGTCCAGTGATTGACGGGGATGGAACTAATCCCTCTTCAGTGATTCACCAGATGGAATTTATCCCTCTCCAGTGATTCACGGGATGGAACTAATCCCTCTCCAGTGATTCACTGGATGGAATTGATCCCTCTCCAGTGAAGCACGGGATGTAACTGATCCCTCTCCAGTTATTGTCGAGATGGAACTGATCCCTCTCCAGTGATTCACGGGGATGGAACTGACCCATCTCCATTTATTCATGGGATTGAACTGATCCCTCTCACATGATTTACGGGGATGGAACTGATCCCTCTCCACCGATTCACGCGAACATGCCAACTGAATCTCATTTAGAAATCAGCAACAATGGAAGCAGGAGAGTCTCACTCAACAACGCCACCGATGAAGGAAAGAAACAAACAGAGACAAAAAGGAAATAAAGAAAAGAAAGGGTGAAACTAGTGGAGTGAAGATGCCGGTGATGGACTGTGTTGTACAAGTGTAAGGAATCTTACAACACCAGGTTATAGTCCAACTGTTTTATTTGAAAATCACAAGCTTTCGGAGGCTTTCTCCTTCGTCAGGTGAGTGTGGGAATCGGGTTCCATGGAAGGTTGCCGCATTTATAGTCAGAGAACAATACCTGGTGATTACAGATATTCTTTCCAACTGCCCGTTGTCAAGCCAATCAAAGTGTTCAGACAGAGAGATGTTACCTACAGGACCACCGAATAAACAAACGGCCAGAACAAAAGACAGACAGAGAGAGAGAGAGAAACATCCGAAAGGGAGAGAACGACAGAGAATGACCCGTTGTATTAAAAACAGATAACTTTTTTTCGCTGGTGATGTTACGTGTAGCGTGACATGAACCCAAGATCCCGGTTGAGGCCGTCCTCATGGGTGCGGAACTTGGCTATCAATTTCTGCTCGACGATTTTGCGTTGTCGTATGTCTCGAAGGCGGCCATGGAGAATGCTTACCCGAAGATCGGTGGCTGAATGTCCTTGACTGCTGAATTGTTCCCCGACTGGGAGGGAACCCTCCTGTCTGGCGATTGTTGCGCGGTGTCCGTTCATCCATTGTAGCAGTCTCTGCATGGTCTTGCCAAAGCACCATGCTCCGGGGCATCCTTTCCTGCAACGTATGAGGTAGACAACGTTGGCCGAGTCACAGGAGTATGAACCATGTACCTGGTGGGTGGTGTCCTCTCCTGTGATGGTGGTATCTGTGTCGATGATCTGGCATGTCTTGCAGAGGTTGCCGTGGCAGGGTTGTGTGCTGTCGTGGACGCTGTTCTCCTGAAAACTGGGTAATTTGCTGCGAATGATGGTTTGTTTGAGGTTGGGTGGCTGTTTAAAGGCGAGTAGTGGAGGTGTGGGGATGGCCATAGCGAGGTGTTTGTCCTCATTGATGACATGTTGAAGGCTACGGAGAACATGGCGTTGTTTCTCCGCTCCGGGGAAGTACTGGACGACGAAGGGTACTCTGTTGGTTGCGTCCCGTGTTATTCTTCTGAGGAGGTCTGTGCGATTTTTCGCTGTGGCCCGTCGGAACTGTCGATCGATGAGTCGAGCGTCATATCCCGTTCATACGAGGGCGTCTTTCAGCGTCTGTAGGTGTCCATCGCGTTCCTCCTCGTCTGAGCAGACCCTGTGTATTCGCAGGCCCTGTCCATGGGGGATGGCCTCTTTGACGTGGTTAGGGTGGGAGCTGGAAAAGTGGAGCATCGTGAGGTTTTCCGTGGGATTGCGGTAGAGTGAGGTGCTGAGGTGCCCGTCTTTGATGGAGATTCGTGTGTCCAAGAAAGAAACCGATTCTGAGGAGTAGTCCATGGTGAGTTTAATGGTGGGATGGAACTTGTTGATGTTATCGTGTACTCTCTTCAGTGATTCTTCGCCATTGCTCCATAGGAAGAAAATGTCGTCGATGTATCTGGTGTATAGCGTTGGTTGGAGGTCCTGTGCAGTGAAGAAGTCCTGCTCGAACTTGTGCATGAAAATGTTGGCGTATTGGGGTGCGAATTTGGTCCGCATGGCTGTTCCGTGTGTTTGGTTAAAGAACTGGTTGTCGAAGGTGAAGACATTGTGATCCAGGATGAAGCGGATGAGTTGTAGGATGGCGTCTGGAGATTGACTGTTGTTGGTGTTGAGTATTGATGCTGTTGCAGCGATGCCGTCATCGTGGGGGATACTGGTGTAGAGTGCCGAGACGTCGATCGTGGTGAGAAGTGTTCCTGGTTCAACTGGTCCGTGGGTGCTGAGTTTTTGTGGGAAGTCTGTAGTGTTGCGACAGAAGCTGGGCGTTCCCTGTACGATGGCTTCAGGATGCCCTCGACGTATCCAGAGAGGTTCACACACATGGTTCCGTTGCCTGATACGATGGGACGTCCGGGTGTGTTGGCTTTGTGTATCTTATGGAGGCAGTATCAATCTCCCACGTGGGGATGCTTTGAAGGTCTGGATCGAAGGTCTTGATCAGTTTGTTGAGCTGGTGGGTGTGCTCCTTGATCGGATCTGCGGGTAACCATAGAATCGTGGAATCATAGAATTCTGTAGCACAGAAGGAATCCATTCGGCCCATCGTGCCTATGCGGGCTCTTTGTCAGAGCTATCCAATTAGTGACCTGCTCTTTTACTTTCAATTATTTATCCAATTCATTTTCAAAGTTATTATTGAATCTGCTCCCACCGCCCTTTCAGACAGCGCATTTCAGATCATGATAATTCGATGCGTAATTTATCCCTTCATGTCGACTCTCGTTCTTAGACCAATTACTTGCATTTCTACAGCGCCTTTCACCACCTCAGGACGTCCCAAAGCACTTTACAGCCAATTGCGTAGTTATTGAAGTGTAGTCACTGTTGTAATGTAGGAAACGCCTGAATCAATTTTTGCACAGCAAGATCCCACAAGCAGCAATGTGCAAAATGGCCAGATCATCTGCTTTAGTGATGTTCGTTTCGGGATAAATATTGTCCAACATAACGGGAGAACTCTTCTGCTCTTCGAAATATTGTCATGGGACCTTTTGTGTCCACGTGAGAGGGCAGATTAACATCTCGTCCAAAAGACGGCACCTCCGACCATGCAGCATTCAATCAGTAGTGCACTGAAGTTTCAGCTTAGGTTATGTGGAAAAGAACCACAGGTGAGATGAGGAGCTTTTTTTTTACACAGCGAGTTGTTATGATCTGGGATTCACTGCCTGAAAGGGCTGTGGAAGCAGCTTCATTGGTAACTTTAAAAAGGGAATTGGAAAAATACTTGAAAGGGCAAAAAAATGCAGGGTTTGCGGAAAGGGTCGGTGAGTGGGAGCAAGCTGGCCCGAATGACATCCTTCTGTGCTGTATCATTCTACGATTATATGATAAAGGTGTAACAGAGTACCGCGATACAGAGGGACAACAACATCGGGCGATAGGTAAAGATGTGACTGAGTACAGTGATGGAGAGAGAGAGATACCAAAAAAAATACACAGAATTTACCAGACAGAAGCAGGCCATTCGACTCAACTGGTCGATACTGTTATTGAGATTGCATTCGAGCCTCCTCCCAACTCACTTAATCTCACCCTAACGATATAGCCCTCTATTCCTTTCTCCCTCATATCGTTATCTAGCTTCCCTAAAATGCATCTCTGTCATTCGCCTCAACTACTCCATGTGGTAGCAAGTTCCACATTCTCATCACTCTCTGGGTAAAGACATTTCTCCTAAGTTCCTTATTGGATCTATTAGTGATTTTATTTATGGCGTCAAGTTTTGGATTCGCCAACAACTGGAAACATCTTCTCTACATCTACACTATCATATCCCTTCTCCAGAGAGAGATCGATAACTGTGTGACAAAGTACAGTGTGTGATACAGAGAGACACCGACAGTGGGAGATAGAAGAAAGTGTGACTGAGTACAGTGAGACAAAGAGACGCCATCAGGATGAGATAGATAAACATGTGACTGAGTACAGTTGATACAGACAGACACAAACAAAGGAAGATAGATGATGGTGAGACTGGGAAAAGTGAGTGATACAGAGAGACACCAACAGAGGGAGATAGATGAAGGTGAGACTGAGTCCAGTGATGCAGAGAGACACCAAGAGAGGGAGATGGATAAAGATGGGACTAAGTACATTGGGTGATACAGAGAGACACCAACAGTGGGAGATAGATGAAAGTCTGACTGTGTACTATGATACAAAATGACAACAACAGAGGGATATGGATAAAGATAATTCTGAGAACAGTAACTTAGAGATACACCAACAGAGGGAGATTGATAAAGGTGAGGATGAGTGCAATGCGAAATACACAGAGACCAATAGCGGGAGATAGATAAGGTGTGACTGACTATTCTGAACAATACAGAATCTGTATTTACAGTCGAGGAAGAGGATAGCATGCCGGACACCACTAGGGAAAGGATTTTCAATGAGGGACCGGGACTCACCATACTTAACGTATTAAAATCAACAGTAATGTCGAAAATAATGGCACTGACGAGTGAAAATCCACAGGACCAGATGAGTTCCATCCCAGGGTTGTAAAGTCCACAGGTGAGAACATTGCAGATTCCCTAACTATAATCTTCCAAACTTCTGTCAAATCAGGAACCGTTCCTTTCATGTGGAAATTTGTCTTTCCTCGTTTTTCCTACAGAAATGTATCACCTCGCGTTATTCTGCGTTAACTTTCCACCGCCACGAGTCCGCGCATGCCACCAGCTTCTCTGTATCCTCTTGAAGTTTATCATTCTCCTCACTGTTTGCTGCCCTTCCAAGTTTTGAGTCATCTGCAAATATTGTAATTGTGCCATGTACACCGAAGTCCAAGTCATTAGTAAATATCAAGAAAAGCAGTGGTTCCAGCGCTAAAACATAGAAAATAGGAGCAGGATTACGCCATTCGGCCATTCGAGGCTGCTCCGCTATTCAGGATGATCATGGCTGATCCTTTATCTCAATACCATATTTCCGTTCTCTCCACATACACCTTCATGCCTTTTATGTCTAGAAATCTATCTCGATCCATCTTAAATATATTCAGTGACTTGGCCTCCGCAGCCTTCTGTGGTAGAGAATTCCACAGGTTCAACACCCTCTAAGAGAATAAATTTCTCCTCATCTCATTCCTAAATATCCTACCCGTATCAGGAGACTGTGACCTCTCGTTCTGGACAACCCAGCCAGTGGAAACATCCTCCCTGCATCCAGTCCGTCTAGCCCTGTCAGGATGTTTTTACGTTTCAATGAGATCCCCTCTCGTTCTTCTAAACTCGAGTGAATACAGGCCGAGTCGACCCAATCTCTCTTCATACGACAGTCCTGCCATCCCAGGAATCAGTCCGGTGAATCATCGCTGCACTCATTCTATGGCAAGTATATCCTTTCTCCATGTGTGGTCTCACCGTGGCCCTATATAACTTCAGTAGGACATCCTTGTTCCTGTACTCAAATCATCTAGCTGTGAAGGCCAACATACTATTTGCCTTCCTAACTGCTTGCTGCACCTGCATGTTTGCTTTCAGTGACTAATGTACAAGGACTTCCAGGTCCTTGTGTACATCAACATTCCCCCAATCTATCACAATTTAAATAACACTCTGCCTTTTTGGTTTCCTTCTGAAGTGGATAACTTCACATTTATCCACATTATACTACATCTGCCATGTATTGCTCACTCACTCAACTTGTCTAAATCGCTTGGAAGCTTCTTTGCATCCTCCTCACAACTCACTATCCCACTTAGTTTTTTGTCGTCGGCAAACTTGGAAATATTGCATTAGCTTCCCTCATCCAAATCATTGATATACATTGTGAACAGTTGGGGCCCAAGCACTGATGCCTGCGGTACTCCACTAGTCACTGCCTGCCAACCCGAAAAAGACCCATTTATTCCTACCCTCTGTTTCCTGTCTCTTAATCAATTTTCAATCCATGCCATTATATTATCCCCAATACCATGTGCTTTAAAATTGCACACTAACCTCTCATGTGGGATTTTATCAAAGGCCTTCTGAAAATCCAAATAAACCACTTTCGCTGGTTGTCCCTTATCTATTCTACCAGTTACATGCTCAAAAAACTCGAGTAATTTTGTCAAACATGACTTCACTTTCATAAATCCATGCTGACTTTGTCCAATCCCGCTGATATTTTCCAAGTCTCCTTTTGTCACATCCTTCATAACAGACTCTAACATTTTCCCTCCTTTTGATGTTAGGCTAACCGATCTGCAGTTCCCTGTTTTCTCTCGCCGTCTTTTTTTTAAGTAGTTGGGTTACACTACTGGTGACCCCTAGGGAACACCACTGTACACCTCCCTCCAGTCCGAAAAGCAACCGTTCACC
Organism: Heptranchias perlo; assembly: GCF_035084215.1. NCBI lineage: Eukaryota > Metazoa > Chordata > Chondrichthyes > Hexanchiformes > Hexanchidae > Heptranchias > Heptranchias perlo. The sequence goes on from NW_027139548.1 coordinate 6,283,623, forward strand.
ACTATTCTCTGTTTCCTATCCCTCAGCCAATTACGTATCCATGTTGCTGCTGCCCCCTTTATTCCATGGGCCGCAATCTTGATGATAAGCCGACCGTGCGGCACTTTATGAAACGCGTTTTGAAAGTCCATATACACCACATCAACTGCATTGGCCTCATCTACTCTCTCTGTCACCTCATTAAAAAAAACTCTATCAGGGAGTTCAATGTTGGGAAGTGTACATACATTGACCTTGGATCCAAGAAAGATAGATCAGAGTATTTTCTAAGTGACGAGAAGTTAGGAACTGTGGAGGAGCGGAGGGATTGAGGGGATAAAGTACAGAAATCACTAAAAACGAGTGGACATGTCCAAAAAGTAATTCAAAAGGCTAATGGAATGTTAACCTTTATCTGAAGCGGGCTGGAATATAAAAGAATGGAAGTTATGTTCCAGCTGTACAGGGTTCTGGTTGGACCCCCATCTGGAGTAACTGTGTTCAATTCTGGGCACCGCAACTCAGGAAGGACATATTGGCCTTGAAGGGGGTGCAGAGCAGATTCATCAGAATGATACCGGGGCTAAAAGATTTAAATTACGAGGAGAGTTTGCACAGACGAAGGTTTGTATTCTTTCGAGTATAGAAGATTAAGGGCTGATCTAATCGAGGTGTTTAAGATGATTAAAGGATTCGATAGGGTAGATAGAGAGAAACTATTTCCTCTGGTGGGGAATCCAGAACAAGGAGTATATCCTTACATTTCGAGCGAGGCCATTCAGAGCTGATGTCCAGAAGCACTTCTTCACACAAAGGGTAGTGGAAATCTGGAACTCTCTCCCCGAAACTGCTATTGAGGCTGGGGGTCAATTGAAAATTTCAAAAACTGACTTTGATATATTTTTGTTAAGCCTGGACATTAAACGTTACGGTAACAAGGCTGGTAAATAGAGTCAAGATGAAGATCAGCTTCGATCTATTTGGATGGCGGCACGGGATTGAATGGTTGAATGGCCTCCTCCTGTTCCTATATTCCTAGAATAAGAAGAGGCGGTGAGATTAAGATGATGGTGTCACAATGAGGATCAGGGGTCAGATTGTGGAGAAGGGAACTAAATTGGACAGCTCTTTCAAAGAGCCGGCACAGGCACGACGGGCCAAATGTTCTCCTTCTGTGCAGTAAGATTCTAAGATTCTATGATCCCATGCATCAAAAGGGTCAGGTTGAGAAGAACGAGTTCAGATTAAGAGAAATGGTGAAATTGAGGTGAATGGGTGAGATAGAGGAGAAGGGATCAGATTGAGGAGAACGGGTCAGATGGAGGAGAACGGGTCAGAATGAGGTTGGCGGAGACTTGGGCAGATTGACGGCGGTTGGAATGCGGCATGTTTGACAGGAACATCGGAACAGGATGAGTCCATTTCTCCCCTCGAAACTGTTTCGTCATTCAATGAGATCACGGCTCATCTGGATTGAGAAGGGGTGTTGATCTGTCGCAATTTTCTGACAGGGCGTGTGTTCACAGGGCAGCTGGAAGTGTATCGTGAAGGGAATGCAATTCCCTTCCATCGATAGGTTCGCTGTCCCGCTAGCGTTCCAGAGCCCCGATTATTCAGTCCGTAGTGTGTTAGATTTTGAATCTGACGGTCCAGGGTTCATGTCCTTCTTCAGGCGCTGCTTTTCTCAATGAAAACACCAATCACTTTCCACCTTAAAGTACCACTATTAGAAAATCACTTCTATCTAAAAAAAATCTCAGGTTTTGTGGCAAATGTTTAAAATATATTGATACATAATTTTCAGACCGCAGGCAAGATCCACGTAAATTGTTTGTGTTTCATGGGGCTGCAAAAACTCGCACAAATTGAGAACCTTGATTTGAAAGCAGGTCTCGGACAAGCATTTAAATTCTGGAGCCTCAGATAAAAAGTATGAAGCTTTTCCGACTGAGCTCTCGTTCAGTTTCGGACAGCGACCTTCCCTGGTTAACAAGGAACATTACCTCTTTCCCATTCTTCATTTCCTTCTGCAGTAATTCCGCCTGTGCAGTTCATTTCTCTCCCACTCCCCACACTCCCTGCCTGCCTCGGGCCTCACTTCAAAAATACCCTTCCTCCCACCAACTTCAAGCTATTGAACATCGGCACAATCCAAAACACAGCGGACAATAAAGGCTCAAGATTCCATTTAGAAACAATTCAATCTGCTTCTGTAAAGTGTGGTCTCGGGGCAGCAGTTGGAAAGGCAAATGGTATTTTGGCCTTCGTTGCAAGAGGATTTGAGTAGAGGAGTTATGTTAGAGTGGGCTCAACATCAGTAATGTTAGAGTACGATCACCACCAGTAATATTAGATTCGATTCACCACCAGTAATTTTAGAGTAGGATCAACACCAGTAATGTTTGAGTAGGGTCAACATCATTAATGTTCGAGTAGGGTCACCATCAATAATGTTATAGTAGACTCACCACCAGTAATGTTAGAGTGGGATCACCACCAGTAATATTAGAACAGGATCACCGCCAGTAATGGTAGAGCAGGGTCTCCAACAGTAATATTACAATGGGACAGCAACAACAATGTTACAATTGGGTCACCACAATTAATATTAGAATACGGTCACCAAAACTAATGTTATAGAAGGATCGCTACCAGTCATATTAGAGCAGGATAACGAGAAGTAATTTTAGAGTAGAGTCACCATCAGTACCGTTACAATAGGATAACCAGAAGTAATGTTAGGGTAGGATCACCACAAGTATATGTAAGATTTGGATCAACACCAGTAATGTTAGATTAGGATCACCACCAGTAATGTTAGATTAGGATCACCACCAGTAATGTTAGATTAGGATCACCACCAGTAATGTTAGATTAGGATCACCACCAGTAATGTTGGAGTAGGGTCACCACCGGAAATTCTGAAGAATGATCACCACTAGTAATGTCGAGCAGGATTAACATCAGTAATGATATAGTTGGGTGACCACCAGTAAGGAATCAGTATGATCATCACCCGTAATTTTAGAGTAGGATTTTCACAAGTAATCTGATTATTGAGTCACAACCAGTGATGTTAATGTCGGGTTACCACCAGTAATGTTAGAGTAGGTCCACCACTAGTACTGTTAGAGTTGGGTCGACAGCAGGAACATATAGTGGGGTCACCACCAGTAATGTTGGAGTAGCGTCACAATTGTTAAAGTTAGAGTCGGGTCACCATCAATAGTGATAGAGTCGGGTCACTACAAGTAATGTTAGAGTCGAGTCACCAACAGAATTTAGAGTTGCGTCACCACCAGTAATGTTAGAGTGTGTTCAACAGAAGTAACGTTACATTAGCGAAATCAACAAAAATATCTGACCAGTAATGTGAGATTAGGGTCATCACCAGTACTTTTTGAGTCGTGTCACCACCTGAAATGTTGGAGTGGCATCATCACCAGTAATGTTAGAGTAGGATTACCAACAGTGCTGTTACAATAGTTTCACCACAATTTAATGTTAGAGAAGGGTCACCAGCAGTAATGTTATAGTCGGATCAGCACCAGAAATGATAGACTGGGGTCACCAACATTAATGTTAGAGAAGCGTCACCTCCAATAATATTAGAGTAGGGTCACCACCCGCAATGTTAGAGTGGGGACACCATCAATAATGTTACTGTGTGGTCACAACCAGTGATGTTAGAGTGGGGTCAGCGCCAGTAATGTTAGGGAAGTGTCTTCACCGTTATTGTTAGTGTAGTGTCAACACCAGTAATGCTTTAATAACGTCACCAGCATTAATGTTACAGCAGGGTCACCACCAGTGATGTTACAGTTGTGTCACCACCAGTAACGATACAGTGGGGTCAACATCAGTAATGCTGCAGCATGGTCAACAAAAATAATGTTACAGCACCGTTAATGTTAGGGGAGAATCACCTCCAGTAATGCTAGAGTTGCGACACCACCAGTAATGTTAGCATCGGATCCCATCGGTAATTTTAGTGTCGAGTCACTATCAGTAATGTTTCACTAGGATCACCGAGGGTAATGTTAGTGTAGCATCACCGCCAGTAATGTTAGAGTAGGATCACCACCAGCAATGTTAGGTTAGAGTCGCCATCGATAATGTTAAAGTAGGTTCAACACCAGTAACATTCAAGTAGGATGACCAGCAGAAATGTTAGGGAACGTTCATCGTCAGGAATGTTAGAGTAGGGACATCACTGGAAATGTTAGAGTCGGATCACCTCCAGTAATGTTAAAGTGGAGTCACCACCATTCATATTAGAGTGAGATCACAATCAGTAATGGTAGAGTAGGGTCTCCAACATTAATATTACAATGTGACACCAACAGAAATGATACAATTGGGTCACCACAATTAATGTTAGAATATGGTCACCAAAAGTAATGTTAGAGTAGGATCAAAACCAGTAATGTTAGAGTCGGGTCACCAGAATTTATTTTATAGGAGGTTCACCTCCAGTAATGTTAGAGTGGGGTCACCACCGGTAATATTAGATTTGGATCACCACCAATAATGTTAGAATTGGGTCACCACCAGTAATATTAGAGTAGGATCAACTCCAGTAATGTTAGAGTAGGATCACTACCAGTCATCTTAGAGTAGGTTCAACACCCGTAATGTCAGATTAGGGTCAACACGGATAATGTTGGAGTCGGATCATCACCAGTAATGTGAGAGTAGGTTCCCACCCAGTCACTTACTCTCACGAGGCACTGTTTTAGTCATCAGTGCTGAAACTTGGGTTTGCCCGAGACCAGACACTCTCACTCTGAGATCTTCATGTACTTTGTTCCTGCAATCCTATTCATATCTTGAAATCAGTCGCACAGCTCATTCATACAGATGGATTTATGTTTCATTCCATACTCGTGTTAGCTCGGCCTCAGTGATGACAAAATCGCTACTGAACAAGTTGGTTCTGTCAGACGGGCGGCCGAAACACGATCGCTCGTTTTGAGCCACAGTCCAAAAAGAATTTCGATTGTAATCTACCTGCTGTCTCCAGAGATTAGACGACCTCAAGATTTGACAGGCGTCGTTGAGCTGACCGACCTCATCCCCTGGGATGGTGATGTTAACTTCAAGAACGTTGGTTGACGACTCTGCTTTGGTGAAACGTTACCTTTCGACTCATGTCCTCTGCTCCAGACTGAATCCACAATCGGCCCTGATAACTGCAGCTGAGCTAATTGGCTTAGCTCTCACCTTCCTTCACCTCAGGCAACCTGCACATATAAGTGACACGTGTAACTCGCTGGTACAGTCTTATAATCCAACACAGCCTCGTACTATCAGTCCTGGATGTATTCTGGCACTCGTTAATGTACCATCCACATATGCTTGGTAAAGGTTACGAAAGAAGAAGGCAAAGAGAATCTGGCAGAATATCAGAGATTTTGAACAAATCTGCCGAGTTTTGTGTGAATACATACATATGGACATACCAAACAATCAAGATTCTCAGCCAAGTAGCAGACTCCCAGAATGCACCAGTTCAGTTTGAGTCTCTCTCACGGGTGCAATCCAACTCCTGGAATGCAGCCGTGTCTCAGTACAATTCACTACGTTTGACTATCTATTTAGTAATGCAGCAGTCTCTCCACATAACACTCATCCCCGGTAACATTCTGGTCCATCTTTTCTGGACAGCCTCCAAGAACTTGACATTTTTCCCCAACTGCGGTGCCCAGAATTGGACACAGTACTCCAGCTGAGGCCGAACCAATCGTTTTTAAGGTTTTGCAATACTTCCGTGCTTTTGTACTTTATGCCCCCATTAATAAAGCAAATTTTCAAATTATGCTCTGCATACTCTAATCCAGCTCATTAATACATGTCAAAAAGAGCAGTGGTCCTAATGCCGTCCACTTGGGAACACCACTGTTTACTTCCCACCAGTCTGAAAACCAACCGTTCACCACGACGCTCCGCTTTTTGTCCCTGAGCTGATTTTGTATCCAGGCTGCGACTGTCCCTTTAATCCCCGGGGCTTTAATGTTGCTTGGAAGGTTATTAAGTGGTACTTTATAAAATGTCTTTTGAAAGTCCATATCCACAATATCAACCGCGCTACCCTCATTAACCCTTTCCATTACTTCATCAAAGAACTCAATCAGGTTAGTCAAACAAGATTTTCCATTAACATGTCCGTGCTGACTTTCATTTATTATCCAATATCTTTCCGAATGCCAATTAATTTTGTCCCTGATTATTATCTCTAAAAGTTACCCCAACACCAACGTTTGGCCGATTGGCCATGCAATTTCCGGGTTCATCATTCAGACCTTTTTTGAACAGAGGTGTGACATTTGCAACCTTCCAGTCCTCTGGCACAAGTCCCATATCTCAGGAGAATTGGAGGATTGTGGCCAGAGCCTCTGCAATTTCAACCCTCACTTCCCTCAGTAACCCACAATGCATCCTTTTGACTTTCATACTTTGAGAACTGCCAGTCTTTTCAGAACCTCCTATTCATCTATTTTTTATGCTATCCAATATCGCTCCCAGCTCCTCCTTAAATGCTATAATGACAGCATCCTCTTCTTTATTTAAGACCAATGAGAAATATTCATTTCGTACCTGAGCCATTCCCTCTGCCTTCGCAAGAAGATCTCCTTTTTAATCCAAAATCGGTCAGACCCTTCCTTTGAATATTCCTTCAGTATTCATATGTTTTTAAATGAATTTTACGTTCCATTTTATGTTTGCCACCAATCTATTCTCATGCCTTCTCTTTGCCCCTCTTGCACCCTTTTATAAATCTCCTCCGAACTTTCTGTATTTAGCCAAGTTTTCTACTGTGTTATGTACTTTAAATTTGTCATAAGCCTCCTTTTTCTGTTTCATTGTGACCTATATATCTTTATTCATCCAGGGATCTCCATGTTTGGATGTCCTGTCTTTCGCCATCGTGTCTACTCTGTGCCCGAGCCATCTCCTCCTTCCAAGCCTCCCATTGTTCAGTTGTTTCTTTGCTACTGATTTTTGATTGCAGTCCAACCGGAAAATACACTTAGTATTCGTAAAAAAAACTTCCCTCTCCTTCCCAGATAACAGTACGGAGCAATTATTATAAATACCTGAAATCATCTCACTCAGTAGAATATCTGTGGTGTAACCATGTGTAATTAATATAACTCCCTGAAATCATCTCTCTTAGTAGAATATCTGTGGTGTAGCCATGTGCAATTATTATAACTCCCTGAAATCATCTCTCTTAGTAGAATATCTGTGGTGTAGCCATGTGCAATTATTATAACTCCCTGAAAGCATCACTCTTACTGGAATATCTGTGGTGTTGCCATGTGCAATTGTTATAATTCACTGAAATCATCTCTCTTTGCAGATTATCTATGGTGTTGCCATGTGCAATTATTATAACTCCCTGAAATCATCACTCTTGCCAGAATATCTGTGGTGTAGCCATGTGTAATTGTTATAACTCCCTGAAATCATCTCTCCAACCAGAATATCTGTGTTGCAGCCACGTGCAATTATTATAATTCACTGAAATCATGTCCCTTTGAATATCTGTGGTGTAGCCATGTGAAATTGTAATAACTCGCTGAAATCATCTCTCTTTCAAGAATATCTGTGGTCTAACTCTATGCTTGTGTTACCAAAAGACTGTGGTTGATTATGAGATGCAGGTATTTGAACGGCTCCATGAGTCGGATTTACCCAATCGCTTTCACTCAATACATTCAGCATATTCTTGGCACTCGTTGCTAGAGCTGAAGCTGTCCGTGGGTTTGCCTGTGCAACCGTTGCTACTTAACCTTGTTATGTAAGTCTGCACGTAGTTATCTGCTATTAAGTTGCTGCATAACTCTAGTGACATGTGCTTATGTCCATTAAATTTCCGTGTGCCCAGATTTTATGTTAAGTTGTGATCTGTAACCGTTAAACTGTATTTAGTGCATGACTTTGACTTGGCTTCTTCCTTGATAGTTTGTCAAGAAAGAATTTTTGGATAACCTAATCGAGGCTGAGTAAATTAAATTTGTTTTGATCCGAACTGTGTTAAATGTAGTACAGTTCAGGAACCGAATCAGGCAACATTCACCCCTCCAGATAACTGGGAGGGAAAAGCCCAGACAATTCCTCAGTGAGCGGTCAAAGGAGAAAACCAAGGACTCGCCTGTTTCCTCGGCATATATCTGTCAGGATATCAAATCCAGCTTTCCTAGAAAGGGACCTCTAAGAATTTGGAAAATACATGAATTCACAGCACAGGAGATTCTGTGCGTCTGTTGCTGTGTACGGGCCGCTTCAACACAACACAATGAGAAGTCCTCTGTTTGCACTTCAATCGAGTGCATCTAACTGGATGGCCAGCTTTTTACTTGTTAAAATAGGGACAGGCACCACAGACTAAGCAAATCGAATAACTGCGAGGAAAAATCATAGAATCATCGAAATTTAGGACGCAGAAGGCCTATCGTGTCTGTGCAGGCAGAAAAAGAGCTACCAGGCCTAACCCCAGTTGCCAGCACTTGTTCCCTAGCCTTGTAAGTTACGGCACGTCAAGTGCATATTGAAGTACTTTTTAAGTGCGATGCGGGTTTCTACCTCTACCACCCTTTGAGGCAGTGAGTTTCAGACCCCCATTATACTTTGGTTGAAAAAAAATCTCCTCAGCTCCCCTCTAATTCTTCTAACAATTACTTTCGATCTTTCCCCTCTGTTTATTGGCCTATCTGATAAGGGAAATAGGTCCTTCCTATCCACTTTATCCAGCCCCGTCATAATTTTATGCACCTCAATTAAATCTTCCCCCAGCCTCAGTTGTTCCTCAGAAAACAATCCCAGCCGATCCAAAATCTTCTCACTGCTAAAATTCTCCAATCCTGGCATAATCATCGTAAACTTCCTCTGTACCCTCTCGAGTACAATCACATCTTTCATAGAATCATAGAAGTTTACAACATGGAAACAGGCCCTTCGGCCCAACATGTCCATGTCGCCCAGTTTATACCAATAAGCTAGTCCCAATTGCCTGCACTTGGCCCATATCCCTCTATACCCATCTTACCCATGTAACTGTCCAAATGCTTTTTAAAAGACAAAATTGTACCCGCCTCTACTACTGCCTCTGGCAGCTCGTTCCAGACACTCACCACCCTTTGAGTGAAAAAATTGCCCCTCTGGACCCTTTTGTATCTCTCCCCTCTCACCTTAAATCTATGCCCCCTCGTTATAGACTCCCCTACCTTTGGGAAAAGATTTTGACTATCGACCTTATCTATGCCCCTCATTATTTTATAGACTTCGATAAGATCACCCCTTAACCTCCTACTCTCCAGGGAAAAAAGTCCCAGTCTTTCTAACCTCTCCCTGTAAGTCAAACCATCAAGTCCCGGTAGCATCCTAGTAAATCTTTTCTGCACTCTTTCTAGTTTAATAATATCCTTTCTATAATAGGGTGACCAGAACTGTACACAGTACTCCAAGTGTGGCCTCACCAATGCCCTGTACAACTTCAACAAGACATCCCAACTCCTGCATTCAATGTTCTGACCAATGAAACCAAGCATGCCGAATGCCTTCTTCACTACCCTATCCACCTGTGACTCCACTTTCAAGGAGCTATGAATCTGTACTCCCAGATCTCTTTGTTCTATAACTCTCCCCAACGCCTTACCATTAACGGAGTAGGTCCTGTAATAAATATGCAATAATGTGAAATAATAAAGTTCTTATTTTTGTCCCCGAAACTGCAATATATGCAGTAACAGTAGTGTTCCATTTAAATGTGTATTTTTGTGGCTCTTCTTGGGATAGTGAATGAACGGGAAACTTCAATGGATTGGGAGGGTGAATGAACAGATATCATTAATGAATTGGAAAGTGAATTGACCGATACCATCAATAGAATATGAAAGTGAATGGACGGGTACAATTAATGAATTGGGACAGTGAATGGACGGGAAACATTAATGGATTCGCAAAATGAATGGACGAGAACCATTAATGGATTGGGAAAGAGAATGGACGGATAAGTTTGTGCAAGGTTAGGGTACACGGCTATCCAAGGAGCACGGTCAACCCTTTGGTAAGTAAATGATACCACGAGCAGCGTATGAGCAAGTCACCTCTAGTGTAAGTGTAGGGGCACCACTAGTACTGGAGGGACACTGTCAGTTCAACTTTATTGTACGAGGACCAAAGGTATTGGATGAGAACTGTCACCTCTAATGTAACTGTAGGATAGATCTACTACCGGAGGAGAACGGTCACCTCTTGTGTAATTCAAGGCGCACCGCTAGCACCAGAGCAGCGCGGTTACCTCTCGTGTCACGACAGGGTACCATTAGTACCAGAGCAGCACGGTTATCTCTGGTGTAAGTGTAAGGTACAACTGGTATCGGAGGAGGTGGGACATCTCTAATTCATGTGTGGCAGTATTACTGGTACCTGGGGAAGGACTCTCACCTCGAGTGTAATTAGGTGTATCACTACTATCAGAGGAACATGGTCACAACTAGTGCAAGTATAAGGGTCCCTCTAATACTGGAGGAGCACGATTAATTCTTGAGTAAGAATAGAGGTACAAAAATACCGAGGCAGCAAAGTGACCACTGAGTTAACTCTACTACCGGATGACCAGGATCACCATTTGTGTGAGTGTAGCGTGTATCACTAATACCAGAGGAACACGGTCACTCCTAGTTAAGTGCAGTGTACCACAAGAACCGGAGCAGAATTGTAAGCCCTAGTGTAAATTGAGAGGCATTACAAGCAGAGAAGGAGCACAGTCACATTTAGTGTCAGTGCAGGGCTATCACAAGTACCGAAGAAGCACGGTCATCTCAAGTTTACATGTCGCGATGCCACTAGTACTGGAGGAGCGTGATGACCTCTGGTTGTTATTTAGGGTACCAATTGTACCGAAAAGACGATCATCTCTGGTGCAAGTTCAGGGTACCATTTGCATCGGAGGAGAACCGTCACCTGCAGTGAAAGTGTAGGTTTACCACTAGTACCAGCAGAGCAGTCAACTGTAGTGTAACTGTAGGATTCCTCTACTAGCGGAGGAGCACAGTCACCTCTAGTGTAATTCTAAGTGAACCATTAGTCCCAGAGGAGGATAGACAGCTCGAGTGTATGGGCAGGGTTTCCCTACAGAAGGTAGACGGTCTCTTCTGGTTTAAATGTAGGGTGCCACTTGTACCGGAGGAGGGATGTAACCTCTAGTGTAAGTGTTGGTTTAACACCAGTACCGGAGGAACAAGGTCTCCACTCGTGTAAATGTTGGGGCACCTCTAATCTAGTACCGGAGGAGAACGGTCACCTCTCCTGTAACTGTAGGAGACCACTAGAACAGGAGGAGTGCAGTCACATCTACTGTAAGTGGTAACTGTAGAGTATCACTAATACCGAAGGAACACAGTCGCCTCTAGTGTAAGTTCAGGGTGCCACGAGTAACGGACGAGCAAGTCATCTCTTATCTAAGTGTAGATGTTCCATTCGTACCGGAGGAGTGCAGTCACATCTAGTGTATGTGTAGGGGTAGCAGCAGTACCGGAGGGACACAGTCACCACTAGTGCAGTGGTGGAGGAGAACGGTCACCTCGAGTTTAAGTGCAGAGGTACCACAAACACTGGAGGAGCACGATCACCACGAGTGTAACTGTTGACGCACCACGAGTAGAGAAGGAGCAAGGTCACCCAAGTGTAAATGTAGGGTAACATTAATACCGAAGGAGAACGGACACCATCGTCTAATTTTAGGGACACCACTAGCAGAGAAGGATCACGGTCAGAGCAGGTTCACCACCAATAATGTTAGCAAGGGGTCACCATCAGTAATGTTAGAGTAGGGTCACCACCAGTAATCTTAGAGTAGGGTCATCAACTATAATCTCAGAGTAGGGTCACCATCAGTGTAATGTTCGGATGGTGTCACCGCCAGTAATGTTAGCGTAGGCTCACCACCAGAAATGTTGCAGTCGGGTCATCAATAGTAATGTTAGAGTAGGATCACCGCGAATAATGTTAGCTTATCAACAACAGCAACAATCTTAGAGTAACGTCACCAACATCAATTTTAATATCTGGACATCTCCAGTAATATTAAATCAGGGTTGCCACCAATAATGTTAGAGCAGGGTCACCACCTGGAAAGTTTGAGAAGCGTCTCTACCAGAAATGTTAAAGTAGTTTCATAATCAGTAATGTTGCAGTAGGCCCACTATCAGTAATGTTAGATTCGGGTCAGCATCAGCAATGTTACACTAGGGTCATTATCAATAATATTAGATTTGGGTCTCCACCAGGAATTTCAGAGTATTGTCAACAATAGTAAGGTTAGAGTACGTTCACCAATAGTAATGTTAGAGTACCGTCACCTAATGTTCGAGCCGAGTCATCACCAGTGATCATCACATTATAAAACACATGTTAATTATGGGATGGGCGTGTGAAGATTTTACTGAATTCTTGAGGCATCAATAACCGAGTGCAGTTTCCAGGAGGGATGTTCCCTTCACGGTTCACATTCCCTCAGGGATTAAATTCCGTTCATTGATGTGAATGGAATGAGTTTCATGGACTGAGGTGTACAATTTCCCCATTGACGTCCTGGGCGCCCTGAAGAGGAAAATCTCGCCTTGTTTGTGAAGTGACTGTAACTAACGCCAATTATTGTGCAAACTTATTTTCTCACCGGGGCACCGATTCTTCTATAAAGGAGGAGTATTTACGGATCTCAGATACACTCCAATGGCAACCGCAAAGCCGGACAGAATTCACACATGCTTCTAAAAAATGGAAACGCCAACAATTCTTCAAATAATGGACATTTACTACCGGATTCTCGCATCCTTTGGTTTTCCCGGTAAGTCAATATAACCTGTTGTTTCATAGCTGTTCATTATTTCACTGTTAATGATTAAGTAACACAGTCCGAGAATGTCCTCATTTCAGAGTCACTGATCCACCAGGATAAATTGGTGAATATCAGCGGGAACCCGCGCCGCAAGTGAGGCCCTGCTCTGATCGGTGGATCGTGGGCACCGGGCGATCAACTTTCTTCCCGATACGAGGGAGGGCGAGGCTGATTCCCCGCCCCACTAACAGTACATGGATCATTGAAGAATGTGTTGCCCAGTGCCCCTGATAATCATTTTATTTGTACCGTTGTTCCTGTATACTTTAAGTTGTCAATTCCTCTGTCTGCGGCCACCCCCACGAACAGGAGTCGTTGAAAGATAATTTGAGAACTAATTGCCGCTCAGAGAACTGCTCCCCTCCCCTCGGCTGCAAAGATCCTTCGCGGTTCCACCAGCTCCCGCTTTGTTATCGAGCAGCTCCCTCGGGGCGATTATAAATAGAAAAAGCCCAGAGTTTCGAAATAAAGTGAAGCGTTTGTCTCGTCTGAATGTTTTATTTGAATTCATATCTTTCAGTAATTGCTCTGAAATTATATTTAAAACTGCTGACATCTGATGCAGCTCCCGAGACCCCGCTCGACAAAGAAACTGAAGGAATTAAATGTAAATTTCGATCTATTCTCCCATGGGGCCGCAGCAGTAAATTATAAAATCAGGTCGTCCATCACATGGGTATAAGCCTCATGGCGGGATGGTTTTTGCGCTCAACACTGCATTGAAATGTGTGTTTGGACGCACATAAGGAAATCCGTTTACTTACTGACTGCCCAAAATTAACAACTTACAGAACCATCCCTAAAAGGCGTTTTTCTTTGCACCTGTGACGTCTCTGCGTGATGCTCCAGATTAGCCTCGACCGTACACTTAGAATCATCGAAGTTTACAACATGGAAACAGGCCCTTCGGCCCAACATGTCCATGTCGCCCAGTTTATACCACTGAGCTAGCCCCAATTACCTGCACTTGGGCCATATCCCTCTATACCCATCTTACCCATGTAACTGTCCAAATGCTTTTTAAAATACAAAATTGTACCCGCCTCTACTACTGCCCCTGGCAGCTCGTTCCAGACACTCACCATCCTCTGAGTGAAACAATTGCGCCTCTGCACCCTTTTGTATCTCTCCCCTCTCACCTTAAATCTATGCCCCCTCGTTATAGACTCCCCTACCTTGGGAAAAGATTTTGACTATCTTCCTTATCTTTGCCCCTCATTATTTTTATAGACTTCTATAAGATCACCCCTAAACCTCCTACTCTCCAGGGAAAAAAGTCTCAGTCTATCCAACCTCTCCCTCTATGTCAAACCATCAAGTCCCGGTAGCATCCAAGTAATTCTTTTCTGCACTCTTTCTAGTTTAATAATAACCTTTCTATAATCGGGTGACCAGAACTGTACACAGTATTCCAAGTGTAGCCGTACTAATGTCTTGTACAACTTCAACAAGACATCCCAACTCCTGTATTCAATGTTCTGACCAATGAAACCAAGCATGCTGAATGCCTTCTTCACCACCCTATCCACCTGTGACTCCACTTTCAAGGAGCTATGAATCTGTACTCCTAGATCTCTTTGTTCTATAACTCTCCCCAACGCCCTATCATTAACGGAGTAGGCCCGGGCCCGATTCGATCTACCAAAATGCATCACCTCACATTTATCTAAATTAAACTCCCTCTGCCATTCATCGGCCCACTGGCCCAATTTATCAAGATCCCGTTGCAATCCTAGATAACCTTCTTCACTGTCCACAATGCCACCAATCTTGGTGTCATCTGCAAACTTACTAACCATGCCTCCGAAATTCTCATCCAAATCATTAACATAAATAACAAATAACAACTGACCCAGCACCGATCCCTGAGGCACACTGCTGGTCACAGGCCTCCAGTTTGAAAAACAACCCTCAACAACCACGTTATATTGTGAGTGGAACCTCAATCAAGTGTTAGTGGCGACAGCGATGGAAATGAAATTCGGGACAGATGTATGACTGACGGATGATCCGATGTCACCTGCTTTATACGATCGGCCAAAGTCCAAATCCCCCCGTTGACTCTTCAGTGCCTGGGTGTCGGTAGTAGTAGGGACGCTCTCCGTTACCATTCCCCAGAATGATTCCGAGTGACCCTCCCCCCGCTGCCTTGACAACGTCTGACTGAAGTTAGCTGGAAGGACGGCGGATTGTCAGTTCCTCGATATTGAGTGTTTAGTGTTTTGTTTCTTTTAAATAAATTGTCGACATCGCTCGCCTATAGAACAAAAATCCACGTGCATTACCCCAGGATGGTAAACATCGGAACATTTGCCCACAATATGCTGTGAGATTTATCTGAGTATCCCCGTTACTTACCTCTTGTCCCTCTTTCTTACAGCGAACCTCGTGGCAATCGTAATTCTCTCCAGAGGAAATTGCGGCCTTTCCAAATGTACCTCGATCTATATGGTGGCCATGGCAACAGCAGATCTACTGGTCATCATCGTCAATGTAATAGAGTATCAAATTTTCATGAAAATATTTCCATATCCATTGCAGTCCTACACTATCATTCAAAAGTTCATGATCTGCATGACTTGTACCAACTTGGATCTGTCGGTGTGGTTCACCGTCTCGTTCACATTTGACCGATGTGTATCTATATGTTGTCAGAAGTTTAAAGCAAAGTATTGCACAGTGAGAACTGCGGCTGCGGTTATAACAACGGTCTCTGTCCTGTTCTGTTTAGAAAACATCCCCTATTGGTTTGCATTTGAACATACACAAATAATTAACAATGTTCAGTGGGGTTTCCGCCCCAGTTTGGCCTTTTATTCATCGCCTGCAGGTGTAATGTACACATGGTTAGAAAGTATTTTAATTCCATGGATTCCTTTTGCTTTAATGTTTCTGTTTAATTGTTTGACAGTCAGACGTATTTTAGTGGCCAGCAGAGCCCGCAGGGGCCTCCGGGGACACAGCAGTGAGAATAAGAGCGATCCAGAGGTGGCGAACCGAAGGAAATCTATTATTTTACTGTTCACTGTATCTGGTAGTTTTATACTGTTGTGGCTGACAGCTGCGGTGATTTCTTTAGCGATCGGTCTGGTCGTTCATTACAGTCCCGATTATACAGCTCCTGCTTATATCGCCACTGAAACCGGAAATATGCTCATGTATTTGAGTTCATGTACAAACACTTGTATTTATGCCGCTACCCAAACGAAATTCAGGGAAGAGTTGAAGAAGGTGGTGAAATCTCCTTGGACATTTATTCTGATTTTGGTTAAAGCAATGAAAAGTCAAACCAAAGCTTCATGTCCGAACTAGAGCTCAATAACAGTCCGTGTTCCATTTTAGAATGGACGTCTTTCTTTGCTGTGAAAATGATCAGGGATCAGAAAACATATCTTCTATTTTATGGCCTGAGTTTGACATCTGCTGCTTCCCTTGGATGAACAGAATAGTTTCCCGATAAAACAGTGCAGTTCCTGCTCAAGATTCAAAGAGAACAGTCATGATTGAGCTTCAGGAGTTCGATGGAACATGTGGGCGGCAGCGTTAACTGTCTTACCCTCTTGGTACTGGAATACGACCCGCCAGTTTGATGAATAGTTTAAGTTTTCGTTAGTGTAGAAACAATGAAAGGTGTTAGAATCATGGTTATTTGGAATTAATCTGTAATCTTGGTGTGAATGTTGCAGGCGCTGGTCACCCCATCAGACACCGCTCCCCATTCTCTCCTGGCCCAAGAGAATGGCACCCCTGTATCCTGATAAGTGGATAAGGAAATTGACTCGTCAATGTGACGTTAGGCATCTCTGTCAACAGATATTTATTAAAATATTAATTGATCATCAAAATGTTGGACTGTTATAACAGACCATTTGATCCAACCAGTCGTTGTCAGCGTTTTCCGTACACTCGAGAAAATAGTTCCAATCACTTTATCCGCCCAGTCTCAAAATCCCTTCAACCTATTTTTATTCACACATCTGTACAATTCAATCATGGATATGTACATGATTTCTGCTTCTATAATTTCTGCATCTTCGCATCTCTCCATGTAAAGAGGTTTCTCCCACCCTCAGCACGAAATCCCTTATATTTATTTTGTAAACTATAGCCGTTATTTCTTGATCCCTCAACTGATGGAAGCTTTCTGCTCCGATCTATTATGTCCCGTCCATTCCTCCTTCAAATCACCTGGAAATGTCTCGCCACAAGAGATCAATCTGGTATCAATAAACAATCTCGTGAAAATCCGGAACGTGTAGTTAAGACAGTTAATTGATATATTTCTCTTGGAGATGGTGATGTCCTTGCTTAAACTGAACAATGAGAAGAATGTATTTGAGAGCTTGGCCACTGCCCGGAACATCGGGTCCGTGCAGGGAGAGATCCGAATCAAACGCCTCCGGACGCCCTGAACTATTGAGAGAGAGAGAGAGCTGGAAAGGGCAGGAATGGCTTGTCTCGGATTCCTCCTGCTGCCTGATCTTGGGAAAGCGCTGCGTTTACAGAAGTGACGTGTTGGCCGTGAAGCAACCAGCATGCGATGCATGGAAGGGGAAGCTCGATAAACACATGATGGGCAAAATAATAGAAGGTTATGCTGATAGGGTGAGATGAAGAGGGCTGGAAGGATGGTCGTGTGAGGCATAAAGACCGGTATCTGCCAGTTGAGCCGAATGGCCTGTTTGTGTGTTGTACTTTCGATATAATTCCATGTAATGCTGTGATGAAACTGCACTGAAGAACGGGCCCAAGACATGGTCAGTCACGCTGACAACACCACGACATGAAATGGTTAATGTGGCACTGGACAGTATGTAAAACCAATGAGTAGAGATCTGTGCAATAGAATAGTTCGAGACAGATATATAATGCTGATGAGATATTGTTCAGTGTTGCCTTAAATACGGTAACGCCAACCAAGGGGGCACGGCAAGGAAATGATAATTCACACTGTCCTGATGTGTGCCAGTCTGATACTGTATTGGTTTCTCCTTATATTATAGTAATATTAACCTTTAGCCTCTGCCTATGAAGCAGGGAATTATATGTCACTTTAAAGTCTCACTGAGCTGTTGGGCCAGGGCTGACCCTGCAGCAATGGACAGTTTCAGGATGAAATAATAAGAGACTTCATTAAAGAGGGATCATTACATACTGATTCATAATTTCAGAGAACTTTAATCATTTGATAACAGTGTGGGAAAGCAGTTAATTCTTCAACAAAAACATCTGGGTATACATAACCAATTGGATTGCTGCGAGTGATACAGAAACATGAATGGACTTATTAATAAAGGTAGAATTGCATGTGTATGGATCAAGGGAGAAACTATCGATGACATAACGAAGTAAGGGAATTATGCTTGTTAGCCCAATAGAAAAAGAGCTCGGTTTGTAAATAAAAATATCGCTATTGATAACGGATAAGTCAATTCCATTCTCCTTATGTGGAGTTCTATTTTAACTTCCATATAATTATGTGTTCCATAATTGTGTGTATTTCCTTTTACAGGCAGTGAGAAAATGTGTAAAAACGGTCTGTTTGTAATGAGTATTCGGATTGGTAAAGGTCTAAGATACTGAGCTCAGAACTGTAAAACTGTTGAATCCCCAACTAACCATCATCAGGTGTGGTTGTAAGTACAATTTTAAGTGTCTGTTTAAATACTGTTGCATGCACCGTGTGCTTAATAAACTAATGACACCTCACTTCAATGCTCAAGAACCTGATTGTAAATATTTCCCTAACAATAGCCTCAGTACTTTCATTGTGAATGGAACTCATTTATTAATTATGATTCAGTTCCCCCTTTACCCGACAATCCTTAACGTTCCAGTTGATCCTGAGCTTGTCCAAAATCCAAACACCTCATGGTTGCAGGTCCCCTGTGGATCCCAGTCTGTGCCTATCCGACTGGCATCGATCTCGTGGGGAAATGATGTGTCTTATGGGCAGTTCAGTGTAATCGGCACATTTCCATTTAACCGGATACAGACAACCAACAGTAATTAAGGCAGGAGTCCAGCAGCATGCAGAGGTTTTAATTCCATCAGTCAGCGACGTATCTGCACTCAGTCACAATCATAACAGCCGATGTGCATTCAAATACATCATCCAAAATCAACAGGTAAAATATAAGCAACGTCATGATCAAGTAAACCATTGCATTACCGTGTCAAATTCAATCACATAAGGTGGTGATTCCCCGCCCCCTGTTCCTAATCAAACTGCTGTTCTTTTCCCTTGAGTTCCTCGCTTTCGAATTGAACAGTTATTGTATTTCCCTGACATTCCTGTCTCCTCTATACCTGATTAAACAGTTACATTATTGCGGGTCGCCCAGTTCGAAATAAATGTCTGTTGTGTTCCGATGGCCACCATTACTAATTAAAGATTTGATGTTTTCTCCCAATTTTCCCCGTTCTCAATCCTTAATTGAACATTTATTGTGTTTGCCCTATATTCCACTTTATTCTATTTCTATTTGAACAGTTGCTGCGTTCCTCCATATTCCTCGTTCCTCTATTTCTAAATAAACAGTTGTCATATTCATTTATATTCCGCTAAACTCTATTACCAATTAAATTATTGCTGTGTTCCCCTAAATTCACTTGTTGTCCATTTCCAATTAATCAGTTACTGTTTTCCGTTAAATTCCCCTATTTCTATCTAAACCTTTACTCAACCACCTAAATTCGCATTCATTGTATTTCTAATTAAGCAGATCGTTTTCCCCTAAATTCCTCTGCCTCTGTTTCTTCTCAAGCAGTTCCTGTGTTCCTCGAAATTCCCCTATACTCGAATTTTAATTATGTAGATTGGGAAAGCAGCCTGATCTATAGATCGGCCACTCGCTCACTGAAATAATGTTTCTGCAGATTAGTCTAGAATTTACCCGCTTCAAGCGCAGCCTGTGTCCTCTGAAACAGCTTGTCATTTTTTTACATTATTTAATGGAGTAACCGTACTGTGTTCCACACACTCTGGTCCTGGATGTTCCTGGGGCCTCTGTGTGTTCGTCAGAGAATTGTTAACACTAAAAGGGTAATTAAATTGCTGGTGCTAAGGTCAGCTACAATTCAACAGTTTCATTGGTTTAGATGATATCTTAATTCAGAATCTATCAGTTACGATCTTAGCCCTGTATATAATTAAAAGCAGATTTGTCCTGTTAATGAAATCTCACCATGGAAATCTCACTAACTAACACACTCTACTTCTCCACAAGTCGCTAAAAATAAACGCTGCGAGTGGCCTGTCGGATCCCATTCGATTTAATGTTTGTTCAATAACTTGCTGGTGGCCCAGTCAAAAAGGCGAATGGAATGTTGGCCTTTATCTCAAGCGGTCTGGAACACAATGGAGAACAATTAATGCTCCAGTTGTTTCGAGCCTTTGTCAAACCCCATCAGGAACACGTCATTCGGTTTGCGAACTGCACCTCAAGAAAAATATACCTCGGAAAGGGTGTAGCGTAAACATCGCCTCAAATATTCAAAGACGAACAGAAACACGATCAGGGGTCGAACCCACGCTCTTAACTTTTAAATGCTGAGGATGTACCGCTTGGACACTGCGCTGTATCCACGTACTTTTGGTTACCCTGGATATGACCGCAGATGTCAAACATGTTTCAATGATAACATCTGAATTGACCTCCCCCTCACGGAGCAGGGGTCCTGACGGGTCGTCGGTACTTCCGTAGCGTCTCCTTAAAAGTATCTGTGCTATTCGCCTCAACGACTCCATGTGGTAGCAAGTTCTACATTCGAACTTCCAAAGAAGTTTCTCCTAAATTCCATACTGGATTTATTAGTGACGATGTTAAGTTTACTGCTCCGAGTTTTGGATGCCCTGAAAAACGGAACCATTTTCTCGATGTCTACTCGCTCAAACTCATTCATTTTCCTGAAGACCTCCATTAGGTCACCCCTCAGCTTTCTCTTTTCCAGAGAAAAGAACCCCAACCTCTTCAGTCCTTCCTTCTAGTTATAACCTCTCAGTACTGTTAACGTCCTCCTGCATATTTTTTTGCACCACATCCAGCGTCTCTATATCCTTGTTGCAATATGGAGACCACAACTGTGCAGAGTACTCTGAGCGTGGTCTGACTAAGGTTCTATACAAGGTTAACGTAACTTCTCTGCAGGAGTCAGTGGTCTCGTTAGTAATCCTACCAAAACACAACACGTACACTTATTTATGTTGACATTCATTGGCCATTTACGTTTCCCTTCTGCAATGTTCTTAACGTCTTCTTGCATTTTGTTGCAGTCTTCCTCAGTATTAACTATCCGCCAATTTATCCTCCAATGTGGTGTCAGCAGCAAATTTTAATACTGTACGACGAATATCATGTCCAAATAATTTGTGAAAATGGTGAACAATTGTGTTCCCAGCACGGATCCTTGTGTAACACCACTTTCCACCTTCAGCCAGTTTGAGTAACTACCTTTCATCCCACACTCTGTTTTCTGTTTTGTAGCCAGTTTGCTATTCATTCTGCTGCTTGTCCGCTGACACCTAATGCTCTGACCTTATTCACGAGGCTTCTGTGTGGGACCTTATAAGAGACATTTGAAAGTTCACTGCATTGGAATGTCATTGGAATAGGACATGTCAATGGATTAAGAAAGTCAGTGGACTGGGATATATCAATGGATTAAGAAAGTCAATGGACTGGGATATATGAATGGATTGGGAAACACAGTGGACTGGGACATATCAATGGATTGGGAAACACAGTGGAGTGGGATATACCAATGCATTGGGAAAGTCAATGGACTGGAATATATCAACGGATTTGGAAACACAATGTGCTGGTATATATCAATGAATTGGGAAAGGCAATGGACTGGGATATATCAATGGATTGGAAAAGTTAATGGACTGCAATATATCAATGCATATGGGAATCACTGTGGATTGGGATGTGTCAATGGTTTGGGAAACAATTTAGACAGGGATATATCAATGGTTTGGGAAGCAGAATTGACTGGGATATATCAATGGGTTGGGAAACACAGGGGACTGGAATATATCAATGGATTGGGAAACACTTGAGACAGGGATGTATCAATGCCTTGGAAACAGCATGGGCTGGGATATATTAATGGATTGGGAAAGTTAATGGACTGGGATATATCAATGGATTTGGAAACACAATGGCCTGGGATATATCAATGCATTGTCAAAGTCAGTGGACTGGTATACCTCAATGGAACGGGAAAGTCAATGGAATGGGATGTATCAATGGATTGGGAAACACAATGGACTGGGATATACCAATGGATTGGGAACCACTGTGGATTGGGATATATCAATGGAAGGTGAACTTAAGGTGTTCGGAGATAAATTAAAAAGCAGGATCTCAAAAGTTGTGATCTCAGGATTACTACCAGTGCCACGTGCCAGTGAGTATAGAACAGGAGAATCGACCAGATGAATGCGTGAATGTAGGGGAGGTGTAGGAGTGAGGGATTTAAATTCCTGGGATATTGGGACCTGTTCTGGGGAAGGTGGGACCACTATCAGTGGGACGGTTTGCACGTGAGCAGGACCTCACGGGAGTGTTTGCGAGCGCTGTTGGGAAAGTTTTGAACAAGAATGGCAGGTGGTTGGGAACTTGAGCATGGATACGGCGGAGGGGGAAAAACGGATGGAAACAAGCGACAGAAAGGGAAGAAGCAACAGTGCAAGGCAGTGAAAACAATGGCGAAAAACAAATAGTCTCATGGTTCAAAATAACACTAAGTTGAAGAGTAATCTTAAAATGACAAGTCTGAGGGCATTGTGTCTTAATGCGCGGAGCATTCGCAACAAAGTAGATGAATTAAAAGCGCAGATAGATACTAATGGGTGTGATATCGTTGCGATTTCGGGGACATCGCTGCAGGGTGACCAAGGACGGTAACTGAACATCCAGGGGTATTCAATATTTAGCAAGGAAAGGCAAAAATTGGAAGGAGGTCGGGTAGCGTTGCTGGTAAAGGAGGAAATCAATGCAATAGTGAGGAAGGAGATTGGCTCGGAAAATGACAATGTTGAACTTGTGTCGGTGGAGCTAAGAAACACTAAGCGGCAGAAAACGTTGGTGGGACTTGTCTATAGGCCCCCAAACAGGAGTGGAGATGTAGCGAGGGCATTAAACTGGAAACTAGAGACGCATGCAAGAAGGGTACAATTATAATCATGAGTGACTTTAATTTTCATATGGATTGGTCAAACCAAATTAGCAATAATACTGTGGGTGAGGGATTCCTGGAATGTGTCCGTGATGGATTTCTAGACCAATAGGTTGAGGAACCAATTCGAGAACAGGCGACCCGAGACTTGGTATTGTGCAATGAGAACGAATTAATTAACAATCTTGTTGTGCGGGGTCCCTTCGGAAAGAGCGCACATAACTTGATGGAATTGATCATTACGATGGAGAGTGAAGTAGTTGAATCCGAAACTGGGATCCTGATTCTAAATAAAGGAAATTACGAAAGAATGAAGTCTGAGTTGGCGCGGATAGATTGGGCAACTTTACAAAAAGGGAGTAAGGTGGATAGGCATTGGCTAATATTTAAAGAACATGTGCAGGAATAACAACAATTATTCATTCCTGTCTGGCTCAAAAATAAAACAGGAAATGTGACTCAACCGTGGCTTACAAAAGAAATTAGGAATCGTATTAGATGCAAAGAGGAGACATATAAAATTGCCAGAAAAAGCAGCAAGCCTGAGTATTGGGAGCAGTTTAGAATTCAGAAAAAGTGAACAAAGAGATTGATTAAGAGGGGGAAAATAGAGTATGAGAGTAAAATGGAGGGAACATAAAAACTGACTGTAAAAGCTTCTATCAATATGTCAAGAAAAAAAAAATAGTGAAGACAAATGTCAGAAATGGGGAAAATTTTAATGGGGAACAAAGAAATGGCAGAACAATTAAACACTTACTTTGGTTCTGACTTCACAAAGGAGGACACAAATAACCTCCCGGAAATGTGAGGGAACCAAGGGTCTAGTGAGAAGGAGGAAATGAAGGAAATCAGTATTAGTCAAAATATAGTGTTCGGGAAATTAATGGGGATAAAGGCTGACAAATCCCCAATGGCCTGATAACCTACATCCCAGAGTACTAAAGGAAGTAGCCCTTGAAATATTGGATGCATTGGTGGTCATCTTCCAAAATTCTACAGACTCTGGAACAGTTCCCAAAGATTGGAGTGTGGCAAATGTAACGCCACTATTGAAAAAAGGAGGGCGAGAAAAAACAGGGAATTACAGATCAGTTCGCCTAACATCAGTAGTGGGCAAATTGCTGGAGTTTATTATAAAGGATGTGATAACAGAACACTTGGAACGCATGAATTGGATTGGACAAAGTCAGCATGGGTTTATGAAAGGGAAATCATGCTTAACAAATTCACTGGAGTTTTTTTAGGAGGTAACTTGTAGAGTAGATCGGGGCGAACCAGTGGATGTGGTTTCCTAACATATTAGGAAGGAGTTCTGGGCCTTGGAAAGCGTGCAGAGGAGATTTACCAGAATGACATCAGGGATGTGGAACTTCAGTAAGATGGAGATACTAGAGAAGCTGGGGTTGGTTCCTTTGGAACAAAGAAGGTTAAAATTATGAGGGGTTTTGATAGAGTAAGTAAGGAGAAACTGTTTCCACTGGCTACAGTGCCGGTAACCAGAGCACACAGATTTAAGATAATTGGCAAAAGAACCACAGGTGAGATGAGGAGATTTTTTTTATACAACGTGTTGTTATGATCCGGAATTCACTGTCTGAAACGGCCGTCGAAGCAGATTCAATAATAACTTTCAAAAGGAAATTGGAATAACAACTGAAAGGGAAAAAAATGCAGGATTTGTGGAAAGGGTAGTTCAGTGGGACTAATTGGATAGTTCTCACAAAGAGCCGGCACAGGCACAATGAGCCGAATGGCCTCTTGTGCTGTTTCATTCCATGATTCTCTGATAAAGGTGCAACTAAGTACAGCGATAGGGGGACAACAACAAAGGGCAATAGGTAAAGATGTGACTGAGTACAGTGACAGAAAGAGAGATACCAAAAAAATTACACAGAATTACATAGAATTTACAGCACAGAAACAGGCCATCCGACTCAACTGGTCTCTGCTGGCATTTATATTCCACTCGAGCCTCCTCCCAACTCAGTTAATCTCACCCTAACGATATAGCCCTCTATTCCTTTCTTCTTCATGTCGTCATCTAGCTTCCCATAAATGCATCAATTTAATCGTCTCAACTATTCCATGTGGTAGCAAGTTCCACATTCTCACCACTCTCTGGGTAAAGAAGTTTCTCCTAAATTCCTTATTGGATCTATGAGTGATTTTATTTATGGTCTCAAGTTTTGGATTCGTCAACAAGTGGCAACATCATCTCTACGTTTACGCTATCATATCGCTCCTCCAGATGGAGATAGGTAAAGGTGTGACCAAGTAAAGTGTGTGATACAGGGAGAAACCAACAGTGGGATATAGATGAAAGTGTGACTGTGTGCAGTGAGACAGAGATACACCTGCTGAAGGAGACAGATAAACATGTGACTGAGTACAGTTTAAACAGACAGACACAAACAAAGGGAGCTATATTAAGGCGAGACTCAGGATAGTGAGTGATACAGAGAGACAACAACACAGGGAGATAGATGAAGATGAGTCTGAGTTTCGTAAGTGATACAGAGAGACACCAACAGAGGGAGATAGATGAATGTGAGATTGAGTACAGTGATAGAAAGAGACACCAACAGAGGGAGATGCATAAATATGAGACTGAGTACAGTGAGTGATGCAGAGAGACACCAACAGTGGGAGATAGATGAAAGTATGAATGTGCACTATGATACAGAATGACAACAGCAGAGGGAGATGGATAAAGATGAGTCTGAGTACAGTGACACAGAGAGACACCAATAGCGGGGGATAAATAAAGTTGTGACTGATTATTGTGAATAATACAGAATCTGTATTTACAGCAGAGGAAGAGGATAGCAAGCCGGACACCCCAAGGGGTAAAAAATGAATGAGGGAAGGGGACTCACCCTAATTAACGTAAGCAAATTAACAGTAATGTGGAAAATAATGGCACTAATGAGTGACAAATCCCCAGGACCAGATGATTTCCACCCCAGGGTTGTAAAGTCCGTAGGTGAGAACATTGCAGATGCCCGAACTATAATCTCTCAAACTTCTGTCATTTCAGGAACTGTTCCTTTAGCGTGGAAAATTGCCTCCCCTTGTTCTTCCGACCAAAATGTATCACTTTGCATTTTTCCGCGTTAAATTTCCCATGCCACGAATCCGCCCATGCCACCAGCCTGTCAATATCCTCTTGAAGTCTATCTCTCTGCTCACCGTTTGGTGCCCTTTAAAATGTTGAGTCATCTGCAAATGTTGAAATTGTGCCCTGTACACCCAAGTCCAAGTCATTAGTATGTGTCAAGAAAAGCAGTGGTCCCAGAACTGACATCGATGCATGGAAACATAGAAAATACGGGCAGGAGTTGGCTATTCGGCCCATCGAGGCTGCTCCGCTATTCAATACGATCAAGGCTGATCCACTATCTCAATACCATATTCCCTTCTCTCCCCATGCCCATTGATGCCTTTTGCATCTTGAAATCCATCTTGCTCCTTGTTGAATATATTCAGTGAATTGCCATTCACAGCCTTGTGAAGTAAAGGATTCCACAGGTTCACCACCCTGTGAGTGAAGACATTTCTCCTTATCTCAGTCCTAAATGTCCTTCGCCGTATCCAGAGACTGAGAGCTCTCGTTCTGGAACTCACAGCCAGTGAAAACATCCTCCCCGCATCCAGACTGTCTGGCCCTGTCAGAATGTTATACGTTTCAATGAGATCCCCTCTCATTCTTCTGAACTCGAGTGAATACAGGCCGAGTCGACACAATCTCTCCTTATACGTCAGTCCTGCCATCCCATGCATCAGTCTGGTGATTCTTCGCTGCACTTATTCTATGGCAAATATATCCTTTCTAAGGTAAGGCGACCAAAATGGCACACAATACTCCATGTGTGGTCCCACCAAAGCCTTGTATGGAGTGTGATGGAATCCTCTCCACTTGCTTGGATGACTGCAGCTCCAACAACACTCAAGAAGACACCATCCAAGATAAAGCAGCCCGCTTGATTGGCACCCCATTCACCACCCGAAACATTCACTCCCTTCACCACCGGCGCACAGTGGCTGCATTGTGTACCATCCACAGGATGCACTGCAGCAACTCGCCAACGCTTCTTCGACAGCACCTCCCAAACCCGCGACCTCCACCACCCAGAAGGACAAGAGCAGCAGGCACACAGGAACAACACCACATGCACGTTCCCCTCCAAGTCACACACCATCCCGACTTGGAAATAAATTGGCCGTTCCTTCTTCGTCGCTGGGTCAAAATCCTGGAACGCCCTTCCTAACATCACTGTGAGAGAACCTTCACCACACGGACCGCAGCGGTTCAAGAAGGCGGCTCCCCACCACCTTCTCAAGGGCAATTTGGGATGGGCAATAAATGCCGGCCTCGCCAGCGACGCCGACATCCCATGAACGAATAATAATAATAAAAAACTGCAGTAAGACATCCTTGCTCCTGTACTCAAATCCTCTTGCAATGAAGGCAAACGTGCCATTTGCAAGCATGACTGCTTGCTGCACCTGCACGTTTGCTTTCAGTGACTGGTTCACAAGGACACCCAGTCCCTTTCTACATCAACATTTCCGAATCTATCACTATTTAAATAATAATCTGCCTTTCTGTTTTTCTTTCAGTAGTGGATAAATTCACATTTATCCACATTATACAGCATCTGACATGTATTTGCCCACTCACTCAAATTGTCTAAATCGCCTTGAAGCCTATTTGCATCCTCCTCAGATCTCACGATCCCACCTAGTTTTGTGTCGTCAGTAAACTTGGAAATATTACATTTGGTTCCCTCATCCAAATCATTAATATATATTGAGAATAGCTGGGGCCTAAGCACTGATCACTGCGTTACCCCACTAGTCACTGCCTGCAACCCCGAAAAAGTCCCATTTATTCCTACTCTCTGTTTCCGGTCTGTTAACCAATTTTCAATCCATGCCAGTATATTACCCTCAATCCCATGTTCTTTCATTTTTACACTAACCTCTTGTGTGGGACTTTATCAAAGGCCTTCTGAAAATCCCAATAAACCATATCCACTTGTTCTCCCTTATCTATTCTACCAGTTACATCCTCAAAATACTCCAGTAGGTTTGTAAAAAATGATTTTCCTTTCATGAATCCATATTTACTTTTCTAATCCCGTTGATACTGTCTAAGTCTCCTGTTACCACGTCCTTCATAATAGATTCCAGCATTTTCCATACTACTGATGTCAGGCTAACCGGTCTGTAGTTCAATATTTTCCCTCTCCCTCCTTTTTTAAAATAGTGTCGTTTCATTGGACCTCTGGCGAACAGCACTGTACAATTCCCTCCACTACTGCTATCTGTTACCGGTCCATTTGCGATTTCTGTACTCATGTTGCTGCTGCCACCTTTGTTCCATGGGCCGCAATCTTGATGATAAGCCCACCGTGCGGCCCCTAATGAAACGTCTTTTGAAAGTCCACTTCCACCAACTGAAATGCCCTCATCTCCATGTCCAAAAAGTAATTCAAAAGGCTAATGGGATGATGAATTTTATCTGAAGCGGGCTGGAAGATAAAATGATGGAAGTTATGTTACAGCTGGACAGGGCTCTGACGAGATCTCCATCTGGAGTAAATGTGTTCATTTCTGGGCACCGCACTTCAGGAAGGACATGTTGGCCTTGAAGGGGGCACAGAGCTGATTCACAAGAATGATACCGGGGATAAAAGGGTTAAATTACAAGGACAGTTTGTCGAGACGAATGTTTGTGTTCTCTCGAGTATAGAAGATTAAGGGCTGATCTAACCGAGGGGTTTAAGATGATTAAAGGATTCCATAGGGTCGATCGAGAGAAACTATTTCCTGAGGTGGAGGAGTCGAGAACAAGGGGGCATAAACTTAAAATTAGAACAAGGCCATTCGGGGCTGATGTCACGAAGCTATTCTTCACACAAAGGGCAGTGCAAATCTGGAACTCTCTCCCCCAAAATGCTATTGAGGCTGGGGGCCATTGAAAATTTCAAAACTGGGCTTCATAGATTTTTGTTGAGCCAGGACATTAACGTCACGGAAACAAAGCTGGGAAATGGAGTCAAGCTGAAGATCAGCCGTGATCTAAGTGAATGGCAGCACAGGGATGAATTGTTGAATGGCCTCCTCCTGTTCCTGTATTCCTAGAATAAGAAGAGGGGGTGAGATTAAGGTGATGGTGTCAGAATGGGGATAAGGGGTCAGATTGTGGAGAAGGGAACTAAATTGGACAGCTCTTTCAAAGAGCCGGCACAGGCACGACGGGCCAAATGTTCTCCTTCTGTGCAATAAGATTCTAAGATTCTATGATCCCATGCATCAAAAGGGTCAGATTGAGAAGAATGGGTTCACATGAAGAGAAGTGGTGAGCTTGAGGAGAATGGGTGAGATACAGGATAAGGGATCAGATTGAGGCGAACGAGTCAGATTGAGGAGAACGGATCATAATGAGGTTGGAGGAGACTTGGGCGGATTGACGGCGTTGGGAGTGCGGTTGAAGTTTCGCCAGAATATCGGAACAGGAGTTGGTCATTTCTCCCCTCGAAACTGTTTCGTCATTCAATGAGATCACGGCTGATCTGGATTGAGAAAGGGTATTGATCTGAAGGAATTTTCTGACAGGGCGTGTGTTCACAGGGCGGCTGTGTGTTTATAGTGAAGGGAATGCAATTCCTTTCGAGAGATAAGGTCGCTGTATCGCTAGCGTTCCAGAGCCCCGATAATTCAGTCCGTAGTAGGCTAGACTTTGAATCTGACGGTCCAGGGTTCTAGTCACTCTTCAAACGTTGCTTTTACGCCTCAATGTACCAGTATTAGAAAATAAATTATATTTGAAAAAAACTCAGGGTTTGTGGCAAATGTTTAAAATATATTGATGCATTTTATTCAGACGGCAGGCAAGATCAATGTAAATTGTTTGTGTTTCATGGTGCTGCAAGAATTCGTAAAAATTGAGAATCTTAATTTGAAAGCAGCTCTCGGACAAACATTTAAATTCTGGACCATCAGATTGAAGGTATGTCGCTTCACCGACTGAGCTCTCGTTCAACTTCTGACAGCGACCTTCACTGGCTGACATGGAGCATTACCTCTTTCCCATTCTTCATTTCCTTCTGCAGTAATTCCGCCTGTGCAATTCATTTCTCTCCCACTCCCCACACTCCCTGCCTGCCACAGGCCTCACTTCAAAAATACTCTTCCTCCCACCAACTTCAAGCTCTTCAAAAACGGCACAATCCAAAACACAGCGGGCAATAAAGGCTCAAGTTTCCATTCAGAATCTATTCAAACCGCTTCGGTAAAGTTTGGTCTCGGGGAAGCAGTTCGAAAGGCAAATGGTGTTTTGGCCTTCGTTGCAAGAGGATTTGAGTAGAGGAGTTATGTTTGAGTAGAATCACCACCAGTAATGTTAGAGTAGAATCACCATCAATGATGTTGGAGTAGGATCACCACCAGAAATGGAAGAGTAGGATCACCATCAATAATGTTAGATTAGGAGAACTGTAAATAATGTTAGAGTAGAGTCACCATCAGTACCGTTACAATAGGATAACCAGAATTAATGTGAGGGTAGGGTCAGCAGCAGTAAGAATAGGGTAGGATCACCACCAGTAATGTTAGAGTAGGATCACCACAAGTAATGTTGGAGTAGCATTACCACCAGTAATGTTAGACTAGGATCACCACCAATAACGTTCGATTCGGGTCACCACCAGTAATGGAACAAAGGAAATTCTAGAGTATGATCACCACTAGTCATGTTGAGCAGGATTAACACCAGTAATGATAGAGTTGGGCCACCACCAGTAAGGAATAAGTATGATCATCACCCGTAATGTTAGAGTAGAATCTTCACAAGTAATCTTCGGATTGAGTCACCACCAGTGATGTTAATGTAGGATTACCACCAGTAATGTTATAGTAGGCTGACCACAATTTATGTTATAGTAGCCTTACCACGATTAATGTGAGAGTAGAGTCACCACCAGAATTTAGAGTAGAGTCACCACCAGTAATATGAGAGCAGTGTCACAACCTTAAATATGAGATTCGGGTCACCACCAGTAATGTTCTATTCAGGTCACCACCAGTAATGTTAGAGTAGCGACACTATTGGCATCGTTAGAGTCGGGTCACCATCAATAGTGATGGAATCGGGTCACCACGAGTAATGTTAGAGTCGAGTCACCAACAGAATTTAGAGTTGAGTCACCACCAGTGATGTTAGAGTGTGTTCAACAGAAGTAACGTTATATTAGTGTTATCAACAAAAATGTCTGACCAGTAATATGAGAGAAGGGTCATCACCAGTGCTTTTTGAGCGGTGTCACCACCTGAAATGTTGGAGTGGCATCATCACCAGTAATGTTAGAGTAGGTTTACCAACAATACTGTTATAATAGGTTCATCACAATTTAATGTGAGAGAAGGGTCACCAGCAGTAATGTTGTAGTCGGATCAACACCAGAAATGAGAGACTGGGGTCACAAACATTAATGTTAGAGAAGCGTCACCTCCAGTAATATGAGAGTAGGGTCACCACCCGCAATGTTAAAGTGGGGACACCATCAATAATGTTACAGTGGGTTCACAACCATTAATGTTAGAGGAGTGTCAGCACCAGTAATATTAAAATAATGTCACCACCATTAATGTGCAATTGTTATAACTCCCTGAAATCATCTCTCTTGGTCGAATATCTGTGGTCTAACTCTATGCGTGTGTTACCAAAAGATTGTGGTTGATTATGAGATGCTGGTATGTGAATGGCTCCATGACTCGAATTTAACCAATCGGTTTCACTCAATACATTCAGCGTCACACGTTGCTAGAGTTGAAACGGTCCGTGGATTTGCCAGTGCAACCGTTGCTACTTAAACTTGTTATGTAAGTCTGCTGGTAGTTATTTGCTATTCAGTTGCTGCATAACTCTGGTGACATGTGTTCATGTCTATTAAACGTCCGGGTGCACAAATTTTATGTAAGTTGTGATTTGTAACCGTTAAATTGTATTTCGTGCATGACTTTGAATTGGCTTCTTCCATGATCGTTTGGCAATAATGAATTTTAGGATAACCTAATAGAGGGAGAGTAAATTAAATTCGTTTTGATCCGATCTGGGTTAAATGTAGTACAGTTCAGCAACTGAATCAGGCAACATTCACCCCTCCAGATAACTGGGAGGGAGAAGCCCAGACAAGACATTTGTGAGCGCTTAAAAGAGGAAACCCAGGACTCGCCTGGTTCCTCGGCATATATCTGTCAGGATATCAAATCCAGCTTTCCCAGAACAGGACCTCCACGACTTTGGCAAATACATGAATTCACAGCACAGGAGATTATGTGCGACTGTTTCTGTGTCCGGGCCGCTTCAACACAACAGAATGAGAAGTCCTCTGTTTGCACTTCAATAGAGTGCATCGAACTGGATGGCGAGCTTTTGATTTGTTAAAATAGGGACAGGCACCGCAGACGAACCAAATAGAATAACTGCGAGAATAAATTATGGAATCATCGAAATTTACGGCGGAGAAGGCCCATCGTGTCTGTGCCGGCCGAAAAAAAGCTCCCATGCCGAATCCCACTTGCCAGCACTTGTTCCCACGCCTTGTAAGTTCCGGCAAGTCACGTGAATATCGAAGTACTTTTAAAGTGCGATGACGGTTTCTGCCTCGACCACCCTTTCAGGCAGCGAGTTTCAGACCCCCATCACACTTTGGTGGAAAAAAATCTCCTCAGCTCCCCTCTCATCCTTCGAACAATTACTTTCGATCTATACCCTCTGTTTATTGATCTATCTGATAATGGAAATAGGTCCTTCCTATACACTTTATCTAGTCCGGTCATAATTTTATGCACCTCAAGTAAATCTTCCGTCAGCATCAGTTGTTCCGAAGAAAACCATCCCAGCCTATCCAATCATTTCTCATAGCTAAAATTCTCCAATCCTGGCATCATCATCGTAAACCTCCTCTGTATCCTCTCGAGTACAATCACATATTTCTTCTAATAAATATACAATTGATCAAAATAACGTGAAATGATAAAGTTCTTATTTTTGTCCCCTAAACTGTAATATATGCAGTAACAGTAGTGTTCCATTTAAATGTGTATTTGTGTTGCTCTTCTTAGGAGGGTGAATGGACAGGAAACTTCAATTGATTGGGAGAGTGAATGAACAGATATCATTAATGAATTGGAGGTGAATGGACCGATACGATCAATAGAATATGAAAGTGAATGGACGGGAACAATTAATGGATTGGGAAAGTGAATGGACGGGAACAATTAATGGATTGGGAAAGTGAATGGACGGGAACCATTATTGGATTGGGAAAGTGAATGGACGGACACATTTGTGCAAGTTTAGGGTACACGGTTATCCAAGGAGCACGGTCACCCCTTTGTTAAGTAAATGATACCACGAGGAGCGGAGGAGCAAGTCACTTCGAGTGTTAATGTAGGGGCACCACTAGTACTGGAGGGGCACTGTCAGTTCAACTTTATTGTACGAGGACCAAAGGTATTGGATGAGAACTGTCACCTCTAATGTAACTGTAGGATAGATCGACTGCCGGAGGAGAACGGTCACCTCTTGTGTAATTCAAGGCGTACCGCTAGCACCAGAGGATCACGTTTACCTCTGGTGTAAGTGTAAGGTGCAACTTGAATCGGAGGAGATGGGATATCTCTAGTTTTGTGTGGCGGTATTACTGGTACTCGGGAAGGACTCTCACCTCGAGTGTAAGTAGGTGTATCACTACTATCAGAGGAACATGGTCACAACGAGTGCAAGTGTAGGGGTACCTCGAATACTGGAGGAGTCAGATCAATTCATGTGTAAGAGCAAGGGTACCAAAATACCGCAGCAGCAAAGTGATCACTCTTTGTTTGTTCAGATTTAACACTACTACCGGATGACCAGGATCACCATTTGTGTAAGTGCAGCGTGTACCCCTAACATCAGAGGAACACGGTCACCCCGAGATGAGTGCAGTGTACCACAAGTACCGGACCAGAGTTGTTAGTCCGATTGTAAGTTCAGAGGCATTACAAGCAGAGATGGAACACAGTCACCTCCAGTGTAAGTTCAGCGCGCCACGAGTAACGGACGAGCAAGTAATCTCTTATCTAAGTGTGGATGTTCCACTAGTACCGGAGGAGGGCAGTCACATCTATTGTAAGTGTTGGGGAAGCAGCAGTACCGGAGGAACACGGTCACCACCAGTGTAATAGTGGAGGAGAACGGTCACGTCTAGTTTAAGTGTAGAGCTACCACTAACACTGGAGGAGCACGATCACCACGAGTGTAACTGTAGGGGCACCGCGAGTAGAGAAGGAGCGCGGTCAGAGTAGGTTCACCACCAGAAATGTTAGACGAGGGTCATCAATAGAGTAGGGTCACCACTAATAATGCTCGTTTACCAACAACACCAAAAATCTTACAGTAACGTCACCAACATTAATTTTAACATATGGATATCTCCAGTAATATTAAATCAGGGTTGCCACCAATAATGTTAGAGTCGTGTCAACATCAGTAATGTTAGAGTAGGGTCACCATCAGTAGTGTTAGAGTACTGTCTTCACTAATAATTTTAGAGTTGGGTCACCACCTGGAAAGTTTGAGTAGCGTCTCCAACAGAAATGTTAAAGTAGGTTCACAATCAGTAATGTTAACGTTGGGTCTCCACCAGTAATGTTAAAATAGGCTCACCATCAGTAATGTTACACTAGGGTCAGTATCAGTAATGTTAGTTTAGAGTCTCCACCAGTAATGTCCGTGTATTGTCACCAATAGTAAGGTTAGAGTATGTTCACCAATAGTAATGTTAGAGTATGTTCACCAATAGTAATGTTAGAGTACGGTCATCTAATGTTCGAGCCGAGTCATCACCAGTGATCATCACATTATGAAAAACATTTTAATTTTGTAATGAGCGTGTGATGATTTTACTGAATTCTTGAGGCATTAAGAACCTAGTGCCGTTTCCAGGAGGGATGTTCCCTTCACGGTTCACATTCCCTCAGGGATTACTTTCCGTTCATTGATGTTAATGGAATGAGTTTCATGGACTGAGCTGTACAATTTCCCCACTGACGTCCCGGACGCACTGAAGAGGAAAATCGCGCCTTGTTTCTGAAGTGACTGTAACTAACGTCAATTATTGTGTAACCTGATTTTCTCACCGGGGCACCGATTATTCTATAAAGGGGGAGTATTTACGGATCTCAGATACACTCCGATGGCAACCGCAAAGCCGGACAGAATTCACACATGCTTCTAAAAATGGAAAGGCCAACAATTCTTCAAATAAAAGAGATTTACTACCCGATTCTCGCAGCCTTTGGTTTTCCCGGTAAGTCAAGATAACCTGTTTTTTCACAGCTGTTCACCATTTCACTGTTAATGATTAAGTAACACAGTCCGAGAATGTCCTAATTTCGGAGTCAATTATCCACCGGGAGAACTTGGTGAATATCAGCGGGAACCCGCGCCACCAGTGAGGCCCTGCTCTGATCGGCAGATCCTGGGCACCGGGCGATTAACTTTCTTCCCGAAACGAGGCTGATTCCCCGCCCCGACGAACAGTACATAGATCATTCAAGAATGTGTTGCCCAGTGCTCCTGATAAATATTTTATTTGTACCGTTGTTCCTGTATAGTTTTAGTTGTCAATTCCTCTGTCTGCAGCCAACTCCACCTAACAGGAGACTTTGAAGGATAATTTGAGAACTAATTGCCGCTCAGAGAACTGCTCCCCTCCCCTCGGCTTCAAAGATCCTTCGCGGTTCTCCCAGCTCCCGCTTTGTTATCGAGCAGATCCCTCGGGGCGATTATAAATTGAAAAAGCCCAGAGTTTCGAACTCAAGTGAAGCGTTTGTCTCGGCTGAATGTTTTATTTGAATTCATATCTTTCCAGTAATTGCTGTGAAATTATATTTAAAACTACTGACATCTGATGCAGCTCCCGAGACCCCGCTCGACAATGAAACTGAAGGAACTAAATGTAAATTTCGATCTATTCTCCCATGGGGCCGCAGCAGTAAATTATAAAATCGGGTCGGTTCATCACATGGGTGCAAGACTCATGGCGGGATGGTTTTAGAGCTCAACACTGTATTGAAATGTGTGTTTGGACGTATTTAAGCAAATCCGTTTACTGATTGACTGCCGAAAATTAACAACTTACAGAACCATCCAATGTTACCCTTTAAGGCGCTTTTCTTTGCATATGTGCCGTCCCTGCGAGGTGCTCCAGTTTAGCCTGGACCGCACAGTTATATTGTGATTGGAACCTCAATCTAGTGTTAGTGGCGACAGCGATGGAAATGAAATTCGGGACAGATTGATGACGCACGGATGATCCGATGTCACCTGTTTTACACTATCGCCCAAAGTCACAATCCCCCCGTTGACTCTTCAGTGCCTGGGTGTCGGTAGTAGTGGGGACGCTCTCCGTTACCATTCCCCAGACTGATTCCGAGTGACCCTCCCCCCGCTGCCTTGACAACGTCTGACTGAACTTAGCTAGAAGGACGGCGGATTGTCAGTCCCTCGATATTGCCTGTTTAATGTTTTCTCTATTTTAAATAAAGTGTCGTCATCGCTCGCCTATATTAAAAAGAACCCGCGTGCATCGGAACATTTCCCCCCAATATGCTGTGAGATTTATCTGAGTATCCCCGTTACTTACCTCTTGTCCCTCTTTCTTACAGCGAACCTAGTGACAATCGTGATTCTCTCCAGAGGAAATTGCGGCCTTTCCAAATGTATCTCTATCTATATGGTGGCCATGGCAACAGCAGATCTACTGGTCATCATCGTCAATGCAATAGAATATCAAATTTTCACGATAATCTTTCCACTTCCATTCCTGTCCTACACTGTCATTCGTAAGTTCATGATCTACATTAATTGTACCAACCTGGATATGTCGGTGTGGTTCACAGTCTCGTTCACATTTGACCGATTTGTATCTATATGTTGTCAGAAGTTTAAAACAAAATATTGCACAGTGAGAACTGCGGCTGCGGTTATAACAACGGTCTTTGTCCTGATCTGTTTAGAAAACATCCCCTTTTGGTTTGCTTTTGAACATACACAAATAATCAACAATGTTCAGTGGGGTTTCCGCCCCAGTTTGGCCTTTTATTCATCTCCTGCAGGTGTAATGTACACATGGTTAGAAAGTATTTTAATTCCATGGATTCCTTTTGCTTTAATGTTTCTGTTTAATTGTTTGACAGTCAGACGTATTTTAGTGGCCAGCAGAGCCCGCAGGGGCCTCCGGAGTCACAGCAGTGAGAATAAGAAGGATCCAGAGGTGGCGAACCGAAGGAAATCTATTATTTTATTGTTCACTGTATCTGGTAGTTTTATACTGTTGTGGGTGACAGCTGCCGTGAATTCTTTAGCTATCGGTCTGGTCGTTTATCACCGACCCGATTATACAGCTCCTGCTTATATCGCTACAGAAACCGGAAATTTGCTCATGTATTTGAGTTCATGTACAAACACGTGTATTTATGCAGCGACCCAAACGAAATTCAGGGAAGAGCTGAAGAAGGCGGTGAAATCACCTTGGACATTCATTCTGATTTTGGTTAAAGCAATGAAAAGTCAAACCAAAGCTTCATGTCCGAACTGGAGCTCAATTGCAGTCCGTGTTCCATTTTAGAATGGCCGTCTTTCTTTGCTTTGAAAATGATCAGGGATCAGAAAACATATCTTCTATTTTATACCCTGAGTTTGATATCTGCTGCGTCCCTAGGGTGAAGAGAATAGTTTCCTGATAGTTCCTGCTCAAAATTCAAAGAGAACAGTCATGATTGAGCTTCAGTAGTTCGGTGGAACATGTGGGCGGCAGCGTTAACTGTCTTGCATTCTTGGTACTGGAATAGGACGCGCCAGTTTCATTAATAGGTTAAGTTTTCGTTAGTGTAGAAAGAATGAAGGGTGTTAGAATCATGGTTAGTTGTAATTAATCTGTAATCTTGGTGTGAATGTTGGAGGCGCTGGTCTCCCCGTCAGACACCGCTCCCCATTCTCTCCTGGCCCAATAGAATGGGACCCCTGTATCCTGATAAGTGACTGAGGAAATTGACACGTGAATGTGAAGTTAGACATCTCTGTTAACAGGTATTTATTAAAATATCAATTGATCATCAAAATGTTGGAATATTACAACAGACCATTTGGCCCAACCAGTCGTTGTCGGCGTTTTCAGTCCACTCGAGAAAATAGTTCCAATCACTATATCCGCCCAGTCTCAAAATCCCTTCAACCTATTTTTATTCACACATCTGTACAATTCAATCTTGAATATGGACATGATTTCTGCTTCTATAATTTCTGCATCTTCGCATCTCTCCATGTAAAGAGGTTTGTCCCACCCTCAGTCCGAAATCCCTGAAATGTATTTTGTAATCTACAGCCGTTATTTCTTGATCCCTCCACTGATGGAAGCTTTCTGCTTCTATCTTTCCTGTCCCGTCCATTCTTATCTAAAATCACCTGGAAGCGTCTCGCCACAAGGTATCAATCTGGTATCAATACACAATCCAGTGAAAATCTGGAACGGTTAGTTATGACAGTTAATTGATGCCTTTCTCTTGGAAATGGTGGTGTCCTTTCTTATACTGAATGATGAGAAGACAGATATATAATGCTGATGAGATATTGTGCAGTGTTGGCCTTAAATACGGAAACGCCAACAAAGGGGGCACTGCAAGGAAATGTTAATTCACACTGTCCTGAAGTGTGCCAGTCTGATATTGTATTGGTTTCTCCTTATATTATAGTAATGTTAACATTTAGCCTCTGCCTATGCAGCAGGGAAGTATATGTCAATTTAAAGTCTCACTGGTCTGTTGGGCCAGGGCTGACCCTGCAGCAATGGACAGTTTCAGGATGAAATAATAAGAGACGTCATTAAAGAGGGATCAATACATACTGATTCATAATTTCAGAGAACTTTAATCATTTGATAACATTGTGGGAAAGCAGTTAGTTCTTCAACGAAAACACCTTTGTTGGCGTTACCGTATTTAAGGCCAGCACTGAACAATATCTCATCAGCATTATTAATCTGTCTCGACCTATTCTATTTCACAGATTTCTACCCATTTGTTTTACATACTGTCCAGTGCCACATAATCTATTTCATGTTCTGGTGTTGTCAGCGTGACTGACCATTTCTTGGACCCGTTCTTCAGTGCAGCTGCATCACATAATTACATAAAATTATATCGAAAACGGTGTGCGGACAACACAGTCTGAAGGGAGAGTTTGGTAAGTGTGGGAGTTCGGTGAAGTGGGGGAAGGAGGTGCTGCTTTGCATTGCTTTTCCTACCTTTTTCCCCAGAGCGGCAGTGGACCTGAGAGTCGAAGATTGAGATTGGGGAATAAAAGCAGCAGCAGACCTGCAACAAGAGACAACTACTGTGTGACGTCACAGGTGAGGCAGGAGAGTCCGAAAGGTGAGCAGAGTATAAAAGGAGAGACCTAGAGCAGGAGGAGAGTCTGAGAGTCTAAGGCAAGTCATGGCAGCACAGCTCGCACCCGTGATATGCTCCTCCTGCTCTATGTGGGAAGTCATGGACACTACCAGTGACCCTGGCGACCATGTGTGCAGGAAATGTGTCCAGCTGCAGCTACTGACTAACCCTCTTTCGGAGCTGGAGCTGCGGGTGGATTCACTGTGGAGCATCCGCGATGCTGAGACTATCGTGGATATCACGTTCAGTGAGGTGGTCACACCGCAGTTGAAGGTGACGCAGGCAGAATGGAAATGGGTGACCGCCAAGCAGAGTAAAAGGACGAGGCAGGTAGAGCACGAGTCCTCTGGGGCCATCTCCCTCTCCAACAGATATTCTGCTTTAGATACTGTTAGGGGAGCTGGCTTATCAGCAGAAAGCAGCAAGAGCCAGGTTCGGGGCACCACGGGTTGCTCTGCTGCTCAGGAGGGGAGGAAGAAGATTGGCACGGCTACTGTGATAGGGGATTCAATTGTAAGGGGAACAGAAAGGCGTTTCTGCGGCCGCAAACGTGACTCCAGGATGGTCTGTTGCCTCCATGGTGCTCGGGTCAAGGATGTCACGGATCGTCTGCAGGGCATTCTGGAGGGGGAGGGTGAACAGCCAGTAGTCGTGGTCTATATTGGTACCAACGACATAGGTAAAAAAGAGATGAGGTTCTGCAAGGTGATTTTAAGGAGTTCGGAGATAAATTAAAAAGCAGGACTTCAAAGGTAATGATCTCAGGATTACTAGTGATGCCACGTGCGAGTGAGTATCGGAACAGAAGAGACAGGATGAATGCGTGGCTGCAGGGATGGTGTCGGAGGGAGGGATTTCGATTCCTGGGACATTGGGACCGGTTCTGGGGAAGGTGGGACCTGTACAAGCGTGACGGGTTACACCCGAGCAGGACCGGGACCAATGTCCTAGCGGGGGTGTTTGCTAGTGCTGTTGGGGAAGGTTTAAACTAGATTGGCAGGGGGATGTGAAGCTGAGCGGGGAGTCAGAAGGGAATAAAGTTGAGAGCAGCAAGAGAGGGGAAGACCCAGGGGAAATCTACAATACAAATAGTACAAACAGTTGCTCAAGAACAAGTGAGATTGAAAAGCGTAGAGCAGCGGAAAGAAAGTGTACTTTAGGCACGACAGATAAAATAAAAACTAGAAGGCGTAAGGCGATTAACCCAGCATCAAAGCTGTGGCAGGGGGGTGGGAACCTGAGCAGGGAGACAGAGGAAAGCGTGTCAGAAAGGGACAGAAGGTATGTAGTAAAAGGTAAAGTGTTAAAAAAGGAAAAAGCAGGAACTAAGTGTCACAAAACATATTTGAAAGCCCTTTATCTGAATGCACGTAGCATTCGTAACAAAATGGGCGAGTTAACGGCACAAATAACTACGTATGGGTAAGATCTTGTCGCCATTACAGAAACATAGCTGCAGGGTGACAACGACTGGGAATTAAATATGCCAGGGTATTTAACAATCAGGAAGGACAGGCAGGAAGGAAGGGGAGGTGGGGTGGCTATGTTAATAAAGGAAGGAATCACAGTAATACAGAAAAATGATATTGGGACAAAGGATCAGGATAATGAAACAGTTTGGGTCGAGATAAGGAATAATAAGGTGAAACGAACCACTAGTGGGCGTAGTATATAGGACTCCAAATATTTGCAACTCTGCTGGAAGAATTATTAATCAGGAAATAGTCTGGGCATGTCATAAGGGAACAGCTATAATTATGGGGGATTTTAACTAGCATATTAACTGGACAAATCAAATTGGGCAGGGCAACCTTGAGGAAGAGTTTATTGAGTGTATTAGGGATGGATTTCTTGAGCAGTATGTTACTGATCCTACAAGGGGGCAAGCAACCTTGGACCTGGGCCTGCGTAATTAGCCAGGATTAATTAATCATGTCCTCGTTCAGGATCTCCTTGGAATGAGTGACCATAATATGGTTACATTCCATATCCAATTAGAGGGTGAGAAGGTAGTTTCTCAAAAAAGCGTACTGAGCTTGAATAAAGGAGACTATGATGGCATGAGAGCGGAATTGATTAAAGTGGACTGGGAAAAAAAGATTAAAGGGTAAGACGGTACATGAGCAGTGGTGTTCATTCAAGGGGTTATTTTGCAACTTTCAAAATATATATATTCCACTGAGGAAAAAAGGGTGGAAAAGAAATGACAGCCATCCGTGGCTAAGTAAAGAAATTATGGATAGTATCCGACTAAAAACAAGGACATAAAAGGGAGCCAAACCGAGTGGGAGGATAGAAGATTGGGAAGTCTTCAAAAGACAGCAACAAGTAACTAAAGGATTGATTAAGAAAGGGAAGATAGATTATGAAAATAAATTCGCAAAAAATATAAAAACAGATAGCAAGAGTTTCCACAGTTATATAAAAAGAAAAAGGGTGGCTAAGGCAAACGTAGGTCCCTTAGAGGATGAGACCGAGAAATTAATGGTGGGAAGCATGGAGATGGCAAAAATGCTGAACAAATATTTTGTTTCAGTCTTTCCGGTTGAGGACATTAAGAATATCCCAACACTGGGCAAACAGGGGTCTCTAGGCGGGGAGGGGGAGGGGGGCGGTGCGGGGGGAGCTAAATACGATTAAAATAGCTAAGGAATTGGTACTCAGTAAATTAATGGGACTCAAGGCGGATAAATCCCCTGGACCTGATGGCTTACATTCTCGGGTCTTGAGGGAAGTGGCAGTAGGAATTGTGGATGCTTTGGTAATAATTTTCCAAAATTCTCTGCACTCGGCAAAGGTCCCGGCAGATTGGAAAACTGCGAATGTAACACCCTTATTTAAAAAGGGTAATAGGCAGAAGGCTGGAAATTATAGACCAGTTAGCCTAACATCTGTGGTGGGTAAAATTTTGGAGTCTATTTTTAAGGAGACAGCAGCAAAGCATTTGGATAAACATCATTTAATTGGACAAAGTCAGCATGGCTTTACGAAGGGCAAGTCATGTCTGACAAATTTGCTTGAGTTTTTTGAGGACATAACGTACAGGGTGCATAAAGGGGACCAATTGGATGTAGTGTATTTAGACTTCCAGAAGGCATTCGACAAGGTGCCACATAAAAGATTATTGCTCAAGATAAACAATCACTGGATTGGGGGTAATATTCTGGCATGGGTGGAGGATTGGTTATCTAACAGGAAGTAGAGAGTTGGGATAAATGGTACATTCTCGGACTGGAAACCTGTAGCCAGTGGTGTTCCGCAGGGGTCGGTGCTGGGTCCCCAACTCTTTACAATCTATATTAACGATTTGGAGGAGGGGACCGAGTGTAACATATCAAACTTTGCAGATGATACAAAGATGGGAGGGAAAGTGGAGAGTGAGGAGGACATAAAAAACCTCCAGGGGCATATAGACAGGCTGGGTGAATGGGCGGAAATTTGGCAGATGCAATACAATATTGGAAAATGTGAGGTCATGCACTTTGGCAGAAAAAATCAGACAGCAAGTTATTATCTTAATTGCGAGA
This sequence comes from Heptranchias perlo, assembly GCF_035084215.1. NCBI lineage: Eukaryota > Metazoa > Chordata > Chondrichthyes > Hexanchiformes > Hexanchidae > Heptranchias > Heptranchias perlo. The sequence goes on from NW_027139548.1 coordinate 6,326,724, forward strand.
AATTGGAAAGTACTGCAGTACAAAGGGATATGGGGGTCCCAGTGCAAGAAAATCAAAAAGTTCGTAAGCAGGTGCAGCAGTTGATCAAGAAGGCCAACGGAATGTTGGCTTTTTTTGCTAGGGGGATAGAATATAAAAACAGGGAGGTATTGCTGCAGTTATATAAGGTATTGGTGAGACCGCACCTGGAATACTGCATACAGTTTTGGTGTCCATACTTAAGAAAAGACATACTTGCTCTCGAGGCAGCACAAAGAAGGTTCACTCGGTTAATCCCGGGGATGAGGGGGTGGACATATGAGGAGAGGTTGAGTAGATTGGGACTCTGCTCATTGGAGTTCAGAAGAATGAGAGGCGATATTATTGAAACATATAAGATTGGGAAGGGGCTTGATCGGGTGGATACGGTAAGGATGTTCCCAAGGATGAGTGAAACGAGAACTGGGGGGCATAATCTTAGAATAAGGGGCTGCTCTTTCAAAACTGAGATGAGGAGAAACTTCTTCACTCAGAGGGTTGTCGGTCTGTGGAATTTGCTGCCCCAGGAAGCTGTGGAAGATACATCATTAAATAAATTTTAAACAGAAATAGACAGTTTCCTTGAAGTAAAGGGAATTAGGGGTTGCGGGGAGCTGGCAGGAAAATGGACATGAATTTAGATTTGAGGTTAGGATCAGATCAGCCATGAACTTATTGAATGGCGTAGCAGGCTCGAGTGGCCGATTGGCCTACTCCTGCTCCTCTTTCTTGTGTTCTTATGTTCTTATCTGGGCACACATAACCAATTGAATTGGTGCGAGTGATACTGAAACAAGAATGGACTTATTAATAAAGGTAGAATTGCATGTGTATGGATCAAGGGAGAAACTATCGATGATATAACGAAGTAAGGGAATTATACTTGTTAGCCCAATGGAAAAGGAGCTCGGTTTGTAAATAAAACTATCGCTGTTGATAAAGGATAAGTCAATTCCATTCTCCTTATGTGGAGTTGTATTTTAACTTCCATATAATTATGTGTTCCATAATTGTGTGTATTTCCAGTTACAGGCAGTGAGAAAATGTATAAAAGCTGTCGGTTTGTAATGTGTATTCGGATTGGTAAATGTCGAAGATACTGAGCTCAGGACTGTAAAACGGTTGAATCCCCAACTACCCATCATCAGGTGTGGTTGTAAGTAAAAATGTAAGTGTCTGTTTAAGTACCATTGCATGCACCGTGTGCTTAATAAACTAATGACACCTCACTTCAATGTTCAAGAACCTGATTGTAAACATTTCCCTTACAATAGCCTCAGTACTTTCATTGTGAATGGAACTCATTTATTAATTATGATTCAGTGCCCCCTTTCCCCGTCAATCCTTAACGTTCCAGTTGATCCTGAGCTTGTCCAAATTCCAAACTCCACATGGTTGCAAGTCCCCTGTGGATCCCAGTCTGTGCCGATCCGACAGGCATCGATCACGTGGGGAAATGGCCGTGTCTTATGGGCAGTTCAGTGAAATCGGCACATTTCCATTTCACCGGATGCAGACGACCAACAGTAATTAATGCACGAGTCCAGCAGCAGGCAGAGGTTTTAATTCCATCAGTCAGCGACGGATCTGCACTCAGTCACAATCATAACAAGCCGATGTGCATTCAAACACATCATCCAAAATCAACAGGTAAAATATAAGTACAGTCATGCTCAAGTAAACCATTGCATTACCGTGTCAAATTCAATCAGATTATGTGGTGATTCCCGGCCCCCTGTTTCTAATCAAACTGCTGTTCTTTTCCCTTGAGTTCCTCGATTTTGAATTGAACAGTTATTGTATTTCCCTGACATTCCTGTCTCTTCCATAACTAATTAAACAGTTACAGTCTTCCCGTGTCGCCCAGTTCGAAATAAATGGCTGTTGTGTTCCGCTGGTCACCATTACTGATTCAAGATTTGCTGTATTCTCCCAATTTTCCCCGTTCTCAATCCTTAATTGAACATTTATTGTGTTTGCCCTATATTCCACTTTATTCTATTTCTATTTGAACAGTTGCTGCGTTCCTCCATATTCCTCTTTCCTCTATTTCTAAATAAACAGTTGCTGTGTTCCCCTCAATTCACTTGTTGTCCATTTCTAATTGATCAGTTACTGTGTTCCGTTAAATCCCCCTGTTCAGTATTTCGAGCTAAACCTTTACTCAACCTCCTAAATTCCCATTTATTGTATTTCTAATTAAGCAGCTCGTTTTCCCCTAAATTTCTTTGCCTCTATTTCTTATCAAGCAGTTACTGTGTTCCTCTAAATTCCCCTATCCTCTAATTTTAATTGTATAGATTGGGAAAGGAGCCTGTTCCATAGTTCGGCCACTCGCTCACTGAAATAAAGTTTCCGCAAATTAGTTTAGAATTTACCCGCTTCAAGCGCAGCCTGTGTCCTCTGAAACAGCTTGTCATTTGTTTTACATTATTTAATGGAGAAACCGTACTGTGTCTCACACACTCTGGTCCTGGATGTTCTTGGGGCCTCTGTATGTTTGTCAGAAGATTGTTAACACGAAAAGGGTAACAAAACTGCTGGTGCTAAGGTCAGCTACAGTTCAACAGTTTCAGTGGTTTCGATGATATTTTAATTCAGAATCTATCAGTTACGATCTTAGCCCTGCATATAATTAAACTTAGATTTGTCCTGTTAATGTAATCTCAACATGGAAATCTCACTAACTTGCACACTCTACTTCTCGACAAGTCGCTAA